>NC_136065.1:1987336816-1987936816 GCF_964261635.1 Lissotriton helveticus
GTCTAGAGTGACTCCAGTGGATTTGTAAGGGTTGTGTCCAAGTGGATTGTAGGAATTGAAGTCCCAAAATTCAAGGACCATCTTGGAGCCTCCAGACCCTTGTAATAAGTTTTAGACACTTTGAGACCCTCAGAGGTACTTCAGAAAGAAGTCCCAGTAGTTTAGAGAACTTTGGAGCAAGTTTGAAAAAAAGCTCCATAAGTGGACTGACTTGACCTGGCTAGCCAAGCCGGCAACCCTCGACCACGAGCCGGCCTGGCCCCCTTTGTGTTTGTGTGCTGAAAAGCTCCAGAGGTCTGTGTTCCAGAGTTTGACTGGGGGCTGGTCGAACCCCAAGCCGGCAAACCCTCACCGAATCCAGCCTGGTGAAGAGCATCAAGGGACACCGTGAGAAAAAGCTCTGTAAAAGTTTCTAAGTCGGAAGGTAACAGGTTTGACCAGCCCCAACCATGAGAGTCAAGCCGCCCACCTTCAGCCGCGAGCTAGCCTGGATCCTTGGTTGATCTCGCTGGAAAGCTTCGGAGGTCTGACTTCCACAAGTTTGACCAGGAGCTTGTTGAAGGGCAAACTGGCGAACCCTCACCGAATCCGCACTGGTGGAGAGCTTCGAGGTACTCCGGAGAAAAAGCTCCAAAAAAGTTTCTAAGTCAGAAGGTAAAAACTTTGAACGAGGCCTACTGTGAGGGGTAGCAGCGAAGGGCTCCAGTGAGGTCGGCCTGAAACTGTCCCGGTCTAGCGTGACCAGATGTCCCAATAGGTGCTATAAGTTTCTATGTGCTATATAAAAATTCTGATCCCCGGTTCCCTACACTGGATTTTGTTTCGTTTTGGTGTCATTTTAAAGATAAAAATATTTCCTACTTTTATAAATTGGTGTTGAATTTGTATTGTGTGTTATGTCTTAATTATTTACTGAATTGGTGTTTTCAAATGCTTTACATACCTGTCTCAGAAGTTAAGCCTGCCTGCTCGCAGCCAACCTACCAAGGGTTGAGCATGAGAATAATTTTCTGAGACCTATTCTGAGTACCAGTGCATGGGGGTTGCAAGGCCCAGAGGAAAATCCCCCTCAGAGGCATAGCAGTCAACAGTGCAGCAAATCTACTGGTATGAGGGCCTTCAGGTATAAAGAGGATCAATGCAGTCTTTGCTAAGATTCATGGCATCATTTCTACACCACTGCCCAACTATTATCCAATTTGCATCGGCCTTGCAGCCTTTATCCAGTGCTGCGAGGCTTAGGGAGGTCCAGGAGAGGGTCCTTCTTCCCTGTGCCTATAAGACGTGCTCCAGTGCTGTGCTGGCCAGGTGAGGGGCCCCTCTTAGAGATGTGGCTACTAATAGTGTAGCAGTTGCACCAACACCAGGACCCAATGCACCCACAATAATGGCTTTTTTGCTATCCAGCCAGTCAATGGGGGTCTTGCTTGCACCACTGGCCCCTCTCTAATGACCCTCACAGTCGTAGCTCAACATTGCAAGGCCAAGGGGAAGGTCACATTCTCTTGGACCTCTCAGCCATGATCCATCCCTGTGAGGCCCAGGGGAGGGTTCCCACCTCTTGGCATTACAACCATGGTCAAGGGATGCATGGCCCAGGGAAGTATGGTGACAGCCTGCAGGATTGTCCTACATTTTACAAACACAAATGGTAGCTATGCCAACAATATTCGCACATCCAATATTTACACTTGTTGGGGATGTAGTAGCATACGCAATGTCTTTCCATGTAAAATAGTGGTGCTGTCTTGGTAATGAACACCCCACCACCAGGGGTATATTCCTGCCAAGGACTAAGCCTGGGCGGAGTTCGCAGAGTTGCACTCCGCGGAACTCCGTGAAGTACCCAAAATACTCTGCAGCACTCCGCGGAGTTCCGCCAGCAGCAGAGTCTGTTAAGTTGTGCTGCTCACACTGATTTTTAGCGCCAGGAGTTTGTCCCATGTGTAAAATCAGCACGAACGGCACTACGTGTTGCGCCAAAAAGTGCTGCTGCTTTCTGCCACTCAAGTAGACATTCTACTCGAGCAGCAGCTTCCTCAAAACGAATGGCAGATTTCGCAACACGAGCGGTCGTGGCCTGCTGCGACCGCTCGCAATGAGAAATCTCACCAGGAGGAGATCTAGCTCATTATTTTTTCTTGTAAGCGCTCTCTGGCGAGCTGCTTGAGGAAGAGAACTCCGCTCCGTGTCACTTTGCGGAGTTTTTTGGAACTCCGCACGGAGCGTGGAGTGGGCAAAACTCCGTGAACTCTGCCAGCGGAGTGGACTTCTTCACCCACCCCTACTACCTTCAGCAACGTTTTTAGTGGAAACTTAAGCAAAATTATAAGTACCAAAGCACACACAAGAATTCTGTTTTTAGAAATAAGTAGTCTAAAAGTAATCAAAAATACAAAGTCCATGAAGTTCTTTTTTCGTTTTTGTGTGTGTGAGTTGTTTATTCCCTTTGTGGTTTCTACAATATCTGGTATGTACAAGCAGAAGCAGCCAACGCCTGTTTCTTGGACTTTTTCAAGGCTGCAGGGAATTTGTATACATATCAGTGTATAATATCATATCACAAAAGATTAAGAAATAATATAAATAAGTGGCAACCTCATGTGGCTGTGACAAGTTGAAGAGAAATGGTGATGTAGAAATATATGTTCAAAATCAAAGAAGAATGAATCAAATGTCCTTTTTTTTGCTAGGGTCTTAGCATATCATTCTCTGGAGACCCGCATTCATATTAAGCATACGGTGCGGTACATGTTGATTCTCCGCTGTTGGATAAGTGAATAGCATCATCATTGGGTCTTTTATCACTTGAGTGCTCAGTTCTCCAAGTGATCAATGATCCTCCACCTGGAGGGAGACCATCTGGTTTTTTGACGGTTGTGATCAGAGAGTGAAGAGGTATCTAAAAAATGTGAGTGAGATTAAACGTGTCTCAATTCCTTAGTCAAGTCTTTTATTTACTAAGTAAGGGGCAAAGTTAAAAGGGGTGGGCGGTGCTATTGTGGAACAGTTAATGTTCCGCCACACCTGATGTGTGGTTGTGGTTGGTCGACATGTTTCGGCCCTTGGTAACCCTGACACCCAAGCACTCGTCACAAGTCGACTGGACTACGGGAACATCCTCTATGCCGGAACCACAGCCAAGCTACAGAAAAGACTCCAACGCATCCAGAACGCCTCTGCCCGACTCATCCTGGACATCCCCCGACACAGCCACATCTCCGGCCACCTGAGGGACCTGCACTGGCTCCCCGTCAGCAAGAGAATCACGTTCAGACTCCTCACCCACGCACACAAGTCTCTCCACGACCTGGGCCCCAAGTACCTCAATGACCGCCTGACCTTCTACACGCCCACCCGCCAGCTACGTTCTACAAGCCTCGCCCTCGCCGCCGTACCACGCATCCGAAGAGCCACCGCCGGAGGAAGATCCTTCTCCTACCTGGCGGCAAAGACATTGAACTCCCTCCCCACCCACCTTCGGCTGACCCAGGACCATCTCGCCTTCAGGAGACAACTCAAGACCTGGCTGTTCGAGCAATAGCGGAACCCTTCCCCCAAGCGCCCTGAGACCCTTCCGGGTGAGTAGTGCCCTATACAAATGTTATGATTGATTGATTGACGGGTCTGAAGGTCTTCTTCAGGACAAAAAGAGAGGTTGGCTACTTATAAGGTAGCGTGTACAGAGTAAGTGAGACTCACTTACCCTTCTTCAACAGTGAGCACAATCGCTCAGCTTCCTGCATGGGTTAAAGGTGCATCTTTTGTCGATAACTTTGCAGGAGACGGATGTTGCTCCTTTGGGGAATGGAAGGACAAGGGACTCGCTCTATTTGGCGTCCTGTCTACGTTTATGGTGACTCTGTCTGTCATGCCACGGAAGTGTAGAAATATATGTTTCAATCCAAAGCACTCTGAAAATTGTGTATTAATATGTAGGATTGTGACCTCACCCAAAAGTTGAAGCAATACCCATAGTTGGTGATTTTGGCCGAAAGATGAAAGCCAACAAAAAGAGGCCAAAAGAGAAATTGTGATCAGAGTATTGCATGTATTGTGCTCAGTAAGATGGACCCAAAATATTTAGTGGTTGGTGTCCATGCGGAAACAACGAAAACTTGGTAGAAAGCACAAGGAATTGGATAGAAGCAAAGGGTACCTGAGTGTCCCGTAGTAAATACAATTTCCAAAGCAGTTAGAAAAAACACGATGGAAGTCTTATCAGCATCTATAAAAAATATATATATATATCCATACAGAGGAAATGTCCATTCCTGAGTAACAATGTATAGAGAATAATATTGATTTCCCTAGAATAGACCATCTCTTTGATAGTATATTTCGAAAGAATATACATAGAAAACATGTCAGTAGTGTGGAGAAGCTACATGCTTGCTCTGCATCCTGCAGTGAGCTCCTGCGGGACCCTAAATGTCCTGCTTTTTGCTCACCAAGAGACTGTTGCAGGCAAGGGAGGTAAACAGACTACTCAATACAGGATTAAAATATACAGGACAGCTGGGAAGCCTCAAGTAGCCCAGCAGAATCTCCCAGGACTGGCACAGGCAACAATCATTGTGCAGAAGTTAAGAATCCAATGTTTGTTAATATGGTACCTAACAGGTAGGAATTTTAGCACTGAAGGTGATCACACAACCCACTTTAGCAGTTTACCTTTGAAGGTGCTAAGAGAGAGGAATGTAAAAACTAAGAATTAAGCAGCCCTAAACCCAAGACTAACAGGTGCCAGTCCTAAATCCTTCACATTCAGATGACGGCAGAGTTACCAATAAGCTAAGGGTATATGAGGGGAAAAGACCTCCCAAGTAACAATGGAAAAATGATCACTCACACCCTAGTCACCAGCAAGTTGGACTACGGCAACACCCTTTACGCCAGGCTCTTCAAGCAACTCACTAGAAGACTACAAACCATCCAGAACTCAGCAGCCAGACTCACCCTGAACCTCCAACAAAGAACTCACATCACACCACACATCAGGGATCTCTGATGGCTCCCGATACACAAACATGCTCATTTCAAACTCCTCACACACACATTTAAGGCACTAACCAACTTAGGCCCCCCTACCTGAGCAGTCGCATCTCGTTCTCCCAACCACCCACACACCTCTGCTCTGAAGGACTTCTACTCGCACACATACCATGCATCCTCAGAGGCAGATCAGGAGAATGGGCGTTCTCTTACACCACTCCTAAAGTGTGGTACGTCCAACCACTCCTCATGGGAGCCTTCTCTTCTCTACTTAAATTTTGCAAAAAGCTTTAGACCTTACTTTTCAATTGACTAACCTCCCATAGCCAGGGCTAGACACACACACATGCTCGGCATCACGATATCCTCGCGGGTGATAGTGCGCTTTACAAATGCACATGACCAGGCCCAGTGGTAACATGATTTACCCAAGATCAAACCATTTGGTCAAGTAGGAGAACCAAAAATGCAGGGTTGCTTGTTTCAGACCCAATAATTTACCCACTATAACAATTTCTTTTTCATCTGTGGTAGCGATTATAGACTTAACTTATATGTGTTTTTATGGGCTGAAATTAAAAAAAATAATTGAGCTAACCCTTATATAAACGTCTTCTTGATGAAACAACATGGGTGCAAATGACCTGAGAAGTGTTAATGCAAAGTTGGCTACTTTACAGGGGAGTGGGTCGTAAGGATGGGGTCAGTTAGATGTCGACCCCTTGTTCATTTGTACAACTCATCTTACTAACTGAGGGACTGAGGATGAATTCTTGCATCAAGAGCTCCCAGTTATGGCCCAGAGCTACAATTGTCAGGGAAGGGTGCTCCTTCCCTGGTACAGCACTATGAGGTCCAGAAAAGGGCCCTCCCTTCCCCTTTTAGGTTTCCCCCTCCCTTGTATCTATGATCAACTGTTTCAGGGCCCAGGCAATAGGGTCCTAGAGTTGACTTTAATTATTTCTTAAGTTCAATGAATCATTTCTTTATTATACTTTCCTGTCTACAAATGGGTACTAATGCCCCTAGACCTCAATCGATCTGTGCCCAAAAACCCTCCAACAGTTTCCTACACAGTAAATTTCCAGATTGTGCGTGGCGGTATCCGTTCAACAAAGATCTGCTTTGTTTATGTGAAGAAGTACCTAATCATTTGTGTTATGCTAAAAACCAATCTACAAGCTTGTACGAGAAGTGATTGATTGAAATTGGGCAATATATCTCTTATTGTTCCCACATGTCACCTGTGTTGAGTCGGTGGTGTCTATGGAACAGCAGAATTGCTCAGTCCTGCTGTTTCCCACTTTCTTGATATACTTAGCTTGCATTATCTTCAGTTATACCCTTGCTTTCGCACATTCATTGCACCCAGGTCTTTCAGAAATGTGTGTCTGGAAATAAGACAGATAAAAGTTCAATCTTAAGACTTAGTAGATATTTTTGCCTTAGTGTGAAAAATAAAAAGTGCAAAACCTATACAAGACTCACGCAGACACCTTTGTACTATGATCCAGATGTGTACGTGAAGCGCTTGGCAGACTGTGCTCCAACACTAGGGAGAGTACAGGGTAGTGCAAAATATCTGTAGATATGGCAGCGTCTTGCTCTCTGCGTCACGCAACGCAGTGCAACAACTTTAAAGCTGGGCCCACATTTTTTTATTCACAATGTCAATACTCTCAGGGACCAATCTTATGCATATCAGTTTTTTTCTTGCTCACTTAGGATTGGTCCAGCCACATTATGTCGTATCATGTCTGCTTTCAATGGAAACACTAGCAATCCAGACTGGTTTCAGCACTGTTAGGTCTCATCAGCAAGGTGCAGATTGCATCTCATGGCATAGAGAGTGACAGGGCCCACATTTGGTGTTTCAATCCTTTATTGAGTTTTTCTCATTACTGTAACAAGAGTGGCACAATCGAAATACACAGACCAATCGCCACACAGGGGAAGTATATCAAGAAAGTCAAATTCAACCAATAATCCATCTGTAAGTCAGATCCCCATTAAAGCAGTTGATAATTAATCATTTAAACAAGGGGAAAAGAAGAACACAACACAAGCATTGAGAGAGGGAAGGGAAAAAGAAGCATGCACCCTCAATGAAGAGGAAGGATGGAAGGGTATATCACCCGATCAGGAGGAAGTAAACTATGATGACCTTCTGTTCCCATCCTCTTCCTATAATGAAGGCCAATACCATGAGGGTTTGAAGTATGGGGAATCTCAAAAGGAAAGAGTCTGGGGATGGAACATAGGGGGTCTATATGGAACATAAAGACAGGTACACCGTTGACGCCTGGGATGTATGGATGAATTTGGCACTTCAATCATTAACAAGCATTGGCATAGCCAATAGGTCTCGCCTTTGAGACCTTATAAGTGCTTAGCCATGCAACTGTTGATGTTGTTGCACCAAGAATATTGTGCTGGATAACTAAACACTTATAAGGTCACAAAGGCAAGACCTATTGGCTATGCCAATGCTTGTTTTTAAAATTGCTGTTATAAGGTGTTTAAGTGACAATGTGACATTACAACTGCCTGCAATTTGAGTGCTTCAATGGGTAATTCTTTGTTGTGATTGCCTTCATAAAGGTAGAGGTAAAATGCATTGCACACATTAAAGGCTTGTAAAAGAAATTTTTTAAAATACGCCGCATCAGTTAATTATTTTATTAAAGTTACATTTGCATGAAAGTTTTATTTGGCGGTCTGTTTTCTTTAGTTTTTGTGGCCACGTATATGCGTGGCCTCTTTTTTTTATTTTTCTAGAAATGCTCACAGTAAAAAGAAATGTAAATTGCACCAGCATACCAAGGCCAGACCTGTTGGCTTTGCAATGTTTGGTTCTAAAACACTCTTGCCACTGGCATGCCGCTGAGTGGAACGTGCTAATACGGGGCTCAATGCTCCATCCATGCCCGTGTCTCCTCCTGCGTTCGTCTCCCGCCATCATCCGGTACAAACCATCTCACTTAGCTGCCAATAACTGCCAGCGCGGCTGCTTAATATATTCAGAAGCAAATCAATGGCATGTTAATGTGAAATTTCCAGGCTTTCCAGGGGAAGGGTGGGGGTGCCCTAAAAAAGATGTATTGTGTCAATTGGCACATGCCGCTCTTGCAATCATCAGACAGAGAGGTGACGATCCTGCAGGAAAAATAAGTAAAATGCCTGCCGAAAGGAAAGGAGACCAGAAGCGAGGTGGAGAGAGAGGGGGGGGGGGTTGTGGCGAACGGAAGGAAGTGACAGGGAAGGCGAGGGCCTGAGGCAGCAGAAAGGAAGTAGGGGAAAAGAAGATGGAAAGGAGTAAGGAACAGAGGAAGGCTAATGGAGGGAGACAGGAGTAATGCAGTGCTTAATTTGTATTAAAAAAAAGAAGCGCGCGCTAAAGATGTATTGTTTCAATTGGCACATGCCGCTCTTGCCATCATCAGGCAAAGCGGTGACGATCCTGCAGGAAAAATATGTCAAATGCCTGCCGAAAGGAAAGGAGACCAGAAGCGAGGTGGAGAGAGAGGGGGGGCTGTGGTGAACGGAAGGAAGTGACAGGGAAGGCGAGGGCCTGAGGCAGCAGAAAGGAAGGAGGAGAAAAGAAGATGGAAAGGAGTAAGGAACAGAGGTAGGCTAATGCTATGATTACGTATGGTAATCCCCATTACTCTTAGTCCTACTCGTCCTCGACCCAGTCATCACTCATGAGGTATTCCACACGACAGGAAACAAAACAGGAAACGCTTTTAGGCTCCACCCCCCCTCCTGCCAGGTGCTATATCACCACCAACCACCAGAAGCACATCCTGACACACCAAGCAACAAAGGCCTGGACAGGGAGAGAGGGCGGGAAGTATGACTGGGTCGAGGACGAGTAGGACTAAGAGTAATGGGGATTACCATACGTAATCATAGCATTACCTCTACGTCCCTCGTCCTCGACCCAGTCATCACTCATGAGGCATACCAAAGCAACGCCCAAACAGGCCTTTGACAACCCAAAGACAGAACACACAGACCAGACACAAAAGAGTGCAGCAAGTGAAAAGTTTAATACAAAAACAGAACTCAGAGTGGAGGGGGAACCCCCACAGCTTGCAACACCCCATGACCAAAATTGGTCCGGTCAGACAAGGCACAATTCAACCTGTAGTGCCTCACAAACGTGGACTCAGAGGCCCAGGTCCCAGCACGACAAATCTCATCAAGAGACACACCATGGAAATCAGCCCAGGAGGCAGACACGCCCCGAGTGGAACGCGCCTGAACCCCCGCCGGACAAGGCAAAGCAGCACCACGATAGGCAAGAGTGATGACAGCCTTAATCCAACGACCCAAAGTGAGCCTGGAAGCAGCCTTACCCTTACCAGCCAAACCAAAGGTGACAAAGAGAGAGTCAGAAGAGCGAAAATCCCCAGAGCGAGCCACATAAATAGACGGCACGCTTCAGGTCCAGAGAATGAAGCAACAGCTCAGAAGGAGAAGAAGGAGAAGGGCACAAAGAAGGAAGAACCAACTCCTGAGAGGAATGGAAACGGGAGCGGACCTTGGGGACAAAACCAGGATCCAAAGAGAGCACAACAGCGTCATCCAGAAAACGCAAAAACGGGGGGGAACAACGCAAGGCTGTAAGTTCACCCAACCGCCTCGCAGAAGTGCTGGCCACCAGAAAGGCCACCTTGTAGGACAGAAACTTAAGGTCCACAGACTCCAAAGGCTCAAAGGGGGAAGACTGCAAAACACCCAACACCAAAGAGAGATCCCAAGGCGGAACCAGAGAACGAACAGAAGGAGAAGAAAGAGAAAAACTACGAAACAGTCGAGACACCAAAAGGCCATCAGAAGCAAGAAAAGAACCCGGGTCCCGGAAGGCCCGGATAGCAGCCCACTGACCACGCAAGGTAGACACAGCAAAACGCTTCTGAAAACCATCCAGAAAAAACTGAAGGATAGAAGACACAGGGCAAGAGGTAGGAGACAAACCAGAAGAGGAACACCACCTCGAGAAAGAAGACCAGTGCTTCGAGTAAGAAGACAAAGTAGACGGCCTACGAGAGGCCTGCATCACAGAGATGATGTGGTCGGGCAGACCACGGACCCCAAGAGACAACCGTTCAACCTCCAGACCGCCAAGGAGAGGGGAACCAGAAGAGGAGACGGGGACAGCGGGGCAGAAGCCAAGGAGGGCCCACCGCGAGGCCCAGCAGCAGAGGAAACCAGGATCTCCTCGGCCAGTGCAGAAGAACAGCCACCACCTGAGCCCCCTCCCGCTGAACCTTCAACAAGAAGGCAGGAATCAGAGGAAAGGAAGGAAAGGCATAAAGAAGCCAAGGAGGCCACCGGAGAGACAAGGCATCCACTCCCCAGGTGCCCATCTCCGGAGACCTGGAGCAGAACAGGGGAACCAGGGCATTGGATCGGGAGGCGAACAAGTCCAGGTCCGGAGTCCCAAACCTCAGGCAAAGCAAGTGAAAAGTACGTGGATCCAGGCAGAGGGACAGAGACGAAGGAAACCTCCGGCTCAACGAATCCGCCACCACGTTGTCCACACCCCGAATGTGCTGAGCAGACAGGGCCAGAAGATTCTTCTCCGCCCAGACCGAAATGGAGCAGGCCACCAGATTCAGGGAAGAACTGCGGGTCCCCCCCTGGTGATTGAGATAGGCCACAGACACGGTGTTGTCCGACCGCACCAGGACATGGCAACCCCTCAGATGAAGATGGAAAAAGCGGAGTGCCCTCTCCACTGCAGACAACTCCCTCCAGTTGGACGACCTGCGAGACTCCACCGGGAGCCAACGAGCCTGCACAGCCCAATGGTCCAGAGTCGCCCCCCAGCCTGAAGCGCTGGCATCCGTGGTCACAACCAGAGGAGGAGGCAGACTGAACAACATCCCCACGGAAAGGTGGAGAGGATCCAGCCACCACTGGAGAGCAGACACAATATCCAGAGACACCGGCACAGGGATCGCATAATCCAGGACAGGAAAGGGGACCCACCGCAGCACATGCCACAGTAGAGGACGCAGATGAACCCTGGCCCAGGGCACGGTGAAGACAGAAGCAGCCATGTGGCCCTGAACCTCCAGCCACTGAAGGAGGGGAGCCGAGGGCAGCGACAACAACTTCCTCAGCAAAGACTGGAGGCGGCGAACCCGAGCCTCCGGCAGGAACACCTTGCCCAACACGGAATCGAACACAGCACCGATGAAGGTCCTCCGAGTGGCAGGCTCCAGGTGGCACTTCGGTAAGTTTATCAAGAACCCGTGGTCCCTGAGCGTAGACATGGTCAAGAGAAGGTGGCGAGACATGACCTCCAGGGATGGAGCCTGGACCATCCAGTCGTCTAGATACGGGAACACCGACACCCCAAGGAGATGGAGATGGGCCACCAAGGGAGCCACCACCTTGGTGAACACCCTGGGGGCGGATCGAAGACCAAAGGGAAGGACGCAGAACTGCCAGTGCCGGCCCTCCAGGCAGAAGCGCAGGAAACGCTGATCCCCCACAGCCACCGGGACGTGAAGGTAAGCATCCTGGAGGTCCAGAGTGGAGAACACCCAACCGGACTGAATCAGTGGAATAACCTTCTGGAGAGTTTCCATTTTGAACAGGATCTTCTTTACGAACAAGTTCAGGCCCCGAAGGTTGATGACCACCCGGAAGCCCCCCGTTATCTTCGGCACCACAAAGATGATGGAGTAGACACCCAACCCTCTCTCCGCCATCGGAACAGGGACAACCGCAAGCTTGCTGACCAAAGAACGAACCCCGTCCGACAAGGCCAGACGGCGGGAGGCATCCCGCGGAGAAGGGGTCACCACCACCCCCGAGGGGGGTGAGGGGGGGGGACAGGAACTCGATCCGGTAGCCCCTCGACAAGACATCCAGCACCCATCTGTCGGCTGTCGGCAGGCGCCAAGCAGGAAGGAACAAGCGAAGTCTCCCACCAACCAGAGGTGGACCACCAGCGAGAACGTCCCCTAGGCCGGCATAGTCAGGAACGCTGTGGACCAGACCCGGCACCCCTCTGGGATTTCTTCTGAAACTTCCTGGGAAAAGACCGGCCAGTGCCACGCTGACCCCGAAAGGAGGACTGCTGAAACCTGGAGGGCTGGCGGAAAGTCCTGGCACCAGAGAAGGAAGAACCCCCACGGGGCGGAAGGTCCCGAAAAGACAAAGAATGCTTGCGCTCCTTGAAGACCTTGTGCAGCTTCACCTCCAGTGAGTCACCAAACAGACGAGCACCAGTGAAAGTCAGCCTCAAAGCCATGGAACGCTGGGCAGCGTCCGTCTTCCAATCCCGCAGGAGCAGGTTACGGCGGGCAGCAATAGAGGAACCACAGGACATAGCAGAAGCCCTCACAGTATCAAAAGTGATGTCCGACAGGAATTCCGCCTGGCGCTCCATAGACTCCAATAACTCAGGACAGCCCGCACCCTCCTGCATGGACGAAAACAGGGACTTGAAATCGGTCAGCAAAGACTGGGCAACGTACGCCCCATAAATGCCAGAACGAATAGCCAGATAAAAAGCGGCATAGGACTTCTTCAGGGCAGAATCCACCTTCTTATCCACCCCGTCCTTTAAAATGTTATCATCAGCCATGGAAGGGCGACCCACAAGACTGGCCACCACAGAGTCCACAGGAATGGAATCAGGCAAAGCGTCCGCCATGTCCTGTAACGGATAAAGTTTAGACATAAACCTAGGCATGGCAATATGATCCGGGTCCTTCCACTCCTTCAGCAGGACATCAGACACAAAGGGATGCACCGGCAAGGAAGAGGTAACAGGCTTCCGAAACTGCGGCAAGAGCGAATCCTGAGAGGAACTAGGCGTAGCGTCATCAGGAAACCCCATGTTAACCCGAACATGGGAAAGGACGTCAGGCAAGAATTCTCGAGAAATGTACTTTCCCTGCAGATCAACAGCAGACAGCGAAGACTCATCTGAATCAGCAGAGGAGGAAATATCTGAATAAAGCGCAGCAGAACCAGAAAGACCAACAGCATCCTTCTTGGTCGCCTTGATATCAGAAAGAGTCTCCAGGATAAGGCGCTTAATCCGGTCATCATCAGCCTTCCTGGTTCGCTTGACAGGAGAGGAGTCCCCACTGGAACCAGGGGAAGACGGAGGCACAGGAGAGGAATGCTTCCTCTTGCGATGATGTTTACCCATAATTAACACACAACGCACAAAGCAGGAACCAACGAATGCCACAAGAGCACACAAACACCCCCCAAAGGACGCCCATATATATATACAGGGAGGACCGTAATAGGCCAACAAACATCCAAAACAACCAGGAAAGCCTCACAAAACGACCAAGGAGGCAAGCCCACGACCCCCAGCCAACCAACAAGCCAGGCCGGAAAGAGGGAGGGGCAGGAAAAGTAAAAAGAGAGCCAAACAGCCGCCGCGGCTAACGCAGCCAAAACGAAGAAGATGCGACTCACCCAGGCACTGCAAGCGCCACAACCAGGAAACAGGATGCAGGTCCGCCGGGTCAAGAGGAGGCGGTAAACATCCAAAATGCCCCCAAGGACCGGCGCGCCCGGAGCCCACCCGGGCGGCCATCCATACGGAAGAAATCCCACCGCGCATGCGCGGAACTTCCCGGCATCGCGAGAAGTGGGGCGGGCCTCCGGAACACAACAGAGGAGGAAGCCTGGCCAGAGAGGAAAACAGCGCAACGGCGCCGGCCATCCCCCGCAATACGCCGCGACCAGTAGCGCCACCACACCGGGCCCCCACAACCCCAGAGGGGCCCGGGGGAGAAGAGGAGAGACACGGGGAGGAGCGACGCAACCCAGCGCTCCCCCCACGGCCCCAAGGCAAACGAAGCCCAAAGCAACATCCCCCCCCCCCGGGCCCCCCCCGGGGGGGGGGGGCGAGGAAGAAGAAAAGGGAGGAACGCGCCAACAATGAACCAGCGCGCCCAACCCCTACCTGTAGGAACACAGCAACAGCGAACAGGGCATGACGCAGAGGAAGACCAGAGAAGCCCAGCAGCCCCGGTCAATTCCAAGCCCAAAAGGAGAAAGGGAAGCCCAGCAGCCCCACTCCAAAGAGTCCCACGAAGGTCCATGGGAGCCCCCCAGAGCCCAGCAGAGGAGGATCCACAGGACAAAGATGGAGGTAAGTGCCCGGCACCCACCCCAGCGTCTCCCATCAAGTAATTCACCGACAGGAAACAAAACAGGATGTGCTTCTGGTGGTTGGTGGTGATATAGCACCTGGCAGGAGGGGGGGTGGAGCCTAAAAGTGTTTCCTGTTTTGTTTCCTGTCGTGTGGAATACCTCATGAGTGATGACTGGGTCGAGGACGAGGGACGTAGAGGTAATGGAGGGAGACAAGAGTAATGCAGTGCTTAATTGTGAGAGAGGGAGCAGGAGGTGAGCCCGCGAGTGGTGTGCGCATGCGCGCAGTCTGCTGTTTTTCGAAGCACCGACTTGTGCTTGTGGCGCGCTGCTGAGCACTCCAGCAAGGTGTATGCCGCCACAAGCACGAGTGTGTGCCTCGAAAAACAGCTGAACGACGGCTAAAGGTCTCCTATGCAGTGCATGCGAGCTGCGTAGGTGAGACCTAAAAAAAGAGCCCTATACCTCTTCAAATAGCTGCAATTTACATTTAGCTTATAAATAAAGATTTAAAACCATGCCATATCGTACATGTTGTCCAGCCAGATCAGAAACGTGGGTATTGGAGTCGATTTCCAAAGACGCAGAATTTTCAATATAGCCACCCTTAGGGCAATGGAAAGCCGTCTATTAACATGTTGGGTCACTGTAGGGAGGTGAGAACTATCATGCAAGAGCACTAGCAGGGCTGACAAGGGCCTGTCTACCCTGAGGCCTTTTCTCATATGGTCCCAAACCTGTGAACAGAAGGTCTTCAGTGGGTCACATTCCCATAAAACATGGACTGTATAGCAATCCAGCAAACCACATCTTCCACAACTAGAGATCACACTAGGATGGGCACTGTGTAACCATGTTGGGGACCAGTGCCCATCTTAAAAAAACTATATTTAAGACATGCTTCATGTAGGCCTTAAATATAATCCGCCAGGACAGAAACCCAATCATCATCCAGGAATTGCACTGTAGGACGAGACTCCCACCAGGCTCGTACTGCTGCGGATGTGGAAGCGGAAAAACAGTGGTCAAACAATGTGGCATACAATACTTAAATAGTAATGATGGGGGGTCCTGCCTGCCTTATAGATTTAAATCATCATCATGCTGAGAAAACTTAGAATTTGTTCATGGAATATATGTGGCCTCAATAACAGAAAGAAAAGGCAGCTATGTGCTCAAATGATACAGAGTATGCGTATAGATCTACTGTGTTTGCAAGAAACACATCTCCCCTGAACTGATAGACATTTTTTTAAAGATCTTGGCATGCATCTATTAGGATGTACTCGCCTAGGTACTACAACCAAAGGGGTGGCAATACTTATAAGAAGAGGGCTTGGTCATCTTAAGCGTATCAAGGTTGATCAACTTGGTAGATGGGTGATTTTAGAGATTAACATTGACAATAAAGCCTGGACAATCTGCTCAATCTATGCTTCTAATTTAGATGACCGGGATATTCTGAATTTCTTGAGTTTACAATTAGCTGAATGGCCATCTTCTTTAATATTGTGCGGGGACTTAAATATCCATTGAGGAGGTGGATTGGATATTCGCAGTAATTTACCATACCCTGGTCTTAAGAAAAAGACATATAAGGCACTAAAGGCTTAGTTTTAGAATATGGGCTCTCCGATGTTGGATATGCTACAAATCCTGCCACACCTGGATTTACTTTTTTTTCAGCGCCTCATCAAAAGCTGGTGCGGCTGGATTACTTTTTTATAATCACTCCACTCATGAATCACACTTTGTATGACATTTTTCCTCGTATAATTTCGGACCATAACCCAATATTAATACAGGTGAAAATAGAGGCAGGTACTGCTGCTAAGTCTATATCTTGGTCTTTTGATCGGAAACTATTGGCTGACCCAACTTATATTGAATACATGGGGAAATGGATAAGCGAATTCTTTGAATTCAATAGAGGAAGTGCATCCTCCCAAATAGTATGGGATACATTTAAGGCAGGGGTGTGCGGAGAGACATGAGCCTATTCGATTAAAAAGCAGAAAGATTTACGGAATAAAATGGAGTCTTATTATAAAGCAGTACAAGAGTGGGAGGAGAAGCTGGCTTCGGCTATTTTTTTTAGCTCGAAATACAGAATCTATCAAGACTACTCTTGCTACTCATAAAGCAAGACTCCTTGAAATATTTGCAACAAAACTGGCAGAACAGGCGGCAATTTTTAGAACCCAGATTTACGAAATGGGAGAGAACTCTGGCAGGATTTTGGCAAAAAAGACCAGGCAAAGAATGGCGTCAAATGGTATTGATGCCATTCAGGATGAGGCAGGACGAATATATACTAAAGCGGAGGAGATTCTTGAAGTTTTTCGACAATTCTATTCTAAGCTTTATGAGCAGGAAGCCCTGGAATATTCTAGTGAATCTTTCCTGAACTTCATAACCTGCGATAATGTCTCTAAATTATCCTCTGAGCAGTCTCAGATTTTAGATTCCAATATTACTTGGGAGGAAATAGAGACCGCTCTATTATCTCTTCCAATTGGTAAAGCAATGGGATCTGGCGGTATCCCGTTGGAGTTTTTTAGGATGTTCAGAAATCTGTTAAAACCTGATTTATTGATTACTTTTCTGGAAGCCCAGAAAGGGCAGGCCCCACCCTCTTGGGGGCAATCAACAATAATGGCATTTATCAAAAAGGACAAACCCCCCTTAATCCGGCATCTTACCGCCCGATATCACTTATCAATGCTGATAGTAAAGTGTTTTCAAAAATTTTAGCGTCACGCATCTCTTCGGTAATTTCTAACATAGTATCAAGATGGTAACATGGGTTTATTCCTAAGCGTGACACTGCCGACCATGTTCGGAGAATTATCGCGTTGCTGGATTGGGCGGAGGGTATGAATACAACTATCGGGGTCACCCTGTTGGATGCCGAGAAGGCATTTGACAGGGTGGCCTGGCACTATCTTTGGGATATACTCTATTTCAAAGGGTTCGGTCCCGTTATGAGGTCGGCACTGAAAGCCCTGTATAAAACACCTACCTCATGTATTAAAATAGGGGCAGATAAATCCACCTTATTTCCTATTCAGCGAGGCACAAGACAAGGGTGTCCTGTATCCCCGCTCCTCTTTGCTATCTATATAGATGTCTTCCTTAACGAATTGAATCACGCGGAGGATATTATACCAGTTGTGGTGGCAGGTACCCCTGGCATGGCACTGGCATACGCGGATGACGTCGTGGTTACCACCTCGGATATTGTAAAAGCTATCCCAAAGATAGAGGAACTGGCAAACAGTTCGGGGCCTTTTCGGGCTACAAATTGAACATGTCTAAAATACAAATATTAGTAGTTGGCCAGAACCCTCCCGTTTTTTCTAATATAGTTCCTGTTGCGACTTATCTAGGAGTGAAGATTGCATCTCCAGTGGCACTGATCCCAGAATTAAATATCAATCCTATTCTGGAAAAAGCTAATTCCATGTTGGAGCAAATTGATCACCTGCATTTGTCTTTGCACGGGAGGAACAATGTACTGAAAATGTTAATACTACCGTCATTTCTTTACCGTTTCAGAACCATTCCCCTTGAGTTTCCCCTAACTTTTTTTAAACAATTGGAAAGGATGTCAGGGAGATTTTTATGGGGATATAAAAGCCACTGGAGAGCTCATCAAAAAATGATACTTCCAAAAGCTAGGGGGGGATGGGGCATTCCACACTTCTTTTTCTATTATTTGGCCTCAGTATTGCATTAATAATTGGTGATCGGGCGCCGATCCTGGATGCGTATTCCCTGTCTATTTTTGAATTCGCTTTAGGGGTAGAAGCTCGGGGGTGCTTTTTAAAACATGTTGAACCGAGCTACTATAAAGAAACAAAATTTAAGATCCTAAAATCAGCATTCCGGGCTTGGAAGTCTATTAGGCGAATTGCTAGTATTCCAAAAATCACGAGATATACCTCCCTTATGTCTCAATCCATTTTCCCATCTGTTTTTAGAGACACTATTATGGAAAGATGGCGTAACCGGGGTATTAGTTATCTGGGTGATGTATGGCTAAATAGCCATATTGCATCTTTTCCAGAGCTCCAAATTAAGTTTAATCTCTCTAATTCGGATTACTTTAAATACCTTCAGGTGCGCAGCTTTCTTAATACCCTAACGCCTCAGGAATCTGCTGGGCTACAGCGGATCCCTCTGATGAATTCCTTTTTTAATAAAAGAAAAATTGGCTTTTTTATAATTTCTTGCTTTCATTTCTTCCAGATGATCTAGCATATCTGCAATTAAGATGGGGCGAGAAGCTGGGATCTAATGATATTAAGATCGAGGATTCCATATATCTGGCTAATTCTATTCTTTTTTCCGGTAGAAGTCGGGTGCAGCACTACATGGCGTTGTTTAATTTATATTATACACCAGCCAAAATTTCTAAATGGGGAGTCTCAGTCGGTACATCTTGTAGTAGATGTGGGCTGCATGCGGCAGATGCTGTCCATATGTTTTTTTTATGTCCACAGTTATCAGCATTTATAGCGGATATTCAAACTTTTCTAGCTCTGATACTTGGTATGGCAGTAGATCTAACACCGGAGCTTGTATTGATTGTAGTCTCCCCTGTAGTAGTACCAGTGGAGAAAAGAAATCTGATTTTTAAATCCATGGGAATTCTGCGCTCATGTGTTACCCAAGATTGGATTAGCCCAGATCCGCCATCCTTTTTCACATGGAGGGCTCGCCTCTTGGCTATGTATTATGTTGAACATGCCATATATAGAACGAAAGGCAATAAAAAAGGATAACTGGTATGAAAATGTGGGCGCCAGTCGAAAGATGGATTGAGGGGGAACTGGGGTAACTGATGATTGTCCTTTTTTGGTTATTCTCTTTACGCTTTTGTTTGGTTTTATTTTTCTCAGGCCAATTTATGTTTGTAATGCTTATTTTTCGAATACATGATATGCAATGTATCAAGCTCTTCTGTTATTCTCTGTTGAAAATTTGTACAAAATCTGACTTGCTTGCAATAAAAGAAAATCAATTTAAAAAAATAAATAAATAAATAAGACATGCTTCATGTAGGCCTTAAATATAATCCGCCAGGACAGAAACCCAAATGATTAACAACAAAATTGGTTCTGTCGGGTGAAAGCATACATTACTTTAAAGGAAGGCTGGAAAAGCTCAGAACACACAAATAAACCTCTCTGAGAAAAACGTTTTTTATAATAAAAACAGGGAACACAAAACACGGCAATTACTTCATTCCGTTTTTGGTTTGATACTTAAAACATGTGATTGGTGACTGTTGTGAACAAAGTGACTAGTGCAATGCATATAGTGACACTTATATACAAATATATACAGTTGAGGGTCGGGGAAGGGGTATTGTCTTTCGTTAGAGGGCCAGTATTAAGAAACCCAATCATCATCCAGGAATTGCACTGTAGGACGAGACTCCCACCAGGCTCGTACTGCTGCGGATGTGGAAGCGGAAAAACAGTGGTCAAACAATGTGGCATACAATACTTAAATAGTCCCCTCAAAATGTTTACAACTGTGATTTTATTGAGTAATGGGCGAGCTAGGGAGGTCAGTTTGAGTGTTCCCCACGACATGTGATCGGGCATAGGACAATTGATTGTATCTCCATAGTTGGGAGGGTGGAATCGCAAATTCCCATCTCAAGTCGGGGAACAATTTATTAAAGCCATTAAAGCCCAATGTGGTAAATGCACAATGAATCCAAATGGACCTCCACCAGCAGTTATGGCCACATTGTGCTACAGTGGGGCTTTAGTGTGAATGCGGCTCAGGCATTGCACCAGCCTATGGGTCTGATGCCATGCGTACTGGGAAGTATGTATGATTGGATTCATGAGGGGGGTAATTTATGGTCTTGAAGTGTAATAAACAGCCTAATCTCTGGAAGATTGTAACATATGGTGCTCTAGCTCCACCCATAATAGTACGGCCCTTGAAGTAGGCAACCAATACAGTGTGGGCCAACAGCTGACTCAGCCACCCTTCCCTTGTGCGGAGTACAGCTTAGCACCCTTTAATCTTTGTCTTTCCGAACCCAAAATGTATCGGGAAATGGAGCTCTGGATGCTCCATAGGTAGGAGACTAATATGACCAGGGGCAACATTCCTAAAATGTAATTAAATTTGGGGAGGACATTCATCTTGACAACTTGGACCCCAACCCACAGGGACAGGTTGACGGCAGACCACCTTTTAAAGTCACGCTCTATGTGATCCACTATGGGTTTCACATTGTTCTGGAACGTGGAGAAGTGTGGCTCAATGGTTAGAGCGGCAGACCCTGATGCAGAGGTCTGGCCCGGGACCAGGGTTCAATTCCCGCCTCGGCGGGTCTCGGGCTCAATTTCCTCGGACCTGCTAATTCTGTGACTCTGGGCAATAGCTTGCTTAATCTCTACAATAGCCCCAACAGCGCTGGGATGCCTGGCTTCACCTTGGGGGTGCTCAGGAGTGGGCATTTCACAGGGAAATGCCAGGAAGGGTTCCACAGCGGTATGCGTATAGCCCCAAGACACTCATGAGTATAAGTGCGCTTTACAAGTATGAATCGTTTCATTTCATTTCATTTCTACAAGGGCCTGATTTATATAAACCCTGAGGTATTTCAAACAGGACTGAAGCCATTTAAATGGCAGGCTGTCCAGAGAGGCACTTGTAGTGATGGGCGATAAGGGTAGGACCTCACATTTCAACCAGTTTATCTTATAGCCTTAAAAAATGGGAAAAAGAATCCAGTTCAGAAATCAGACCAGCAGCTGATACCGAGGGGTTTGATAATATCAGAAGGCTGTCATCTGCATAGTAAAAGTCTTAACTACCCCCGCCATTGTGAGAATACCGTTAATGTTATCATTAGATCTAATTGCAATTGCTAGAGGTTCCATAGCCAACACAATGGGTAGAGGGGACAACCCTGTCTGCAGCCCCAATGGATATTAAAATACAGGGTGGAGAAACCTCCTCAAGTGCAGAGGCATTGGATTCCCAGTACATACCTCTAGTTTACATGGGAAAATCATGACCTATGCCCATCCTTTCCATGGTCAGAAAGAGATAACCCCAATCAACCTGATGGAAAGCCTTTCAGCATCCAAAGAGAGGAGGACCTTCTCTTCGAACTCATCCCTCACCTGCCAAAATAATATGCAAGAGAGTACATAAGTGATTGGTGGAGGAACGATCAAAAACAAAGCCTACCTGAAAGGAAAGCACAAGAGTGTTAATAACATTATTCAGGTGCGATGCTAAAACTTTCCCCAAAAAAGAATTGCAGGGAGTCCTTTCTTGGTTTCGGGAGCACCAAAATTCTTGCCCTGAGTACCTCTGCAGAGAGGTGTCCTTCATCCATGGTCTCTTAATAAACCAAGACCAAGATGGGGATAGTTTGACCTTTGATGGCCTTATAGAATTCAGCTGGGAGGCCGTCCTCACAAGGCGCCTTCCCTGAGGGAATAGCGTCGATTGCTGATGCGATTTGATCCATGATCACACCTTCCAGGCTTGCGCAGATTCTGTAGAGGATAGCTTTGGTATTTTTAAGAAATTAAAAAGGAAGGTTCAGCATTTGGGGCTGGGGGTGTTCCGGCTGTGTTAAGGCGCTCATAATATTCCTGAAACTCTGCCACTATTGCTGTCGGGTGAATGACAAGGCAAGCCTCTGAGTCTTAGATGGCAGGAATCGTTCTAAATGAGTCTTGTTGCTGGAGTTGATAAGCCAAAAGTCTACCTGCCTTCTCACCCCTTTCATATTGTATTTGTCGTATACCAAAGAGACATTGTTCAGCCTCTGTAGTATATAGGGGTCGATTCCGATCCGGTAAAATCCCCGTCCGTACGATTCGTATCCGGAGCCGTTTCCGTACGACTCGTACGGACGCCGTACGACCGGACGATTCCGATCCCGATCGTCCGACCTGGGCGCGATTCGTACGGTACACGTCGATTCGTACAGAAAAGCGCACGATCACCTACACACCGTACGGCGCGTACCCCCCATGATCGCAGGGGTACGGCGCGTACCCCTGCGATCATGGGGGGTACGTGCCGTACCCGGGGGGGGCGTTCCGTACCTGTTTCGGCGCGAACTCTGCGTTTACGACTGTTTTCGGCTCCCGTAGGAAAAGGGTCATACGGTGCGTACCTGACACGAATCGTACTTGCTGGGTCGTAAAAACCAGCCGCGAACTGTAGTGATGTCGTGTACAGCGGGTTCCGAGTGAGACTCGTACGGAGATATGAGTCGTACGGAGTCCTGTACGACTCGTACGGAGTTCGGCTCCTGGTACGGATCGTACTTCGTCGTACGTACGGTACGTTTACGGGTACGATTCGTACGGGGAAAAAACGCTCCGTACGACGATTCGGAGCGCATTTTACCGGATCGGAATCGACCCCATAGTGTGTTCAGTTAATATTTAGCCAGGAGAACCTCCTGGAGAAGGGATGGGTTTGCAGAGGAAGAATAGTCATAGTCAAGGACCTGACCCGTGCTTCCAGTTGCCATTTGGAGTCTGAAAGCCTCCGTCTGATCAACACTGAGTCCCTCATCTGCATGCCGCAAAGGACAGTATTTCCTGCCCCCACAGCGTCTGTGCCGAGGTCACCGATCCCCTATTATCCTCCTCATATATTAAAATATACGTAGAATGTGAGGCAACGTTTTGCCTCTGTGTCTTTATATTGGGATGCTAGATGCATCATCCGGCATTATCTGACTTTAAAAGCACAACAATAATGCCATGATAACCCTCTTTCCACCCCATACCAATATTTTAAGCATATTGATTGACAGCTGGGGACGGCGGATGGCCGCGGATCATTTGCGCTGCATGGCCAACAACCCATCGCTTGTGTTGGAGGCGGCAACTGGCTATCTCTGCTTCCTCACTCACCTTAAGGATCCTACTGCCCGTGTTGCAGTGCTGGGAGGCGGAAGGGGCCTGCATGACTCTTGCCTTCTCCGACAGCTATCCCAGACACCCACAGGCTGCTGAGCCAATTGGGACTCAGCAAGCTATAGAGCTACGCAGTGCCACTACGTTGGCCCCTCTGGACTTCTGGGACCTGAGGGATCGCAGAACATGAACGGGCTACAGAGGCCATCGGCCCCGGAGGTAAGTGATGCAGATCACCTGTTTTGCGGCCATGCAGGGCACGTGTACTCCCCCGCCTCATAGCCCAGCTGCTGCTCCATGTACTGTCAGTCCCTCATTGCCTTGCTGCTGCCTTCGAAATCTTCGCCTAGCGGCTCAGAACACTATGGAGACGAGGGGTTCTTCCTCACTCTCACTCTTACTCATAAGCTTTCCCGACGTGCTCTTTCTCAGGGCCACTACTTGTGAACTTCTTTCTAAACTGGCAGAGCGACAACTCACATTGGCCGTCATGAGGGCTCGGTGCTGGACCGTGTGTCATAGACCAGCCCTAGGGGAAAGCAATCACCAGCCAAACACCGGCTATTTTGTTGGGTGAGGCTGACAATGGAGATGGAGGTGTTCCTCCGAGATCACTGTTTGATCAGTAGATGCCTTCCAGAGAGGAACACGTACATGCTTTTGAAACGGGACACATCGTAATCAATACACAAGCCCAGACACATGGGTCACAGGGGATACTGAATACTGCTTATTGAATCTTGAACGTAACATTTCATAAACCTCCCTGCCCAGGCCCATCGCTGTGGATCATTATTTGCCACCAGTAGTATCCTTTGCACCCGAACTTTGCTATGTGCCCTAAGTACACTTTGGTTGGACACTGTGCCGCTCATCTATCCTAGTCCAAGGGTTGCAGGACTGACCTTGTGTGCTGGTGTGATCATTGTCTACCTATTAACGCACTTGTGTCCTCCTTTCCAACACAGTTTCTGCATCATGGGCCACACTACTAAAACTACTTGGGCGCCTCCATTGCAAGAGAGGGTAGAGTCTCAACATGGTCACAACTTGGACAGTTCTACGGTAAACACATTGTAGGATATAGTTCCTCCCACGGAGCGGAGCCCCACCCCTGATAAGCTGTACGTTACCTTTCAAGAAATTTGAGATTCTAGAGCAGCAATCGAACATCGCATTGGTACCTTGTCCACGGACTTGGCTTTGCTCAGATATGAACGCCGTAAATTTTCAGGCACGGTTACGTTGATTGACGTAGCCCTGACCACACTGACTCCACAACAGGCCCGAACACTATGCCCATCTAGATGACCTTTGAAAACAGCTCAGCACTCTCCATGACAGAGCAGAAGATGTGGAGGGTGGTGCGCAACGTAACAATGTGCGAATAATTGGATTACCGGAGGGCAATGAGGGACCATATGTGAAGTCGTTCATCGAGGACTGACTGAAATCCAATGTGGCCCTACAGGGCCAATGTACCCTGTTCACTGTGGAGAGGGTGCATCGAGTCCCAACGAGATGTCCACCTCCAGGAACACTTCTGAGGCCTATCGTGGCTCCGAATTTGTTACAGAAATGGCAGAAGACATCTGTGCAATCTCAGCCAGCTTGTTTAGGAGAATGGTGAGGGCAGGATCTGGAAAAGTCGAAGCTGAGCAGGGATCGGTGGGTGGTGCCTTGCCCTGGGCAGCATTACCCATGGCTTCTTGGAATGTGAGTTGTAGTATAGATTTGGATTTTGACATTGAAAGGAGGCACGTAAGAGAGCAAGTGAAACCCAGGGGGGTACAACAGTGCAGTAAAACAGTGGAATTTAGAAGTGAAGTTTGGACCTTAGTCAAGATCTAGATAACAAAAGTATTAATTTGCTTATTCAATTAAATTGGCCAATTCCGCCTATTGTTATGTAATGCTAAATCATACATATGACCTTCTCTAATATTAACAGTGACTGGCAATGCTCCTACCAGCTCCTACAATTTTCCCTGGAGAATGATGCTCACTTCTTAGAGTGCCTCCTTCCTCAATCATTCACAATTATGCCAATTCAGAAACGGGAAGATGGAAAGCTGGATGGATTACTTCATCCAATATATATGAGAAATGGAAGCTTATTAATTCTGAATCGTTTGGCACAGTGTAAAGATGACTTGTAGCCTGTAGTAAGATAATTTACTTTAATGTAGACTCCTGGTACATATCCAGCAGACCGGGCGCAGATCCTGTATGCCCAACCGGCACTTGTCCTGACCACCTGAATCTCCCAGCACATCCAACACTCCGCATACTACCACTCTCTTACATTCCACCTTCCCATTCCAAGCTCACATTCCAACTCCCCCGGTCATGCCAGGATCACCACGCATCCTCCCCTTAACACTGCACGAAACAAAGTGAATAGAACAACAATAAGTACATAACCTTTGATAAAGGTGAAACATTTTGCATACAAGTGTCAAAACATGTATGTTAAAATGCTGTACATCAGATAAGGATAAATTAGTCCCACCCTTACACTATAAATTTAGTGATCCACGTATACTCCCTGCGAAGCTTGTTTCTTTACAATTCGGCCAAACCTACCAGTCCTAGCTCAGCTTTCTACTGCTTCCTCTTCAGGGGATGCGTCTCCTCCTGCACCAACTCCTTCTCCACTTGCGGCAGATTCCCTTGCACTCTCTCTACGTCTTGAATCCACACCCAATCCATCTTCTGGTTTCCTAGGCATACAGTCATCATCTGTCTCCAATCTCCAACACTTCTCCCCCTTCCACTGCCTGTCTTGTTGCAGACAGACAATGAACCCAAATGACATACTTTTCTCTTACTCAACAATGCAATATTACAAAATATTTTGACCACTTTATGTTGTCTCGAAAATCTGATCTGACCCCTTCTTAACACCTCATCCCCTACTTGTAAACTCACTGGCTTACAACCATGTTTAGAATAAAAATACTGGTTGTAAACCTGCTTGGCTCTATCTGTACGTGCTTTTACCATCTACAGCTCCCAATTCACCTATCTGGTACTCTGCATCCATCCAATATTGTCCTTAGTAAATGCAGTTATACCTCTATGTCCCATTGAAGCACAAGGTGCCATTCTGAACCCACACAGTCTTGAATAATTCAATCTTCCATTCCAAACCATTGTTTTTTGTCAGCTGTACTGCCCCTTGATTACTCTATTGAACTGTTCTACTGCTCCATTTGTAGCTGGATTTAAAAGGAAGTGGTGCAATGCATCACCCCATTACGCTTAAAACATGTCTCAAATGTTGCAGCTACAAACTGTACTTCATTGTCGGTAGTAACAGACTTGGGCAATCCTTCCCTTTAAAACATTTTGTCTAAAAATATTATCACAGCTTCAGTATCGGCATGATCAACAATTTCTACCTCTACCCACTTAGAAAATGGTCCATTGTCACTATCAAATACTTTTGAACAGACCCCTCCCAAATCGGACCTGTAATGTCTAATCCTAATTTCTCCCGAGGCATACTTGGACAGCTAACTAGGCACAAAAGATTATCCACATTTTCACAGAAATTGCACTCTCTGACCTTCCTCTCAATGGCTAATCCCATACCAGGCCACCCTTACAGCGCCTTCATGTGATCTTTTGTCTTTGCTTTTCCTAGATACCCCTCATAGCCCAAATCAATAATCTGGTTTCTCAGTTTTACAATCCTACCATTTCTTAATAATTTGTTGTCCTCGACTGACAGTTCTTGTCTCAACTCCCCAAATACCTTCAACTCATAAACTTTAGACCATTCTTCAAACGAAATTACTCCTACACCTTTTCCTAAGCACGCCACAGCTGGGGTTTTTTGATCCACCCACCTGGCAGGTTATCATTCAGGCCTCCATTCTGTCTAGATTGGACTACGCAAGTTCACTATACTTGGGGTCAAATAAGACTGAGATTCTGAGACTTCAGAGGGTTTAGAATGCGGTGGCCAGAACTCTGCTTGGTCTCCCTAGAACTTGCTCCACCTCATGTGCTATCCGACAACTACATTGGCTGCCGGTGGCCAGCCGTGTGTAGTTTAAGTCCCTCTGTATCACTTTTAAAATTTTGAAATCTTCCTCCCCTGGTATTTTGGCCAACCTGCCCCTACCCTACACACCCACCCACCAACTCCGGTTAATGGGTCAACATCTGGTGCTGTTCCTAGGTGTGAGGAGGGTGCGTGCCGGTGGGCGCGGAGAACAGCCATAACAATGTGAGGATTACCCCGCACTGCCATTACAACGCGGGGATTACAACGAAAGTCATTACAACGACTTTTGCTGGAGGGCGCTGTTGGATAGGGAATAGTTTAATTTTCTATCCAACACTTTCCCTACTGTCAACGTGGGCTGGAGTTGGATTAGAAAATTTAACTATTCTACTATCCAGCGCCCTCCAGCGAAAGTCGTTGTAACGACTTTCGTTGTAATCCCCGCGTTGTAATGGCATGCAGGGTAAAAGCCCGCATTGTATTGACATACAACCGGTGGGCGCTCCTTCCTGGCAGCCAAACGTTGGAATTCTCTCCCACTACGCATCAGTAGTCTGACTAAGTATTTGGTTTTCCATAAGGCACTCAAAACCCATCTATTCCCCTGCCTTAGGCCCTGTGGTTCTCGTCGTTGTCTCCCTATTTGCTGCAGTTAGCGCAGGGACGCCCCTTTGCTGGGGCAGCTGCGAGCTCTACAAAACTATATAACCTAACCAAACCTAACCTAACACTGTACTGCTCAATGTCTTTACCCACAAGGCCTTTAATAGGAAAAGGTAATCTGCTCAAGAAATCTGCAACTTTATTTCTTATTCCTGGCATGTACTGTGCACTATACATGAAGTCAAGCAGTTTTACTGACAGTCATGCCAATCTGGGGGACGTAGTATATAACCCTTTGGTAGACAAAACTTTTACTAGGGGTTTATGATCACTTCTTAACGCCACATAACTTCCCAAGATAAAAGGTCTGCAATGTTCCAGACCCCACACGCATGCTAGGGTTTCACGCTCTATACCAGAATATTTTCCTTCTGTGGCTGTCAATGCACATGACCCAAAAGCCACTACACATACCTCTCCATTCTCATTCATCTGAGTGAGTACAGCTCCAATGCCCTTCCCACTAGCATCGGTCATGACAAATGACCTTAACACAGGATCAAAAGCTTGTATGGGCAAAGCACTACACATCTCCTTCTTAATAGAATCGTACTCCTGCTGGCATTTAACTGACGATTCAAATCTACATTTTTTTTAGGAGTTGCCTCACACTGCACATTTTGCTGGCAAAATTCTTGATGAATTTAGAATAGAATTACACTAGACTTACAAAAGCCCTCACCTCATCTTTGCTGCTAGGTAAAGGGGACTTATGGACTTTAACAATTCGCTCTAAGGTTGAATGCCCACAATAGGCACCTCATGACCTAAATATGTCACACTCTGCTATTGCACCAGATTGGGCGCAGGGATTCCGACAGCTGTGCACGGGGATGTGGGGAGGCGGGTACTTTGTTTGATATCATGTGGTCCTGCTCTGCGGTACAACATTTTTGGAAGGACGCATTACAGGTCATGTCGGAAGTCACCGAACAAGAAGTTCCATGGGAAGCAAAGTGGCATATCCTTTGATGCGACAGGCAAAATAAAATGGCTGAAATATTCTAAAATATGTCTGATGATAGCTAGTATAGTGGATAAACGGAACATAGCGAGGGAGTGGGGCGCGAGCCAACCACCGAGTGTGCTGAAATGGCAGAACGATCTGGACTGGTGCTGTATAGCTGAGAAGGTGTTGTACCATGGAATGGGGTGCCCAAAGAAGTGGGACAAGAAATGGGGAATCTGGGTACTATACAGAGGTCTTTAATTGTTGGTTAATCAGCAATGTGTGGGAGGAACTGAGAAAATACATACTGTAATGCATGAGTATGTAACATACTTTGCCTTGATATAAGGATTTTGTACGCTTTGTAATAGACGCTCACAAGTGAAATTTGTACTGCCATAATTGCCTAGGATGTACTTATTGTCTGTCTTGCTGCCAGGTTTAGTTTCTTTAATAAACATGTTTAAAAAAATATATATGTCACACTCTGTTGAGCAAACCTACATTTTGAAAATTCTGCTGTAAGTCCCTTCTCCTTTAATACATCCATTACCTTCCGCACCTTTGAATCATGGTCTGCCTTGATTTTACCCATTATTAAGATGTTGTTCTGTAAGAAAATGAAATTAATCTTATTTTTAAACAATTTATACATAATACATTGAAACATTGCAGCCACTGAGGCTAATCTGAAAGGTACTCTCACAAACTTAAAACATCCAAACGGGGTTATAAACGTGATACGGTTCCTACTTTTCTTGTGAAGTGGGACTTTATGATGAGCCGCAATGAGGTCTATCTTAGTGAGCCACTTTACTCTTTTATTGACTTACAGCATCTCGCTGATCTTTGGTAGAGGGAACTGATCCACTATTATATTCCTGTTCAGTTCTCTCAAATCCACGCACAACCTCAGTTTACCATTGTCCTTCCTAGCAATCACGAGGGCAACACTCATGCGGCTGCATCTACCTTCTCTGTCACCCCTTCAGTAAATAAGTTCTCCAATTCAGTCTTTACTTCCTCCCTCAAGGCCAAAGGGATACCTCTTGCTTTGTGAATCTGTGGCTCTGCACCTTGTTTGAGGACAATTTTATGTTGGAAACCATTTAATTCTCCAATGGCGCCTGTAAATACCTCTGGATATTCTAAGAGAATCTTTTGTACCAAAGCGTCCTCTTGTTGGCCAACCAATATGGGCTCTTGGGATGGATATTTATTCTCAAGTCTCCTTGATCACCCCAACCTAATACAGATGGCCCAACTTCAGCTATATACAGCTTACACCTAGCTTTTCTATCTTTAAAAATGAACTCCATTTCTTTCTCTCCAGTCATCACAATGTCCTCTCCTGTCAATGTATTGGGGAAAACATCTGTAGGGTCAAGAACATTTCATAACATTGGAAAATATTATCACGCCATGTTTTCTTGTTTACAATGAGGTAAGGTGACCCTGAGTCGGCCGTGACTGTGATGAGAAGCCCCACTACCGCCATAGTAACATCGCATTTGGATTTTTTCCTTTGTCCCCCCCCCCACATTGAGAATAACTTAATTATTATTTAGTACACCCATGTTGATATTGTCATCACCTGACTCCTTCGAGTCTGTGGTGGAGTCCCAAGTAAGGAGGTTCACCCCCTTCATTCCCCCTTTCTGCATACTTTCTTAAAATTTCCAATAGTACCGCATCGTGCACACTTCTGATTTCTAGCGGGGCACATCTTGTCATTTGGTAAATGCCCCATCTTCCCACACCTAAAACATCTATCTTTGAATGCAGATCGATCAAATTGTTCCCCGCTTTTACTCTCATTACCACTGTCTTGGGCACCCACTTTACCACCTTTTTTTACTTCTTTTTAGTTTGCACTTTAGCTGCTACGCCCCTCTCAACATCCCCACCTATTCTGTCTACTCTTTGTGGAATAACAGCCTTGGCATATCTTCCTGTCAACTCCTCTTTCTTCACAACTTCAATTAACATCTGGAGTGAAGACTCCCCCATGGTCCATAATTTATGATGGATGTTGGAATTAGCGCAGCACATCACTATTTGATCACGTATAAGTTCATCATGCAGGATAGTGAATCTACATGTCAAAGCTAAATTCTTCAGAGCAGCAACATAATCTTCCAAAGATACTTCTTTCTCTTGTTTCCTATGAAGGAATTTGTCGCGATCTACCAATACACACACTGTGGGAATAAAATAAGCATCCAATTCCTCTATTGCATGTTTGTATTCATCACCTTGACCTTGTGGTCAAGGTGTGTCTAACTTTCTTCCAAATACGATTGTATATCTTTAATTCCCCAGCTCCTAAGCAATGCAATGCAATCGTCTTCGAAGGTGGAAATATAATTTTGGAAATGTTCCTTCCACTCATTCCACTTTACGATTGACTCCCCTTTTCCAGCCAAGAAAGCCTGACGGGGGTGACAAATTCCAGTTATTTCCTGAAACCATAGAAGCAAAACAATTGAACTGTACTAGTAATTTCTCTCTAAAATATTAAGACACTGTGAATAAATATAAATCATGCTTTTTTGTATAAGTGAATAAAGAAAATACTTATAATATAAATCTGAGTCAGATTGTACTAGTTCATAGATTGTAAACTAGAGCAAAAATTGGCAAAGCTAATTGGTTTTGCTTATACAAAATCTATTGGCTTTGTCAATGTTTTTGTACATGTTGCACAGCAGTTGACCCTCTGTGCAACATGGCTTAAGGGAAAAAAGCAGTATTAGGCAGTCATTGCTGGCCACGTCATGGTACTTTTTTTTTTAACTTAAAGCCATATAAAAAACATTGACAAAGCAAATAGATTTTGCATAGACAAAACCTATTGGCTTTAATTGTTTGATGATATGCCTATGACTAAGTTACTGTAACTAACTTTGCAAATAACTTTGTCAATTTTGATTTTAATATCAGAGAAATTCAGACTACGAACAAAAGCGAAGCGCTGCCAAAGGGCCTGATTGCGAGACTAAAAGTGTCAAGCCACCCCATATAATAACATCAAACAAAAGCAACTAAGCACATTTGTTTCCAGTTATCCAAATTAGCACACAAACACAGATCATGCTGTGTGAATACCGTGCGTAAAACCTATCCTTAGAAGTAAGTTCGCTGTATTGTAAAACCTAAGTGAGTGTCCGAGACCAACGGTAGGGTTCTGGACTCTGAGCAGGAAGAGAGCACCCACGACCTAAGTAGGTGACATAACTCAGCAAGTTAAACGCTTGGTGTTGAGATGTTTGCATCATCTACAGGTCACCCTGTTAGACTTCGGTCAAGGCTGACTAAGTCTATCTGAGGGCCTAATTACGAGTTTGGTGGTCCTGGAGCAGGCTCCCATGCCCAGCTCCAGGTCAGCCAAACTCGACTGCCGCCCACCCGACTACGAGTAATTTCATTGTTTGGCAGGTGGGCAGCATGGTTGCCCTCGGCTTTGCAGTTTACAGGCTCATAGTGAGCCTTATAACAGCACCACCGCTGGACTGCCAATGGACATTCCTGCACTGCATGGACTGAGCTGTCAATACGTGCAGGAACAGGGGTGCATTCACACGGGGGCACCACATGTGCCCCCATGCATGCACACCCTTGCACAGGGTTAACAAGAGGCCCCGTAGGACTCCCTTTATTTCCCTACTGCCAGCCTTTTGATAGCGGACTCACCCCTATGAAAAGGCAGGCGGTAGGGAAACTTGTCACAGCGGCATTGCCATGCATACTCCTTCCCCAGGCCTCCGCGCCACCATCAGGGATCACTGGCAGGTGCTGCGGTCCCAAAACGCTCTGACCGCCATAATCATAATATGGCAGTTGAACCACTGGTGCAGTGGTCCTTGACTGCCACCGCACCTCCACGACGGTTTCGATGGACCGCCAAACTCATAATCAGGCCCTAGATCCATTATGCTTTCAAGGTTGATAAGTAAAATATGCTCTAAAGGGGAGCTTTTATTTACAGTGCTACAAAATGACAAAACGAGCAGCAAATGCCATATTAGAGCAAGCTGTGTTTTTTTGCAATGGGTCCACAGTAAATTGCTGCATTTGTGAAAATGTGTTTACTGTAGATAACCTACCAAAGATGAGCCACACGCTTGATGTCAAACAAGTCACAGGTCCTAAATTTCAGTAGTTGAAAAATGTAATGCCCTTTATTTTTGTGTAGTGTGTGTATGTGTTTTTAAAACTATAATGTAGGTGCCTTTGGGTTTCAGAGACAGTCAGGCATTTTATGGTTCTATAGATGTACCCAATGCACGTTCCAGTTCTGTGAGGCTCTTTCACAATTACTCCCCACATCACAGCAGAAAAGTCGAATTTATAACATTCATATTGTCAAAGCGCTGAATTGCAGAGTCGAAAACAGACAAATAATTGGGATGTATGACGTTACAACGCATACTTTTACATCGCATGCCTTTACAACGCGGTTTTTACATCGCATACCATTACAACGCATAGTGCTTTTAGGCGCTGGATAGTGATTTATTTAATTTACTATTCCAACTCCAGTCCCCGTGGATAGTAGGGAAGGTGTTGGATAGTATATTAAATACATTCCCTATCCTAGACCGCCCCCCAGCGCTATGCATTGTAATGGTTTGCGTTGTAAAAGTTGCGTCGTAATGGTAGTGCGTTGTAAAAGTTTCGTTGTAAAGGCTGTTTCCCAAATAATTGTGACTTGTCGCCAAAATATGGATAAACAGGGGTTAAAGCACAACATCTGTACTCATACACCACAATTAACACATACATATTTGTTTAAATAACACAAGTGTTATTTTGATAAAGAATCATCTGATGTAATGTGCTGTAGAAACAATGCCTGGATTTGCCTGATTTACAGGTTATCACTTGCACCAGTTTTAGCACTTCCCTAGCTGCAATGCCGTCCTGCACAACCACAGGCGGGAACACATGCCACCTTGGCCTGGCCTAACCCTTATGTACTCCTATTGGAAACCAAGCCAAAAAAAATAGATTGTGTGTAGGAAAACTATGGAACACATGCACTCGTATGGAGTGTGTAGAAGACTTTTTTTTTCAAAGTACCTCAGAGGTGTGATGCCAGTGGAAAGACACTGGACGCCAGCCACTGGCCACCAGCCGGAAACGGTACTTGGTCCAAGCTCCAGGGAACAGCTGAGGAAAGAGAGGTAGTGAAACCTGATGATGCGAGAATCTGCCGTGGACCAATGAGAAGCAAGAAAATTAGAGTGACAGTAAATCCTACGGATGGTAAGTAAAGGACGAGCTTTCTTTTGAACTTCAAGAGTTTTTGCAAGTGCTGAGCAGAAGAAAGAAAAGCAAAGTTCAGTCTTCGTTGTTTAAATAGCTGCTTCAAATATGCTCCATGACCTGACCATACTTCCTTTCACCTCGGCTGCTGGCATAGCAGCAGGCCTGGTGACATCAGAACTAGACTATAATAACTTACAATAGTCGAGTTCAGATGTCTTTTCTTTATAATCGGCGCGACTGTGTGCATCACAAGTCTGCGATTATAAAGAAATTACTGTATGGCGTTTATCCAGATGTTACCGAATGCCATGCATTATATTATGATCATTCTTAAAGACTAGAACGAATTTAGATAGTCGTCTTGTAGCCAAGACTAAGGGCTCATCCAATTGAACTTTTTTGCCTACATAATATAGCACTCAGCTAGTTTCACATTTAACATTGTACGTTTGGGCTGAAAAATCCCAGAATACTAATCACAGTCAGCGAAAGCTAAATATGAAAGGGCCATATGTATCAAGCAAAATTGCATTCGCAAACGCCGAAATTCGCAGAATTTCAGCGTTTGTGAATGCAATTTTGCCAAATGGTATGTATTAAGGCAAAATAAGGAATCTCAAAATTTGCGATTCCTTATTTTGCGATTGCATTTAAGGAATCGCAAATTTTGCGATTCCTTAAATGCAATGTAATAAGCACCAAAAAAGTGCAATTTGGCCTTAAGGAATCGCAAATTACCACCAACTTCAAGTTGGTGGTAATTTGCGATTTCTTTCACAAACGCACTTTTCTGGCATTTGTAAAGGTGCCATGTGGCGCACATACATGCCCTTGCGCCATATGCGCACACATGTAAATTTCAGGGGTGCATCAGGGTGTCCTTATGACACCCTTGCACCCTTGAAATTATTCTCAATTTGCGATTCTCAAATTGCGAATCGCAAATTGAGAATAACTTCCCATTCATTCCTATGAGCCTCCTAGCCCATAGTAATGAATGGGAAAGTATTTCTTAATTGCGATTCGCAATTTGCTAATCGCAATTAAGGAATATTAAGAAATCGCTAAAAAAGTGCGATTTTTTACATACATCCCTTTTTGCAATTCTCAAATAGCGATTTCTAAAAAATCGCTATTTGAGAATCGCAAATCAGTATGTTGATACATATGGCCCAAAATGCTTTGTTTGTACAGCAAACTGCAACTCATTTCCCGAGCCCACCCTGTGCTTTATTATGCTTTCAAATACAAAGGTAGATGGGTCAGACCTCTGGCATGAGCCAGAAGCCCCAGGTGACTCTGGGAAAAGATTCACAAATGATCCTTCCATGAAACCCTGCTTGCTCTTGCAAACTTTAGTCTCAAAGTGTAGATAGTCTACTATAAGGCATCATTTGGTTATTTATCAGTTTTTTGTTGTGCTACATTTTACCATTCTGTTGCGTCAGAGCATCAGAGCAGCTGACAAGCCATGGGAGTATAGAGTTGAATTGGAGACGAAGCCTGTTTCTGATGTTCTTTGTCACAATACCAGACCTGTGAGGGCTCAATTAAAATGCAATTCTGAATTGTTGCATTTTCAAGCATTCCCTGAAACATGGGTGGCCGGTAAGGTGGAATTCATGTTGATGGGGCCCTGTACATCCAGGGAACTGCCTCTGTGTTTCATTCTCTTAAATTATTGTTGGTGGATCATGTGGGTGGAGTATCTGATGACATCAAGGCCCCAGGCTGAGATATTCTTTAATAATGTGAATTGTTTCCTTCTGCCTGAATGCAGCATGGAGTACTGCTGGTGAATATCAGAGCTTCCTAACCTCACACTGATGGTGGTACTTGGCCTTACACTTAGCATAATACATGCCTATCCAGAGCCTGATTCCTTTGGAGAGGTTTTCAAAGCCACAGCTTCCAGGGAGAATATGGTGACACATTGTCTAAAGCAGAGCTAAGCAGCTGATAGAGGCACCCAATCACTGCCAAGTATTCACTAGGGGATTTTAACAGCACCTTGGGGGCGAACTTCGGGTCACGCAGGCTTTCTTCCCTGACACCTGCAGCTTTCACCAGCTTCGTCGGTCCCCCTTCCGCCGCCGCAGTATTTCACCCAGCAGCGGCCGCAGTGTGGAGGGGGGGCACAAGGACACTAGGACTGCAAGTCCCAGGCGCCTCTACGGCGGAAGCCGCCGCCACCCGCATTTCCCGCGCCAGGAGGAGCACAAAAAGGAGATCAGCCCCGGTGGAGCGGGGGATTTTAACAGCACCTTGGGGGCGAACTTCGGGTCACGCAGGCTTTCTTCCCTGACACCTGCAGCTTTCACCAGCTTTGTCGGTCCCCCTTCCGCCGCCGCAGTATTTCACCCAGCAGCGGCCGCAGTGTGGAGGGGGGCACAGGGACACTAAGACTGGAAGCCGCCGCCACCCGCATTTCCCACGCCAGGAGGCGCACAAAAAAGAGATCAGCCCCGGTGGATCGCGCGCGGGAGAAGCCCGGGACAAGGGCGGGACAGTCTGTGGCAGTCCGGGGCCGGGAGAGGCCGGGCCGGGCCACCCCTCTTGGGTTTCCCAAAGAGGGAAAACGTCTGTACCAACTCATATCTACAGAGAACAAGCACACGCCCGACAGAACACTCTGGACCTTGGCTTTGGCGGTGGAATTTGGACAAGCAAATTAGCTATTGAAGGTGGGTAAGTGGGTTAAGCTCTAAGCTTTCAGTCAATCAAGTGTGAACATTCCAGTAAAAGCACGGGGAAGCTTACAGGACATAACGTTGGTAGCGAGGTGCATTAGTTGATTTACTGTTTGCAATATGACTAGTAAAACCAAAACGCGCTCCGCTAGGGGCAAACCACATGCACCCACTACACCCAGTATCACATTACCAGAGCCAAATGTCTCCCTGTCTCAAAAAACCCAAACCCACAGCTATCGACCTTATGCTGAGGAAATTTATTGGTGCAGTCTCTGGGGAGATTGAGCGTTTATCGCTAACACCAGCAACATCTTATCCTCCCCTGTGCATATTATTGAAAATGATACAGTGGCTGCCCCCCTACCCATTACCCTGGAAATATCGGTAGATGATATTCCCTGTGTCCAGCAGGAACTTGATATGGTAGTGGCATCAGCCGTGGTCGGTAAAAAAAACCCCAGTAGCAGAACTAGAAAAGTAGGGCCTAAGAAGTGTTACCCTAGGAAACCGAAAGTAAATGCTCCTATGCCCAAAACAAATGACACTGAGGAAAAGGTGACTGATGTACAAGTAACACATCACCCAGCTCCACCAGGGTGGATGGACCAAGTAATAATGGACCTCCAAAGTCACTTAGAACTTTTTATTGTAAATCAGATCAAGCCATTGGTCAGTAGATTAGATAAAATTATAAATGAACTGACCAAACAGGGGAAAACAAAAGATCCCATCAACAGTAGTAATTTACCAGTAAACCCCCCGCCAGTAAACCCTACCCCAGTGCGTCAGGTCCCGGCAAAAAATAACTGCGTTATTAACACCCCATGCACGATTGCACAGGTACATGCTCCCCCGAACCCGGCAATACAGGTAGAGCTAGGTAACAAACAGAAAACAGGGGACATTAGGTTAGACGAGGGGCGAGGTCAATCAACCATGTTGCAAATACAAAACAGGAACACCTCAACACTTAGAGGGGAAGTGACACATCACATACACCGCGAGACACATGGAAGGATCACTAATCCATTGCCACATATAAATCTACCCCCCGAAGCATGCCCCTATGTAGTTGTTATGGCAGGGGTTCCTGAGCTCAAGCCAGAGCAGAAAGAGTCACACGCAGAACTGAAAATCAAGATAATACATTGGTTAAATGTACATAGGCCCCTACCTAGCAGGGAAAGTTGGGAGATTCTGCATGTCAGAAGGGTAAACTGGGTAGGCAGCAGGAGCAAAGATACTGTGGGCAACTGCATCATAGTAAATTTTAAGGATACCAGCCTAGTGGAATACATATTGAAAAGTGGAAATAGGAACCTGTCAAGCACCATATGCCCATTCCCACTATCACATTTTTATCTAATGCAACGGGCAATATAGGCACCCAGATTCACCTGTGGCGGGAGGGGTCTGGCACTATAGGGAACATGGGCCAGGAACCACACTCTGGCAGGCCGGGTCTCACATGACCAGGGATTGTCAGAATGGACAAATCGATCCAACCCCTTAATGTCTTTGGATGAAAATGACTGACTAAACAGGTCGGAACTCTCACAAGATTTTATAGTTGAAATTGAGGACATTGGGACTATTGCCCTGGGAGCACAGGGGTACAACCAACAGGTGGGAACTGAAGTTCCCCAATTATCGCTAAGTATATCGAAACAAAGGGGACTGGCATCAAAGAGGGAGGGACCCATCGCAGATACCACAAATGCGCAGGTTGGAAACTCAATGGGGGAGGGCCAAAAATGTTGTCCTGGAATGTAGCTGGGCTAGCGGGGAAATTTGAAAATAAGGAATGGCGGAACTACCTAAGGAGTTTCAAATAATAAGCTTGCAGGAGACCTGGGCGCTTGAAAGCACTCCCTTTCATTTGCCAGGCTACAAGTGTTTCTTTGTACCAGCACAAGAAACCAGATCGGGAAGGGCAAAGGGAGGGCTGGCCCTATATGTAGATTTAAACCTAACAGGGGTATGGACAACCCCATCTTGGTCGTCATACACACTCCAGGCTGCAAAATCTTTAGGGAGCGGATGGAGGTTGCTGATATTTAACATCTACAACACAGGGGTGGTAGAAGGAAGAAATGTCGCACTCCTTGAATTACATCACAGACTTAACCAAGAACTAGAAAACAGGAAAGGAATGGCAGAATCCATTGTTATAGTGCTGGGTGATTTAAACTGTCATCTATGCCCAAACCTGTTTCCAGTAACCCCGATTGGTCTTCCTGCCCGGTTGATAAAGGTCCACATCGTGAACATACCTCTGAGGGGTTAATGCTTAAGGTTTTTCTTAATACATATGCTCTGGCACACACCATTGATCTGGTTGTCCCGGGTAAAGAAGGGTCTCTTACCCCAACTTTTAAAGGAAGAGGATGCGCCTCATTTATTGATTACATCTTAGTTTCGAGACATGCGAAAAACTGGATCGCAAGGGCAAGGATTGACTGGAGTATTTTCAGTGATCATAACCCTCTAGTCCTGGAACTCCTGTTTAGAGGCCACCCTAAAATGAGAGTACAAATAGACACCGAACTGAGGGCATCCGATCAGGGTAGACGGCTCAAATGGTCCAAAATTAATGCAGATGCATTTTATAAGTCACTAATAGTAAAAGGGAAAAGCCAGATTGACAAATGTTTAGACCCACTGACACAGGGGCGCCCATTGGTTATGGCATTTGGGGCCATAACCAACCTGGTTAACGATCTAATGAAGGTAAAGGGTCCCAGTAGAAAAACTACTCACCCAAGATGGCTTGACACCAATTGCTCCAGAGTATTAAGGGCATTAAAATCTAGCCTCAAATCTAATCCCAGGGACAAACTAAAAGTGGCCCTGTTTAGACAGACCTACAAAATTGCGCTAAAACAGAGAAAGGTTGCACTACAAACCGAAGTATGGGCCGACCTGAGGGAGGCAGGTGAGAAAAGGGACTACACAGAATTCTGGAGGATTGTCAATAGACAATGCTTCCAGGATGGTGGTGCTCCAGTGATTGGTACCAATATCCTCCCTGAACAATGGGTGACGCACTTTGAGGGCCTCTATAACCACACCCTTGATACTGACTCAGAAGTGGGATGGGTTGGAAAACGGAGCGTGGTGGTGGAATTTTCCCTTACCGAGATAACTAAGGCGATCCAAGGTCTCACTCGCAATAAAGCCCCAGGCCCTGATGGTTCCCTGCCAGATTTGTATCTGAGCAATGTGGACTTATGGGCCCCAATTTTGACAAGGGTTTTAAATGCAGCTATTTTAACTGGGCTCCCTTGTTCCTGGTCAACAGCAATAATTGTCCCTATATTCAAAAAGGGAAGCAGAGATAACCCTCAATGCTACAGACCGATATTATTGATCAATGTCTCTGCTAAAATCCTGGGTCGGGCGATATTGGATAGACTCATGGAATGGACAGAAGAGAACCATATTATAGCGGACACCCAATATGGCTTTAGATCAGGAAAATAAACCAGTGACCAGTGTCTTAACCTCTATCTGCCGATTGCAAAATATACAATAGCCAGCAGTGAAACTATTTATTTGGGGTTTATGGACCTGGCTGCGGCGTTTGACAATGTAAATAGGAGTAAGTTGTGGGTGATGATGAGTCTCCTAGGAATTGACCCTGGATTGATTAATATCCTTAAAGAATTGCATTGGAACACCACAGCCAGGGGCCGCTATAGCACGGAGGGGGGGAGTACCGAACCCTTTCCGTGCATTAGCGGAGTGAGGCAAGGTTGTATCCTTGCTCCATTTTGTTCTCTCTCTACATTAATAATCTCGAGAGAACTTTGATTGCCTTGAATACAGACTGCCCCAAAGCAGGATCGCGTCATATCCCGGTACTTTTGTACGCGGATGACGCGGTCCTGCTGGCCCGCACTCCGAGGAGCCTACAGTGTCTAATCGATGGATTTGTGAAATTCATGGATAGCTTAGATTTGTCTGTGAATTTGAGCAAGTCCTTTGTGATGCTGGCAGGCAAAAAAACCCGCAGAAACCCAGCATATAAATTAGGGACGCACACCTTAGAAACGGTGAAGACCTTCTCCTATTTGGGACTTCTATTTGATGGGGCACTAAAATTTAAAACCCTGATTGAGGAACGCTGCTCCAAACTGACCTCCCCAAATGGCGCAATACTAAACTTTGCTCGTAGACTTGGGTGCTGGTCGCCAGAACAGGTGATGGGGTTTTAGGGATGTAAAACAATTGCAGCTGGAGGAAGATAAGTTTCTTCGTAGGCTCTTAAAAATCCAGCAGAGCACCCCAGCCTCAATTGCGCACACCAAACTGGGGAGCTTTTACATAACTGACCAGGTTAAACTTAGTCCAATTAGAGCATGGCTTTAGAATCTGGTCAAACCCTGAAGCAGATTTAAGCAGAGTAATTATAACAGACTGCTTACAAAGGGACAATGGGTTGCAGATCCAGTGGCTAAATTATGTCAAGGCCACATTAGAGGACCTTGACCGGAAGGATCTCTTCATCAACCCAAATGCAACACCTACCTCTTGTAAATTAGAAGTGAAAAAACTGTTGCTTGAAAAGTTAGCATTACGTAGAGCAGGTCCGGAATTGTCACAGAGATCTGTAATTGCACATCGCCTTGTGAGTAATAAAGTGGGTATGGAACTTATCTATTTTTAATGTATAATTCGCAGGATCGGTTTTTAATGTGTCGTTTTAGGCTCAATTTGTTGCCGAACATATTGTCTTATCCATCTGGTTTTACGCTAACAATTGAGCAGAAGGGTGCCTGCGGCTGCGACAATAGGTCTCCGCAGGACACCTTTCATTTTGTACTTTTGTGTCCTTTTTATAAGATGCCCCGGCGAAAATTTTTGGTGGCTATCCTGAAAGAGGCAAAGTTCCCACGTGCCAAAACTGCTTTACTTTTCTTACAGAGAGCAAATGATATGCGAACACTATGCTCTATGATGAATTTTTTTAAAGTGGCAGTAAGGTTAAGAATCACCAGAGAATAGTGTCAAGGAATGAATATATATTATAATTTGTCGCATAATATTGTACCCTGGTTTTTAATAAGAGTCTAGATTTGTTATTTAATGAAGTTTTTATTGTATAGATTGTACTTTTATGATGATTTTAATCGTCGAATAAAGATTTTTCTGACACTAGGGGTGAGCATAATTTGTGAAATTTGCTGTAGCAGAATTATCTGACCTTACAGCAAAGCTACGGAATTGCACGAGGAGCATAACCCTGCATTTAGAACTATTTCCTGAGTGCGAAATGCGCTCTTGCATTCAATATGAACCTGAGGATGTATTTTGCGCTAAGAAAATACAGCTAAATGCTACAGAACAGAGCGGCAGCCCTCCGTTCCTGTGCTGTTGGGTAGACATTTTTGCCCCAAATTACGCACACATGCATAATTGCACAATGTTTGGTAATTTTGCATCACAAAAGAAACATGAAATTACCGAAAATTACTCCGATTAGCTGGAGGTTATTAAAAAAATTCGCTCAGGCCTAGTATTCACTCCAGATCAAAGAGTAGGAGACTCAAGCCTGGACTTATTCCTTGAGGTAAAGGTAGTGGTTAAGTGGTGAGTAGGAATTTTAATTTCCGGAACTTTACCCTATGACCGACTATATTCCATGTGTTGATATAAAATACTAAACCACTCGAGGCAACATTTCTACTGAAGTTTTAGAACCCGATGTTTGGACAAGATATGAGTGGGTTTCTACACAAAAAGTTGAGGACCTCATGTTTTCAGAACTGAAATACATTCTTTATTGTTACTAAATTTAGGGCCATAGGAAGAATGCAAGAACTGCCATTTGATCCATGCTTAATTTGTACCAGTTGTTGTGGGCAAGTGCCATTGAAACTTACTTTTCATCATCAGACTGTGACCCTGCCAAAGGGAAAGAAAAACTGAAAAACGATAAAGAAGGAGGGCGAATAAAATTGGAAAATAGCGTGCAAAAGAGAAAGCAGGAATAAAAAAAGAACTTGCTAGTGAAATGAAGATGTGGGAAGTGCAGGGTGGAGAAAGAGGTATGAGGTGCAATAAAGACGAGCAAATGCGATGACAACGATCCTTAGTTTTCCTCACACTCTAAACTCAGCACTGCCGCCCCAGGCTCCTAAGAAAAGCCTTGGACCCTTCCGCTTATTTTTCATTTTTACAAATCAAACACTACATTTAATCGCAAATAAGCACCATAGTAGGAAGTAATTTCTACAAACTTGTTGATATTACCCTCATAACTTGAACAGCCAGAGACCAACCACAACAGTAAGTGTAATTGGGGTTGTAGAACATTAACAGACACTCCGTGGTTGGCTTTCTGCTGTTAGTTAGGGCTGTTTCCTTTTCTCTGTAGTGAAGGGAAGCTCTGTACCAAGAGTCTATTACAACCTCTACAAGAGTGGTCAATTCTGAGCAATATTTTTCATACAGAGCAAACTTGTTTTTGTCAATTAGTGAGGACTTTGCATAAAGTTATGTCATTGTGCACTCCCTCCCACAAATCAATGACTTTGGGGTCAGGGAAATGATGCTGTTCCAGCTCATTTAGTTTCTAACAGCTGTTTTTTAGGTCTCGCCTACGTAGCGCGCATGCGCTGCATAGGAAGGAGATCTTTAGCCATTGATTTGGCTTTTCAGCCAAAAACGTGCACGCGTTGCATTGCCTTCAATGGCAACGCGTGCACGTTTAGCAATTTCCTTGCGGGATCGAGCTTTGACAAATGGTTCCTGCTCGCTCCCGCAAGGGAAACCGGGGCAGGCCCCCTCTTCTCGCCCTGCTTCCGCGCGAGCTTGTTTGCTTTTTTTATTTGGCGCGGAGAGATTCAGCGATTTACCCAGAATCAAAGCATTTTGAGCCAACCCTGGTTGTGGACCCTGGTCCCACCAGTTCCAACGTCAGCTGCTCTGGCTCTGACGTCACTGCTCCTCTTGTCCGCTGACTCATGATCCCAAACATGTATTTGCACGACCAGAAGTCCATAGACCAGAAGCATACAGACACCAATGGACACTGGGATGTTTTTTCAGACAGCTGGGTGCACACCGGCACGGTCAGATACCCACAGACCAAAAAGTATCCAGGTACCACCAGGCTAAGTATCCACTGACCTTCAAATAACAAGAGACATTCAAATATCAGAACACAGAGCTATTACCCTGGCTCTTATCAGACACTCAACAAATCACTGCCACCAGACACCAATCAAACAAGCTCACGTCATGTAACATTCAGACTCAGTCCGATAAGCACTGCTAACTGAATATGGACATAAGAAGCCCAACACAAGACACCCAGAAATAGGTCGAACCCTCCCCCTCCCCCGCCCCAAGTACTCTCTCCGAAAAACAATACAGATTGTTAATGTGCGCTCTCAAACAGATAGTATCAGCCCATCTGTGCCCCTCCACGCTGCAGCAGGTGCCACTACCAGCCCAGCTGTGCCCCTCCACGCTGCAGCAGGTGCCTCTGCCAGCCCAGCTGTGCCCCTCCACACTGCAGCAGATGCCTCTACCATCCCAGGTGTGCCCCCTCCGTGCTGCAGCAGGCGCCTGTACCAGACCAGTTGTGCCCCTCCGTGCTGCAGCAGGTGCCTTACCACCCCAGCTGTGCCCCTTCGCGCTGCAGCAGGTGCCTCTACCACCATAGTTGTGTCCCTCCGCACTGCAGCAGGCCCCCTACCACCTCAGCTGTGCCCTCCGTGCTGTAGCAGGCACCTCCACCAGCCCAGCGGTGCCCCTCCGCGCTGCAGCAGGTGCCTCTACCACCTCAGCTGTGCCCTCCGTGCTGTAGCAGGCACCTCCACCAGCCCAGCTGTGCCCCTCTGTGCTGCAGCAGGCCCCCTACCACCCCAGCTGTGACCCTCTGTGCTGCAGCAGGCGCCTCCACCAGCCCAGCTGTGCGCCTCCAGGCTGCAGCAGGTGCCTCTACCACCCCAGCTGTGGCCCTCCGCGCTACAGGAGGACCCGTACCACCCCAGCTGTGCCCCTCCGCGCTGCATCAGGCCCCTGAACCTGCGGGGCTTCCTCAGACTCCACTGTTCACCAACACCCGGAGCACAACAAAGCCAGCTCCTTCCTTGCCGCAAGTTCCCCAACTCTATTGTTCATCCCTCTTAGTGTATATGGGGTTCCATGTCTTGTACTCTTCATTTTGGTTCTTTTCCTTCCGTGTCTACGTGACTTATTTATAAGTCTGAGATCTGCGGTTTGGTGTCTTTCCATTCCGGGTCCGGTCTTCAGAGGGATGGTTTCTCCCCAATCCACGCCCACACTTCTTCAGGGGATTGAAAGAACAATGCTTCTCCATTGTATATGATTTTAAGTTTTGCAGGGACAAGGAGCATGTTTTGTATTTGCTCAGAGTTTTACTTTCACAGAGTCAAAGGTCCTCCTTTGGCGTTGTACATCCCAGTCTGGGAAGATCATTATTTTGGCTTTTTCACTCCTCACTTCTCCCATACGCCCTGCTTCACAAAGGATCATGTCCCAATCTAGAATGTTGAGGAGATTTGCTATGATTGGTCTTGAAGGGGCCCCAGGTGGCGGCTTTGCACTCACTGCTCTATGTGCCCGTTCAATGACGAAGCAGGTGGAGAAGTGTTCAGGTGCAATAATGGATTTCAGCATGTATTTAGGAAAGTATGTAGGTTGGGTCCCTCTACCCCCTCCGGAAATCTCACAAATCGTAGGTTGTTCCTTCGTACTATGTTTTCAGCATCATCGATACTCCTTTGCAGTTTGCTGCTCACGCTACGAAGTTCTGTTATCCCCTTTTTCAGGTCTTTGACTACACACTCAACTTTTGAGACTCGGTTCTCGGTATTTGTCGCCATGTTCTGGTACATTACGGAGGATCTTGTCTGAGTAGTGTGACTTCCGCATTTCCTCGATCCTGTTTTCAAGCGCTTCTCTAGACAACATTATGGCCGGGAGTAGGGTGGCCGTGTCGGGAAGAGTCTACATGGTTTCCTGTGGGGTAACCTCTTTGGTGTATCTGTTCATTTTGCCTTGTCTTTGTGGTTTTGGGTCTTGATCTTTGGTCAGCCTTAGTGCAGGTTGGTGGTTGCGCACCTCGTTTGTGGGGTGGTCTTCCTGGTAGGATTGCTATTTAGCGTTGTGGCAAGTCCTATGGGGGTGATTTCCCCAGTAGTTCTCCTTGTATTTTCCAGGCCCAGGTCACGCAAGCCCCATTTAGTAGTCCTCTTTTAGGGTAGGCACTGGCTCGCCTCAGCCCCGGTACATACCCCCATCGCAGAGCCTGGGCAGCAGCCACTCTGTCCAATGCTTCAGCTCTCACCCTCTCTCCCACGGCCCCAAGGGTGCCCCATTCTGGTGTGATCCCTCTCCCTCACGCAGCGGCCAATCGGCAGGTGGGGCTCCTTGTTTCAGGTGGCACCTCCTTCGCAGGGGAGCCTTCAGCTGACAGACACCTGTGGTGAGGACAATTTGGTGGGGCCCTTGTTTCCCCCCCCTCCGGTATCCCAATCTTCAATTCGGGGTCTCAGGGCCTCTTGTATGGCAGTGTCTTGCTCTGGTCCCGAGTGGCCCTGCCTCCAGATCTCTGTTGGGCCTCATGTCTAAATGGCCCCCCCACCTGTATGGCCCGCAGATGGGAGAGGGAGGCTTGATCAGGCCACCAGGTGTCCGTCCGCGGCCCTGGAGAGCAGGATGGACAGGCGCAGGTATTCGATGGGGGAGCAGGGGGAGCCCTCTGGCCAAGGCACAGTTCAGCAGCAATCCACAGTGTAGGAAGATCCAAGAAGAGGCAAGAAACAAAGTAATGAGCGACAAAGTTTATTCAGTGCGTCTGCTCACGATGAAGTCCAGTCAGTAATAAAGACCTCCCACATAACAGCATTACAACCAAATTCCACCACATTTTGAAACATAACATTCTCCCCCAAGATTCCCACTAAACACGAGATTGTCACAAGCTGTGACATGACAACACAACCCCGCTCGTGACAGCTGGCATCACATACGCAGTTCCCAACACACCTTCCCCCTTGAAACAAAAACAGAAAAAAAAACCCCAAAAAAACAAAGAATAGCAACATCATAGAATTAACTCATTACAAAGTCCTTATACGTAGAAGGAAGACGGTGAGAACGCACAATCCTTGTGTTACCAGGATTGCTTTCAGTATCCGTACAATTCCTTTGTTCAGCTTGTTGCCCAACACACAGCACTCCTGTATTGTTCAGGTGGGGTCTCAGATTCTGCAGTCCGGGGTCCCGGTTCTTCCTTCCTGGTGGCCCCTGTGAGGCCTTCTTTGTTGTATGTGCCCGGTCATCACTTAGTCCCCATGAGCAGCGGACGGAGTTTCAGCGGGGCCACCGGTGTCTGCTTGCCAGCCCCAGGGATTGAGGCTGGCCGTCGATGCACAGGATAGGGTTAGGCCAGGGCCCAGTCAGACCATGCTCTGAGGCCCCCCAATAGCCCAACGCTGCCTCTGAAGTGCTGCGAAAGGCGGTCAGGGTCGCAGGTCCGCCATCTTGGTGTGCAGCATGTGGATGTTGTTCTTCCTGCTTCTTATTGCGGAATCAACCCCCGGTGTTGTCCTCCTCTGCGCTGACCACTCCGGTATCAGTCTCTGGTAGGGTCGCCTGTTTTTACTTGTTTTTCTGGCAGGATATGTTTCAGGATTAGGATTCCGGCTTGGAGCTCAGCAGGCACACGTCCTACATGGCCATGTTCTTGGTCACACCCCGTTCAGTCGTTTTGGAGCAAATAACTTCCCAAAAATTGAATATCTAGGGACTCAGAGGATCTGACTGGCTGCCACCACATCAACACCGATGTGGTGGCAGCAATATTAGAACTTAGCCCTGAATCCTAACAAAAAAAAACCAAATAAAGAGACACAGGGGCTCAGGGTGGGGTGGGGATAACCTGACCCCCTTGGCCTGGTGGTGGGGCATTTTTAAAAACATTTGCTGTGAATCTGCAGCAACATTTCAAGAAAAAAGAAGCACGGGCTCCCTTATTTCTTTTTATAGCACCCTGGGGTGGGATGGGCCAGGGCCCGGGTGGTGGGTGGGTGATGTGTGGCTCCCCATTCTGAACTGCTGTGAGGCCAAAGGAACCCCATCCCCTGGGGTCGAGGTAAAAAAAGCTGAGCCTGAAAAGGTCCCAGGGACCCCATCCTCCGGGGTGGCTGAGTAATTAAATAAAGCCCCCCTCCCAGAGCCCACTAAAGCCCTGGGGCTGAAATGTAAATAAAGGGTTTGGAGTTTGCCTAGTCTCCCCTCCCCAAGCCTTAAAAAGGCCCCAGGAACCCTATCCCCCGGGATCGTCACTTTAAAAGGGATAGGGACCGCGCTGCCCCCCCCCAAGTCTTTAAAGGCCCCAGCGACCCCATGCGCAGGTGACTGTGGCCTAGGATGCCCACACCCAGTAAACAGACGTTTTCCTGCCTGCACTAGCGCCGGCAGGGAAACATGTTTGCTCCTGCCTCTCTGAAACATTTTTAAATCTCCTGCCAAATGAGAGCAAACACCTAAGTCTGCTCCCAGCCGGCAGGAGACTTAAAGGTGCTCCGGCCGACTGCAAGCAGACTTTTGTTCTGTTTCCCTGTCCGCACTTATGCAGGCAGGGAAACAGAACACAGATTGCTCCCACGCAGAGGGTGCAAGCATAGATAGCTGGTCCCTCTGGCTGGTAGCTGCAACATGAGGGGAACTGCCTGTGGCCACAGGGGCCCTGGGGTTCTCCCTGCAGGCACCAACACGTTACTTGGTGGGTGCCGGAGCACCCACCTATAACTCATGGAGGGGCCAGTGGTGGGGATTTGGTTACCGGGGCCAAAATAGGCTCGGATAAGGGGGATGTGGCCCCCTTCCCTTTGTAAAAAATCACACGGGTCCCCTGGACCTAATAAGCTCAGGGAGGGGGGGCTGGATGGCCCCCTTCCCACATTTATCCTATTTGGCCCCATGGGATGGACCCCCAGGGCCCAAGAAGGCTCGGGAGGGGGGCACATGCCCCCTCCCTTGTTTAATTGTATTTGGCCCCTGGGGATGGGGTCCATGGGACCTCACAAGGCTCGGAGAAGGGGCCCGCGCCCATCTTCTTAAATTGAACTTGCTCCCAGTGGATGGGGTCCCTGGGGCGTAATGAGGCTCAGGAATGAGGAACACGCGGCACCCCTCCCCTTTTTCCTTGGCGTTGTCATTCAAGGGATGTTGCTCCCTGGATCCTGATAAGGCATGCGGATGGGGTTCCAGAGGCCTTTTAAAGCTTGGGGAGTGGAGCCAACCCCACGCCGCTTCGCCAAAGCTGTGTGTAGCGTGGGGTTAGCTGCCTTTTGGGGGGGGTTTGACTGCAAGTGTGGCCAACTCCCCATCGCACAGGGCCAAAGGCCGTAGGCAGCATGGGGTTGACTGCAGGTCCTGTGGCCGACCCCCCTCTGTACATGGCCAAAGGTAACTACAACTTGTGCCCTAGCCATGCACTGCTAATTACCACACAAATTACATCAGTCATGACATCTTCTATGACTTCATTGATAATATCATTCCAACATTTGGATGGAAATGATTAATGAGAAAACTGTACATGGCGGGGGAGTGAGTTATAGTTATGTGAGATAATTATAACCATAACTAGTGAATTTCTGTTGTTTTTAGAGTTAAAATATTACATTGTTACTGAACATTTCACCTAACTATAAAGTTACTTTGATTTTTGGGGGTTTTTGTGGATATATAAATATATATGTATATGTATGTGTTTGTATATATTATATATATGTTCACTGGAAAAACCCAAAGGTTACAGGGATGTTATAGTTAGCAAATAGAATTTCAAAAAACTTTAGAAATTCAATGAAAAAAACAAAGGTTACAAGGACATTACAGTCAGGGTGATGTCACCAAATAAGGAGTGATGTAATATGTTAGTTCATAAGCAGGGCATTGCGGGGTGTAAGTTATAGTTAGCTCCGCTAACTATAACTGCTGTATTTCTCTGGTTTTGTATGAGTGAAATCTGACCCTAACTATAACGTCTCTGTAACCTTTGTTTTTTTCAATGAATTTCTAAGAGTTTTTAACTAGCAGCCATGTTTGCAGAGTGGTGGAAAAAGGGGGCAGGGCCACCGACTAGTTCTCAGGAATCTCACTGTGTAGGACTTACAGGACATACCAGGAGGGCTTCTTGACCCACAAAGTCCCTCAGGAGTAAGGTGGACTTCATCTGCTAGACAGTAGTGCACCACAAGCCACGTTTGCAGAGTAGTGCAGAAAGGGGGCGTGGCCTCTGAAGACCTCCTAGCAATCCAGCGGTGTGGGACTCACTGGAGATAACAAGAGGGTTAGTTGGACCCCCAAGGACTTACTTGGAGGCCAACTACCCCTCCTTTTTCCCCTAGTAAGTCCCACACAGCGGGGTTGCTGAGAACTGGTAGGTGGCCATGACCCCTTTCTCCACCACTCTGCAAACGCACCTACTGGCACACTACTAGTTGGTGGATTAAGTCTCCTTGGCTCTTGAGGGTCCTTAGAGTCCAACTACCCCTCCTGCCACTTCCAGTAAGACCTACACAGTTGGATTGCTGAGAGGGTATAAGAAGCCAAGCCCCCTTTCTCCATCAGTCTGCATACACGCCTCATGACACTCTCGGGTTGAGGGAAATAGTCCACTTTAATCCTGAGGAGCTCAGAAGTAAAGTGAAATTCATTCCCTAATCAGTAGTGCACAAGGAGGTGCGTTTGCAGAGTGGTAGAGCAAGGTGTTGTGGCCTTGAAGTCCTCTCAGAAATCCCGCTGTCTTGGACTTACTGGAGGTAACAAGAGGGCTTGTTGGCCCCCAAAGACCCTCAGCATTCAAGGGGATTTTATTTCCCAACCACCACTGCACCAGGAGGGATGTTTGCAGAGTGGTGGTGAAGGGGATGCGGCCTCCAGCGACTTGCCAGAGTTTTTTAATTTTATGGAAGGGAGGCTGCGTAGACTCCCTTCCCTCAGCTGATTTCGGGTCCAGGGACCCCATCCCCCGGGGCCAGTCTTTCTTTAAAATGGCGTTCTCCCTCCCCGTACTGATTACGGCCTGTGGACCCAATCCCCCAGGGCCCAGCCTTTTCCTTTAAAAAATTTATTTTGAAAAAAGTTAGGGGGTTGTGTGGCCCCCCTTCCTTGGGCCAATTTTGTCCCCGGGGACCCTATCCCCAGGGCTCATGCAGTCCCCCTCCTGAGGCCAATTATAGCCCTGGGACCGGCCTTTATTTATGTTTTTTTTAATGGGGAGGGGGGCCAGCGCAACCCTCCTCCTGGGCCATTTTTGCTCCCGGGATCTCCTCCCCCGTGGCATGGCCACCATGTTGAGGACTGCGGGGGGGGCCTCAAGGTCCGGGCCAGCTCCCGGCCTCATGCGGGAGCTGGCATTGCTTTTGGAACGAGGGAGCTACAAACATGCAGCTCCTTCTGTCCAAAAGCAATTCTGTTCCGCTTCATGGAAGCAAGAGCATTTTTAATGCTCTTGCTTCCTTGAAGCGTAGAGTGTAGGCTATGGCTTGGCGTAGGCTATGGCTTGGCGGGAGCAGTGCTCCCTCCAAGCCATAGCAAACTGCAATGTCTCAGGGGTGGACACTCCAGGACATTGCTGGAGCCAGCCCTCGGAGGATGGCTGTCCCCAAGGCCATCTATGGCTCTATGAGGGGGGCCGCAGGGCCCCTCTCCAACAGAAATTAAGCCCCGGGGAGATGGTGGACCCCAGGGCTGCGGGGGTCACGTGGCCCCTGTATATACTTTAGTATGCAGTTGCTCCGGAGAGGTGACTGTCCCAGGGGCTGCTGGGGGGCGGGAGCTGGAGCCCCCTGTGCCTTATTTTGAAATATAGCCTATGGGACCTGGCCCAACCGGTGGCCTAAATTAAATAAAGCTTGGGAGCCCGCACATTTTTTTTTCTCATTTTCGTAATGAGTCGCAACTCCAACGCGACTCCCGCCGAAATTTTTTTTTTAAATGCTTTTTTGGCCCTGTGTGGTGCCTGTGGTACCCCTCCAAGGGGTCTAGGTGGTCAGGGTGTTTCTACCCTCCCCCTTTTTCTTTTTTCATGTGACTCAGATCACAAGAAACTTCCTGGTTTGAAGTGTTGGCAGCCAAACAGATCTCAAGGACAAGATCGGGAGGGGTTGCGGATCCACTGCAGCCACAGTTGTATATCTGAGAAATCTTTAAATTTCTCAGTAACTACTGAACGGATTTACACCATTTAACAAAAAGAGAGCTTTCTGGACCAAGAGCTACCTATTTGCCAAATTTGGTGGAGCCGTGTCTAAAGTTTCCTATGGAGATTAAGATTGAGAAAAAGTGTTTTGAGACCCCCCCCTTTTTCTCAGCCCCCGCTTGACGGATCACCCCGAAAGTTTCAAGACAGCAGCTGAAGTGACTGGCGTATCAGTTTTGGAAAATTTGCGAGGCTGTCATACGACGCCAAAGTTATTGGCAAATAAAAAAAACTCTTCCTCTGGAAACTTGGTCTTAGCTATAACTACCTACTGGCAACCACCAGTAGGTAATATTTTCCAATGAAAGAGGGTTTTTTGGTTTGCTAATAACTTTGGCACCGTTTTCCAAGAAAAAAGTTCATCAACATCAGCTCCTTCCTGGTAAGTTTTTGGGGGAACCATCAAGAAGGGGCTAAATAAAAAGGAGGGTCCCAAAACCAACTCCCCATACATTTTCCATAGGCTTCTTTAAGACATTCTACGGCAAAAACTGCTGAACAGAATGACACCAAATGTGTCAGGAAGCTAGATCTTGGTCCGAAAGCCCCTCTCCCACTTTTTTGAATATCATATCAGGGAGGGAGGCTGTGTGGCCCTCTCCACTTAAAAAAATACATCGTCCTTGGGGGTGGGGCCCACAGGGCCTAAAAAAGGTCAAGGAGGGGCTCTCTCCCCTTTTTTTTAGACATATGTACAGCCCCTTCCCTTTATTGAAATAAGTAACCACAGGGGATGATGTCCTCGGGGCTGATAACTCCTCGGGGAGGGGCCCACCTGTCCCCCTTCGCCTTTTTAGGAATGGCCCTGGGGGATAGGGTCCCAACGGCTTAACAAGGCTTGGGATGGGGTAACCACGCAGCCCCCCTCCCCTTTAACCAAAAAACAAATGGCCCTGGGTGATAGGGTCCCCAGGGGCAGGTCCTATAGCCAATCCCCCACTGCGTACAGCCAAAGGCCGAGTGCACTGTGGAGTTGGCTGCATGTGGGGGATTGGCCGCAGGGACTGTCGAGTTCATGTTTACTATAAACAAGGGTAACCTATCTTGCACATGGTGATCAATCTGTATACAGCTGTTCAGGTAAAACTAACTTCTTCCAGATACATAAGCTGTGTTACATAACTAATGCCCTACTGTGGACACTTTACCTGTTTCAAACCCATGACAGTGACTGAACCTACATTAAGAAATGAATTGGATATGAGTAGAAAAGTGGATATTGTTAATCGTGCTTACTCTATGGAAAAGTGTTTACTCTGTACCATATTGTTTACAGACAGTGAAACTCTCATGAGACATACACCACATAGTATTAAAGCTGGTAATCTACTAAGCACAGTGTGTACACTATGCAAACCTTGACCAAAGAGCAACTATTCACTTAAAATAACTAAGGTCTCAAGGTGCTAAATATCATATTAACTCCAGCCTTCTTGCTGTGGTGAAAACTTTACAGCTAGCCCATCTTCTGAAGCAAAACAAGCACATTTACATGGGTTAATACTTGGTGCACACAGTCTTCTATGTAAGTAGAATTTGTCAAGCCAAAGCAATTCTGTCTAATAACTCAAGGCTGCTCACAATACTTAGTATGTAGTACATAGAATCTTTGCCCTGCTGGCAACTTTTTCTGCAGTACCAAAAATCTTGTGTCGAACATAACAAACACAAGTCAACTGCCAACTGCAGAGTTACTCTTCAATACAATGATTAAAAACATGTTCTGTACATCTACACCCCTAGGTGCATATGTGTTTTATAAACGCTTACACCGATTAGCTGAATACAGGCTGTGCAAAATTAGGTAGAAAAGCAATATAGTAGTTACCGCCACAATGTAAACTATAAAACAAACTAACACACTCATTAGATGATATCATCAGTGATGTCTTAAATGATGTCATAAAACATGTCATATGTGAGGTCATTAGCAGTGCATGAATGAAGGGGGTGCAGTTAAACAGATCTTTTTATCACACCTACCTATAACGTTACTTTAACCTTTGTTTTTTTAGTGAATATTTATATATGTATTTACCAATATATACGTAATTTCACAATATTTTGCTAACAATATTTTGGCTGCTTGACAGTTCTGTCCATAACATTCTGACTTAAAGTCCTAGTGAGGCCATAAATTACATGCTGGTTTGGTTAATCGCATTGAATATACCAACTGAGGAGCTTATTTACAAGCCCTTATCGCCACCAGAGAATCACTTTTTTTGACATTGTGGTGGCGATTTGGGCTTTGTATTATTTACAAGGCAGCGTTAGGCCACATAACATGGATTAACGCTGCCTTGTAAATAAGGCCCCCTTTCATGCTATACTTAGCGTGAAAGTGGTGGTCAATGGGTGTTACAGTGGGTGTTCCGCAGCAACACCCATTGATTTTGATGCTGCCCCATATTTACAAGAGTGGCGTAAATATAGGGCATCACCAAAATTAAGACCAGGTAAAACCTGGTCCTAACAGGGCACAACGAGGAAAAAATGCTTTAATTCTCCTTTTTTCTGTTTTTCTGTTTGGTGCATTTTGCAGCACACATAAAAACAGCAAAACGCCATGCATGATTGTTTATGTGCGGGAAGGTGTACCTTCCTGCACATAAACAATCAATTTAAAAATGACAAGTTGCAACTTCTATGTGTGCTGCACAAAGCAGCACACTACAGTGTAGCCCTGAGTTTCAGAAGTGGCAGAGTGTGGCATTAAGCCAAGAAGGCTAACGCCGTACTCTGTCAATTCTTTGTAAATATGCCCCCTAATTTGACTGATAAAGTAGCATTTGGTAATTTAGTTTTAATTTCTGAATTAGGAATTGCATCAGGAATCAATGTTTGTCCACTGATTCCTGCAGGTATACCCCATATTCAGAGAACTTTTACATGGACATTCCCTTCTAGCTTTAATTGGAAATAGTCAAAGTTGTAGTTCCAGGCATAAATTGTAATCGCAGACAAGCGAAAAACTCCAGTTTTCACTTGAATCAAAATCACCATGATACAGTAATGTGGGTCTGAAAAAAAGCCAGGAGCATTGATTCACGCTCACCTGGCAATGCAGTTAGTTGCATAATACACAGATAAAGAAATAGGTGTGCTGCATTATGTGCAATATGAGAATTTTATCCTAATAATTTCAATTTATTTTTCTTCATCTGGCAATTTAATTGCTTAAAGCCTGTTTGCACACATACAGCTAGAGAATACCATGGGAAACTCGTGGGGCATCTGAAACGGAATGCAACAGGATAAAATGTTATTGAATGTAGCTTCAGTTCTGACCTTTCTGATACCAAAATGTTGTAGTATGTCATAGGATTTGCCTAGGTAAATATTTGCCCAGAGAAATACTTGAAGTGTTTATGGATCTATTGGTTCGCTATAAATTATTTAGGTTTAGACTCCATCAGACTCCCCTTTTGGAAGCAAAAGTTGCTTAGAAGTAAAATGTTTATGAAATGTAAGGAAAAGTAAGTACATTGTGTTACAGAACCATAGAAAGTATTGAGGGGCACATTTACAAGCCCCTTGCGCTACTTTTGTGTCACTTGTCCACTTCTCCACTGCGCTTGTACTCGCGCTATTTCGCTTTTAACAGGACCCGTTTTGTCTTTCTGTTTATTATTTTAATTGCACAGTCTTTCCCTGTTTTCAGAATTCCCCCGCTGCACTGCCGCATTTAAATTGTATCACTCACCGCTGCTTAGCGGGCCGGACCCTCGCGCAGAGTAATTGGTGGGCGCCATCTTGGGTGGGGACAAGGATAGGTGGAAACGAGCTGCGCTCTAGAAGTCAGGTGGACTGGCTAGAGCCCTATATATACTAGGTCCTATGGCGCGCAGCGTGTGCGCGCAGCGTGATCGCCGCAGCCACGCCGGAGTCACGCCAGAGTCCAGCCCGTCTGCGCCCGTCCGCGCCGAGGACGGGCTGGACGGCTGGACTCTAGGGCAGGAATTAAGGGGCCACCGCCTATTGAAATATTCCCTACAGGATGTTCTACGCCTCCGACCTCCAGCTGCAACGTGCTTTCATAGAAGCACTCCTGAAGATCTTCTTTTGCCTATGGGATGCGGGTGCTTTCAGGTAGGCTTGGGGGGGTTGCAACCCAGCCTCTCCCGCCCCTCTTCAAGACCTCCGTCCTCCGGTGGGACCTAGTGAGCTGAGCGTAAACTGCCTTCTTGTTAATGCACGCTCACTTATTAAAAACAATATTGTTTTTAAGGAGCTTGTACTGGAGATGAACCCTGCATGGGTTTTTATTACGGAAACATGGGCCAAAGACTCATCGGGTCCAGATCTTATCGAAGCAGTTCCTGATGGGTACTGCTTAACCCGGCAGGACAGAATAGGTAAGGTCGGTGGTGGGCTGGCTATCCTGTATAGAGACAGGTTTCAATGTCATATTATGCCTGTCTCTGACCCTAAGGATGTTGTACAGGTATTATATTTCTCACTGTATGACTCCTCGACTTTTTCATTTAACGGGATTCTGGTCTATCGTCCTCCCGGTCCTAGAACAGACTTCAGCCTGAAATTGCTTAAGCTCTTGGAACCTTACTTTGGCCGTGAGAATTTAAATATTTTAGGCGATTTTAATTTTCATTTAGAGTTGCTGGAGGCTCATGACACCTTTGCCCTGCTGGAAGCTCTATCAGCATGTGGATTTACACAACTGGTGAAAGGACCTACCCACCGAGCGGGGCATACGCTCGATGGGATCTTCTCTAACGATCAGAGACTGTCAGTAATGGATCCTTTTCTTCTGTCCTGGTCAGACCATCTGGCCGTCCCTTTTAACTTGGCCTTCCCCAGCCAGGATATCCTTAGGAAGGTTCCGAGTACTACTGAAGTACGTAGGAATCTTAAAAACATTAGGGAAAACTCTTTTGCCCCGTGGATTCCCAGTCTGTCCTCAATTCGGGAGATGGATCTTCCATTGGCGGTGCCGCTATATGAAAAGATTCTCATTGAGGCCTTGGATGAACTGGCCCCTGCTCGGTCCTGCTATTCAGCCAGGAAAAGACCCTCAGCCCCCTGGTTCTCTGAACAGCTAGGACTCCTTAGACAGGAAGTAAGGAGACAGAAGCGCTTATGGCATGCTAGTTGGGACTCATGCAAGGCTCCCTCAATGGAGAGAGCACCTCCGTGCACAACTAGAAGACCGCAGGTCTAATTCCATATAAATCAAAATATCAAATGTTTATGCCAAACGTGGTATTGAACAGCTGTCACATTTTATTCATGTGTAACAGATGAAAATCCATGAATTTATCCACAAAATAAACTTCATTCCATAGGTGAATAAGTTCCAATCATCAAATTATTGCGCATCACATTATGCATCCCAATGCATTTCGGGTCAAGCCCTTCTTCAGGGGAAAGCTCTAAGGAAACAATCCAAATGAAAACATTTCAATCTCATGTTCTGCTAAATAATAACCAAAAGCATGCATCACAAAAACTCCATCATAATGTGTATTCATGCAAATAACTGAGATAAAACACGTGGTGCGGGCCAATGCCATCGTCATAAGTGCATATGAAAAGCGTACTAGATAGACGTGCTAGTGCTGGTGACAATACAAATGAACATAGCGGTAACCTAACCATGATCGCCGCATTAAAGAAAGAAAGTGCTGGTGCTCAAAGTAGCCCGCCGTGATAATGCTCTGTTACCAGACGAAAAATGCGTGTTACAAACAAATATAACGTGTGCGTTTAAACACCCTCGTGCTATACAATCTAAAACCTGTGAATGACAGCAGGTAACGTGGCTAAACGTGGGTCCGAAAGCCGGTACTTACAGGGTGCGGATGATCGAGTGACTCTGCAAAGAGTCGTCAAAGCGGTAAGCCGTCAAGGAAGTGAGGGCGTGAGTGCTCAATAAATCAAAATTCCTTGGGGACCAAATACGAGAAAGAAAAAAAGGACTAACCACATGTGCTGCAAACACAATAGATCACCACATTGGCGGCCATCTTAGAGTGGTGAAAACGAACAAGAAAGCAAGAAACTATGAAAACATGCAGGAATAATAAGTGCACCAACAGATAAACGAACAAACATATAAAAGACATGCAGATACAGAGTTAAACAGTGGTATGAAACAAGGTTACAGATAACACAAACATTCCATACGGTCATTAAGACCATTCGGTGCCATGGTGGACATAAAGCGGATCCAAAAGTTTTCTCTTTTCAATAGAGTGTTCTTGTTATTACTGGTGATTTTGACTTGTTCAAGAATTTGAAACTTCAATTGCGCCACACTGTGTCTGTGTTCAAAAAAATGAGTGGCCACACTGGATTTCGAGTTTTGTGTACGTATATTGCTTTTATGTTCCAAGATCCGTGCACGAATCTTTCTCTCCGTGTGTCCAATATAGCACTTGCCGCAAGGACATTTGAGCATGTAGATGACATTGCTGCTGTTGCATGTGGCATTCACTTTCAATTTTATGGTGTATCCTTTCATAGGGTGTGTCGTTTTATTGCCAGGGATACAGTTCCCACAATTACTACAGTTATAACAGGGCTTTAAACCATTGTAGATCGGCGAAGATGTAGTTGACGTTGGGTGATTCAATAGCTCTTTCACGTTACGACCTCTGGTGAATGCAAACATGGGAGGTTGGATAAACAGACCATTGAAATCGGGTTCCATAGCTAGGATAGGCCAATGTTTCCGGATGATATGTTGAAACTGATTCGACAACTTAGAGTGTTTAGAGACAACCACCATTCTGTCAGAGGTTTTTTTGGGTTTGGATTTCAATAGTTGTGCTCTCACACATTTATCAGTTCGCTCCATGGCTAAATCCAAGATAAGTGTGGGATAGCCCCGTGCTTTCAGTCTTTCCATGGTATTTCTGAGGGCTTGTTTACATTCCTGTTCTTTGGACACTATACGTTTCACTCTTAAGAGCTGAGCGTAAGGTAAGTTGTTCTTAAGGCTGAGTCGATGAAAGCTGCTATAGTGTAATATGGAGTTCCTGTCTGTGGGTTTCCGATAAATCGTCGTGTACCAATCTGTGATGTCACGATGTACTTCAACGTCCAAGTAGTGGACGCATTTCTCACTGTGTTCCCAGGTAAACTGGATACGTTCATTGATGTTGTTCCAAGACTCAAGAAAGATGGTAAGGGTTTCAGTAGAGCCTGCCCATAGCAAAAAAATATCATCAATGTACCGGAGGTACAGTTTTCCATGTAGCAGCCAATCATTTTGGGACAAGATGTGAGACTCTTCAAATACTTGCATATAGATATTCGCATAACAAGGAGCTGCCGAATTTCCCATGGCAGTCCCGTTCAATTGGAGTACCCATTTGTCTTGTGTGGTGAAGTAGCTATGATATAATGTGTACATAGTCAGTTGCATCAGAAAGACTTGCAAGTCTTGGTCCAAGTCGGATGTCATAAGTGTTTGTTCGATAGCTTCCATCCCTCCATCATGGGGGATGGAGGTATAAAGTGAACATACGTCCACCGTACACATAGTCAACTCAGTGTTTCTGAGAGTATTCATAATTGGTTCAAGTTTGACAAGAAAATCTGTGGTGTCACGTACATGTGACTTAGATTTCAAAACAAATGGTTGTAAATACTTATCAAGGAATTTGCCCGTGTTCTCGTGTATACTTCCTCTGGTGGACACAATTGGTCGAAATGGAGGTTGGGTCGGATGTTTATGCATCTTTGGAAGCATATACATAGAAGGAGGTTTGGGGTTGATGGGAGTGAGATATCTTCTCGTCCTGTCGTCGATGGTACCATTGTCAAAGGCTGTATTGATAATTTCAATCAGTTTTTTTGAAAACTCTAAGGTAGGGTCTCCTGGTAGAAAGTCATATATATTAGAGTCATTGATGTGAGCCTCAATGTTTTGTTGGTAAAAAGTGGTATCCATAACCACTAATGCTCCACCTTTATCGGCATTCATGCAGGTAATCGTAGGGTTATCAGCAAGTTTCTTCAGTATGTCCCTCTCTTTTTTGGACCAGTTACCATGTTTCACATTGGATTGGAAAGGTAAATGAGCTATTTCTTGTCTCACTAAATTCTCAAAGGCATCAATGATCTTATGGCTCTGGGGAGCCAAAAAGGTACTGTGCGGTCGGAGACCTCTCAGCATATCGTCTTCAAGCTTTGGCGTTTGGCAAATGTTCTCAAAGTAATGTCTCAAACGGATATTCCATACCAGTTTAAAAACACTGACTTCCAGTTCCAAAGTGTTAGACGAAGTGGTGGGCACGAAGGATTGGCCTTTTTGTAGTGTTTTAATTTCCAAAGTCGACAATGTGGTTGAAGAGATATTGATAACCAAATTGTCATCTGGTTTCATTTCCGTCGGTTGTTCCTCTTCGGTTTGGTTACGGTTTGGTTTTTTCCGATTACCTCGGCGGGTTTTTCCCCCCGGGGTCTTTTTGTTGTTGGCCTGGTTCTAAAAAATGAACCGCAGATTCAGTGGAGGTGCTTGGTGTCTGAGGATCTACATCAGGTGTCTCTCGGGTAGGACGATTTCTGTTTTCATCCTCGGAAGAAGAGGTCTCATTCCCTGAGAACGGGTTGTAGACTTTGTTAGGACGTCGGCGGGCATACACCTCTGCCCAGGTGTACACCTCGCCGAGCTTGTAGTCTATAGTGTCTCTTTTAAACTTCCGAAGTTTTCTCTCTTGTGTCTCCCTAGTGTGTTTTTCAATTTGAGACTGTAAGTCTTCTAGCATTTTGGTAAATTCCTCGATTGGCATGGCTTCGTCCAGCTCCTTCTTTACACTAGTAATTTCTTGTGCTAATTCTTCTAAGGTCTTAGATAGCTCCTCGACGATCAAAAGGATCAAGTCGAGGGAGCATTTGTTGAGGATAGAGTACCAACGCTCAACGAATTTAACATTGTTCTTACATAGTAATGGTTTCAACGGGACTCTCAAGCCCCGGGGGATCCTTTGTGCCCGATGGTACCGAATTAAGGTACTGGCGTGTAATTTTTTATTAGATTGTTTCCTTAGCAAATACAGTAATTGTCGGATGTTGCTCTCCGCGCTTCGGGTGTTACCCGTGGACGAGATGTCGTCTTGTATGAGCCCATAAATCTTATCTGCATCTGCTGTTGTGAAGGCAAATGTGCTCGCTTTCAAATCGGTCATGCCAGAGACCGCGTCGAAATTCATAGTCAAAGTGTGCTGAGAACCAAAGGCAGAAATCAGTATGAACAAACAGAATGTGGGAACTCGCACAGCTGAGGGTAAATCAAGTAGTGTCTTTTGAACAATGAGTGTGCAGCAAGAGGAAACACTGTCTGCTCCGGCAGTGTGAAAACCAAGGTACTCATGCAAGGCTCCCTCAATGGAGAGAGCACCTCCGTGCACAACTAGAAGACCGCAGGTCTAATTCCATATAAATCAAAATATCAAATGTTTATGCCAAACGTGGTATTGAACAGCTGTCACATTTTATTCATGTGTAACAGATGAAAATCCATGAATTTATCCACAAAATAAACTTAATTCCATAGGTGAATAAGTTCCAATCATCAAATTATTGCGCATCACATTATGCATCCCAATGCATTTCGGGTCAAGCCCTTCTTCAGGGGAAAGCTCTAAGGAAACAATCCAAATGAAAACATTTCAATCTCATGTTCTGCTAAATAATAACCAAAAGCATGCATCACAAAAACTCCATCATAATGTGTATTCATGCAAATAACTGAGATAAAACACGTGGTGCGGGCCAATGCCATCGTCATAAGTGCATATGAAAAGCGTACTAGATAGACGTGCTAGTGCTGGTGACAATACAAATGAACATAGCGGTAACCTAACCATGATCGCCGCATTAAAGAAAGAAAGTGCTGGTGCTCAAAGTAGCCCGCCGTGATAATGCTCTGTTACCAGACGAAAAATGCGTGTTACAAACAAATATAACGTGTGCGTTTAAACACCCTCGTGCTATACAATCTAAAACCTGTGAATGACAGCAGGTAACGTGGCTAAACGTGGGTCCGAAAGCCGGTACTTACAGGGTGCGGATGATCGAGTGACTCTGCAAAGAGTCGTCAAAGCGGTAAGCCGTCAAGGAAGTGAGGGCATGAGTGCTCAATAAATCAAAATTCCTTGGGGACCAAATACGAGAAAGAAAAAAAGGACTAACCACATGTGCTGCAAACACAATAGATCACCACATTGGCGGCCATCTTAGAGTGGTGAAAACGAACAAGAAAGCAAGAAACTATGAAAACATGCAGAAATATTAAGTGCACCAACAGATAAACGAACAAACATATAAAAGACATGCAGATACAGAGTTAAACAGTAGTATGAAACAAGGTTACAGATAACACAAAAATTCCATACGGTCATTAAGACCATTCGGTGCCATGGTGGACATAAAGCGGATCCAAAAGTTTTCTCTTTTCAATAGAGTGTTCTTGTTATTACTGGTGATTTTGACTTGTTCAAGAATTTGAAACTTCAATTGCGCCACACTGTGTCTGTGTTCAAAAAAATGAGTGGCCACACTGGATTTCGAGTTTTGTGTACGTATATTGCTTTTATGTTCCAAGATCCGTGCACGAATCTTTCTCTCCGTGTGTCCAATATAGCACTTGCCGCAAGGACATTTGAGCATGTAGATGACATTGCTGCTGTTGCATGTGGCATTCACTTTCAATTTTATGGTGTATCCTTTCATAGGGTGTGTCGTTTTATTGCCAGGGATACAGTTCCCACAATTACTACAGTTATAACAGGGCTTTAAACCATTGTAGATCGGCGAAGATGTAGTTGACGTTGGGTGATTCAATAGCTCTTTCACGTTACGACCTCTGGTGAATGCAAACATGGGAGGTTGGATAAACAGACCATTGAAATCGGGTTCCATAGCTAGGATAGGCCAATGTTTCCGGATGATATGTTGAAACTGATTCGACAACTTAGAGTGTTTAGAGACAACCACCATTCTGTCAGAGGTTTTTTTTGGTTTGGATTTCAATAGTTGTGCTCTCACACATTTATCAGTTCGCTCCATGGCTAAATCCAAGATAAGTGTGGGATAGCCCCGTGCTTTCAGTCTTTCCATGGTATTTCTGAGGGCTTGTTTACATTTCTGTTCTTTGGACACTATACGTTTCACTCTTAAGAGCTGAGCGTAAGGTAAGTTGTTCTTAAGGCTGAGTCGATGAAAGCTGCTATAGTGTAATATGGAGTTCCTGTCTGTGGGTTTCCGATAAATCGTCGTGTACCAATCTGTGATGTCACGATGTACTTCAACGTCCAAGTAGTGGACGCATTTCTCACTGTGTTCCCAGGTAAACTGGATACGTTCATTGATGTTGTTCCAAGACTCAAGAAAGATGGTAAGGGTTTCAGTAGAGCCTGCCCATAGCAAAAAAATATCATCAATGTACCGGAGGTACAGTTTTCCATGTAGCAGCCAATCATTTTGGGACAAGATGTGAGACTCTTCAAATACTTGCATATAGATATTCGCATAACAAGGAGCTGCCGAATTTCCCATGGCAGTCCCGTTCAATTGGAGTACCCTTCTATGTATATGCTTCCAAAGATGCATAAACATCCGACCCAACCTCCATTTCGACCAATTGTGTCCACCAGAGGAAGTATACACGAGAACACGGGCAAATTCCTTGATAAGTATTTACAACCATTTGTTTTGAAATCTAAGTCACATGTACGTGACACCGCAGATTTTCTTGTCAAACTTGAACCAATTATGAATACTCTCAGAAACACTGAGTTGACTATGTGTACGGTGGACGTATGTTCACTTTATACCTCCATCCCCCATGATGGAGGGATGGAAGCTATCGAACAAACACTTATGACATCCGACTTGGACCAAGACTTGCAAGTCTTTCTGATGCAACTGACTATGTACACTTTATATCATAGCTACTTCACCACACAAGACAAATGGGTACTCCAATTGAACGGGACTGCCATGGGAAATTCGGCAGCTCCTTGTTATGCGAATATCTATATGCAAGTATTTGAAGAGTCTCACATCTTGTCCCAAAATGATTGGCTGCTACATGGAAAACTGTACCTCCGGTACATTGATGATATTTTTTTGCTATGGGCAGGCTCTACTGAAACCCTTACCATCTTTCTTGAGTCTTGGAACAACATCAATGAACGTATCCAGTTTACCTGGGAACACAGTGAGAAATGCGTCCACTACTTGGACGTTGAAGTACATCGTGACATCACAGATTGGTACACGACGATTTATCGGAAACCCACAGACAGGAACTCCATATTACACTATAGCAGCTTTCATCGACTCAGCCTTAAGAACAACTTACCTTACGCTCAGCTCTTAAGAGTGAAACGTATAGTGTCCAAAGAACAGGAATGTAAACAAGCCCTCAGAAATACCATGGAAAGACTGAAAGCACGGGGCTATCCCACACTTATCTTGGATTTAGCCATGGAGCGAACTGATAAATGTGTGAGAGCACAACTATTGAAATCCAAACCAAAAAAAACCTCTGACAGAATGGTGGTTGTCTCTAAACACTCTAAGTTGTCGAATCAGTTTCAACATATCATCCGGAAACATTGGCCTATCCTAGCTATGGAACCCGATTTCAATGGTCTGTTTATCCAACCTCCCATGTTTGCATTCACCAGAGGTCGTAACGTGAAAGAGCTATTGAATCACCCAACGTCAACTACATCTTCGCCGATCTACAATGGTTTAAAGCCCTGTTATAACTGTAGTAATTGTGGGAACTGTATCCCTGGCAATAAAACGACACACCCTATGAAAGGATACACCATAAAATTGAAAGTGAATGCCACATGCAACAGCAGCAATGTCATCTACATGCTCAAATGTCCTTGCGGCAAGTGCTATATTGGACACACGGAGAGAAAGATTCGTGCACGGATCTTGGAACATAAAAGCAATATACGTACACAAAACTCGAAATCCAGTGTGGCCACTCATTTTTTGGAACACAGACACAGTGTGGCGCAATTGAAGTTTCAAATTCTTGAACAAGTCAAAATCACCAGTAATAACAAGAACACTCTATTGAAAAGAGAAAACTTTTGGATCCGCTTTATGTCCACCATGGCACCGAATGGTCTTAATGACCGTATGGAATTTTTGTGTTATCTGTAACCTTGTTTCATACTACTGTTTAACTCTGTATCTGCATGTCTTTTATATGTTTGTTCGTTTATCTGTTGGTGCACTTATTATTCCTGCATGTTTTCATAGTTTCTTGCTTTCTTGTTCGTTTTCACCACTCTAAGATGGCCGCCAATGTGGTGATCTATTGTGTTTGCAGCACATGTGGTTAGTCCTTTTTTTCTTTCTCGTATTTGGTCCCCAAGGAATTTTGATTTATTGAGCACTCACGCCCTCACTTCCTTGACGGCTTACCGCTTTGACGACTCTTTGCAGAGTCACTCGATCATCCGCACCCTGTAAGTACCGGCTTTCGGACCCACGTTTAGCCACGTTACCTGCTGTCATTCACAGGTTTTAGATTGTATAGCACGAGGGTGTTTAAACGCACACGTTATATTTGTTTGTAACACGCATTTTTCGTCTGGTAACAGAGCATTATCACGGCGGGCTACTTTGAGCACCAGCACTTTCTTTCTTTAATGCGTCGATCATGGTTAGGTTACCGCTATGTTCATTTGTATTGTCACCAGCACTAGCACGTCTATCTAGTACGCTTTTCATATGCACTTATGACGATGGCATTGGCCCGCACCACGTGTTTTATCTCAGTTATTTGCATGAATACACATTATGATGGAGTTTTTGTGATGCATGCTTTTGGTTATTATTTAGCAGAACATGAGATTGAAATGTTTTCATTTGGATTGTTTCCTTAGAGCTTTCCCCTGAAGAAGGGCTTGACCCGAAATGCATTGGGATGCATAATGTGATGCGCAATAATTTGATGATTGGAACTTATTCACCTATGGAATGAAGTTTATTTTGTGGATAAATTCATGGATTTTCATCTGTTACACATGAATAAAATGTGACAGCTGTTCAATACCACGTTTGGCATAAACATTTGATATTTTGATTTATATGGAATTAGACCTGCGGTCTTCTAGTTGTGCACGGAGGTGCTCTCTCCATTGAGGGAGCCTTGCATGAGTACCTTGGTTTTCACACTGCCGGAGCAAACAGTGTTTCCTCTTGCTGCACACTCATTGTTCAAAAGACACTACTTGATTTACCCTCAGCTGTGCGAGTTCCCACATTCTGTTTGTTCATGCTAGTTGGGACCAAAGAGACAGGGCAGCCCACAAAACCCTGTTAAAAAGATATAAACTGGCAGTGATTAGGGCCAAACAAGATTACTTCACGGCCCTCACAGCTTCACTTTCATCTCCGAAAGAGCTCTTCAGGATTGTGGACTCTCTTACATCTCTTCAGGTCCCCGATCCTGTAATTTCATCTCAGGAGCTCTGCAATGACATAGCTCTCTTCTTTCAGTCTAAAATATCGGACATCCATACTGCTTTGGAGTCACAGAGATTATCAACTGCTGAGCCACCGGATACTGTGGTCTTGGACCCTTCCTCGGTAGAGCCTTCTTTGGCCGGTTGCCTGAAATCCTTTCCTCCTCTCTCTCTACAAGATCTAGAGACTTTGCTTAACAAAACTAAATCTGGGTCTCCGCTCGATGCTTGCCCTTTAAAGATCCTGAAGCAGTGTAGAGGATCCCTCTTACCCCCTTTGGTTGACATCATGAATAGGGCGATGAGGGAGGGCACTTTTCCCCAGCAGTGGAAAAATGCTGTGGTAAAGCCACTGCTTAAGAAACCCTCCCTCGATCCTGGGGTTTTAAAGAACTTTCGCCCCATCTCACTGCTCCCGGCTCCCGCTAAGATGTTAGAAGCCCATCTAAACAAACATCTTGCAGCCTTTGTGGAGAGTTCGGGCTGTCTGGATCCTTCCTAGCATGGGTTTAGGAGGGAACATAGCACCGAGTCGGCCCTCACCCTGGTGCTCGATTCCATCCGTACGAGTGTGGATGGGGGTCAGACCTCCCTCCTGATCCTTTTGGACCTCACGGCTGCCTTCGACACCCTTTCTCCCCGTGTATTAACATCTCGATTGGGTGAGATTGGGGTTCAGGGGGCAGCCCTGGGGCTCCTCTCCTCTTTTCTCGATCACAGAGAGCAGAGGGTAATGCTGGGAAAATTTCTATCTCCATCCCTGTCTGTGCAATGCGGGGTCCCTCAGGGGTCGGCGCTTAGTCCCACCCTTTTTAACATCTACGTGACCCCCCTTGCCAGACTAATCAGATCTTTTGGGATGGAGGTAGTTTCCTATGCGGATGATACCCAGATCCTCGTCTCTCTCTCCCAGTCAACCGAGCTGACAGCCTCCAATTTTAGATCTTGTATGGAGGCTGTCAGCCAGTGGAAGATTCACAATTCACTGAAATTAAATGGGGAGAAGACCGAGGTGATGGTGTTTGGAGGAAAGGAAGAGATCTGGTCAAGTGAGTGGTGGCCTGACTCGCTTGGTGCCTGCCCTAATCCCACTTCTTCGGCTAAAAATCTTGGGGTCATGATTGATCCCATCCTTGGTATGTGTCAACAGGTTAATAGGACTATATCTACCTGTTGGGGCATCATCCACATACTAAGGAAAATTAGGCACTATCTCTCCTTGCAGGCAAGAAGGCAGCTTGCTGTTGCCCTCCTTGGCTCCCGCTTGGACTACTGCAATGCGCTGTATGCGGGAATTAACAAAAGCCAGTTGCAGCGCTTGCAGGTAGTCCAGAATGCGGCAGCCAGATTTGTCTGTGATCTACCTCGTCGTTCCTCGGCCACTTTGGCCAGGAAGCAGCTTCACTGGCTTCCAAATGAGGAGCGGATAGTCTTTAAATCCATGTGCATGGTTTACAAGGCCTTGGCGAAAAGTAGCCCTACAGGTATTAGATCTATCCTGTCCCATTATAATCCTGGCAGGAACCTCCGCTCCTCAAATCGACTTCTTCTCTCTGTCCCGCGAATTCGGAAAGCCAGATGGGGTGGGAAGGCTTTTTCCCACCTGGCTCCAAAATGGTGGAATGCTCTTCCGCTTGAATTAAGGTCCCTCCCCTCCTTACAGTCTTTCAGATCTGCCCTTAAAACACGTCTCTATGTACAAGCGTAATTGTAGTCGTGCCCTGCATTTTTGATCTCCTTTGGTAGGCGCCTTGATACCTTTGGGTTAAGTCTGCGCATTATAAGTTGCATAATAAATAAAAATAAATAAATAAATAAACTTTTAACATGGAAAAAGTGACGCAAAAGTGGCGCAAGGGGCTTGGAAATCTGCCCCTAAGTGTATCCCTTCGATCATTCTAGGACATGCTGAAAAGATGGCGGTCACTTGTCATTCTATTTTTTTAATGCCAAAAGGTAACAGTCAGGGAAGCATTGCGGGGAGAAGATAATTTGGGCTAGAATTTTAGATATTTTTAGTTTGGCAAGAAATAAACTGGACTTCAGATAAAAATAATAGGATTGAGTGGAATCATCGTGTTCCTGCAGAGATTAATCTCTATCCTTTTGGTTTTTGTATGATTAGATCTATGGTATGTGCATATTGTGTTCCTTTTTATTTAAGAAGTTTTAGATGTATTTTAGATGGATGCACTAATGTCACTATCCTGTATTAAGCTTTTTTTTATTATAGAGCTTTTAGGTTAGGTTTATTAATATTTGACACATTTTCAAATTAAAAATACAAAAAGTTTGATTTAAAATGTGTACAGTCTCATTGGGCAGAATATAAATAACCTCTTGAACTGATATGGTGCAGATGCTGGAGGCATGCTCCTAGAAGGTGGACTTTGTTGGAGGAGGGCCAAAATAAGAAGGGTACTGCCACGGAAAGAGCTTTATTCAGGAGGTCAAACCTGGATCAGATAATGATATAATTGGGGGAAACCATCTGGTACAGGTCTCATGGGTGGGACACATACAGAGGCATTTGGGCCCAGTTGATGCTACAACCAACATGGAGGGAAGCAGTGAAATCTTAAGGATGTGTAGATGGAAGTCATAGACAGGTGCGGTTTGATGTAAGTTTGTTCAGACCCCGGGGTTTAAAGGGACCATACGATTAAAATATATAAAAGGCTCTTTACCCAATTCCATATCACTAATAATCTCCAACAATAAGCAGACTAGAAAGTGATTTTGTTTGATGGTGTCTGTATGGGATTTGGACCTATTGTGATGTGTTTCATCAGATTGCCCCTTTGAGTATCTCGAGCTGATCATGCAAGGCTCTGTGCACCTATCACATTTAGGGCCTTATTTTGATGTGAAAACAGGTATTGGCAGAACCGAGAGAGCTGACCTTGAAAAGCGATGGTTCATATTTGTTTTTTATTAGAAGCACATACTGCAAAAACAACGTAAGCATTCTGTCAGGACACATGGCAGCAATACACATGCAGTAAAAAAAATTAAGTAAAAAAATAAAATAAAAAATAAAATAGCCCTTGCATGTAATTAATAAAGCAGCACGAATCCTTCTTAACAAACAGGCAGTTGCGCATTAATTCTTATTCGTGCAATGAAAAGGTATGATTGGCTTTTATTTTTATTAATCTGAAGCCAGTTTAGATACACAAGCAAAACTAAATGGAGGATGGAGAATGGAAATAAAAAGACATCGGCTAGGGAATGTGTTGGCACACTGGTTTGGCACTGAAGTGCACTCCTTTTAAGTGGATGTGCACCTGTGATGAGGGTGTATGGCATCACTGACAGTGCAGGAAAGACAGAGGCTGGAGTAGGCTGACTCTTTGTCACATGCTACACGCAGTGGTGGGCATAAGCAAAACATGAAGGATACTAGAACAGACCAATAGATTAAAACCACTCAACAAAGGCCTCCTTTGCATGTGTATTACATATGAATATTTTTGAAAATAACAAAAGCATGGCTGTCTCCAAGGCCAGACCTGAAAAAGGCTGCGGACGGTGACACGGAAAAAGCACCCTACTAGGGAGACCTTTTTTTGTGCCTTTTTAAAATGCCAGGTGAGGCAAATTTGTATTGAATTTAATCTTCAGTTAAATTGGTGGGAATTTCATGATTAAAAATAACGGATCACTGGTCCAATACGTAGGCTTACCGGAGACTAGTAGATCTGTAGAGGTGGAAAAAGGGTCTGCACAGGGGATGCTGAGGGCCCGGCAGAGGTCTGGGATTTTCACAGAAGAGCCATGAGAGTGGGTTGATTTTTCCTGGGATAGAGGACGCTGTCACATTTATGAACACTAGTTAGATCATGAAAGTTTGTGTACGGTAATGTTATAAACTTTACAGTTATATAATGGATGGTCACGTTTTGCTTCAGCATTGAAGCAGTTTACTTATAACTGAAGGTTGTGTCTGGAGGTTCTGTTGCGTTTTCTACAAGAGGCAGCAACACTGCACAAGGATTGACAGAGAGCAAGCGGCTCTGGTGTGGCGTAAGTGGTCCCAATCCTGCACAAGTAGCTCCAGCATGGTGCACGAGGCAGCTAACACCACACCACACAAGAAGCCACACACACAACAGAAGAGGCCGTTAATGCTGTGAATGCAAACTCCTAAACTAAGCAAAAGTCAGCCAACACTATGCATGAAGTAATGACACCATGCAAAACCTGCTACCTCTGCAAAAGAGTACTTAGACACAGCGCAAGAACACCCACCACACAGGAACCCACCTAAATCACACAAGAGGACGCCTGCATTGCTGAAAAGGCATTTGACACTGCACAAGAGGCCACAACAACATGCTAGAGAGTACTGAAATCAGACTAGAGGCACCAACATGGCTCTAGTGGTAGCCACTAACAAGCTAGAGGCCACTGACACCACACAAAATGTTGCTGTCTCCGCACAAAAGGTCACGAACAACATTACAATGCTCAGGAGGCCAGTGACACTGATGAAGTGAGATACAGAAGATTTTGTGTGTACCTCATTCAGATCAATCACCCCCATAACAAAGCAATATATTAATTTTGATTGCTGTGTATTAACCAAAACACACACATTACATGTGGGAAATGCTTTGCATTAACAGGTTTGATTAACATATTAATTAGTGATGTAAAATGCATGTTTAATCTAGTTTCTGCATTAAAGTCATGTAATAATGCATGTCTGTGTTGAAATGTGTATTGTGCATTTGCATGTTGCTTTTCTGCTTTATTTTTAATGGCTTGCAGTGTGATGCTTTTCTGCATTGGTAACAGTTTTAAAAGATAAATATTAGCAATGGTGGTTGGGGGGACAGAAAACATTTATATTCTGTGTATTTACATTTTCTTTTTCTGTTTATCGTAGTTTTGGTGGGTTGCTAATTCCAAAATGGCTTCGCTTTTCCCGGTTCTGCGCAGTAGAAAGGCTTACATCATTTTGCTGAGAGAAAGCTCGTCTATGCTCTGTGCTACACTGACAACTTTGCAACCTCAGCTAACTGATTCGAGGCCACTTGATATGAACGCTGGTGAAGTGGCTGTGGGCCAAAATGATAACCACGAGAACAGCTGAATGTCTGCCAAGGACAGAAGTCAAGTGCCTTCAAAAAATGACCAGGTGGAAACAGCTGAATCACTGAAAATGAACATTTAAAAAGGCCTGATGAGGAACAGGAACTGTCGAACGTTTATTTATCAGTTTGCAAACAAAGTTGTTCACGGATATCCTGGAAGTTAAGAAATGCATGGACAGTCGAATTTGTGTCTGTCAGCTTTTAATCAGGAAGATATTCATGGACACCCTGAAAGTTAAAAAACTCCATTGTCGATTAACGAACATCCTGAGGGCTAATAATTGCAATGTCATGACCAATCAGAGAAAGGAAAACGACAAGACTTGAAACATTTGAGGGTAGAGAACTAGCAAATACAGTATAAATATCAGAGCAAAATTGGGGTTGAATGTCACTGGAGCTGATCGCAGAGGGAGATGCTCTGTGCACTGCAGCTGTTTGCAGAGGTGCTGGGAGCCTGAAACTATGCCAGAAGGCCCACTGAGAAACACCTGTAGGTTGAAGATTTGTTGCGGGACACTAAGCCTGGGTGAGAGACTGCGTCCGAGGAGGCTTGGGTTAGTAAGTATAGTTGGTGTTTTAGAGATGCTGGGTAGGCAGGTTTTAGTGTAGAAATCTTTAGAATTTAATGCATGTTTTAACTATGGTTCTCTGATCTTTTCATGCAGAATTTCACTTTCAGTTGCATTGACCAAGGTTTGATGTTTTATTTTAGATAATAATGGAATTAATGTGAACCTGAATTTTCTCTTCATGTCTTTTATTAAACAGTTTTCTTGATTTATTTCCTGAATAAATAGCAATGCTCAGTGAGAATTAATAATGACAGAATAAATGCTAATTTTCTTTTATGTAAATTAATTACATAAAATCTTTTAAATGATTTCAGGTGTTTGTGATTCTTTAGAGTCAATTAATTATGCAAATCAATGTATTGTTGTAGTGAGGTTAAGCTGGTCTTGACAATCACCATCAACTTGCTCCACTAATTGGTCCATCGACCTAATTGGCTGGGTACATTGATGCATAGATTAGTTTAGTAGGATTATTGAGGCAAACAAATGTTGGTGTTAAAATCTGTGCTTAAAAGGTATCCTGTCATAGGAGAGAATTCACTCAACCCATTTTATATATGTATTTGCAAGGGTCAACGGTAAAGTGTGTGTGTGTGACTAGGTGTGTTGTACTTCGGTGTTATGGGCCCCACCGGAGTGACCTGGACCCTGGGTTGGTGATATTTCTGGGTGAACGCTGCATCAACACCATTCAAAAGGATGCTGACAAAGTACAAGAGACCGCTGACACAGTGCAAGAGGTCGCCAATGTCCCTCAAGTTGCTATCAATACTGTGCAAAAAGCTGTAGACGCCATACAAGAGGCTGCCAAAATCGTAAAAGAAACTACAGACACTATTCACAGAACAAAAGAATGACAAAATTGCTCAAGAGGCTGATGACATTGATCAAGAAATAGACACTACTGTCACGTGGCTCAGTTAGGCCAGGGATGAAACACTGCCATTTTAACTTGTACCTGTTTCTTAAGTTGCCTTCTATTTCACACAATGTCTTTTGACACACATTTGCTTGCAAGACAGTGCAGGGTTAGTTTCTCCGAAACCACATTTCTTACAAAACCACTTCGTAAGTGCAAGGCCTCAAAACACATTGTGCAAATGTTTTTATTTGTTATTTCTTCCATGAGGTGACGCGGCTATCAAAGAGACAATAAACAATGTCAGCTCAGCGGAAGCATCGAAGCAGGGATGCCAGTGTTATAAATTCACTCGCACTTCCATGCTCAAATTACAGGACCACTCTGCTGTCATTGCTAGGTTTTCGATGTATTGCAGTTTAAACTTGTCTGGGTACTGTTTATGCCTCTGCAAGGAGGGATGTCCAACCTGTGACCAAGATTGGGGCTTACATACCTTTCCTTCAGGTAATGGGGAGTTAGGTCATCTGAGAGGGGATTCTTGGCAGAACACACACGCCCTTGACCCTAGGTTAGGTAACTCATAGTTGGAGTACACTTTCCTCAGTACTTATATGCCATCATATACACACCATTTTAGCACCATGGTGGAATTGTTTATTCCCTTCACCGTCTTTATATTATGGATCACTTTTATATGCTTTGCTCTGTTGATCATTGCCGCGCATATATTTTATACATGAATCACAATGGTTCAATAAATAGTGAAACCCCCCCGCTTTCTGTATTTCATGTATATTTCTCTGAGAGAACACGAGTGACTAAGCGAAAAGGTTCTAGATCTGTTACCACAATTCCTGGTGGGATCAGGGTTGTCATGTTCTGAGGTTGCCAAAACCATTTGTCACCTTTCTAGGTTAAGGGGGACTTATGGTGGCACTGTGATCTACCTGGCCTATAGGACAACATATCCCCAGAGGGTGCATGTAATCAGTGTAGCACCAATCCCAACAGAAATGATACCCAACAAACTTGCAGCTCCTACTGGAAAGCAGAAACTATACGACAACTCCTCTACAGGCTGCCGAGATATTGCAAGAGGCTGCTGACACCACACAGTGCAAAATGCTACTGACTCCACACAAGAGACCACTGCCACCAAACAAGGCAAGAAGTTGATATCACCGTGGAAGAGGCCACCAACATTGCACTGCACGCACGTGTAGCTGCTGACACCCACTGCATGTAAGTCTGTTCCATTAGAGGAAGTTTTATGCCAACTGAGTAAATTTTAATTCGACACTGTAAAACCTGCAATTCGCCTGACTCAAAATTGGGCAGTCAGACCATGGTGTAATGCAAAATGATGAGCCCCACACCCACCTGCAGAATGTGGTGAGCATTCCCTACGATTCCTATATCTCACAGGCATTCCTAGGCCTTGAGTGTCTGACTGGAGGCACAAGGAAACATGGGGGGAAGGGCGTTACGCTCCTGTAAATAGTATTTGAGAATGTCAACTTTCCCTTAAAAGTACAAACAGTGAATCATATTAAGCAGTGCCGCAGGGATAGGAACCTGGCAGGTGATGTTGTGCAAAAGGTTTAATTAAAGGTCCCTGCCAAGAAGAGAGGGAAACTGAAGCAATACAAGTAGAACTGGGAAACCAAGAGGGAAAGGTGACAAAAGAAATATTGCTGGTCATAGATGACTCTATTGATGACCTGAAGAGGGTTGCCCCTTTTGGATAGCACCAAGAGATCTTCCGGATGATTTGCCACATGATTCTGCGTTTGCGTCCATCACAGAGAGGAGTCTGATTCGGCTCATGAAGATGCGATGTCAGTACATGTGGACCTGGTGGTCCTCTGTTATGAGAAGTTGTGTAAGCTTTTGGTGTTTAATTACTGGGTGTGAGGCTGGTAGACATGCCCACTGTCTGGTAGGCACATAATTGATTGACTGCATTACCAGAATATCATATCATGATTTATTGGCTCTTGATACAGTAACAGGTTAAAATACCTTAATGTCCGTCTGGACCCTGCCCCATGAACTAAGATAAGTTTCTAAGAAAAAGCACCACCATTGCCTCATATAATCTTGTGCCCGAAGCTAGCACAGCCAAGTCACTATCGCACTGTGTAGTTCACAGGCGGACCCACGGAATGCCACCTTTATATTACTGCAACAAACATCAAAGTGATGGAAAGAATTCTGGATTGAATCACAGCTAATGGACTGCTTGAAGCCACATTCCAGTCATTCATTTTCCCCCTACAGTGCCGTTCCAGAAAGCAGTATTGATTGAGTTACAATAGGAACAGCCCAGACCCAACGGCCAAGGTATTTCCTCCTCTGGAGGGGAACCAAGCAGCACTAGACCAGCTTCAGCCTACTGGGTTTCATCAGTGAGGTATACATTTCTCATCGTCTCCCCTCTGTGGCAATGTATTTGGTGTATTTTTGGTTTATTTGTTTGAAGGTTCTTTCTATCTAGTCTTCCAATATTGTTCTTGTTCCCTGTAATTCCTGTGAGATGGGCAGCCAGCCAGCCAGCCAGGCATATGCGTGGTTCATACTGTAATGTTTGCTGTGTGTGGAAGGGCCTTTTTAGTGATGTAATGGGTTACTCAATATTTTGTGAATTGCAGGGTGGTGAGTTATGGGGTGTTGGTCGGGGTCAGGTTGGTGTGGTGAAGGGTGAGTAGTATTAGGAACATGGCTCAGGGAGCAGACTGCCTACTACTGAGAAATGCAGTGTTTTGGAGGTCGTGGTTTGGAGGTAACTCTCTCCATGATGCACACCTGGCCCAACAACAACCACCTAAAATTAAATCCCAATAAACCCAAACTCCTCCTCATCTAGCCTAAAAAAAAATCCATGCTCAATCCATAACTGGCTCTGCAGTTTAAATGCACTAAACTATGAACAATCTACATGTAACTCTGTCAAATCTCTTGGGATGACTCTTGACATAAAACCTGACTATGAAAGAACATATCAAAGCCTCTGCAAAAAGAGCCTTCTACACCTTAAAAGACATAAAAAAAATCAAACCATTCAACCCCTCTGAAGACGTGAAGACTGTAATTCAATCCCATGTCCTACACAAGCTGGACTACAGCGACAAATTCAACTGCATCACTCTCACTCTCAAGGAACTCAACTGGTTACCCATTAAAATGGGGAGTATATTCAAAACAGCCTGCATAACACACAAAACTCTCAACTCTGGAAATCCTACCTACCTTGCAGAAAAACTAACAAAAGCGGGCCAAAAAGACCTCATTGAACCTCCAACATCCTTCTCCTCATCCCTCCCAATGTCAAAAGAACCAAATCCCATACTTGATCCTTCTCGGTAAACTTCAGAGAATTTAGAATGCCCCCTCTAAGCACTGTGTGAGACCAATCCTACCTTCTCTCCAGTAAAAACGTAAAACTGTCTCTTCTCAATAAATTTCTAAACAAATCCACCTAAATGACCTTGCTTGACTTACTAAATACTGCATCTAACAAACTTGCTGCTCACTCTGACCTCTATCCTAGCCCCCACTCTTGATACTCCACCCCCACCATATACTGTATCACTATATGTGCCCCGCTTGTATCTATCTCCTGTAAACTAGCCCTGTTTACCTGCTTCCTGCCTTGTATTGTATGACTTTTGTAAATGATGCAAACGATGCACATGTAACTCTTGTAAAGCCTTAGTCTATGGTCATAGCTCCTGTAATCGATGTATATGGAATTCTTTTAAAGCACTCTGATGCCCTTGGGTCTAGTTTGCGATATAAAAAACTCATAAATAAATTAATAAACACATAAATAAATAATGAATTTGAATCCTAGCAAGGCATACTCAGTCATCCATCTTCGGAGGTTAGTAAATTCAGTGCCATGCATATTTGTGAAAAAAGAGTTAGGATTTTTCCATTTACAAAGACACTGAGTAGCACAGTGCTTCCCAAACTTTGTAGAATCGCAACAAAATTTTTTAGAAAGACAATCTTTTGCGCCCCACCTAGCTTTAAGGGACATGAGGCAGGCACATTTTTAATGCAAGTAGAACATCGTGTGGTAGCGCACTGTTGTTAAGAGACAACACATTTTTCATTGAAATGGCCACTAATTTACACATGCATAGAGTTTCACAGATTTGATTTTGGGGTTTTATAGAGCACTCTTATGCCCTGAGGCGTCTTGGCGCTATCCTGTGATCAAGGTGGAGCACACTTACTTGTGGAGTGGTGTGGCTCACTGGTTAGAGGTGGCAGACCCGAAAGCAGAAGTCGGCCTGGGACAGGCAGACCCGGAAGCAGAAGTCGGCCTGGGACCAGGGTTCGATTCCCGACGCGGCAGGATCGTGGACCAGGATCAGCAGACTTGATAATTCTCGCCTCGGTGCCTACTCTAACCAGGGGTCCCACTCGGCAACTCTGGGCATTAGCTTGCCTAATCTCCACAACGGCCCCATCCATCAACGCTGGGGATGCCTGGCTCCACCTTGGGGATTCCCAGCAGGGACCATCCCACAGGGAAAGCCAGGACGGGTTCCCCAGCGGTATACAGTGCCAGGACGCCGACTGGCAACAGTGCACTTTACAAGTATACACATTACATTACATTACTTGCTGTAGAGCCATGTTTAAAAAATAATTCTAAAGAGAATAGGGGCAGCTTTTAAATCTGGAGGCAAATTAGTCCATTGTAGTGCAGTTCTCCTAATAAAGCTTCTGCCTCCCCAAGAGACAAGCTTATGAGGGGGGACCACTAAATGTTTTTCAGCGCTGGATTGAAGCGGTCTGCTAGGAGTGTACCATCTGAAGTTCGTTTTCAAGTAGTCAGGGCCTGCTCCAGCTAAGGCTTTAAAAGCTATGTAAAGTTCTTCAACGATGACACGCTTCTGTATAGTGACCCAATGAAGCTTATGCAGGGCTTGACTCGCAGATGAAATTTGGGTACGTACGTTGTGGAGCATCCTAGCTGCCACATTTTGCACGCCTTGTAATTTGGACATGAACTTGATTTGCAGATTTAGATCAAACTGATAAAACAATATTGCACACAAATGGTGTGTAGAAATCGGGTTTCAGTGAGCATTTTTAACTAGCGCATCACCAAGTAAAGTATCTTGATTTGTTTTGATTCTATTAAAAACTTTGTTTCCATCACACTTCAGAATTACAAAATATTTCCTTTATTTTGGCAATTATAGGTGCTGAATGAGTACAGTTCATTCACAGCTATTCACATTATGTGTGCTACAAAAAATAACATACTCCAGCTTTTCATTCATGGTACCTGTACACAAGCAAGATTATCACATAATTCACTTACTTTTCTTACTGGGACTGCAAAGTGAAAGGAGTTTGTAAACACCAATCCCCATTTCTTTTAAATAAGCAGCAATTTGTCAGAAGACACCTTAACGCCAATCATCTTGTGCGCAGTATAATGTTAGTGGTCAACTACGTCATGTACCCTTTGTTTTAATCTTATTTGAACAATGGAGTTTTGATATTTTACTGTTTGTAGTATATTACAACTAATTATTGTATTCAATTGATCACTATGGAATGTTTTAATGCACTTCTAAATAAACGTTCTGTTGTATATTTGACCTCTGTCTTTAAACCACTGCAAATGTGAGAACTGCAACTCACCAAAAATCAGCTTGTAACTCACCAGTGGATTGTGACCCACGGTTTGGGAAACACTTAAGTAGAGTAATGTTGACATCTTGGATGTTACCTTACATGACCTCAGGTCCAATGATGAAATCACACCACCTATCTTAAGACCCACATTAGGGGAAATAATAATACCAGTATTTGTAAAGCGCACAGCTACCTTTGGAGAGGTGTCCCGGCGCTGGGGGCTGTCGGGAAGATTAAGAGAGCTATTGCCCAGAGTTACATGGTGCTGGGATAACCTGCCGCCGGTGATCCAACCGTGAACCCCGTGGTCTGGAGTCAGGCAATTATAACCATCAAGTCCCAAAGAAGGGGAAGGTAGATGTAAACGTAATGGGTTAAAAGGAGAAATTCAAGTGTGGGCTGGTACTTCAATGTCCAATCACTTCAGGGTTAAATTCAGTTGTACAGAAGAGCAAATATATGTCTACTATTGATGCACAGGCACTTGCTACAACACCTTTGGCCACCTCGCCTACCAGTGCCCTGAAAGAAAATGGAGAGACAAATGAGCCACCCCATTGAACCAGATAGCTTAAGTTACAACTACTTTCTTGTTTGAGTGAAGATTATCAAAAAGGTTGGCAGGTACAGGCCTGTGGTTCCCTGTGTGCCTCTAAGTTCACTTTTACTGCAGCTAACAGTAATGCTCTGCAGTGCTGAATGCAACAAAGCTCTGGTAAGCTGTTTTCTGATTTGACCTCAAGGTCATTTAACCCTAGTTTGGGTCTTGCTTTCTCATTTCTTTGCAGGAGATCTTGCAGTGAAATGCAGTGGTCTCATAAAGCAAGAAGATGTTGGCCTCAAATCGGTAGGCAGTAGTGCTGCCAAAACAAATGAAAACCTACTGCCAAAACCCAGAAGAGTTGGCAAGTATGCCCAGAAAATGGGTAATATTAACATCTGTTATTTACAGTGCTTAAAAGTGCCAGAAGTGTGACATTTTGGAAGAGGTGTGGCGCAGCGGCCTGGTCTGCGTAATAATGAAGATGAACGAGCCGCGGAAGACTGAACGAGACTGAATGACTGAGTGACTCATTTGCACGCTTCTAAGCGCCCTCGCCTCTGCTGGAGCACATTGTCATAGTGAACTGACCTGAAACCACACCATTTCTGAGGCAAGCACCGACTAGTGCATTCATGTTTCCCAGTTGCATTCTGCATGTTTTAACGACAATTAGTGCACAGACATAACAAACAATAAAACAAGTCGAACCAGGCAAGCGTAGCATAATTAATCGGTGAACACGCAGAGAAGTGATGACATGTGAAAAGACAGAGCGGAAGCCAGGAGCTGCACATGAATGTCTGGAGGGTGCCAGTGGCACCTCGTGGTTGAGGCAGTCGTCTGGCTAAGTGAGCGTTGCCAATTGGGGTGTCGAATTGGCTGGCACTCAGGGCAGTCAACTGTCCTGAGGCACGTGTACCAGGCTACAGTTATTTTGTAGTTTTATTTAGCGCGAACTTGACCCCAAGGTCGCTTTATGTGAGCGCCGGTTACATTACTCAAGGTCACATTCATTATTTTTTGGGGCACGGGGAGATTAAGTGATTTGCCTAGAATCACTGGATGCTGAGTCGACGCCGAGACTCGAAGTTGGTAAATCGGCAGCTCTGGCCGTTATGTCTGGTTAGTTTTTCTCACGACTTCCTCATGCAGGCAGGCATAGTGCCAATATCGGCGCGCCCCCCATCCCTCCAAATACATGAACCCCATCAAAATAATTGGACAAGACAACTTGTTGTTGGGAAAAAGTAGTCGCAGGTTTATTAGCATATCATTGCTAAAACATGGTGGGTTAACTTACAGATGATCCAAGGCAAGCCGCCCCTCGCAGCTTGCCACCTGATAGGCCAAGTAGCCCGCGGCCTTGGCCATGCGGTGCTTAGCGGTTGATGGTGAGAGGGTAGCCCCTCACCTGTCCGGTGAACCATTGGTCCACCCTCTAGCCCACGCCCCCCCCTACGAGGGGCGGAGCGTTCAAGCAACCCCCGGTTGTCCAGGTAACCAACCGCCCGTAGGATAACGGGGCGCCGTCGCACCCCCAGGGTCCACCGCACGGATCTCCCAGGGATAATAGGCCTCAGCACCCTTTGTGCTTCTGCATAGGGTACTCCTAAGTACCTTTCGCCTCTGGATCATCATGTAACTCCTCCTGCAACACAAATAACAATTCATTAAATCCTAACCCCCCCTTGCCACCCGAGATGTAGGGTAAGCGGCAGGGAGGGCAACATCGAGGGCAGCGAAAACAAAAGAGACTGCTCAGGGGCGTGGAGGAGACATAAATACCTTGTCCCCCCACGCCCCCCAATAAATAGCGATGACGTCATGGCCCAGGCAGCGGCCTCCGGCCACTGGACCCCTGAGGGCTGGTGCGCCGGCTCTCCTGTGGCACTACGGTGCCCGCCCTCTTATGAGGGTCACCTGCGGCTCCGTGTCGGGCGGCCTGCATAGTGCCAATATCGGCGCGTCCCCCATCCCTCCAAATACATGAACCCCATCAAAATAATTGGACAAGACAACTTGTTGTTGGGAAAAAGTAGTCGCAGGTTTATTAGCATATCATTGCTAAAACATGGTGGGTTAACTTACAGATGATCCAAGGCAAGCCGCCCCTCGCAGCTTGCCACCTGATAGGCCAAGTAGCCCGCGGCCTTGGCCATGCGGTGCTTAGCGGTTGATGGTGAGAGGGTAGCCCCTCACCTGTCCGGTGAACCATTGGTCCACCCTCTAGCCCACGCCCCCCCCCTACGAGGGGCGGAGCGTTCAAGCAACCCCCGGTTGTCCAGGTAACCAACCGCCCGTAGGATAACGGGGCGCCGTCGCACCCCCAGGGTCCACCGCACGGATCTCCCAGGGATAATAGGCCTCAGCACCCTTTGTGCTTCTGCATAGGGTACTCCTAAGTACCTTTCGCCTCTGGATCATCATGTAACTCCTCCACAGCCCTGGATGTGGCGACCGTCACAGGCAGGGCCCCCCACCATATCTACCTCCTATATGCAGCCTGAAGAGCTTAGTGCCTCCTGAATGTCCAGAAGAAATAAGTCCATGCCTACGTCGGACAGGTGGACGCCCTCTTCGTCCAGGCAACCAGGGGCTTTGGCATGGAGTTCCCCGTGTGGAATAAACCCAAAGCCCATCAGCTCAGCGAATTTACGCATAGCGCAGTTTACTTTTCTTCGCGCCCCTTCCACTGCTTGCACAGAGCGAGCACCTGCCCAACACCGGCGTGGTGTGATTTCTGACCACCAAATATCACAAGGACCCAATAGATTGCTTATTTTGATGATGTTTACTTTCATGTCCCTTAAGAGAAATCTTTTCCCCAGGCAAGGTAGGTTGTTCCCTCCCACGTGCAGGATGAGCACGTCTGGGGGCTAAGCGTTCCCTTGTAATTCACATGTTAGCAAACCAAGCACCCCGCTCCAGCGTAAGCCAGTGACTCCATGCCAAGGAAACCGAGTTCTGTTAAACCCATGCTTCCACTTTCTCTTTTCTGCCCACTGGGCCAACCTGGAAACCCCCTCGTGTCCCAGCACCCAGACCGTTGTTCCTGGTACATAAAGAGAAGTTTTGTATGTAACTATTTATAAAACACCCACCAAATCCAATCTCAGCCCAAGATATTCACTCATGGCGCAGCAACCCTCCTGCGAGCCAGCCGCCTTACTAGTCCATCAGGGCAACATTTCCATTGGAGCTCTGTGAGAAGTTGGCCTGATAGGTGATGTTTCCAATTCTGGAACCACCTATTATCAGACCAAACAATCCCTTATGGTGTCTGGTTGTAAGTCAACCTTATTAGACAAGCTATCCTAGGGGTAGCATGGACTAAGCAGCCTAAAGGCTTAACTTAAGAGGTCGTGTTAAGCGAGCTGTTTTACCACATACAATCCTGTAATATCAAATGAAAGGACACCATAAGGGATTGTTTGGTCTGATAATAGGTGGTTCCAGAATTGGAAACATCACCTATCAGGCCAACTTCTCACATTGGTGAGCAGCGGTGCGGATTTGAGCTTGCTGTTGTTTTACCATTGCAATCTTTGTATCAAATTGAAAGATCACATCAAGTACCTCTAGGTACATATAAATCAAAAGCTTAGCATATTAAGTTCTACTGAACTTAGTAGTTGTAGATTAAAGGGATTCGCACACCCTGACTACAACTCACTAGCAAGATACAGTAGGAAAACACTTAGTGTAGGTAAGTGCACCACTTACACCTCACTAGCAGTCATGTCTGACACAGGAAAAGCCTCAGGGTCTACTCCTGTGACAGTTGACCTTACCCAGGCAACTTTCAGCTATGACAAACTAACCCGAAAGGACTTGGTTGCCTTGTGCAAATCAAGAGGGTTAAAAAGGGGCAGAAGTCCCACCTGCCAAATCCTGGTAGGCATCCTAGAGCAGGATGACTTAGAAAGGGCGAAGGAAGCTTCCCTAGAGACAGGAAATGGAGGGAACCCCCCTGTAACTGATCCCCCTCAGGAGGAGGACGAGGAAGAAGAAGAGGAGGAGGAGGACTCAGAAGTTGAGGACCCAGAAGATCAGGATCAGAGGGGTAGCCAGGTCCAAGTTGCCAGGCTTAACCAGGCCAACTTAGACCTACTGGGGAATGGAGAGGGCCAGCACCTCCCCAGATCCCACTGTGTTATTCTCCCAGGCAACAGAAGAGTGAGATCTCCCTCAGGGGACTCTCATATTTCTAGTGCCTCCAGAGAATCACAGAGAGGCATGACTGCTTCTCAAAAGCTAGAGCATAGGGCCAGAATGAGGGCTGTCAAACTCCAGATAGAGAGGGAGGAGGTAGCCTTGGCTCAAGCTAGACTTGCCTTGGCAAGAGAGCAGAAATTAAGTGGCTTAGATGCCACTGGTGGCAGCAATTTTCCAAGAGAAAAAGACAGGGGCTATGACAATAGAAACCTGACAAAAATTGTGGCCCCCTTCAAAGAAGGGGATGACATCCACAAATGGATGACTGCTCTTGAGAGAGCCTGCATGGTACAGCAGGTTCCTGAGGATCAGTGGGCTGCAATTTTATGGTACTCCTTTTCTGAGAAAGGGAGGGACAGGCTCCTCACAGTTAGACCTGAGGATGCCAAAAACTACTCTGTTTTGAAGAGTGCTCTTATTGAAGGGTTTGGCCTAACCACTGAGCAATACAGGTTGCTGTTCAGAGACACCCAAAAAGCACAGACTCAAGACTGGACTGATTTCGTTGAGTGTGCCACTAAGGCTTTGGAGGGTTGGTTGCAGGGAAGTAAAGTTTCAGACTATACAGGATTGTACAATCTTATGATGAGAGAACAGATCCTTAATAACTGTACAAACCAGCTGTTGCATCAATACCTTATTGACTCTGATCTGACCTCTCCCCAAGAATTGGGAAAGAAGGCGGACAAATGGGTCAGAACAAGGATTAAGCAGAAACCCCAGAACCAAGGTGGTGACCAGAAGAAAACAGACCAGAAGGGTGGTAATCAGAAAGATAAAGAAAAAGACCAGAAGTCTTCAGGCCCCCAAACTAATAGTAAGGAGGGTGGTTCCCAAAATGGAAACAAGAAGAAGAAGAACAAAGGTCCAAAGACACCTTGGTGTAATACCTGCAAATCAGTTTCACACTGGGGCAGTGAGTGCACCAAGGCAAATCCAGTCTCCACCACTCCAGCTCCTAAAGCAACTGCAACCCCAAGTACAGTAAGCAGTGGTGGAACACAGTCCAAGGGTGTAGCTGGGTTGACCCTGGGTATTGAAGTAGGATCTGGCCTAGTCAGAATCCCTACACAGGCAGTTCTCCTGTATGATGTGGACATTGAGTTGCCCACTGCAGTAAGCCCCAGTAACCTGGGCAAATACAGGCAGACTCCCTTAATTAATGAGAAACTGGCTCAGGCCTACAGGGACACATGTGCCAGTGTCACAATTGTGACACCTGACTTTGTGGACCCTGGACAGATTGTACTAGGTGAGAGTTACCTAGTGACCAATGCAAGCAACTGCACTACTTCCCATAGTGTAGCAGTTGTGAACTTCTCCTGGGGAGGGGTACATGGCCTAAAGAAAGTTGTTGTGAGTGCAGACCTTCCAGTAGACTGTCTGTTAGGCAATGATCTTGAAAGCTCAGCATGGTCAGAAGTGGAGTACAGGACTCATGCAGAAATGCTAGGGATTTCAGAGCATGTCCTTGCCATGACAAGGGCTCAGGCTAAGAAGTGCCTTCCTGAACCAGTGGTGGATCTTGGAACAATAGACCAACCACAACCCAAGAGAAGGAGCAAGAGAGGAAAGTCTGAGCCTTCCACCTTGCCCCAGGTTGAGGATCAAGTTTCAGAGGAAACTGATTCTGCAGTCCAAGAGGAGACTGTCTCTGAGGAGCTTGAACCTGACCAGGTTGAGTTTCTGGGGACAGGGGGACCCTCAAGGGCAGACCTGAGGCAGGCTCAATTAGATTGCCCTTCCCTTGAACCCCTCAGACAGCAGGCTGCTGCTGAGGCTGCTGGGGATGCCCAAGGTACCCATACTGTGTATTGGGATGATGGACTCCTTTACTCAGAGGCTAGAGACCCCAAGCCTGGCATGACCAGGAGGTTGGTCATACCTCTGCAGTTTAGGGGGTTCCTTCTTACCTTGGCCCATGATATTCCCCTTGCAGGACACTTAGGCCAGAACAAGACGTGGGACAGGCTTGTTTCACACTTTCACTGGCCTCACATGTCAGAAAATGTCAAGGAGTTTTGTCGCTCCTGTGTCACTTGCCAAGCCAGTGGTAAGTCAGGTGGCACAACAAAGGCCCCCCTAATACCACTACCTGTGGTGGGGGTTCCCTTTGAAAGAGTTGGAATTGATATTGTGGGTCCAATGGACCCCCAAACAGCATCTGGGAACAGATTTATACTGGTGGTAGTGGATCATGCCACCAGGTATCCAGAGGCTATTCCCCTAAGGACCACCACAGCACCTGTGGTGGCAAAAGCCCTCATTGCAGTTTTCTCAAGAGTGGGCTTTCCCAAGGAGGTACTATCAGATAGAGGCACGAATTTTATGTCTAGCTATCTGAAAGCAATGTGGAAGGAGTGTGGAGTAAACTATAAGTTTACCACCCCATATCATCCACAGTGCAATGGGCTTGTGGAGAGATTTAACAAGACCCTTAAAGGCATGATAAAAGGATTACCAGAGAAGCTCAGGCGGAAATGGGACATTCTTTTACCCTGCCTGCTCTTTGCTTACAGAGAGGTCCCACAGAAGGGGGTTGGCTACAGCCATTTTGAACTTTTGTTTGGCCACCCTGTGAGAGGTCCATTGTGTTTGGTGAAGGAAGGATGGGAGTTACCTCTCAAACAACCCAAACTAGACATAGTGGACTATGTACTTGGTCTCCGCTCCAGGATGGCTGAGTACATGGAAAGAGCATCCAAAAACCTGGAGGCCAGCCAAGAATTACAGAAAGCTTGGCATGACCAAAAGGCTGTACTGGTAGAGTTCCAACCAGGACAGAAGGTGTGGGTACTGGAGCCAGTGGCTCCAGCAGCACTCCAGGACAAATGGAGTGGACCCTATCCTATCATTGAAAAGAAGGGAGAAGTCACCTACTTGGTGGACTTTGGAACACCCAGGAGCCCTCACAGGGTAATCCATGTGAATCGCTTGAAAGCATTTGTGGACAGGGAGGACATGAGCTTGCTCATGGCCACAGATGGGGATCAGGAGGAAGAGAGTGACCCTCTCCCAGACCTGCTTTCTCAGAACCCTGATGATGGTTCAGTTGATGGAGTAGCCTTGGCAGGCAGCCTCACTGACCAGCAACAGATGGACTGCAGACAAGTTTTGCAGGCCCACAGGCATTTGTTTTCACTCACACCCAGCCAGACTGACTGGTGTACCCATGTAGTGGACACTGGTGACAGTCTGCCTGTGAAGAATAAGATCTACAGGCAACCTGACCATGTCAGGGATTGCATCAAGGCTGAGGTGCAAAAGATGTTGGAGCTTGGAGTGATTGAGCCATCAGAGAGCCCATGGGCCAGCCCAGTAGTCCTGGTGCCAAAACCTCATACCCAAGATGGAAAGAGAGAAATGAGGTTTTGCGTGGACTACAGGGGTCTCAATGCTGTCACTAGGACAGATGCTCACCCCATTCCAAGAGCAGAAGAGCTCATTGACAGATTGGCTTCTGCCAAGTTTCTGAGCACATTCGATCTGACAGCTGGCTACTGGCAAATCAGACTAGCTGAAGAGTCAAAAGCCAAAACAGCATTCTCTACCCCTAGTGGACATTATCAGTTTGTGGTAATGCCCTTTGGTTTGAAGAATGCACCTGCCACTTTCCAAAGGTTGGTGAACCAAGTCCTTACTGGGTTGGATGACTTTTGCGCAGCATATCTAGATGATATTGCTGTCTTTAGCTCCACCTGGGAGGATCACCTGATCCACCTGAAGAGAGTTTTGGAGGCCCTGCAAAAGGCAGGCCTAACTATCAAGGCCACTAAGTGCCAGATAGGGCAGAGTAAGGTTGTATACCTGGGCCACCTAGTGGGTGGAGGCCAGGTTCAGCCACTGGAGAGCAAAATCCAGGCCATACAGGACTGGGCTCCTCCAGTTACCCAGACACAAGTCAGAGCCTTCTTGGGCCTGACTGGGTATTACAGGAAGTTTGTGAGGAACTATGGGTCTATAGTGACACCATTAAATGACTTGACATCCAAGAAGATGCCAAAAAAGGTTCAGTGGACAGTTAGCTGTCAGAAGGCATTTGATGACCTGAAGAAGGCCATGTGCTCTGCACCTATCCTGAAGAGTCCTGACTACTCCAAACAGTTCATTGTACAGACAGATGCTTCTGAGTTGGGGGTGGGAGCTGTGCTCTCACAACTTAATCAAGATGGTCAAGACCAGCCCATTGCTTTCATTAGCAGAAGGCTGACCCCTAGAGAGAAACGTTGGTCAGCCATTGAGAGGGAGGCCTTTGCTGTGGTTTGGGCACTAAAGAAGTTGAGGTCCTACTTGTTTGGAACTCACTTCCTAGTTCAAACAGACCATAAGCCCCTCTTATGGCTCAATCAGATGAAGGGTGAAAATCCCAAACTGCTCAGGTGGTCCATTTCCCTACAGGGGATGGACTTTACAGTGGAGCACCGCCCAGGGACTGACCATGGTAATGCAGATGGTCTCTCCCGGTACTTCCACTTAGAACATGAAGACTTATCTGGTCAAGGTTAGTTTAATGTCCCTGCGTTTGGGGGGGGTTGTGTAGGAGAGTAGGGTCTGCTATCCTATGGTCACCCCAAATTTTTGCTTTTTGCTTCACTGGTTTTCGACTACTGAGGCTGTGGGCCTGCTGATCAGACCCCCAGCCTGCTGTTCTCTCACTAAATTACTGACACATGTGCTATAGGCACATACCACAATTGGAAATGGACTCCTTGTCAGCCCCTGTATAATGCACTATAGGTGCCCAGGGCATAGGGGCCACCAAGGCCTACCAGGGGCTGCAGCATATCTTTTGCCACCCCTGGCTGGTTCTTAAATTGACACAACTGGCTGATCACTCAGCTGGGGTAAGGTGGTGTAATCACCCCTTGCTTAGATATAGTATCCCTATATCTAAACCTATATCTGGACACATGTAAACCTGTGAGCCACTCCTATGGAAAGCCTCATCAATCCTGGAGGCAGAGTGCGTGGTTTTATGTGAGATGGAGCTCTAGCATGAGCTGAGCCTGTCTGCAGCTGTCGGGAACAACTCCCTAAGCTGTTTCAGGATAATGCCATACCATATACTCTGAAGTGCCTTATAATCCTCGCGGTTAAATAGCAACTTTGGTTTGGCTTTATCAAAACATGTCGTGTAAGGTGTCATACGATTTGGAATACTATCCCCTCGCCAGTTCTGGCGACGGGGATAGCATTCCACCCCTCTAGAGGGGTAGGACATGTTGCTTTACTTAAATGCGGTTAATTTCTCCAAAGACCTTAGATCCACAAAATGGATGCCTCTGCCACAGACAAATGTCTGGACCCCTGCAGCTGACCGAAACTCGGCCAAATGGGGCCTGGACAAAGGGTTTCCTGTCACAGGAGGGTGTCACCGCCCTCCAGACAGGAGATAGTGGATTGTAGCAGGGAGGTTTGAAAGAAACCAGACACTGCTTGGGGCGCACAAGGCTGCCCCTTGCATAATCCGGCCAAACCGGTTCTGGGGCACTCCAGCCCTCGTGCCAGGGCGGCCTGGATCAAAGGAAGGGGGTGTATCCACCCACTTCCTGGGTCCCACCCATAGGGGGGGACCTAGCAGGTAATCACGCCCCCCAGATTCGAATAAGAGTGGGAGCAGTGCCAATGCACATCAGATTTCCTGGAAGAAACATTAGAAACGAAACTCTGGACCCTTGGACCTCCATCTCAACGTGGAAGCCCGAAGAATCTCCCTTGTGGTCAAGGAGTGACCACCCTGCAGCAGCAGGCACCATCCAGCCCTCGATGTCTACTTAGTTGCAGTTCCCGCCGGAACTCGAGTGACTGAGATCGACAAGACCAAGCTTGCCTGCCTTCCAACAGCCCGATCCACAGTCCCTGCAAAGCTGAGACCCGTGGAGGCGACCGGAAGCGTGGGGCACGCCATCTTGAATTGACCACGAGACGCTGACCGTGCAGCCCACGAGTGACCCTCGAAGCTGTGCACCGGGGTTTAAGAAGCCCCCACCCTGAGCTACTCTTGAGCCGAAGTTCAGCCCTCCACACTCGACGAGTGCTGCGTGGGGCCCTTCTGCTCCATTTGGCTCAACGCGTTGGCCCGGTCACTTGCCAGCCGGCTAGTGGTCCCTGTGCCGACGAAACTACAAAGAAGACTCGTGAATCTGGTTGCTCCAGATCCACACCAGCTCCCCTAAAAAGGAGCCCCCACTCTGACCTTCCTGGTTCGAGTGAGAAGCAATCTCCCGGTTCCGCGTGGATTGCTCTTGCCAAGTGTTGTTTGCTCCAAACTTGAAGCCGACAGCGCCGACGGTGAGAGCCTGCGTGGGACAGATTGTGACCTGCTCCTGGACATCACAGATGCCCCAGAGCCCACGTGACAGCGGAGAGAAGCTCCTCGACGACCACCTGATTGCGCCCGACATTGCCTGGTTCCGTCCTGGTTCCACCCTGGTCACTGCTGAGTGACCCAGACTCTGTCCCCTCTGCTTTCAGGTACCCTTCGACTTGAGTCCACCCTTGGACTCCACCGGACACTTCATCTTCAACCCGCCTGCAGCCCTTTCAGCTTCAAGCACCAAGAGCCTGCGTGTCAAAACCCGACGCCACTTCGACCCTGTGCACCCACTTCCTGTGGGTGAGGTAACTTTGCTCCGCCGGTGTTCCCACACTGGTGCACATCTCTAGGGTCTGTGTCTAAAGTTTTGTTCCTCTAGGTTCAGCGGAAGTGTCCTTAAACTCTAACTTTACACTTTTTACGCACCATTGGTTAACATTGGTGCATGCGTGCGCTTTCCGCACATCTCCCGAATCCCGAGGGCCATTCCCGACTTCAGCATTGCTTGTCCTGACTGCTCCCAGCGATTCCCTAGGCCCTAGGCCTAACCACTGCTCGAGTGGCATCTCTTATACCACTTGTTTAGTATATGGTTTGAGTGGCCCCCTGCCCTCATCCATAATTGTGCAACTTTGTATGTTTAAACAGTGCTTTTGATTTAACGCTTGTGCCCCTTTATTCATAAAGAATACTGAGGATTGTTTTTAGTAATAAATACATACATTTTTATAATATATACTTGTGTGGTGTCCTTTCATTTGATATTATAGGATTGTATGTGGTAAAACAGCTCGCTTAACACGACCTCTTAAGTTAAGCCTTTAGGCTGCTTAGTCCATGCTACCCCTAGGATAGCTTGTCTAATAAGGTTGACTTACAACCAGACACCATAGGGATTGTTTGGTCTGATAATAGGTGGTTCCAGAATTGGAAACATCACCTATCAGGCCAACTTCTCACATTGGTGGCAGCGGTGGGATGGAGGTCCAAGGGTCCAGAGTTTCGTTTCTAATGTTTCTTCCAGGAAATCTGATGTGCATTGGCACTGCTCCCACTCTTATTCGAATCTGGGGGGCGTGATTACCTGCTAGGTCCCCCCCTATGGGTGGGACCCAGGAAGTGGGTGGATACACCCCCTTCCTTTGATCCAGGCCGCCCTGGCACGAGGGCTGGAGTGCCCCAGAACCGGTTTGGCCGGATTATGCAAGGGGCAGCCTTGTGCGCCCCAAGCAGTGTCTGGTTTCTTTCAAACCTCCCTGCTACAATCCACTATCTCCTGTCTGGAGGGCGGTGACACCCTCCTGTGACAGGAAACCCTTTGTCCAGGCCCCATTTGGCCGAGTTTCGGTCAGCTGCAGGGGTCCAGACATTTGTCTGTGGCAGAGGCATCCATTTTGTGGATCTAAGGTCTTTGGAGAAATTAACCGCATTTAAGTAAAGCAACATGTCCTACCCCTCTAGAGGGGTGGAATGCTATCCCCGTCGCCAGAACTGGTGAGGGGATAGTATTCCAAATCGTATGACACCTTACACGACATGTTTTGATAAAGCCAAACCAAAGTTGCTATTTAACCGCGAGGATTATAAGGCACTTCAGAGTATATGGTATGGCATTATCCTGAAACAGCTTAGGGAGTTGTTCCCGACAGCTGCAGACAGGCTCAGCTCATGCTAGAGCTCCATCTCACATAAAACCACGCACTCTGCCTCCAGGATTGATGAGGCTTTCCATAGGAGTGGCTCACAGGTTTACATGTGTCCAGATATAGGTTTAGATATAGGGATACTATATCTAAGCAAGGGGTGATTACACCACCTTACCCCAGCTGAGTGATCAGCCAGTTGTGTCAATTTAAGAACCAGCCAGGGGTGGCAAAAGATATGCTGCAGCCCCTGGTAGGCCTTGGTGGCCCCTATGCCCTGGGCACCTATAGTGCATTATACAGGGGCTGACAAGGAGTCCATTTCCAATTGTGGTATGTGCCTATAGCACATGTGTCAGTAATTTAGTGAGAGAACAGCAGGCTGGGGGTCTGATCAGCAGGCCCACAGCCTCAGTAGTCGAAAACCAGTGAAGCAAAAAGCAAAAATTTGGGGTGACCATAGGATAGCAGACCCTACTCTCCTACAAGCTCGGGATAAGAAATCGGACCACAGAGCTCATCTGTCACTAACGTGCGGGCAATTCAATGAAGGGCCCACTAGTGCAGTCTACCCTGCTAGCTGACCCTATGACCGGACCCAGAATCCCGTTCCCTGTTAACCACCCGCGTGACTCTAGATGCATACACCAGAACGGTGTCGGGCTATCAGGTTTTGTGTCACCTTCTTCACTGAGATCCCTTTGGGGGCTCCGCCGGGACCCATATATGTCCCTGCAAATACTGCGTCCTGCACTAGGCCCCTAATGCCCCTCTCCGTCCCATGAGGACATTTGCCAGCCCGATGCCCCCTCGCAGCTTATGTTAATGGCATAGGGCCCCGCACCCCCAGTCAGAGTATGTTACCTGCATTACTTGCAGGTGACCGGAAAAGAGAGTGGCTGGTCCGGTCCTGTTAAGGCCTGTAACTGGCCGTTCACACCTAGTAGTGACTGTCGTGCCATGGGGAGAGTGACATGAGCACGGGTGTCCCAGAGTACCAGCCCGGTAGGAGGGGGAACTACCAGAATGCAACCTGACCCTGACTTCGGCCGTGAGAGTGCCATGGAGTCAAAAGACTGACAAGACAGATCCCGAGGATCAATTCTTTGTCCCTGCCTGCCCCCCTCACATAATACCTTAGTTGAGCAGCCCACCGCTGGACGCAAGCCTCTCCATCAAGCGTATGAGGCCAGTGCGAGATTCGCGCAGGCCACATCCCTTATAACACTGTGTAGGGAATCCCTCCGTGGTAGACGCGTGCCAAGGCGTCCCCCTGTGCCTGGCCTAAGTTGTACCCTATGAAGCTTAACCAGCAGCCTATCCAACAGTATATGCATCCTGTGCAAATCAGGGAACTAAAACTTCCTGCTCTTACTACCTGGTAAGTGAACACAGCCAACGGCAGCCCGACTATCTTCCCAGAATGCCACTAAATTGATGCTGTCTGGTTTAAAAGCTTACCCAAGCACCTAGCCATGGGCCCTCCCTGCGAGTCAAACCCCTGATGAGGGACTTAGACTGAGGAAATTAACCAAGTGCCCTCATCACATAATCATAAGTTGAGCAGCCCACCGCTGGTCGAAAGACTCTCCCACAAGCGTATGAGGCCAGTGAGAGATTCGCCCAGGCAACATCCCATATAACACTGAGTAGGGATCTCCTTGTGTTAGATACTTGTGCCAGTCGTCCCCCCGTGCCTGGCCTGCGTTGTACCCTAGGAAGCTTAAACAAGCAGCCTATACAACTGTAGGTGCCTCCTGAGGCACTAAGGGAAATAAAACTACCTCATCTTACTACCTGGTAAGTGAACACTGAATCCAGACTATCTTACCTAAAAACCACTAAACGGATACTGTCTGGGTGAAAAGCTTACCCAAGCACCTAGCCAAGGGCCCTCCCTGCGAGACAACCCCTGCATAGGGACTTAGACTGAGGAAAATCCTGTCCCTTGCTGACCCTTCCCGGACAGACAGCTAAGGCAATCGCCTACATGGGCTATACCGCTTGCACAGGCAAAAGTGTTGAGAAGTGCTTGTAGATTTGCCGCTAAGACAAAGCCTCCCTATCCTTACGTAGAAAAAGGAGCGCTAACCTACCACAAGGCCATCTCATGGTAGAGTCAAAGCTTCAATGTGCAAAGAGAACTAAGCCACAGTAATAGCTTTCTTGCAGCGAAACGAGAAAAAGTCGCCCCCTATCCATAGATCCCAAGGAGTAACAGCTATGTGTGACATTTCCATCAATACCGTGCACTATGAGTGACAAAAAAGGACCAGGATAACACTTTTGTGCCAGCCAAAAAACATGAAGCTGAGTAAGACCCAAATCAGTAAATACACCAATGACTAACAAGAGACTCTGCAAGGCCAAGGATAAGGCTGCATTATGACAGAAATTCCCAAGCTAAACGTGAGCCTGTGTGAAACAATGACGTAAATACGCTACTATGGGAGTCAAAGTGCCAGTCAATGCTGCTTAGTTGCACAACCTTAAGGGCCACAATAAGGCTTCCTTGCATAGTCAACCATGAACTAGCCACCCTTATCAGAGGTACCAGGGCACAACCGCTAAGTGTGACATTCCCAAGGTACAGAGCACCAAGAGAGACATTCGTTCTTCCCCTGCAGCCTGTACAAAGCCTGTTAATTACCTGCCCCCTCTGGGCCCTACCGGTAAAACACATTCAAAACACTTGCAGGCCTACCTGATGAGACACAACCCCGACTGGGTGAAACGTGCCAATAAGTGTCCAACTTACTCTGTGCACGAGAAATACAACAACCGATAAATCCGCATGCCGAGTCACCACTAAACTTAACTTACTCCGTGGCGTAGAGCGGTCCTGCCTGAAAGCCAGCAGTGCTGAGGGAAACAACTGAGGGACGGTGCCGCAGACCAGAAACAACCACCCTGCTTAATCGAGCACTGATAACTTTGTCTGCAAAACAGTGGCAGGCCATAGCCGCCCCTCCGGGAGTCCAAGTTGACTAACCTACAGGGTAAAAGGTTACCAGTATGACAAGTGTGTGCCCCGCCGCGAATAAGCAGGGAAAAACGTGAGGGCCCTCCGCCCTTGTGGGACCCGGGTGGATGTCATGACATCCAAATAAAATAAATGGTGTGTCCACGCACCATATTGCCCAGCTAGTTACCAGAATTACGTAATAGCTGAATAGGACAGATCCTAATTAATAACACAATATTACTAGCTGCACTTGGAAACGTAAGCACTCTTACGATCCCTATCAAGAGGAGGCATGAGCGTTGCTTGCTAGAAACATGTGCATGAGGCAGATTGTCACACAATACCTGTAACTACCTTTCCTTCATGTTAGTAAAGCGTGCCTCATCACACTAAAGGTGAAAGCTTTTACCCTGGCAACGTTGTGAGGCTTCCTGGTGCATCCTGTCAAAAGCAATAAAATTTTATATATGTGCAAGATATGCCCAAACTCTGCCACTGCGTACCAAGAGCACACCCCAACTGGTGCCTAGAAAATAAACCAAGTGCCCAGCCTCTTCAGTCGTTTTAACGAAGAAGACATCCCCATATTGCCCCAGGAACTACATGCTCTGTACCCTACACCAGCTTACTGATCAGCATTACTTCTAAGGGGCGTAACCTGCGCACGCACGCCACACGCTGCGCCGACAACAGGGACGGTAAAGACTCCTGTGGAGAGACTGGGGGTCCCAGACCCTAGCTCACTGACCCCTCCCCCTAGTGGCTAAGACCAATATCCTGCTGTTAGTACAGGTGTCCACCCATGAGGGTCGGGCAGTTCTCCAGTGTAGTTCCTGCCTGTGACACGTAAACATACGTTAGTATCCCCGCCCCCCCCAATACCAATACATAACTCAGCATGAGGAAGGGGCCATCATTGCCCCCCCACGCCAAGCATGTTAGCCAGGTGCGAGGACTGGTTTGCCCGATTACCTTCCCGGGAGGCGATGGGTGGGGCAAACACTGCGTACTTCCAGCGCCCGGGCAGATAAAATGCTCCCACATATCAGTTCTGTCCCTATCAAGAAGCACCTAGACACAATAGAGTCTCTGATGCACAACTAAATATGCAGAAACATTGCATGTGTAAATAAATCGCTCCCGCTCGCCTCTTGCTCATAAGCAACAAAAAGCTCTTTGTACCTGTTACAGAACTCATGTAGTTCAAATTCCTATGTAATGCAACTGACTCTTCTGTAATGCTCTTTGATACCTACGGGAAAAGTTTGCGCTATACCAATGCCATCTGAATAAGCGTAGCACTGCTCTTCCCAACCGCATGCAGGTAGCTGAAAACAAGGCTTTTATAGATAGACAGCGCGTACTTCTATGCACCGCTCAGACACAAATAATTATTTTAGCGTTAACAATCATTTTGCCTCCGGTACTCGGACAATTGCCACCCAAGCCTACATAGCCATCCTTGTAAAATTCTGACTGCAAGTCACCGAATGCGGCATACACTAGCATATTTCTAACGCTGCCACACCAGTTGAAGGGGGGGGGCGAGTGTGGGTAGCTGTTGCGCGTTAAGAGTTTAAATAACTAACATAAATAATACATGTTGCCGCTGCACTCCGCTCAAAGATCTCAGCATCTCCCTCAAGATTGCTCTTCAGATGTAACCAACACAGGGTATTCTCGAAGAAGTTCTGCCAAGCTCACTAACTAACCCAGTGGGTCCCAACGTGGAGAGCAGCAGAGTCGGCATCTGGTACATAGCCACCGACATGGTAGTGTAACACACCCTTCCATAAGAAAATTTTCAATAATTACAGCCCATCCATGCCTGCCTAAGAAACCACATGCGAGAAAATTGTAATTGAGAAACCAGCCGAGTCTCGAGCCAGGACACGTGAGCCACCATTGCTCGTCTTTAGCCACCGGGCCAAATCTTCTCCCCGACTTGTCGTAAAATTAAAGTCTGTACCTAACTGCATCGGAGGGTACGAAAGGCCTACTGAAAACCGATGCAGTACGAATGCAAGAAATCCGCTCGACTGGGAAACCAGCCGAGCCTGGCCTAGTCCTCGCTGAACAAACGCGAGCGTGCATGTGCCCTCTGCTCCCCCCCTGGCGCCAAAGAGACCAAACGTCCATAATTCCCGGCACCTCCTTGACTAATAAGCCGATAGGATGCGCCCGTGCCACGGGGGGGGGGGCATCACATCCTATTAAAATTAGGGACCCCAAAAAGTGCCACCAGTCGGCGAAAGCTGAAAAGTTAACAGGCGTTAAAAGTGATAAACGCTCCACCAGGCCAATAATGCGATACGAGTGCCCGGACAATTGTAAAGCAAATACGGTGCCCGGAGCACGCCCTGTACACAAGCGGGCGATCTAAAAATGGGCGCCATGTTTACAATATACTTATTTCCGGAGAGGAGGCGAGGCCTAAGTTAGGCGCCATTTCCAAACATTCCATTCCGAAGAGGAGGCCGGGCCCTCACACAAGTGGGCGCCATTTAAAGTTTCAGGTTGTGAGAGAGGTGGGGGCCCGGAACATGTGGCACCATATTAAACCATACCCGTTCCTGAACCAGGGAGATAGCTCTGCTGCTTACGCTCACCCAAATAGCAGTGGCTCCATGCACAGCCTCCCCCTAGACTGTGCCTGCTCGATACTAAACACCATATCGGGGACGCCTCTAGCCCGTGTAGGCAGACATCCATTCCCGCAGCTTAGCGAAAACATAACATAACAATCGAACGAGGAACATGCTAGCTGTACTAACTGCGACAAGGCGTTACAATCAGTACAATCTGCGTTAATGCATACAGCCCACGCATGTCAAAGAAAACACTCAAACGTGAATAAAACTTCAGCCGTTTCATTGCATGCCGTAACGCCCGGAAAACACAGGGCTAGATTCAAACTTTAAAATAGATCGGACATTGCGGTAGTAAAACCAGAAACAGCCCAATCCTTACAACTAACGCATAACCCAAACGCTGCAGGCGCATACTAAAGCCCAAACCCGGCCCCTCAGCGTTGTGCATGGTCACCACCCATCCTGTCCAAGCCAAGAGAAGACCTCACATGTGCATCCGATCGAGCGGCTTCGCGGAAGCCCTACCACCGAGAACGGACAGATAGCTGATGCAGATGGAGGTAACTTAACGCTGCAGGGAGTAGCCGCTCCGATAGATATTTCTTTCTGCATCTTTATATAGCGCGGACTGTACCCGAAGGTGTCCGAGCGCATCACAATAGGAACAGAACTGATACATGATATACAATATCAGATATACACTATTGCAGACTTCGACCCATACTGCTAGCTAAAGTGCCGCCGCCCCTTCCGATGATGGCCAGAAGTGGAGATGACCAAAATGGCCGCTCTCCCCGCCCCTCCCCCTTGGGCGGGCCGGACGCGACCCTAATAGAATGGCCGCAGGGCGTGCAACTGACCCTCGTGGTCAACATGGCGGCCCAACCCGCTGGCCACTCCGATCCTGGGGGACTAGGGGCAGCCCATGCAGACCCACTTGTGAAAACATCGCCCAACTGCCGTGACATTGCCACCCGCAATGCCGTGACCCGAATCCGAACCGGGAGGGTATAGGAGGGCTCAGGGAATGGCAGCGCTGCCCCCTACTCCCCGGGCGCCGAAAATGCTCGTTAGCCCCAGCTCCAGTTGGCAAGGCACCGGACAGCACCTCGGGAAACAGCCTCTAAGTCCCCCGAAGTTGCCCAGTCCCCCCCCCCTTGAACCGTCCGAGAGCAAAACTCGACCGGCCCGGCGGCAACGTACCTGGGCTGCTGAAATACGGTCGTGACATCCCCTTAAGCAATCCGCCACCAATAACTAACATATATCCACACATCCAGCGCCCCCCGCACGTTCGCACTACGCGGACACATGATCGCTTAGCTTCCCCCACATTGCCAAGGAACGGCAGAGACGGGATAACCTAATATGACCAAACGCGCCAAGGGATGCTACCGACCGCCGCCTGCTCTTAATGTCCCCGCCCCCCCAAACTGCCGAAAGAAAGTAAAGGGCCGAGCTGCACCAGGCGCAGAAGTGCGGAAAAACGGGGCGGGGCGTGCTGGCAGCTGGGAAGAAGCCGAACTTCTAAACACCTCTGACCACCGTACCCAATGTATGCCACCAAGCACCCCCGACAATACCCGAGTCACAACCGGGCCCTCCTGCCTTGCACCGCACGCAGCGCCCATGTGCATCTTTCCCACTAATTCCCGAGGCCAGCCAGGAGACCGTACCCCACAAGGCTGCCCTCAAACCCGCACGATGAAGGCTCGGGAACATTGAACAATACAACACTCACCCGAAAACACACACGTCCACAAAACCCGACGCGAGACCAAGACGAGCCAAACGAGCCAACATCGAGGGCAGCGAAAACAAAAGAGACTGCTCAGGGGCGTGGAGGAGACATAAATACCTTGTCCCCCCACACCCCCCAATAAATAGCGATGACGTCATGGCCCAGGCAGCGGCCTCTGGCCACTGGACCCCTGAGGGCTGGTGCGCCGGCTCTCCTGTGGCACTACGGTGCCCGCCCTCTTATGAGGGTCACCTGCGGCTCCGTGTCGGGCGGCCTGCATTTCACCGGCTGAGAACAGTTATTGCATTTCCCAACAGCCGCACACTCCTCGTGGTCTTGGAGACAGCCTGTTCTATGCTCCTGGCCACTTGCTTCATGCCTTCAGTTCTGTTGAGATTGTGCTTTTTTAAATCATAATGATTGTGTGCAGTTCCTTTGTACCAACTGGTATACTCCTGCAACCTCTGTTCCCTGCAGCCTATTTTAAAACCGGGATTCAGGAGTGCCAGTTTGACCTTCAACATTCTCTTAGAAACAGATGTCACCTGCAGGGTAGAGCTAACAGCAATTGCACATATTCTCTACATAAAAGCTATAAATTACGTTCTAGACATTTCATACATGACCTCATTATGGTAGTGATGAGGTCACACGCACATTCAAGGGTGATCAGAATTTGAAACTTTAAAACCAGGACTGGTGAGAAACAGAGGTAGGACTAAAGGCTGGCTATAAACACACACACACACACAAACACACACACACACACACATATATATATATATATATATATTCACTGAAAAAACCATAGGTTATAGACTATATATAGTTAGGAATTAGCATTTACAAAACCTTGAAAATGCACTGAAAAAACCATAGGTTATAGACCATATATAGTTAGGAATTAGCGTTTAAAAACCTTATTTTTTTTTAGCCTAGCCTGGAACCATGATGGCCGCCTGAACCCTCGGCTCCGCTGCCCCGCTCTACTCCCCTCCGTGCCGTCCCGCATCCTGTCACTTATCCGGTCTTCTTGAGACGGTATCGGACTCGGGGAGTGCTGCTGATTCCGGCGGTGTGCTTCCCGACGTGATCCCTTCGACGGGACGGATTGAGCGTCCCTGTTCACTTTCTGCTGTTAATGGCGGCGACCGGGTCTTTGTTCTCGGAGCAGACGGGCTCCGGCCACCACAACAACGGCCACAGACAGCAGGGCGCAGTCGACCAGCGAGAAACGGCGGCCGCTTGGAGTTTCTGCGGCGACACGCTCTCATTTCTTGTTACCCCGGCACTTGTTTAGACTCGTAGCGGTTTGTGCTACATTTGTATCTCCTGTGCCTTCCCTCTACGGAACAGGGAGGGGGGCCATTTTGTACCGTGTACACAGCGATTGTGCCTGGTGGATTAACCGACTACAGAGGGTGTTTGCTATAGCCGACGACACACTATATCCGTGTGCCACATTGCTATGGAACTTGCTGCCCATGTCCCCGTGACCTGGCTGTGCTTGCCGGGGCGCTCATGGGAGGACGAACTGCGAGAGAGGGATGCCGGCGTGTTGGCTCGAGGACTGCCCCTGGTCGTCGACCCTCGTTTACATGGAGCTGCATTATCCTCCTCTCCGGAGGTTCCCCTCCAGATCGCTGAGGTTCTGAGCGCCCTGGCTGCCTTGCGTTCTGATTGGGTTGGTCACGCCCGGGACCTGGGGGGCCGCTTGGATTCTGTCTTATCTACGTTATCCTCAAATCGAGATGGAGATCGCGTGCTGAGCGCTTCGCCACACCCTGAGCCTGTGCACGGTGAGCTGTCTATCCGGATGTGCATGGAGGCGCTGGAGGTGCGAGAACTGGCTTCTGCAACGGCACTGTCTGCTACAATCATGGAGTGGTGTGAAAATCCTGGTCCGGCGCAGCTGCGGGGGAGTCGCCTTTGGGCGCCATGTTTTGCGCTTTATTCTCTCCCGACTGGAGATTCTTCTGCTTCCACTGTTCACCAATGGGGACCCGATGTTGCGCACCGCTCTTCTCTGTGCACCGCTGACTTTGTGTTGGACTGGCCTTAACGGACGGCGCCCTGTTTCGCTGTGGTACTTGCAGTTGTTCACATTACTCTGGTGGGTGGTTTTATTTTTGCCTCTCGCTGCCACTTCGGATCGTCAGGGACAAGGTTGACAATGCCTTTCACTGTTGTTTCCTGTTGTTGGCTTGCTGGGACTGTGATGTGTAGACAAGGGAACTGGACGATGGATCTGTTTTAATGGGGGATCGATGGGTTGGGCGGCCGCAAATATCCTGGTGTTTCCTTTTAGGACACGTAATTCTGGCCCTCCTCCGGTTTCATATGTGTATTTTCTTCTTCCTTTCTCTTCTTTCTGTATTTCGGGTATTCTTTATTGGGCGACAGGCACGCCGTTACGGGGGAGTAGGCCGTAGCCGCTACGTGTGTGCAGGGTGGGGGGTAGGGGGGGGGGTCTTTGTTTCGTTTTTTTGTTCCTATGGGCCTTCTTTTCCTTTCTATTCTTTAACTCTTTCTCCTTTTCTTTTTCCTGGGGTCAATGGTTCGAGTCGGGGTTGGGTGGGGGGTGATCGGCGCACTGCTTATTATGCGATTTTCAATCCTGCTCAGTTATCACAGTGCGGCCATTTTGCTCCTGTCTTAATGCTCGTGGACTTCCATGCTTAACATCGCCCGCCTCTGTTGTTGATGTATATTGCGACTTTTGATCCTTTCTAATGTCTCTTAATTGAATTTGTTTTATGAACATTATAAAATCAAAACCTTGCTTTCTCCTGCTTCTCGGTGGTATAAATGCTTCTGTGTAACTTTGATCGCTTGTACTTGTATTTACATTGCTACTGAGTTGCCGTATTGCTTGCTATTGTGCACCGATTTCTGTCTAGGCCGGCCGGTTGGTTGTGGGCCCGTAATTGTTTCTGATTTTGTGCAATAAAGGTTTTACAAAAAAAAAAAAAAAAAAAAAACAACCTTATTTTACTCACACAAAACCATTGAAATTCCATATATAGTTAGTTGCACTAACTATATATCGCGCACCCGCAATCCACTGCTGATGATGTCACATATTGCATCATTCATGACATGGTCAGTGACATCACTGATGACATCACTGATGACATCTCAAATGACATCACTGATGACATCACTGATGACAACATCCAGTGACTGTATGTTTCTGTAAAGTTAAAATATGTCTTACATATTGAAGAATGAGTGGATGTATAAGTGTCTGGACGAAGGATTTAGTAGGTGCATGACTGAATGTATGAGTGAGTGATTAAATGTGTCTCACTGAGTGCATGGGTTAGTGACTAAACTGTCTTAATTTGTGCATCATTATGTCTGTTGTTCTGTAAACTGCTGCATGTGTTGATCAGTAGCTATATGAGTAACTATATGGGTTATTGATTGATTGCCCAAGTATTTGCATGGGAGACTGAGTGTGTGTGTGGCTGGCTGGGAGGTGTGTGACTCTGTGCAGATCAATGTGTACTTGTATCAATGATTGTATAAGAGAGTAAGTATGTGTTAGTATATGGTTGAAAACATAAGGTGCTCTATGTTTATCTGTATAGATTAGAAAATGGAAGTGTGATTGATTCTTTACAGGACTGACTAGGTGTGTGAGTAACTCCATGGATGAGTGGCAGAGTGTGAGTGTCTGTATAGGTGTATGAGTGCATATGATAGTGTTGTAAAGATGAGTGATTGTATGTATGAATGATTGTATGGGTGAATGAGTGAATGTGTGTGTAGACGTAGGAATCAGTGAGTGCGTATGTAGTAACTAGTATTGGTGTGTCAATGGTTTCAAAAATTACACTCTATATTTAACACTGGGTGTAACAGAGGTTATATTAAAATGTGAGGAGATGCATTGTATTGTCACATGAATGATATCATCAGTGATGTGGTCATTGATGTCAAATGAGATGTCATCAGTGATGTCATTTGAGATGTCATCAGTGATGTCATCAGTGATGTCACTGACCATGTCATGAATGATGTAATATGTGACATCATCAGCAGTGGATTGCGGGTGCGCGATATATAGTTAGTGCAACTAACTATATATGGAATTTCAATGGTTTTGTGTGAGTAAAATAAGGTTTTTTAAATGCTAATTCCTAACTATATATGGTCTATAACCTATGGTTTTTTCAGTGAATTTTCAAGGTTTTGTAAATGCTAATTCCTAACTATATATAGTCTATAACCTATGGTTTTTTCAGTGAATTTTCAAGGTTTTGTAAATGCTAATTCCTAACTATATATGGTCTATAACCTATTGTTTTTTCAGTGAATTTCAATGGTTTTTTAATAGCAAATATCATAACCTGTCGAATGTCAAGTACGTGGTAAGTAAAAACATTTTCGTGTTTATGCACACTGATCTGCTTTGAATGCTGCCCCCCCCCCTCATTTCTATTAGGAGTACTCTCTCTTTGCAGATAGTGAAGGGTAGTTAACGCAGGCCTTTGCCCCCGTTGTAATCCGTCGTGCCTGCTTCTCTCTCCATTTGATTGATTGTTATCCAAGCATTTACTGTTTTAGAATTGGTTCTCTTTGGTTCATCCTCTATTTACAAACAAGCACAGAGTCGCAATACTCTGTTTAGTCTTTGCAGATAGTGAAAAATCGTGTAAAAAAACAAAAGGAATCGAGCAAAATCAGTAGGCCACTAATGGGATCTCTTTTTGACCTCGCTAAAATAGAAACATTAGGAACAACCCCTCATGAGAAATACGAAACTAGTGAGATGAACTGAGCTCCACACCATGATGGCTGCAAGACAGCTCGGCTCCGCCACCCACCCCGCCCAAAATAACGATAAACTCTATGCAAATATTACAAATATATACAACACACCAGCAAAGTAACAGGGTAAAACATTTTATTAAATAACTATTTACATAACTATTTTATACTTTTTGTTGCCCGATCCGGCTAGCTCAATCGATCGAGCATGAAACTCATGCACTCTGATAGTTCAAAGTTTTGAGGAGTGCTTGTTAGACTGTCTGAAGCTTATTTGCACCTGCTACAGCTTCACTATTCTCAATGTAAGTGGGGGCTGTTTGAGGACGTGACTGCATTTGAAAACAATGTGATGCGGTGCCTCCCTGAACCGCTTGACGGCGGCCCCCGAGGGACGGTGTGATGGCTTTTTTCTCTATGGGATTTTTGAAAATTCTATGTCTAATAACTTTGGCGTTTGTGGACGGAATTGGCTGAAATTTTCAGGAAAATGGAACATTTTGTTTCTGAGCAGCCCCTGAAAATTTGGGGGGGGTTCGTCAAGGGGGGGCCGAGAAAAAAGGGGGGTCCCAAAACGCGTTTTTCCCATGTTAATTTCCATAGGGCGGTTGGCCTCACTTTTAGCCCGAACGGCTGAATGGATTTGCACGAAACTTGGCAAAATTGTAAGGACTGGTAGCCCGATGTGCCTTTGCTAGGTCTCAATATATGTGCTCCAGTGGATTTTGAGAAATTAACGTTAAAAAAAAGATATATATCTGTAACAGAGCTCCGGGCAGCGATCCGTTTCGCGTACTTTTCGCGTTACGGAGCTTTGCGAAGCGAAGCTGATTGGCTCTCCGGTGTCTGTAAACATTCCAAACAGTCCGTAGCGGCCGCCATCTTCTCTCTCGGTAGGATCGAGAGACAAGAGGAGGCCAAAGCGAAGGGGCAAATGACCATAAGGGGGCATAGTAGATCCTCCCTGACCCCCTAGGTTTGATGTGGAGGCTTTAAAAGGGCCCCGCGGGGCAAAAAAAAAAAAAAAATCGTTTTTTTCCATGGGGTGCGCCCGGTACGTGTAACGGAAAGCGGACTGGGGAGCGTACTACAAGGAAACAAGAATGATTGACTTTTAACTTATTGTATGTTTATAGACTTTTTTTGATTTTATTTTTTTTTTCTGCTGAGTGACGTCTCGGCCTATCTCCACGGGATGCAGTCCCTACTATCTCGGCGTTTAAGCCCAGGGGGACCGGTAGTGTGGGAGAGATAACGTCTGTTAACGTTCGATTCGAAGGAAATCAGGAAGTGTTGATAAACATTGTCTGCGCCATCTTGCCTTTTTTCAAATGCCACACTTTTGTCGTGCACGGCAGCCATTTTAGATGCCTTGACCAGACCCACTCTCTGCACGCTGTCGATCCTTAGCATGGCTCCCCAACCTCGCAAGCATCTCCCCCAGGCACTGGTCACCCCCGCTCTCTGTCTTATGCATGGGCAATAAACCTCCCCCCATCTGCGCTGCTCTTCCTTGAGAATCACACCCTGTGCCCGCCCGACACCTCCCTTTCGCCCTATTCACTACCGCAACCTCTGACACTCCTCTTCCTCTGTGTCCGATTGTCCAGGCCGGTCCCAGGCTATCACCTAGCCCTGCAGATGTAGTTTATGGCCCCAGCTGTAAAGAATCACCCCTCTTCAAAGGAGTTACAGTAGATCAAGGCCCCCACCCGATGAGATCCGTCACACCACACGCGTTCCTACTATCTGAAAACCATCCTGTATTGTGATTGGGGAGGGGACCGAGCCTGAAGCGGAAGATTCCAGGGATGCCTCTTTGTACATCAAAGTTTTTACAATTATGTGTCACATTAAAAATATATAGCACTCCAACAAAGTAGTAGGATTATAAAACTTTAATAACTTATAAATATATACAACGCAACAAAAACAGTAAATACATTTAAACATTTTGTTGAAAAAAGAAGCAACAATGGTCAGTAGCTGTGTTTTGTGCGAATAGTCCCAAGGCAGCACAACGTGCTGAGTTCTGGACGGCACCCAGGTGATGTTACCTGGGTGCCGCACTGGTTTTTGGTATCCTACAATGCAGCTCCGAAAAACGGCGTGGGGCGTCCCAGGGGGTGGCCTCGTCAGTAGCGGTCTGTTGTGCGAATAGTCCCAAGGCAGCAGAACGCGCTGAGATGTGGATGGCACCCAGGTGATGTCCAGTAAGTTGCCGCACTGGTTTTGGTATCCTACAATGCTGCTCCGAATAACGGCGTGGGGCGCCCCGGGAGGGGGGGGGGGGTGAGGCGGCGTGAACGGGCCTCCCCAGGTGGAGGCTCGTCTGCTGTAGTGGGGCGCCCCTTTACCGTTTCAGTTGCCATTCCGCCCGCTTTTGGTACACTGTGCCAAAATCCGCCATTCAGCTGAGTTGCGCCCACTCTTGCGGTGCAGCGATAGGCGGCTGCCACAGGACTCTCAAAATGGCGGCAGGCTCTTTCCTTTTTGGGCCTGGTCCACTGAAATGGCCCTGGGACACCTTGGAACTCGGACGCTTGTCTGCTAGGTCTTGGACCCCATTCTCGAAAGCGTCCCCTCAGCCTTGAAGATTCTACAAAAGTCTTGGGGGCCCCCCGACTCCTGCAGGCTTCCGGTGGGGAGCGGCTGCCATGATTGCTCGCGGAATGACCACGACGGAGCCACGAGATGGTGGTGCTTTCATGCTGACGCCAGCTTCAGTCTGAAACATCCAGAAACAAGGTGGGGCTTTCATCGTTTGGGAAAAAAAAATGTTTTAATCCAATGAAAAGTGTTATTTTTAGGTCATGTGATCAAGCCTTCCATCATTAGGAAACCAAAAGTAAAATGAACCAATGAAAAGTTTTATAAACAAGTCACATGACCTGTTATGCGGCATAGGGTATAAAAAGCGTAGAAAATCCGTTGGCACGTGAGGCGGCGTCAGTAGCGGACCGATGTGCGAATAGGCCGAAGGCAGCACAACGCGCCAAGATCCGGATGGCACCGAGGTGGTGTCCAGCAAGTTGCCGCACTGGTGTGGCCATCCTACAATGCTGCGCCGAAAGTCGGCGTGGGGTGCCCCGTTGGCCTGTGAGGTGGCGTCAGTAGCGGACCGATGTGCGAATAGGCCGAAGGCAGCACAACGCGCCAAGATCCGGATGGCACCGAGGTGGTGTCCAGCAAGTTGCCGCACTGGTATGGCCATCCTACAATGCTGCGCCGAAAGTCGGCGTGGGGCGCCCCGTTGGCCTGTGAGTTCGCGTCAGTCAGTGGGGGCTGTTTGAGGATCTGACTGCATTGGAAAGCAATGTGATGCTGTGCGTCGCCCCCAAGATGGAGGTTCCTCGGCTGCAGTGGGGCGCCCCTTGGTGTTTCACTCGCTATGCAGCTGAGTTGCGTGCGTACTTGCGGCGAATAGGCCGAAGGCAGCACAACGCGCCGAGATCCGGATGGCACCGAGGTGGTGTCCAGCAAGTTGCCGCACTGGTGGGGCCATCCTACAATGCTGCGCCGAAAGTCGGCGTGGGGTGCCCCGTTGGCCTGTGAGGTGGCGTCAGTAGCGGACCGATGTGCGAATAGGCCGAAGGCAGCACAACGCGCCAAGATCCGGATGGCACCGAGGTGGTGTCCAGCAAGTTGCCGCACTGGTGTGGCCATCCTACAATGCTGCGCCGAAAGTCGGCGTGGGGCGCCCTGTTGGCCTGTGAGTTCGCGTCAGTCAGTGGGGGCTGTTTGAGGATCTGACTGCATTGGAAAGCAATGTGATGCTGTGCGTCGCCCCCAAGATGGAGGTTCCTCGGCTGCAGTGGGGCGCCCCTTGGTGTTTCACTCGTTATGCAGCTGAGTTGCGTGCGCACTTGCGGCGAATAGGCCGAAGGCAGCACAACGCGCCAAGATCTGGATGGCACCGAGGTGGTGTCCAGCAAGTTGCCGCACTGGTGTGGCCATCCTACAATGCTGCGCCGAAAGTCGGCGTGGGGTGCCCCGTTGGCCTGTGAGGTGGCGTCAGTAGCGGACCGATGTGTGAATAGGCCGGAACCAGCACAAGACGCCAAGATCCGGATGGCACCGAGGTGGTGTCATAGTTGAGAGTTCTGAGAAGCGGGGGGGAGGCGGCGCAAACGAGTCTCTCCCTCCATGTGGAGGCACTTCATCTGCAGTGGGGCGCCGAGATCCGGATGGCACCGAGGTGGTGTCTAGCAAGTTGCCGCACTGGTGTGTGTTGAAAAGATGAAAGGTCCACAGCAAGTCTATGTTCCTTCAGTGGAGCGCCGTCTAGCTGAGTTTCGCTCGCTCTTGCTGCTACAGCGACAGGCGGCTGCAACAGGACTCTCAAAATGGCGGCCTGTTCTTTGGATTTGGGCCTGGTCCACTAAAATGGCCCTGGGACACCTTAGAACTCGGACGCTCGAATTTTTTTTCCTTTCCTCTACATGCAAAAAAGGTAAATGCACGGTACGTTACCTGCCTCATCTGCCACGATGTACTCTCCAGAGGAACCGAAAAAAATATAGTTATGGTAATTATACCATGCATCGTCATATGGAGAGGTGGCACCGATTAATTATAGTGCTGCACAAAAGAGAGATTTGGAGGACAACCCCCGACCTGCCAGTACATTCACCAAAGAAGTGGCACTGACAGCATCAGAGGCAAGGGAAACGGTCCCAAATATTCAGAAGAACTTTGGAAAGATTAAAATGACATGTTTAGATTGTGGCAAATTAATTTCATGTGGACAGATGAGTGTTACTCTAATAAATACAGCAAATGAACATCATCATAGTCGATGGTTGGTGGAGACATTTTGACTATATCCTGGACCTGCCAGTCCTCGCCCAAAATGGCGCCGGAATAAATGGGACTCGTAACTCCTTGTTGTGTACTGGTTGCACAACCTTGATATCACGAGATACGTATGCAGTTTTGAAGCACATGGCGGGCGGGGACGAGAATTGATTGAATATTTCGACATCCCTATTGATATTAAGTTCTGATGTGTTATTGATTACTGTACTATTGAAAGTTCAAATTAACGTCACCCATGGTACTTGCCCGCAAATGTATATCTAGATAATTTTATTGTAACTGGCCCTGTCGTATTTTAATTATAAAATGTACGTCCACCGATTCCGCAACTGTTAGACACCTTAGTTCTTGCAACCTAATGGCCCGCCCGTTACGTTCCTCTACAGTGTAAATGTCTCCTCATCATATACGATTACAGTTTGCTCGGTGGCCGGCCCACGTGGTTATAGGCCCGTATTTGTATACTGACATTTTCACAATAAAGGTTTTTAAAAGAAAACATGGTAGTAGTATTTACATTGGTAAAGTTTTTAATAATAGTCACTGTTTTCGAATCAGTAAAAGGCAAGTGAAATAAAGCAGTCCAATTACATGAAGGGTAAAAGGTATAATACGCAGGAACGCAGTAAAGATAAATGGTCAAGGGCTGTTGTGTTTTCTACTCCTGCAACATAAAGTGATCGATAAGAATCTGATATTCAGGCGTATCGGCGACTAAGACAGCAGGCCGAGCCTCTTTTGCTCAACGGCTCCGTCATGGGACGAAGAAACGCCCTTTTTCTCGAAAAAGGAATATATTTTACTTGCAGGACAGTTGTAAATTTTCCGGGAAAGTACATAAGCCTGGAACATTATACCATATATGTTTAAGAAAAAATAATGATCGAAAGTAATTAAAAGTGTAATTTTTAGGTCATATGACCAAGCCTTTCATCATTAGAATAAGAAAAGTAAAATGAACCAATGAAAAGTTTTATTAACAAGTCACATGACCTGTTATGCTTACGTTACGCGCTGCGCGCCGCGCCCCGGATCGCTTCCGGGAAGCTGCGCACCGGAGCATTTCCGGATGCGCTAACGCGGCGCGTCATATGACGCATTACGCGACAACGCAGGTCCAGAATATAGTCAAAATGTCTCCTCCAACCAGCGGTCGGAACACAACCCCTTTCAGCAGGCTAAATAGTTCTGTTACGTGACAACAGAAGGGACAGGCAACAAGAACCATCAGTCAAAGAGGGGAGGGCAAGTTCTTCTCTACCGGGTCACGTTGGGGCGCTACCGGAACTAATCGAATTGGTAGTCAAAAAGACACACATTCACTGGATGGTGTCATCAGTGATGTCATGAGTGATGTCACTGACCATGTCATGAGTGATGTAATATGTGACGTCATCAGCAGTGCATTGCACGCGCAAGTTATAGTGAGTCCAACTAACTATAACGTGGGAATTTCAATGGTTTTATGCGAGTAAAATTTTCAGCTAACTATAACTGGTGTAAAACCTATGTTTTTTTCAGTGAATTTAATAGTTTTTTTAAATGCTAATTCCTAACTATAACTGGTGTGAAACCTATGGTTTTTTCAGTGAATTTCAATGGTTTTTTAATAGCAAATCTTTATAGGTATAGAAAGTGAAAAATTTTAAAACAAATTTTATATTGTATAAATATGTAAAAAAAATATATATATATATTTTTTTATTTTTAACCCGGGGGCGCTCCCGGGGCGCGTACCGGTGAACGCACGGGTAAGCGCAATATTATGGCGCGCCCTGGGGCGCATACCGGGGAGCATCCCGGGAGCGCTATTGCCGCGAACGAAAACAACATCGTGACGTATCGCGTACACGCATGATGCGTCATATGACGCACAGCGTAATCGCAACCGAAAGCACGCGATCGCATACGATCGCGAAACGTCCTGACACGCTTACGCTACGCACCCGCGGGCGTGCCCCGGAGCGCGACTACGGGCGCGCTCCGGGGCGCGTAGCATAAGCGCGTCGGGTCATGTGACTTGAAAATAACACTTTCTATTGGTGCAGAACAGTTTTGCTTTCTAAATGAGTAATGCCTGGGTCTTGTGACCAGCCTGGGTCTTGTGACCTGAAAATAACACTTTCTATTGGTGCAGAACAGTTTTGATTTCCAAATGAGTAAAGCCTTGGTCTTGTGACCTGAAAATAATACTTCTGATTGGTTCAGCACAGTTTTTTTTTCCAAATGATAAAAAAAAACACCTTTCATCCTTACTCTGACTTTGTCCTTTGACTGAGGAAGACCTGTTTCATCTACAGAGACAATTCTTTTCTACTTTGAAATGGCTACTGTAGCAGCAACAGCTGGAGCATCTGTACCACCACCACCACCACCACCACCACCACCACCACCAAGAGGACCACCACAACAATACATTGGTGGTGAAGAAGAGGAGGAGGAGGAAGATGAAGATGAGGAGGGGAGCAGATGGCTGCCTGAACAAAATAACCCATACAAGCCAAAAGAACACATTGTATGGGAGTTTTTTTCACTTCCAGAGGGGAAGAAAAAAGATAATGCGGCCAAGGTAACATGTCGAATCTGTGGTGCAGAACTCTCAAGGGGCAATCTAGATTAGAAATATTCATTTGGTAATCATACCATGATTCGGCATATGACCGGAAACATCCTGCTAACTATTCTCGTGCAGAGATCAGGGAACTGGCAAGTCACCTCCCCCAGTGTTCAAGGACCAGCTCCAAAAGAAAGGAACCCAGTCAATCAGGACCAGAAACATCAGAGATGATGCCTTGTATCCAGGAACGATTTGGTGATTTTAAAGTCACTTGTACTGGATGTGGCAAGCTTATGTCCTATGGGGAAAAGAGTATGAAGCTCATTGTCCTTGCTGGTGACAATCACGATTGCCCCAAAAAAAAGAAGTCATTTTTTCAGTTTTTTGTTTTTTGCTCCAGTTGAGCCATTTTCAATTCCCTTTCTCTTTGTTTCTTCCCATAAAAAATACAAAAAAAATATAAAACTATTTTGAAAAGCCAAAAAAAGTACAAAATGTTCAAAAAACAATAAAAAAAATATAAAACAACAAAAAGAAGAAAAAAACAGTTCTTTTTAGAACTACCTTTCATATATAAAATTAAACCTATATTTTTAATGAATCTCTGTCAATTTTTTTTTCTTAGGGTACGCGTACCGGGGCGCGCCCCCCACCAAAAATAGAAAACAAAAATTAATGAAGGAGTTAGCATGAGGGAAGAACACAAAGAGAGTAATGTTAAGCGAAAGAGAGCTACAGGATAAACACAGAGTGATTGTTTATTACATAGTAAACAATAGAGAAGGTGTAATTGGGTGAAAGTGAGAAAAGTAAAATGACTAAAGGAGCGAAAGAAAGGAAGAGAGAGGAAGAACACTAAAGTAGAGATAGTGGGAGAATGTGAGTGGCTGTTGAAAAAAAAGAAAGGACAGTAAAAAATGGGGAATGAAGGGTAGTGGCGGTACCGGGATAAATGAAGAACGATGAGGGAAAGTGAGAAAAGACCAGGTAGTATAAGTAAAGAGGGGTGAAAGAGGGGGAAAAATTGAATTAGGATAAGACATGGGGAGTGAGAAAGAGAAAGGACAAAGAGAGTAAAGGAAACAGTACCTGAATGGGCTTGAGTGAAGCAGCAAAGAAAGATAAGTAATGCAGTATGTGTGACTTATAGGGAGTCAGTGGGTGTAGGTCGGGGTGTGGGTGTGTAAGGTGTGTCTGTGGGTGTGGCTGTGTGGGGTGTTTCGGTGTGGGTGGAGGTTAGGGTGTGTGAAATATGTGTGAGGAGTGTATGAGTGTGGGGTGTATATGTGTTCGATGTATGTGTGTGTATGAAATGTGTGTGTGTGCTTGAGGTGTGTGTGTGGGAAGATTTTTTGTGTGTATGAGGTATGGGTGTGGTGTGTGTGTGTGGGGTGTATGTTAGAGGTGTGTGTATGTGTTGGGAGGAGGATGAGGTGTATGTGTAGGAGTAAGGTAAATAATTAAGAAAAAGAGAATGAGTGAAGAAGCAAAGGAAGGGAACAGAGGGTAAGTGAAGTAAATAATAGGGATTGAAAGAAGTTGAATATGAGAGGGAAAATAGGGAAAGGGGAGTAAACATGTAGAATAAGAATAAGTAAGGGAAGCACAGTAAAGACACAGGAGTGAGGTTGATTGAGAAAATGTTAGTGAGCTTAAAGCAAAGGGTGATGACAAACTACATTTTTTTAGTTATACTTACCATATAATAAATGTAACTTTAATTAGTTTTTTTACTACACTTTGTATCTGTGAAAGAGAGAAGAAAAAATAAGTTATAATTAGTAAAATGTATATTTTAAATTAAAAAATACAAAAGAAGAGGTTAAAAATCATAACACTCTATTTAGAAATAAAGTAAGAGTGAAGGACACACAAAGGGAAATAAAGTAAGGTAGATGGATAAAAAGAGAAAAAAAGATATAGAATGAGAGCAAATTACTAAAAGTAAGGCATATAGATTCACTGACACAGAGGAAGAGAAGAACAGAGAAATGAACTAAAGGTAAGAAAGATACTAAAACAATGTGAGTTAGCAAAACTAAATCTCGAAACAGTAGTAAGTAAAAAGATAATGACTGAGACAGAAAACAGTCTAATTAAGGATGCATTGAGAAGAATGAGGAATAGAAGATAACTAAGAGTAAGTGAAGAACAGTCATAGAGTGAAAGGATGAAGGAAGAGAGGATAATATACAACGATTAAGGGAAATGGACTGAGGAAGTTAGTAGATAGACACACTAAGAGAAAAACTGAGTGAGATGGAGTACAATGAGTGAGAAAAGGAAATGAAGGGAGCAAAAAAAGGAAAGAGAGGAGAAGACGACTAAAACAGTGGTACTGAGAGAAAATATTTTGGTGATGAAAGTAAAGAGAAGGACATTGAAAGAAAGAAAATGAGGGATAGTAATAGAACCACAGTAAAAGAAATGGGATGAAGAACGATGAGAGAGGAGCAGTGAAGTTGTTGTAAAAGAAATGATAGAAGGTAGATAAACACAAGTGAACATAAGACAAGGAGAGTGAGGCACTGAGGACATAGAAGTAGTGAACGAAAAATAGAGAGAAGAGGTCAAAAGTAAGGAGCAAACAAAGATAAGCAAGGGAGAGTGGGTGATTTATAGCGATAGAGTGCAATAATACTGCTGAGTGAGTAAACAGAAATTACTAAAACAGCAAAGGAGGAAAATACGGAAAAGGGAAGTAAAGCAGAGAGACTGAAAGCTGAAAAGTTATGCAAGGGAGAGAGGGGATGGAAAATGGAAAGTGAGTGTCAGAGAATGGGAATACAATTTAATTTACACAATCCAAAGTATACAATAACTTCTACAACATGTTACATAGTTTATTTTTGCTGTTCTCAGAATATATTGAATTTCACTTAAAACAGTGAGTTCAAATTACTCATCATATCACAGCGGGAAAAAAAACACAATCTAAAAGATTGTGTTTTTTAAAAAAACTTAGATACTGACAAATGACAAATGTACGCTAATCTTTGATTGACTTACTTTTCCTTGAGGCCAAATAGTATATCATGGAGGTCCTTTTCTCATTGCAAAGTACTTTGCTGTTCACTTAAAAATCCATTTAATCGACTTTCTAAAAGAAAAGCTCCAAGAAAATCTGGAATATTTTCAATATTTTCATAAACTCCTTTTTTTCAGTCATGACTCTTTACTCATTCCTGCACCTTTCCATTTGGCCAAATAGTGTCAGATGTATGAGTATATTTTCAAATTAATTCTCAGACACTCTGAAATGACCTTTTTCCTGACGTTCTGAAATAAAGCACTACAACATTTTCACAATATTTAAGTATTTCTAAAACCATCTCTGACTCACTCATGTTCATCATTTTGTATAATACTAATATTAATAACTATGAGATCCACTTACAGTACCTATATGACAAGTCAATTTTTTATATTGCCTGGATCACTTTTACTCAGAATATATTTTTAAACAGCAAAATAACCTTTATTAACTACTCCCGTCTTCATAGGCCAATTACTTTTACCTAAATTTTGGCTGTAAAAACACTAGGTATGAATTTATAAAGCCAAAAGGCAAACGTTGTTTGAAAGTCAAATGAGTGTCGTTACATTGGGTCCAACCTTTAGAAGTTTTTAAATAGCATGTGTAATGCCCTGATGTTGTAGAGGGACCGTCATGAAAAATAATAGCTACAGTTGTAAAGGTTCTTCCTGATATCGATAACTGAGAAGCCACCATATTTTTAATAGAAGTTGTCAATTTAGTTCCATCAGGTCTACATCGTTGGAACATTAAAATGACATAGTGACCATAATTTTGTAGAAATAATGTGGACAGCATTGCAGACTTACATTGGGTACACACCATATTGTGATCCGCTGCTTTAACTAGATTATTAAAAGGCACTGATTTGCAGTCTGGTAAAGTCAAATATATAAATCTTTCAGAGTCTATTCTAGTAGTACTTGATAAAGCACAATTATCACAGTCATGTTGCCATTGATAAGAAAGGTTAAAAAGATTTTTTATATCTACTCCTTCATCTTGCACTACATCAAACATATACATTAAAAATTCCTGACAATCCTGCTGAATATTCTGTGAAAATTGATTTTGACCTGAACATATGTCTAGAAGATTTCTAATTTCTGAAACACTTTCTATATTTGCTCTATCACTACTACATTTCTCTAACACAGAATTCAATAAACAGCACAATGTTTGTTCCCGATTTTCGACAATCTGTTTTTGTAAATTTTGAAGAAAAAAAACAACATTAACTACTACATTAGCATAGCAGTTGACACCAGAACTGTTTTCAAACTGAAATCCAACAACATCTTCAACAGAATCTTTTTTCTTTCTCTTTACAAATACACTTTTATCTACTTTATGCCTTTTTGCTGATACCTCACTGCAATTACTCTCATTTCTTCTTTTTCGGCCTACCACATGTTTTTCAATCAGAGGATATTGAGGCAAATGTGGAGCATACTCTCTTCTTAACCTATTGTATTCTTTAACACAATCTAGATCTGCACAAATCTTTGTTTCATCACACTCAATCAAGTACAATCCTGATAAAGTTCTGACTCGTGATAATGCCACATATGCCATACCCTCTTTAAACACAGAACTTCCAATGTTCACCAAAGCGCTATCTACACTTAAACCTTGAGACTTATGAATTGTCACCGCATATGCCAAACAAATAGGAAACTGTTTTCGGCGAACATATAAGTCTTTCACGAGCAAAAATCTAGCTGAACAACGACAAATTTGTTCTATTTCATCAATGCCATCAAATTTAATTTTTAAAATTTCAATTCCATATCTATTTTTGTAATTCACAAAACCAACAACATGACCCATTGCTCCATTTACCAGACCTCTTTAAACATTTAAATTCCTTCTCAAAATGATACGACAATTTAAACACACATTCAGAGTCTTTTCAAAACCAGCAGTTTTAGATATAGTCTTCTCTAATGAATCCAATTTTGATTTCAAATTTTCAGACAAAATAATTGTTGCTCCCATATGCTCTATTTTATCTGTAGCTTCCAGTTTCACTATCTCTTCATTTTCTAACTGTAACATTTTGTTGTTGAACATGGAACATTCTTTCAGAGTTGGCATCAAACATATGCCAGATTTCTTCTCGGTAATTTTCTTAAAAATATTCTCTGGAAGAATGTTTTCATTTGGTTACAAATTTGAAATTAATCGTCCATGTAAAGCTTCTTTCCCTTGCTGACTTACTTTTCCGATTCTTACATCTTGTAAAATATTTTTATAATCTTCATCCTTTGCCTGCCGCATATTTTGAAGCAGTTCTGCATATTTGAAGTTTAACCATATATTAACATTTCCAATGCTTCCTAAGCACTTCCTGGTATCTTCATGCGTGAGCATTTTGAACACAGGTTGTCCTTTCACTGGAGTCAACTGCAGAAGATCTCCAAAAACAATAATATGTTTTCCTCCACAAAGACCTCATAGTCTGTTCTAAGAATTTCTTGCATTCTCAAATGCACAAAAGCAAGCATTATATTTGACACCGTCAGGGGCGGTGGGTGACATTATAAAGTGGTGGGGCGCAAAGTGATTTGCATACAGCACCGCAGCGAGCGAGCGTAGCAAGCGAGGCCGAACCCCAAAAGGGGGGTTTGGGGGGATTACCCCCCCCAAGAAAATTTTGAAAAAAAAGAAGAAAAATCGTGCATTTTCAAGCACATTTGAGAAAGCAGGAAGGTTAATAAAGCAATTGTGAAAGTGCAGTTATTACATTAATAGATGACATAACATAGGTAGCTGCTTATTCAGTATAACCACAGAGCTTCATACATTCCGTCCTATTACAGACTCCGATATTGGCATTAAAAGTACCCTCCAGCTTATCAGCTTCAGCAAGGTTTCCAACAGCATAGCACCCCTTTGCTACACACAGATTACAGGTTCAGCCACATGATGAAAATAGCAACTCATTCAGTGTGATAATTAAGGGAGCAGAGCGCATGGAAAACATATTTAGTGATGGGCCGAGCAAAACACAACGAACAAATTGACTTCTTTCATTTCCTTTATTTCAAACCATTTACATGGCTCAGGTGTTTTAAACCTTGTGAAAACAACAAGCTAATTTGGTGAAAGCATACTTAGAAATCTGTATTTATGTATTGTAATTGTAGACTGGACCAAAAAACGAGTGAAGGGGCTCCCCCTAGCACCTCTCCCTTAATTATTTACACATAAATTGCATGCGGTCTGACAAGTCTGCCAAAAATGCAGCAGATGAGCTGGGGCGTTTACTCCTGGCTTGGTTGCTGGGGCGTTTACTCCTGGTCTGGGTAATGCTGCAAACTAAGGCGCTACCAGGTAACCAAGACTCAAGTACCACCACAGCATCAATCTGTGCAACCATTCAACAACAACTGGTTCAAATATGTTCTCTCAATGTTTCAAGCTATATTACAAATGTCACCAAAAGATGTTAATATTTCACTTCTGTTCTTGGATTTTGGTCACAATAAAATACACTGAACATAATCTTCACAAAAGTTATTTACACAAGTTTAAGCTGTTGCCCTTATAAATTACAATAACTTTTATTAACGTATTAATTATTTTTAAAAAAGCCATTGCTCTTACCTGCACAGGCCGCAGCTGTCTAGACCTCGCAAGAAAAGTGCTGATGAGGATTGATAATGAGAGCAAGTTGGGCAAATGCATTTTGACGCTGTCACGACTGAACAATCAGGTACTAGGTAGGACAAGACAAAAAAACTGTTGCAAAAATCTAAACAATGGGCTAGTAACAATACCATCAAAATACCACGCTCCGAATAAGTTAGCAATGGGAACATTTTCTGAGAGAAATTGATACACAAAAGACTTTTGAAATGACCTGGACTTGTGCTGACATCAAAAACCTATTAATCAGTTGAATACCCAGAGGACGTCAACCTAATATATTGGACCAGGTGGTTGTCCAAACTTGTGATTGAGCCTTACAGATTCGGATTGCCGCTTAACAGTCATTGATCTAGAGATAGTTTGCCTGCGTCCAGGAATGGATGGCTGGCAGGGAACTTTACTAGGGCAGGGGAGTGCTTCCTGCCCGCGCTTCCTCCAGGTTTGTGTTGCTTTTGGCTTGGAGGTAATTTACATTAATTATTTGTCTCATTCTCGCCACCACAGACAGCCACACCAATGACAAAGCTATATAGGCAGGAATGGCGGGGGATTCAAGCATCTGTGGCGCAAGTGAGGTACCATTACGCCCAGACAGACTGAACGAGCTAATTAGTTTTGATTTGCACACAAATCCTTGCATGCATGTACATAGATTAGCTGGACATCGTCTGCTACAATATAGTATAATGCAATGAAACAGCTGCACTGCAATAGAAAACCCACTAGGTTATATTTATCTATATATAAACAGAAAGGAACAGCAGAAGTAAATTTTAAATTTGCTTTAAAAAAAATCTGAAATTGCATTCATAAACAGACACAGTGCTGTAAAGATCATGAAAAAAACTGCGCACACATGAAATTTACCAGTTATGTGAGCCATAACTTTTAAACCCAGCCACCATGAAAACCATAAATAGCCCACCAAATGCTTGTTGTACTTGTATGGTGAAAAGACAAGAGAGTGTAGTGATCTGTGAGTCGGATCCAAATTCACAATACCTGACTCACCGCCATGCCCTGGTACCATATTTTCCTCAACATTATTAAAGAATATGGTGATTCTTTTTGGTTTCAGGTTTGTAAGCGGGACTACATCAAACCAACCATTAAGTTACTGCATTGGCTCTCCACATATGCTGGGATTAAATTTAAGTGCAATGGCCGGCACAGCTACCAAAGCTGTACGCCTCACCATGGTCCAACTAGAGACCTTTACTCAATCAGTGCCTGCCCATCTGATTAACCAATGATACCTAAAAAGAATGAAATACAGAAGCAGATCATTTGGAGTACAAGGGCAGAGACTCTGGAGCCCTTAAGCTAAGATCTGAACCAAACTACAAGTGGTTCTGGGAACTTTTAAAACTGAACTGTAATTCAGATCAGGCTCATGGTTCACTACCCTCCAAGACAGGATCCTAAATTCCCCTTCCATATATTAAACTGTATTTATTGTCCTGCTATCAGCGCTATAAAATAACCAATTGGAGTTATGCAGTTCTCTGCAAAAGTCTTTAACAAACATCTCCAGAGCTATGTGCATAGACTAATTGTTCACACCATTTGTTAATCAGGGTGAACAGGTTAAAGAAGCGAGACACTACAATTACTGTTCTACTCCCCTTGGATTTGGAGTATGAGAATATGGTTCCCGACAAATCATACAGGGTATGGGGGGGGGGAGTGCAGGCTCATAAACAGATATGGTTTTTAAAATGTTACAAGCATTTTTTGGACCTTCAGCTTTCTCACAGCCAGCTACATGATCACTTCCATAAGTCATTCTCAACACAGGCCTACGACAAGAGTACCCTGCTTCTGTCCCTTCGTTCAAGCTACTGCTTCACTTCAGTGGGAAGTCCATCAACTTTTCCTCTCTTCACAGTATAACCGCAAGGTTTGTGTGTCCTAGGCTTGTTCTCTACCTCAGATTTAACGGCAAATTTCAAAAGCCTGATGTGATGTCTCTCTCTGCTGGTGCTACAGACCTTCTCTCGAAGTCCTAGCAATAAAAGGAAATGGCTCTGGAGGAAAAGTCCAACGGGTCACTGATAGAAAGACTACATCAAAATGTGTGCCACACATGAAATGAATATCTGAATTCCCGAGCTCTGATCCTTGGATTCTAGGAGAAACAATACACTTTCTGAGCAGAGTCTCACTCAACACCATCAAGCTACCAGAGGAGGACAAAGATTAAGGTCACAGGGGTTGTGTTTGAGAGGACAGCATAGACATGCCAAGCAGGAGAAAGGCACCAGTATGTAGACTGTGGTTCCGAACGAGCCGCTAAACAGGTTTTGGTCACTTGTTTGTTCCCTAGCAGTGCTCTGGGCTGGTAGGATATGCAGGGGCATCATATTCAAAGAGGCAAAAACAAAGAGGAGTCTACAGTTGTTGCCACAAGACAGCAAACCCGCTTCCATGGACAGCAAAAAAAAAAAAAAAGAACTTCAGGTATAAAAGTCATATAATATTTCCAAACAGGCTACTTTTTCCTTTCAAAGTAAAAAAAAATAATTGCTATGTATCCTTGGTGCATTTCATAGCTCAAACAATGATGGAACATTGGAATAAAGAAATACACCGATATTCAAGTCAGGTTCACCAAGAACTTCATACCAAAATTGATAATTCTACAATGCCACATCATTAAAGTTAGGATTCTCATTTACTCATTACAAGACCATCATATCAGGAAGGAGAAGGGTAGCGATTCCCTATCTTCACTATCTGAGTGTCTTAAAAATCTTATTCAGGGCAACTGGAATCATGAAATTGTGCAGCTGTGGCATTTTTGACACAATTATGGGTTTGCCGCATTGGACACAATCTATCATCAGATGCATAATCTGCACAATTTAACAGAAAAGTTGTTTCTAGTCCAAACAGTCAAAAGTAACTAAAAACGCTGTGGTGTGTGTTGCAGCGCAGTGGAAAGCCCTTTGGAAAGGTTGACTGGTCACCTTTCTGTTGCTTATTGTTTTATTTAGGTGTTGAGCCAGTACTAATGAGGTGTGCCCTATGCCCAGACAGTGCTAATAAGTGTAAAAATGAAAAAACAATGAAGTAATACCAGCTACCATTATTCTTCTTGGGGTCGGGCCGATTGGTAGATGTGCTCTAATGACAAAGTTGAAGGTTTTGGCACTAATAGACCAGCGCTGCAATACCAGCTTACCAACTAGAACAAACGATGTGACCCCTTGATAACTTACTGCATTTCCCTTGGTCTCATTCCCCTTTCCAGTGTTTACAAGACAAGTGCTTTCATTTATTTTCAGGTAATGGAAAGTTCGCGACTCCACTCAAACATGAGGGTGTGAAACGTAGTCACCAAAGCGTCCAAATTTAGAGTCTACAATACGTACCTATAGGGGGGAGGCTAATTTAATTTTACCGGCTTCTATTCAAACACCTGAATTTACTTTATGCAGCCGATCCGATCCTATTAATAACCATATTACATCGCCAATAGTACATGGGGAATAAAAAGGTTTATTAAGTTCATGGAAGAGTATTACCTTTGGAACACGGTCATCAAGTGGCAAAAGTACGTGCTTTCAAAAGTGAAATGTGTACAGTAAAAAATTAAGTTATGCATCTTTTTCCTACTGATTCTTTTAAAACATTTGCTATATAAAGTTGTAAACTTTTTATATGGAAATGGGTCAGCTCTAGTAAAAACTATATGGATGTTAGGGCTGTTAATTTGCACATGGTAGCTAAAAAGACAGGGGGGGTTTTGTGAATTCCTGGGTAAAAATAAATACAAGGAAATTGGTGCGCTAGCACGGTTTACTTACTACTGTCAACGCATATTTCTTTAAAAACATCAATACTTTTAATCGCATCTCTGAGACTAGCCGATCACGGTGCATGCATTCTGCAACGCCACCACGACAAAGTATAACTGCAAAAAGAGTGACTTTTGCTTGACACCGAAAATGGAACTTTGCCAAGCTACACAGGAAAGGCTGCGCACTGTCTTTCATTACATATAACCGTTTGCTGGTCTCTGGGGATTATTTTACGGAGGAACACCATAGAATATCATTTTTCTTTGAAACTAAACTGAAAATATAATTCGGCTTAACGAGCTCCGTTAGAGAATCAAAGGCAGCTTTAGGAGCGACGGTTCTTTGGAAAAATGCCCGTCTGCTTTTCATTTGCGCTACTTATCAGCAACTGATAGAGTTTAAGTGCTGAAAGAGTCTTTAAACTTCTAAGGTTTTATCCATGATAAAAGAGGAGCAAACTGGAATATTCACGGAACTAAACTGTAGCATTTTACATACATTATTTGCATAATGAATTCAGATATCATTGTATAAATAGGCAATTTTGTTGTAATAGCCTTAGAGCCGGTATTAAAATATGACATAGCTGTTTGCAGTTTAAGTTAAGTGCTAATAAATGAGGAATCTTCAAATCTGGATATATTTGTGTTGTATTCTCTTTTGCAAGTTTATAAAACGGGTCTTCAAAGAGGCCTTTAAGGAATCTAGATGAAGAATGGGCTCTTTTTCAGTCGGAATGATGTTTTCTCTGAAGTTTCTTTTCTTAGCATCGTGGATGTCGTGGTCAGAGGTCTGCAAAATTGGAAACTACCGGAAATCGCAGTGAGTCACGTTCTCCATCGGAAGAACTCTTTTCAACAGTCAAAGGCTGTGCTTTATTTATTTATTCGGAGTTTTCTAGAGTGCGAACATGCCCTTGAGTATCAGAGCGTTTTATAATATAAACACTTTATCCACCAGAAATAGCAAAATTTGGCACACGTAGAGAGGGACGGGCAAATGTTGCTAGAGTGCGGCGCCGGCAAATGATACTCGCATTCGTTAATGGCGATAAATATTGAACTATAGAGAATACACTCACCTCTCCTCTCCCTCCCCATGCTCCGTTATACACCCCATGGTTTTCCTCCCTCGGCCAGTCCCAATTCCTTCAGCCAGGATTCTCGCATTCGTTAATGGCGGGTAGAGACTAGAGAGGCTGGATCAGGATCTGACGTCACGCCCGAGCATCCAATAATGGATTGCCCTGCGGTGACCGGCCAATCCTGGCGCCTAGGGGGGCTAATGGATACTCGCCCTGTGTCGCCTTTGAGAAGCCGGGGGCTGCGACCAGCTAAAACAAACACCCTCTTATGGGGAAACACTAATGCGCCTGCGCAGGCAAGTTTCTGCCCTGCAAGTCACTTGCGCGCTATATACCTTGGCTGGCTGTCTGCTGCTGCAGCTGAGTGCGTCACGTGGTCGTGGACTGTCACTCAAGCTGCGCAGAAGTCCAGACCAGCCCCCCTGCACTCCCCACTCCTGATTAACTCGGGTGATTCCCGGCGGCGCTCGGTCAAACTTTTTAAAGAAACAGTGACAGTGACACCTGTTTATTTTATTGCAGCAGCGCGTCCATGGGGCTTGTGGGGCTACGCCCCTACGCCCCAATGGACGCACCGCTGCTGGACACCGTGCTTACTTCATCAATGATAAGAAGTTTCATTTTCTTCAGGACTCTCGAAACTTCGGAACACGCATCTCCAGATAGCTTGTGATACTCCAATTTGTTATCATGCTCCACTGGCAGCATCAGTAAACGATGTAAAGTAATCCCTTTAATGTTATGTGCTGCCAGCCCAGTTGGAGCGCTAACAACACAAGACAGCGATGATTCAGTCCTTTTCTGCAGATAAGTTGCAATTGCTTTAATCAGAAAACTTTTTCCAGTTCCCGCTTCCCCACTCACGTACAGTTGGACAGGCTTAAATGATGTACATGAGCACTCTTTTTTCTCATGAGTGAATCCATGTTCAACCTGATCTGTGACTTCGTCATATATCTGTTTCTGCTCAAGGTTTAGTTGTTTCACCAAATCTTCTAAGTTAACTTCATCATCTTGAGCTTGTTCCATAGCTCTTTCCACCTCATCCATGGCAGTGGCAGCTTCATTTTGGATAATTGGTCCTCCAAGTGGATCCTGACTCAATGAAGCAGAACTCTGACTGTCTTGAGAACTGTCTCTAGCAATCTCTGCAGCAATTGTGGCTTCTTGCTCTATTTCTTCGTTCAACATTTGCAGATACTTTGGAAAAACAGGACATTCTATGGTATCCTTGGTTGCATTAAAAGAATCTTCGTAACAGAGAAAATCTCCAAGTAGTTCCTCTTCTGTACGCCATGGCTTAAAGAGTTGCAAAAGAGCTAAATAGTAAAATTCCCTTTTTTCTTAATTTTCGCAACTCAATTTTAGATGATTAATCAAATAGCCTTTTTTCTGTCTCACTAGACATCCTTCACACCCAATGATAGCATATATTCCATTGTTAATATCTTCTCTGATGATTCTCTTATAAATATAGTTTCACAGAACTTCATACAAACAACTGTTCTCAAGATGACTACTTCTATTTGGATAGTATGTATCCAACATGTTGGTCTTCAAAATATCTGTACTTTCTGGTTCTTTCCCCGCCAAATACTCTATTTCTTGTACAGATTTCAAAACTCGATTTCGTGTTGCAGCAAGACCTAGACTCACCCAAATGATGGTTCTAGATTTGGCATATAGACTTGCTGATGACAATCGATCAGAACATTCATATGCTCCAATTTCTCGATGCGACAACATCTTCAGACTGTAGCTGTATAATTTCTTGCTTAGACTCTTTTCATGTGAAATGTCCTCCCACATTTCCTTCAGTTCTGTCTTTTCTTTTTTTGTGATGTAAGACGTCACATATCGAGCCACAGCAATAGAGTTGTCAGCAACGAATTGAATATCCATGTTAGCATTCCACATGGACAAAATCACTGGGTTGTAGTCGTTGATGTACTTGGACTCTTCGTTTCTTTTTAAATTGTATGTATTTTTTGGTGATTTCCTCGTAACACTATGTTGCAGAGAAGACATCAAATTATTTACTCTTCCTTTAGAAATCACTGGTCGTGGAAAGACGAAACGACATTTTGTGTAGAACTTGTCCTTGTTTCTGAATTTTCGACGACAGTACTTTCCACAACGATGGGATTGAAAGCGTAAAACTTGTTGCCTTAAACTGTTTTCTTCGGTAGTTTTCGGAACAGCACATGTTGAATACTCTTCAATGAAGCTCATCACTGTCTCATCCAAATCTGTTCCAAATTTGGGTGCATCTTTAATCCATAACAACATATGTATGTGAGGAGCACCTCTCGCTTGATACTCCTTTCTCCAAAAGAAATCCAAAACCTCTCCAAGGGGAGGATTTTTTTGTTGGTAATAAAAGACATCATAGCTTCAAATCTATGATTGAAATATCTGCATACATTCACTGGATCCAAAAAACACAGTTCTCCAGGTGTTTTGAATTCTATATTTTGTATATTTGCATTTGCCTCTCGTAGAAATTGAAGTAAGTCGTCCCATGCATACTCGGCACAGCTAAGAGTGAGGAACCATGTAGGAGTTCCTAAGTTTCTTAGCATACATTTCAATTCCCCATGACGACGGTACCAATACTCGTTTGTACCACGCTGACATGCCATGAGATTGATTAGATGAGATTCCAAAATATTATCTTGCAGATTCACTTTCTCCATAAAGTCCCTCGCCGAAACATTTTGCAGATGTGCTCCACTTTTCAGTATATTGTTTACTGCATAAGAAAGCCCAGACAAGTCACTTTCATACAGTAGATGAAACAAATAGGGAGTGCATTGACGAAACCTTGGATCTTCAGCATATAATCTTACAGTTCGATATTCAGATGCAGGAATTTGAAGTGGTCGATCGTCATATCGTCCACCTCGACCTGTTGGAAATAGCTGTGGAAAACAACGAGCTTCCAAACTTTCTTCCCATACACTAACGGGACTTCCTTTCGCTGCTTTCATTTGAAACAATTCAATTGCATTCCCCATTAGTTCTTTGGAATGCAAAGGATGAACAGTATAATGTTCATGTATTTCTTCACTTCTAGAGACATCAACTTTTTCAATTTGGCCGCCTGAACAATCACTGTCTTCATCTGCAGCTGTTTCCTCTGCTGCAACACATACATGTTTGTAATACTCATTGTTTTTGACTAAATACAACGTTGACTTTTTGACTTTCCTAACATCCACTAAATCTTGCCAGATTTTTTTACTCTTTGTCGGAACCCCATTAACTAGAATAACTAAAGGTTCCTCTTCTACTTTTTCTATACCAATTGTATCAATATTGTTTTTTGAAATCTAGAGGCAAATAAACAACTCTTCCCTTTAATCCTCTCCGCAAATCTGTAGGAGGCAATTTCCCTATCTTAGTCTCCATGCGAACAATTGCCTGAAAAGGGTGGACACATTGAATCAAAATAGACTCATATGTATTTAAATCCATCAATTCACGGGGAATGTCTACCAACTCCAGATTATTATGAACAGCTCTAGCAGGCATTCTGTTTTGATTTAATTTATCATAACAATATTTACAAATACGCTGATCAGAACTCAAATCAAAACAATTCTCCACCCACAAATAAGTTGCGAAATCCTTCCACTCATAATTATTCATCTTTTCACTTTTTACGTATAAATCAACTAATCTAGTTTGATGCTTATAATGACTTCGTCGACAACACACACAAGTAAAATCGGCCTTTCACTTGATTTCACCTTAAACCTGGTAATTTCCTGCTCAAACTTTTCTGTACTTGAAATCTGTACATTGTCTTCCAGATTACCTTGAATTGCTGTGTCAATTTCTACACTGTCCTCTTTTTCAACAAAATAACAAATCTCAATTTCTTCACAAATCTTCTTCACATCTAATTCAGTTCCATACAAAAGAGCACTGTTTAATTGTTTAAGCTTAAGTGCTGGACTTTTTGCATAATACAACATTCTCACTAATTTCCTCATTTTGGTATGATGCACTGCTAACATCCTAAAATGATGAAAAACACTCTGACAGACTTTTCTAGAAAGACAAGCCAGTGAATGGCCTTGCAAACCTGTGTTTTCTCTCACTCTGCAAGGATCTAAGTCTTGCAACAACTTCACTTTCTGCTTTAGACTTTTCTTACTATATGTACGTAAGAAATTACAAAACAAATCAATTGATTCCTGTCGCACACTACAAATACGACTACACTTCCAAGTGTACACTGGACCCTTAGTACGTCTCCCTAAAACTTCATCAGTTAACACCTCTTCTGGTTCTCTAGGCACAAGTTTCTCTTTTTCAATCGGACAACCGTCTTTCACTTCATACGCTCGACCACTGGTGTCAACTGCATGCACTAAATCATTCTCCTGGAAGTAACTCTCCTCATTAAAAATGGCTAACAACTTGAACTGTGCATCCATTCTCCAGAAAAAACTTTACAAAAATTAGTCCGATTAATTACTCTTTTCCATCTACTGTTTGATTTGAAAACATCAATTGTCTTGTTAAGTGTCCTAATTCTATTGATTATTAAAATAAATAAATAATTTTTTCTTAACTTCAAAAGCCTGATCAACAATCTTCTCTACACTTTTCTTTTTCTTATAAAAAGCAGCTCTCTGTTTACCTTTCCTAATGTTTTTTAACAAATTTAAAACCACCCTATTGCGAAACATTCGTTTACGAATGTCTCTAAACTGATTCTGCCTTCTATTCCTATACATATTATTCTCTCCTGCTCCAGTTGTAGGATTCTTTGAGGTTCTCTCCTTCCTTTTCAAATTTACTCTCTCATTATCTTTTTCTACATGCTGTCCATCATTTTTTTTTAAAGTACATATGTTCCGTATAAAAGACTAAGGGCTAGATGTAGGTCGGTCGGTAACGGCCGAAAATCGGTATTTTCGGCCGTTACCGACCGGTATCGATGTTTCGGGATGTAGGAGTCCCAAAAACGGCGAATCGGTCAAAATTCAGAATCGGAAAAGTTACCGTGTCGGAACTATACCGATTCGGAAATTAAACCGATTCGGAAAATATACCGATTCGGTAACCGACCAGAATCGGTAAAAATTAAGGAATTGTAAAATTCATCGAATCGGTACAATACCGAATCGGAATAAACAGAATCGGGTAAATTTCCGAATCGGTATCGTTAACGAATCGGTAACCTTACCGATTCGGAAGAATACCGATTATACTCAACATTGAGATGTAGGAAAGCCCTGAAATACCGATTTATCGTCAAAATCGGTATTCAAGATTCGGTTTTTAACATAGATTTGAATCAGGTGGTAACCAGGTGTAACCTATAAAAAAGGACCCAAAATGCATTTCTGCTTGCACCATGGCAGCTTTCTATGTCATAGCAAGACGGCTACGGCTACAGCAGGATGGAGAGAGGGAATGGCTGAGACAGGAGCAGGTGTATAGAGAGCGCCTCACCCTGTCCATGCAGACAGATGCAGAGATCCTACAGAGGTACAGGCTGGACCCAGAGACCATCTTAGAGCTCATTAGGGACCTCCAACCCCTGTTGCAGCACCCCACCCCAAGAGCACACGCAATCCCAGTGCACGTGCAGGTGCTATGCAGCCTACACCTGCTTGCGTCTGGCAGCTTTCAAAGTGCTGTAGCTGCGGTAGGAGGGGTGACCCAGAGCAGCCTGTCAAGGTTCTTCCACAAGTTCCTAGACGCCGTGATTGAAAGGATGGACCAATACATTTCCTTCCCTGCAACCCATGCAGAACTGGTACAGACAAAAGCAGACTTCTACCAGATGGCAGGATTCCCCCACATCATTGGCTGCATAGATGGCACACACATACCGATTTGTCCCCCTGCTGACATGGAATACATATACCGTAATCGGAAGTCAACGCACACCATAAATGTGCAGGTGATTTGTAATGCCAAGTGTGTCATCACTGACGTGGTAGCAAAATTTCAAGGGAGTACCCATGACTCCTATATCTTTCAAAATAGCGGCATTTATGCACTGCTGACGGCAAGGGAATTTGGTGAAGGATACCTCCTAGGTAAGACACAGTGTCAGACCCCCATAACCTAAATAGCAGTGTGAAGTACATGTATGCATCTGAGTAATGTTACCCCTTATTCTTCTAGGCGACAGTGCATATGCCCTTCGCTCATTCATTCTCACCCCCTACCTCAACCCCTCAACACCCAGCCAAAGGAGGTATAACCGTGCGCACAAAAGCACAAGGAATGTAGTTGAACGGACCTTCGGCATCTGGAAAAGCAGGTTCAGATGCCTGCACAAGAGCGGAGGTACCAGACAATATACCCCCATCACCTGCTGCAAGATAATTGCTGTATCTGCAATGTTGCACAACCTTGCGGTCAAGAAGGACACAGAGGTAGAGTTGTCTGACTATGAGGACCCTGACGATGACATAGCTGTGCCACTAACACAACCTGCTGGAGTGTCTACACCAAGTGACGGGAGGTACAGACGTGAGGAGATAACAGCCAACTATTTCTGAGTGAGTACAGATGCACTGAGACGTCTATGGATGTTGAAATAACAAAGTTTTACTAATGTTGGCACAAAGTAACTTCACTGATGTGCAACACATTTAACAAAAACAGAATATGTGGGTATAGTAAATAGTCCGGTTTGCATCACCCTCCCTGGCAGTCTTACTTCTTGCTGCGCTTAGCTGACCCACTTGGATGTGGCTCACCCCCTTCTGTGTGTCCTGCTGCCTCTGCGGAGCGCCTGCTGCTCCGGCGCGGCTCAGATACAGCGCTGGCCGGGCTGCTGCGGCTGCTGCTGTCCCCAGCCTCACCCACATCCAGGGCAGGGTTCACCACCGTATTAGAAATGATTAGTGCCTCCATGGCAGTGGTGATGCGGGACATGCCCCCGGTCACCTCAGAAGTGTTCTTGGTGAGGCAGTCCTCCATGTTAGCCCCTCGACGGCATAGCTGGGCGGTAGCTACAGCAAGGCGGTTGAGTGACCTGTTTTGCAGCCGGGCATCCCTGCGCCTACAGTGCTCGTGCTCCTCCATCTTACTGCATAGCTGGGTAATGGCAGTAGTCATGCGCCCCAGTCCATTAGCAATTTCCTTGTTGCTCTCCACTAAACTATTGAACCCCTTTCTCATCTCCCCCATGTGCAGGTTGTGCTCCCGCAATTGGCGATGGCAAGCCAGGATCGACTTGGCCTGCATCCTTTGGATCCGGACCATACTCCCCTCCAGCCCTTGAAATACACTGCCCTCCCGTGCTGGTAAAGCAGGGCTGGATGTGCGTGGCCTGCGCCGTTGCTGCTGTCCTGCTGTGTGGGCTGGGGTGCCACGGCTGTTGCAGGGGTGGGTGCTGGAGCCTGAGCCGCTGTTCCCTCCATGATGTTTAATGGTGCAACGGTGATCCTCCTGGCAGGAGATGTGGCAGGTGGTGGGTGGGTCTGTGTTGGAGAATTTGCAGGTGAGAACTGCAATGGGGGCGTAAGTGACAGTAGGGGGGAGTGTGGAAATGAGAGGGTATGTCCTGTGTCTTCCTCATAGCCCATGGCACTGCTGTTCTCCTCCTCCTCCTGTGATGGTACAGTGCTGCTTTGCCCTGCCACCGCACTGTCTGATGCTTCTGGAGCTGGAGCTTGTGTAGCTGCTGCTCCACTGCCTGATGGTGCCCCTAGGTATAAAGAAGCATTTGTGAACTGAGTGCAAATGTGTAACAGTCACTACAATTAAAACATTGCACATGTCATTTTCAATACTCTGATTCATTTTCTAGGTGCATTTCATTTGGATGTGCACTGGCATTTGTTACTACATGCAGCTGACTACATTTTCCTTGATGCATTGCACATGTATGTTGCAAGCAGTACTGGGCTGGGGTTTGGCTGTGCATTGGGGCTAAAGTGGAGGGTTCTGGTAGGGTGTGTCATGCTGCGCATGCTTCTTACCTTTTGCTGTGGCTCTGGATGAGCTGTCGAGGTCCCCAACTCCCACCACACTCTCTCTCTCAATTGTCGTGGACACAAGTTCCTCAAGGTCAGTGAGGGGTGGCGCTGGGTTCCTGCCTCCACCTGTTAGTCCTGCCTGCTTGTGCAGCTCGGCCAGTTTCCTCTTTGTGAGGCTGCGAATGTCGTAAAACCTCTTCTTGAGGTCGTCCAGGCTCCTGTGGGTGACACCAACTGCATTCACCCTCCCAGCTATTGCAATCCACAGGTTTCTCTTGGTGCTCTCTGGGACTGTGAGGGACAGCCTCCCAAACAGCTGCATGTGGACCCTCACCACCTCCTCCACCAACATTTGCAGCTCCTTGGTGCTGAACTTGGCCTTGCGTTTGCGCTCAGCCTTCTGGCTCTCTGAGCTGCTTGCCATTTCCACTCAGTTCAGGATACTGCTACCACTGCTGCTCACTCAAAATGCTCAGTTCAAACTGCCTCTCCAGAAAGTTCTGATGAGTTGCACCTGCCTGGGTAGCCACTCCCTGCTACGGTGGGGGAGGGTGCTTCAACCTCATTGGCTGTTGTCATTAGTTTCATTTTTACTTTCTCGCCGATTCCCTGTTTGCCGATTCGGTATTTACCGATTCGGTAATTGCCGAATCGGCTAAATCCGAATCGGTAAATACCGAATCGGTATTTACAATGCATTCCTATGGGCCTTTTGGCCCATGGGGGTGTATAGCATTTACCGATTCGATAGTTGCCGAGTCGGTAATCGCCGATTCGGTACTTACAGATTCGGCAACTTTCAATTAGTTAATTTTCGAACACCGATACCGATTGGTACCGATTCGGTAATTTACCGATTTATTTTACCTACATTTCATTTACCGATTTCAAAATACCGATTCGGTATGATTCGGTATTTTAAAATCGGTAAATGCGTTTTACCTACATCGGGCCCAAAGTTGTCTTACCAGGAGCTTGGTTCCTGTTTTTTGAAGTATTTGTTGTGGAAGAGTGCTGTAATTCCGTTGCTGTTTTTGATTTTTGTCGGTTACGCTGTTTTCTTGTCCTTTCCCTTGTGGGCATGTTTGCTTACTCTTGAAATCTTGATTTCAATCTGTGTTAAACAAAAAAATAGCACATTATAGACCACTATTACCAAACAACAAAGCAATGACAAAAAGCAAACGATCTATTCAGGGTTACAGATCAGGTGAGGATTCTCCAGGGGTGCACAAAAGGTGAGGCCTGTATTGAAGAGTATAGTGGAAGACAGCTCTGTCCACAGGTACAAAGAAGATGAGACCTGTGTCTAAGTCCACTGCACTCTTATACACAGGCTTCACCACCTATGCTTCCCGGGAAAGCCCTCTCTCCCACTACAGTCTTGATCATAAACCTCACCTCCTCTGTCCCTCTGGACATGTCTCACCTCATCTGCACAATCTACTTCCTAATCTCAGGTAACACAGATGACATAATTGATCCTCATTTATAAAGCGATGCGTCAGTTTTGCGCTACTGATGCGTCACTTTTTGTGACGCATTGGCGTCATAAAACATGTGCCTTGTTGCACCATATTTAAAAAGTGACGCATGTAGGTAGATGCGTCTTTTTTTAAACCTTTTGCACCACATTATACCTCTGTCAAGTGTAATGTACAGAGAGGGATCATTTCTCTACAAAAAGCCTCGTAATAATGACACAGTGAAATCTATGAAATTTCACTGCGTCACTTTTAGGACACTGTTATGTCAAAATCTTGCACCTGCCTCACAGCAGGGATAAGACTGAGGCAAACGCTTTCACATGGGGCTTTCCCCATGTGATACGATTCTCACACCTAAGCAGGAGTACAGATGAGATGAAGACTGTCCAGGGGAGCACAAAACGTGAGGTTGTGTCCAAGAGTGCAGTGGACAGGACTAAACTGGAGTAGTGTGCAAGAAAAAGATGAGCCTCATTTATAAAGCCATGCGTCAGTTTTGCGCTACTGATGCGTCACTTTTTGTGACGCATTGGCAGCATAAAACATGTGCCTTGTTGCACCATATTTAAAAAGTGACGCATGTAGTTAGATGCGTCATTTTTTAAACCTCTGCACCACATTATACCTCTGTCAAGTGTAATGTACACAGAGGGGTCATTTCTCCGCAAAAAGCCTCGTAATAATGACGCAATAAAATCTATGAGATTTCACTGCATCACTTTTAGGACACTGTTACATCAAAATCTTGCACCTGCCTCACAGCAGGGATAAGACTGAGGCAAACGCTTTCACATGGAGCTTCACAATTTTACAAAATGCAATTCCTCTATGGAAACAAACTCAATATGCTTCCTACACTGAGTTAACACAGGTAACATCATTGTAAAGAGTCAAATTGACACCTGTGTCTAAGAGTGCAGTCGAGGATAGGCTTCATGAAGCCTTGTCCACTGCACTCTTAGACACAAGCCTCACCACCTACGCTCCCCAGGAAAGCCCAAACATGTACCTTTTTGCGCCATATTTAAAAAGTGACGCATGTAGGTAGATGCGTCACTTTTTAAACCTCTGCGCCACATTATACTCAAAATTGTAAAAGCCATTCATTTTCCCCAAAATCGTTTTTGACATCACATTTAGGAAACACAGCACAGATCCTATGTACAAGCATCTGCCTCACAGCAGGGATAAGACTGAGGCAAACGCTTTCACATGGAGCTTTCCCCATGTGATAGGATTCTGACACCTAAGCAGGAGTGCAGATGAGATGAAGACTGTCCAGGGGAGCACAAAAGGTGAGGCTTGTGTCCAAGAGTGCAGTGGAGAGGACTAAACTGGAGTAGTGTGCAAAAAAAAAAGAACCTCATTTATGCGGCCCTGCGTCAGTTTTGCACTGCTGATGCGTCACTTTTTGTGACGCATCGGCGGCATAAAACATGTACCTTTTTGCGCCATATTTAAAAAGTGACGCGTGTAGGTAGATGCGTCACTTTTTAAACCTCTGCGCCACATTATACTCAAGAATGTAAAAGCCATTCATTTTCCCCAAAATCGTTTTTGACATCACATTTAGGAAACACAGCACAGTTCCTATGTACAAGCATTCCATGTCATTACTGAAACCTCACTATTTTACAAAATACAATTCCTCTGTGCAAACAAACTCAATATGCTTCCTACACTGAGTTAACACAGGAAACATCATTGTAAAGAGTCAAATTGACACCTGTGTCTAAGAGTGCAGTCAGGGATAGGCTTCATGAAGCCTAGTCCACTGCACTCTTAGACACAAGCCTCACCACCTACGCTCCCCAGGAAAGCCCAAACATGTACCTTTTTGCGGCATATTTAAAAAGTGACGCATGTAGGTAGATGGTCACTTTTTAAACCTCTGCGCCACATTATACTCAAAAATGTAAAAGCCATTCATTTTCCCCAAAATCGTTTTTGACATCACATTTAGGAAACACAGCACAGATCCTATGTACAAGCATCTACCTCACAGCAGGGATAAGACTGAGGCAAACGCTTTCACATGGAGCGTTCCCCATGTGATAGGATTCTGACACCTAAGCAGGAGTGCAGATGAGATGAAGACTGTCCAGGGGAGCACAAAAGGTGAGGCTTGTGTCCAAGAGTGCAGTGGACAGGACTAAACTGAAGTAGTGTGCAAAAAAAAAACCTCATTTATGAGGCCCTGTGTCAGTTTTGCACTGCTGATGCGTCACTTTTTGTGACGCATCGGCGGCATAAAACATGTACCTTTTTGCGCCATATTTAAAAAGTGACGCATGTAGGTAGATGCGTCACTTTTTAAACCTCTGCGCCACATTATACTTAAAAATGTAAAAGCCATTCATTTTCCCCAAAATCGTTTTTGACATCACATTTAGGAAACACAGCACATTTCCTATGTACAAGCATTCCATGTCATTATTGAAACCTCACTATTTTACAAAATACAATTCCTCTATGCAAACAAACTCAATATGCTTCCTACACTGAGTTAACACAGGTAACATCATTGTAAAGAGTCAAATGTATTTCTTTAAACATGCACACATTCTTTATTCCTTTTAAAACATGTAAAAGCCATTCATTTTTCCCAAAATCGTTTTTGACATCACATTTAAAAAACACAGCACAGGTCCTATGTACAAGCATTCCATGTCACTACTAAAACTTCACAATTTTACAAAATACAATTCCTCTATGCAGTAAAAACTTTTTACCAAGCATTATCAAAAAGCATGACACAAAGCAACATTAAAAAACCACAATTTGCTTCCAAATCTTCTCCATAGAGTATACAAGTCTCCATGTATATGAAATGAATCATAACTCACCTTTACAAATGCTTTAGGAGATTCACAACAGTGTCAGATACACACACCAATATTTCTTTAGCAGAGCAAAAGGTACGTTCTCCAGGCAGTGCAAACCTTAATGGCACAGAAAACCTCTAATTCTACACACATATTGCTCATGGTAACCAATCAAAACTCTTCCCTCTGTATTTTCAAACCAACACCCTTCCCCCCCTCAGCCCTTTCTACCTGTTACCATAGCAACCCCCTCCTCACTGAGCTCTCAGGTTTAAAAGTGTATTCTACAATGTTGCAAATCACCTCAGCAAGGATGTTTGACCTGCGAATACACCAGCTTATCTGGTTCAATGTTTCTTTAAATGACTTTTTTTTAACCATTCAAATTACTTCTTACACAGAACACAACCATGCACCCTAACTTTCAGTTTTCAACTATCTCAATCTACCAATCATTGCTTGTGATTCAAGAGCACTGAAAGTCTACAGTTTTTTTTACTCCTATTGTTCCAACTGCATATTCCTTTCCCACACTTCATCTGACTGCACCAGAATCCCCTCTCACCATGTATTCTGTCTGGATTATTGGACATAGCTATATCCACTGGGCTCAAAGGTATGCAGCTACCAGAAATTTTAACAACCTTGATTTACAAAATGTGAACATTAAATGGATTGGCCAGAGAGGATTGAGATGTCACCAATTGATTCCATTGGTGAAAACCTTTTTGCATTTGCCACACCCTAACCTCATAATTCTGCACTGTGGTGGAAATGACTTAGGCACTTTGACTGGGGTAGGTCTGGAAATGCTTTTAAAGGACACATTTGGGCAATTGATGGCACTTTTTCCTCAAACTGCCTTGGTATTTTCCAATATATGCCAAAGACAGAAATGGAACTGGTTCAACCAATTTTGTCCACAATTTGAGAAAGCACGGAAACATGTGAATAAATCTGTTTCTGCTTACATGAGAGACTATAGAATGGGTTTAATATACAACAACAACTTGCGTTACAACATGCAAGATATCTACAGAGGAGATGGTGTGCACTTCTCAGATGAGGGGAATAGAATATTCCTCCTGAATTTAAGACTGTGCATTGGTACCTACTTGTAGGTACCTAAATCAGCCACAGAACCCAAAAGCTCCTTTCAGAGCTACCCTACATCTGATCACTCCAAATGATTATCTTTTTCTAACTTTTTTCACTATTTTTCACCAAAGTACGCTCCCCGGTACGCTCCCCGGTGCGCGTATCGGGCGCTCCCCCTGCAAAAATAAAAAAATATATATATATTTTGGGCCTATATGGGCCTCCTAAAACCCCCTCAGAAAACCTAGAGGGTCAGGGAGTGCCTACCGTGCCCCCTTATACCCATTCCCAACGTTGTTTGTCCGCCATTTTCTGACTCAAATCTACCGAAACACAAAATGGAGGACTCCCGTAGCACTGCCGGTACGCGTACCGGGGCGCGCACCGGGAAGCGCTCCCAAAAATTTTAAAAGTTAATTTACATAAAAACCACTGGAGACACTTTCACCAAATATAGAATAGGCCATACTACATACCAGTCCCTACCATTTTCCCAAATTTGGTGGAATTCCATTGAGCCATTTGAGCTGTAGCAATGTCTAAATATCCTGAGGTAAATTACATGACAAAAACACATCTCAAGTGTTAGAATTTACAACCAATTAAAATGTTACTTTCATTTTCTACTTTTTTTTCCTGACATTTGATTGGTTATGTACATGAATATGCATGAAAAATGAGAGGGAAACACGGCCATTTTGACTACAACTACCTGAGGTACATCTTGAAAGGATTTTCTATTTTTTTCTTCTCCACCTCTCTGTAAAGTAAGTTGATAATTTGTAAGGGGCACTTTAAGTTCATTTGTAAAAACGTTTTCTGATAATTATTTACTGTCCCTCTGCTATAGTTATAGATAGAGATAGGCTCCTCTGTTATATTTATTGATTGACTTAGGCTTCTCTGCTATAATTATGAATTTACTTACGCTTCTTCACAGGCACCTTTTTCTATTTCTACTTCCTGCCTGTTACCATACACTACCCAAAGTTAACTTAACTGTTAGAAAAAACAGAACTACCTGTCTGAACTTAAACCCAACAGTGCCCTAACTCTACTGATATAGTTATTTTTTATGCAATTTACAGCAAAAAAATGGAAGGGGAGCAAGAAAATATCAATATTTCCTTCGAGATTACATCTGAGGAGATTCTAAATGAAGATTTTTTGGATGAAGATTTTATGGATCAGTCTTTGGATGAACAATTTATTGAATGTTTACAAGACATAGAAACATGCATGTTTGAGGAGATTCCAGATGATGTAATGCTGAAAGTTTTATTGAACTATGAAAATTCTGACCAATACATTTTTATTTAATAATTAAAAATTGTTTGAGACATTATTCATTTTTATATCTAATTCATGAAGTACTACCAAAATAATTATGTTTATATTATAGTATAAAGTGAAACTTACAATATACTGTGCAATTTTAAAACATCATAAGGGAGCAGGGTAGACTACCCATGATCCCGTAGGTCTTCTCAGGGAGTACTTAAAGGATCTGTTTCTGCTTTCCTGACAGACTATGGTATGGATTCCATATACCACAATAACTTCTATAACAACATGCTAGATATCTACATAAAAAAAGGTGTACATTGAATTTAAAACTCTACATTGGTACCTACATGTTGGTACTTAAAACACCCAAACAACACAACAACTCTATGCAGAGCTACCCTACCTCTAATCACTTTAAATTATTATTTTCCTGTTTCACTGTGTTTTCCCAGTGGTACGCTCCCCGGTACGCGTACCCGGCGCTCCCCCCGCGAAAATCGAAAAAAAATTAAAAAAATGTTTTGTCCCGCGGGACCCTTTTATGGCCCCCACATCAAACCTAGGGGGTCAGGGGGGGTGTACCCTGCCCCCTTTTGGTCATTTCCCGCCTTGTTTTTTGCCACCTCTTGTGTCTCGATCCTACCGAGACACAAGATGGCGGCCGCTGCGGACTGTTTGGAATGTTTACAGACACCCGAGAGCCAATCAGCTTTCGGTGCGCAAGTCGCGTGGCGCGCCCGGAGCGCTCCCCGGTGCGCATACCGGGGCGCGGCCATAGATATATAATTTTTTTTAACCTAAATTACTCAAAATCCTCTGGAGCACATATCTTGAGACATAGCAAAGGCACATCGGGCTACCAGTCCCTACAATTTTGCAAAGTTTAGTGAACATCCATTCAGCCGTTCGAGCTAAAAGTGCGACCGACCGCCCTATGGAAATTAACATGGGGAAAACACGTTTTGGCACCCACCTTTTATCTCGGCCCCCGCTTGACGAATCCCCCCCCAAACTTTCAGAGAAGGAGCGGAGCGCCGCGAGGCAAAGTTGCTGGAAAATTCAGGCGGATTCCTCAACCGGCGCCAAAGTTATTCCCAATAGAATGTTGCGATTTCCCTATGGAAATCAATCCTAACTATAACTACCTACTGGCGACCGCCAGTAGGTAATATATATATATGTACATATATATATATATATATGTACATATATATATATTTATATATATGTGTGTGTGTGTGTGTGTGTGTGTGTATAGGTGGTTGTGTAACTGTGTGCCTGTGAATGAATGAATCAAAAGAAGAATAGAGTACGCGGCTGCTGCTAGAGTGTCCCAGCGCTAGGCAGTCTTTGAACAGGTGGGTTTTCAGATGTTTATGGAAGGTCTTGATGTCCTGGATGCTTCTATGGGAAACTGGGAGAGCATTCCAGTGTTTACCTGCAAGGACTGATCAGGCCCAGCCGCCCCATTTCTTTTGTCTAATAGGAGGTATCGATAGCAGAAAGGAGGACTGAGACCTCAGAGGTCTGTCTGGACAGCAGGCGGTCAACCTGTCCTGCATGTATTTGGGCAGCCCTGTGAAAGGCTGCCTGAGCCTCAATCTTTACTGGTAGGCAGTGTAACTGGTTGTGGTAGTCAGTGAGGTGCATTTAGCAGACCCCCCAGGATATAGCGGCATGGATTTGCAAATTTAGCAGCACAAATATGGAAATTTAGCGGCACAAATATGGAAATTTAGCGGCATTTTTGCGGCACTTTATTTTACTCATAATGATTCATTTTCAGCTTTAAAACAATGGAAACTGTTTTAGCAGAGTATTCCACTTTGAAATAGGCCCTGATGTGATGTCAATTCCTGTGATGTATAGGGCAGCAATGTGATTTTTATTTAAAAACTAAAAATTGAAAACCTTTAGTGTATGTTAAATGTTTGTGTTAAAAAAGTCAAACCCTCTGTAAGTGTTCTTGTTATTAAGCCTCTCTCTCACTCCTCTTTTGAACCAGTTCATAGTCATATATATAGAATGTCCCTCTATAGGCAAAATACATGCTTTATGTAATTCTGTACATGCTAAATATGTTATGTATAGGGAACTTCACCTAAAATATTGCACACTGTAAAGAAAGAGAAACATACATCGAATTAAGAGTATGCATCAGGGATTATCTCTTTGTGCTGCAGTAGGAGGAACTAGCTCCTGTTGATTATAATTGGAATGGAATGAGTAACTTATGTGATTTGCAAACCGAAGACTTACCAGTTGGATGGAAAGACACACGGCATAGGAGGAGAAGCTACATGCACGCGAGCTGCAGGACCTGCTGAAGCTACTGAAAACGCCAACCTCACGCCGCCCTGCCCCCGTGCCTTGCTGCCCATCCATCGCTGTTCACCGCTCACCCCTCCCAGGCTTCATTGAGTCGTGAGACGACAGGCAGCAGGCGTCTAGGCGACAATGGAGCCCGCCATATCAGGCATATTCTGCCATCGCCCTCACACTTACGAACAGTGGTTCCAGTAAGGCCGGGTGTCCGGTGGCGGTTTGCCGAGGCTGCAGCTCTGGGCGCAGCGGACTTAGGCCCCACAGCATTTGAGAGAGTCCCTGGTTGCAGATGCAGCCCAACCAGATTCAGGCGTGGCTTGCCACCAGGGTGTGCTCTCTCCCGCACTGTGCCTGCCCGCGTGCCGATACTTGTATTCCTGCCCCTTCTGCCAATAGACACACTGCCATCCTCCGTCTTTTTAAATGGGTACAGCGTTCTCCCTTGCCCATCATCTGCCACCCTCTACATTACAAACAGTGAAGAGTAAGTGAGACCTTGAGAAATTAAGAAAGAGCTGACCCACATCACTCCCCACCTCCTTCATTTTCACGGGCACTTAAGTAAAAATCGCAGCATTTTTATAAAAGTGCAGATTTTGCGGGCATTTTTGTAATAATCCCTGCATTTTTACTAAAGTGCAGATTTCGCGGCAAACCACGAAGTCGCGAAATCCTGGAGGGTCTGACTTACACATCCATCGATGGACCCTTTATAATGAGACCTCACCCATGAATTCAGGCAGAAGCCTCGGTTCGCAGATTCTCCATTTTACTAGCTCATTTATTGCCGCCTGGCTTGCGGGATCATATGCCAAATTCTTTTTAAGAATGAGAGACCCGCGTGCATTGTGTGGGACTGCTTAACTAGCGAAAATGAACTCAGCGCACCTAGTTTTTAAATTAGAATTTTACTCTTTCACCAAATATTTTTTTTTTTTTAATTGGGACATTGTTAGAGAGAAATCCAGTGATCAAGGAAATTAATTGACCCACATAGAGTATTGCCTGAGCGCATATTACAGGGACCCATGTGCCTGCACCGAAATACGAATACATGCCAGGAAAAAGTGTGACGGAACAGTTAACATAAAATTATTATTTAAGAAACGCATTTCTTTGTTCAAAATCGAACAAGCAAAGAAAAATTTTAAGCAAGAAATCAAAAAGAATTATGAGATGATTGTGAAAATAAAGAAGAAATATACATTACTTTTTAGGTCGAGCGACCTATCTCAATGCGCATGCGCATTGAGCGGGAGCGAGATATATAGGGGCTTATCGCGAGTTTACCTAACTGGCGATTCCACTGGCGATTTCTTGCAGTGCATGTGAAAGCGCGTGCACAATGCCACCAGCCGCCTGCCTGCCTGCCTCGCATTACCACATCAAAGGCGGCCGCGTCTCAGGCCCCTGCTGCTTCACACCCTCATGCCGCTCTCCCCCCTCCGCCCCCTCCCCTGCCCGCCGTGTGGCATTTCTCCTCGTACTTTCACTTTGACGGCCGCAGGCCGTCTCTCGTGTTTCTCCTCCCCCTCCCAGTGTTTTTTTTTCCGCCGTGTCGCATTTCTCCTCGTACTTTCACTTTGACGGCCGCAGGCCGTCTCTCGTGTTTCTCCTCCCCCCTCCCAGTGTTTTTTTTTTTTTTAAACTTGTTGTCCTGTTGCTGCAGTCAAGCACCAGCTTCTGCACACTGTGGCTCTGCAGTGCTTTGTCTGACTCACAACTCGGTTCAAAGGCTATACACTCGACTCACTGTGTGCTCTCCCTTTCATATTACAGTCTATCGCACTGTGCAGAGCTGTCAGCATGTGATCCTCCTGTCTGACACTCACTCGGCGCAGGTCTTCTCTCACTCCGCACTATTTACAAGTCAATGAGGGCTGATCTCGATGCACTTATTTCGATGGCAGTCCGTATTCCACGCGTTGTATCAGGCGCCCTGCCACATTTTACTCTGTTTATCGTACCGTCTCTCCCGAGCAAGCAGCGCAATTGCTGCGTGCCTTCAGTTGATCACAATGGGTCTAGTTTTTTCTTCTCGAAGCACCTGGTCCATTAGCAGTTGCCCGTGTTTTTCTCAAGATTGATGGGATAGATACCTCAATGCTTTAAAGGTTCCAAAGGCGAGACCTATTGGCTATGCCAATGCTTGTTTCATTTTCCACCATTTACACAGCTGAAAAGTGGTCCTGCCATGTTTGAGACCCTCAAACAGGTCTGTTTTTTAAGCCAACTGAACTTGACATTCTTGAACGTTTAAAATGTCCCACATCACTCCCCACCTGCTTCCTTTTCGCTGGCAATGAAGTGAAAATCGCGGCATTTTTCCTAAAGTGCCAATTTTGTGGGCACTTTTGTAAAAATCGCAGCATTTTTACTAAAGTGCCGATTCCGCGGCAAACCGCGAAATCGCGAAATCCTGGAGGGTCTGATTTAGGCAGTTTCAACAGGAGGCAGATGTCCATGTTCTGTATCTTCCGGAGTTTTTGTATCAGGTAGTCAGTTATCCCAAGGTACAAGACATTTCGATAGTCGAGTCTCGACAGAATCAAGGGTTGTAACACCGTTTCCTGGGCTTTCCATGGGAGAAATGTTAAAAATGTTGTTAGCATCCTGAGAATCCAGCATTGTTTTGATGATGGCCGAGATCTGTGGCTTGAGGGAAAGTTTAGGGTCTATAAGGAGTCCCTGGTTCCTGGCAGTATCAGTAGGGTGGGGAGGTGCAGTACAGTCGGCCACCCAGGTAATGGACCAGCCGGGCACGGGATTATTCTCAAATAGCAGGACCTCTGTTTTGTCAAGGTTGCACCTTAGAGCGTTAACCCTCAGCCAAACCATCACGGTGTACGTGCACGAAGCGAAGTTGGTGGATTTTTCTGGCGCTCATTGTTGTCATAGGTCAGTAGTGAGTGTGTGTCGTCTGCGTATGAGACAACACAAATGTCGAAGAAGTCTATAAAATGTGCTAGTGGTGTCACACATTTTAAAGAGTGTGGGGCTCAGGGAAGAGCCTGAGACACTCCATACTTAAGTTTTTTGGGCTTCAGAAAAGTGAGCGAGTGCTGTGCATTTGAAAGCCACAGTCACATACTGTATCTACACACATATAAAGCATGTGACTGTGATTTTCAAAAATATTTAAGTAAAGGATTTGAACATTCTTTATCAAGTATATTTGTGTCCAGCACAGCAAGGGCGGATTCTCCATTAGGGCACAGGGGCTGCACCCCCTGAAATTATTTCCTTCACATTCCTGTACAAATATTAAAAAGATCGCTTTGTTTAGGGATACAATCATATCTCTAAACAAATTGATGTATTTAAGTCTGGGCAGTCTGTGCTGGGCTGCCTGCCCTGCCTCACTTTGAATCAGGTGACGGAAGCCAGGCAGTAAATCAACTTTCTGAACTGTGATGCATAACGCAGAACTTACTGTTCTAAAGACCTTCATAATGAATCATTGCCATTGTAGTCTACGGCAGTATTCTCTATAGTCCAGTGATGCTGTCAGCATCATGGTTTGGGGTGTTGGCGTCTCCGTCCCTGCATCACATTAGCCGTCTGTTCACAGGCATAGATCCCACCCTTTCCCATTCGTCACACGTGGGAGTGGATGCAAGCATCGTGCACATGTGTTTTGGTGCCTTGTACTCGGTAATGGTAAGTGTTAGAATGCAGGGCCATAGCTACAGGAGGGTGGAGGCATTTGAGGGCTGGGCCAGCCCAGAATAATCTTTGGACCCCCCCCCCAAACGAGCAAGGCAGCTTGCACACTTTAGTAATGCAGAAGTTCAGAAGGTGGATAAGCAAAAGAAATCCCTTTAAGTGTTGTTTTAATCTTGTTACATTTGCTGAATGTTGCAAGACATTTTAAATGTAAGGTTGTCCTCTGACAAATTGCTTCTTTTAACATAAAAAATGTTGTTTACTTTTCTTCCTTTGGAAAGTGAGAGGATAGTCTAAAGTGAACTCTTTGACAATCTGTGGTATAGACAGAGCCCCTGGAATTAGGCAGCAGTTGAGGCCTACATTCTGTGTCAGTGTTGAATAATGTATGTGGCCAGAAAACACAAATGTTGTGCTTTAATGCTCCATATTTTTTAATAGTATCACTTCATTATTTTGTCATCATTTACAGGTTAGCACTGTTTGGGCAAAGGCTTCAATTTATTAGTAGCGGTTCCACATCCAAATAGAGCTGTGCGTAATAAAAAGTGGCCAAAAATCGGCCATTTAACTTTTGCGATGTTCTTTCCATTGCACTGTAGCATATATTGCAACAGTTTTAGTACATTCTGATCTGTTTCAGTTAGAAAACAAAATTAGTTTTTTGTTAAAATATGCAGAATATGCAGCAGATAGATTATGTGGCAAATGCAATAAATTCATAATAATGCTGAAAACGCTGCAGCCACAGAATCACATAGTTCCATGGCCGCAGAATCTCATCATTCCAGTGGCATTATGTATAGGGGGTGCAAGACGAAATACTGTAGTATGTCGCTTTGTTTGTAATTCACAAAAAAAAATACCTGTAAATGAACTGTACACATATTTCAACATATACCAGCAGTACATTTTATTTATTAATTCTGAAGTGTGATGGGAAAAAAGATTTTAGCATGATCAAAACAAATCTTAGTTATGAAAGTGATGATTATTGTATTGTATTGCCATTTGTATAGAGATTACTACCCATATGTGTGGCACTGAAGTGCTTACCTAAATTGGCAGCAAGATACACCCTATAGGGTGGTGTTCGGTGGTGTGTATTGTTTTCTTTGTTTTGTGATCCAATGGAGGAAGTGTTTCATGTTGTGCGTGATGGCCAACGAGGTGCGGTTATCGTGTTATGGGTTGCGGCATGTAGCAGTGTGGTGGATGATAAGGTGTGAGGCACAACCCCATAAACTGTTGTTTATGGTTTTTCAGTCACTGGCAGGTCTGAATAGCTCCATGGGCCCCATTTACGGTATTTCTTAATAATATAATCTGCTTAGCTGGTTAATGCACTGGGTTTTGGGGCAGATTTACTTGAACGCAACTCAGCAAGGCATTTTGCTGCAGTGCGTAAAAGGCAGAGAGAAGAAAATTGCCATATTTACAAAGGTATGGCACATTTCTGATGTCTCCTAGCGATGGCACCCTTTGTGCAGTCTAGCACCAACACAGGCAGTGATGTTTTTGTGCATTAAGGGGCAACTTCCTGCACAGGAACAATTCTTAGAGGCATATTTGGCCTTCCATGTGTGCTACAGAATGCAGCATATAACAAAGAGAAATAAATATATTTCTCCTCATTGTGCATCACTGGGGAAGGCGTAGCATTTTAACGCATTTGCAGCTTTGCTAGCTTTAGTAAACCTGGGACTGCGTTGATATGGCACAACTAATATCGGTGCCACCTCAGCTGTAGAAATGGGTTTATTTTTGTGGCCTTTTTGAATTTCTTTGAGTCTTTCGTTAAATTTGTGTGTTAAGTTGTCAAGTGGTATGTATGAGTAAGTGTGTATGGTGGTTGGTGTGTGACTAACAGGGTATTATGTTTTATTGTAAGGCACTGTAGGTTTTCAAACATATTTGTATGAACATTATAACATGAATTAAATTATGTTTGTGACAGGTTATATATTCAAGTAAAAATTTAAAAAAATGAAAAATACTTTTGATACAAATATAAAAAAAGAAATAAAATGCAAAAATGAAATAAGAAAAAAACTTTTGTCGTACCTGTAATCATTTTTGAAGGGTTTTGATTTAATGTTGTGAGCTTATGCCATATGAAGAATTATAAATTGACCACGGGGGATCCTTACCAGTATTAGTTGTGTTTTGTCCTCTCTTATCCCCGGTCAACTGAATTAACCATAGAGAGGGTCCCAAATCTCTTGTAAACCTGGGACTGCACCAAAATCATAGGTCAACTCTCCTTAACTAACCTAGTTATCAAAAGTAGTTCCCTAACTGGGTTGTTTCCAATCTGTGTATTGTAAGCTAAAGATTGAGCTTGAGGGTGCACCTATCTTTCTAGTTTCTGTGGCTGGGATGTGTGGTGGTGTAGTTGTCTGCTTAATAGCAATGTTTGTAACTGTCTTCTGAAGTGTATAGGCCCCTGGATGCTTCTAATGTTGGCTGGTAGTGCGTTGCAGAGCTTGGTGGCTTGTACTGAGAAAGCAGTGCCTCCTATGGATTTCTTTTGTTAAGTGGTGCAATCCTGGAGCGCAGTGTCCTAATTTGTTTGTATTGCTTGAATTCAGCTTGTAGTTATAGCGGCCCTTTTCCTTGGAGGCTCTGTGAACAATGCAAAGTGCCTTGAACATTGCACTTTTGCTTAAGTAGCTAGTGGAGTGAATGTAAGATGGTGATTAATACAAAAGATTGTACCGCGGCGGATAGAAGACCTGGAGGCTGTAGTCAGCAAAGCAGCACCACGAACAGGAAACAATGAGGAACCCGCACTGCGCGAGTCGGCGGGCAGTTTTAAAGCGCCCCTGGCGCTGCAGAGTGATGTTGCGGCCGTGCGCGGTCGATAGGAGACCTGGAGGCTGTAGTCAGGAAAGCAGTACCACAGACAGGAAACAATGAGGAGCCCGCGCTGCGGGAGTCGGAGGGCAGTTTTAAAGCGCCCCTGGCGCTGTAGAGTGACGTTGCGGCCGTGCGCTGCCGATAGGAGACCTGGAGGCTGTATGTCAGCAAAGAAGCACCGTGGCCAGGAAACAATGAGGAACCGTCTCGATCTGGAATGCCAGGTTGATCAAGATTCCAGATCAAGACGGTTTCCCGCCCCAATACAGAGACATACTTCTCTCTCTAAAATGAATTTCTGACTTAATATCAAGTGAGAATATTTGTTACTGATACAGAGTTCTATATCGACTTCCAAAACTTTCTAAGTGAGACCTCAGATTGAACAGATTAGATGTGGAGCAAAACTACTAGTTCTATAAAACAAACCTCTTTACTTGACTAGAGATTGGAGGTTGGATTTACCTTATCAAGGTTCCTTACTGACAGATGGTTACTATGAATAATGAGTTATTGGATTCCGGTACCATTTTATTATAAGGTCTCCTGATTTTCTCGCCGAAAGGTTTACAGACCACTCATCGTGGATGGATTTCCTAAACTTGGAGTATTGCTCTCTTAGCTTAAGCCTTGAGAAAGTTACAGAAAGTAACTAAACACGTGTCGGCTGCCATCATCTGCCACTAACCAGGAGGCTTTAAAAACAGGACATCCACAATTCAACCATACTTCTGCTCTGTAACAATAATCAACAGGACTGTATTAGCCTTATTTATATTACTATTTTAAATATTGGTGTCCTAGACATGACTGTAGATTTCTAGTGGAACACGGCTTATCTAAGGTTATTTCTTATTAAACCTGATCTATTTTGAATTCATGCTTCCTGACTAGTGTTTCCTGTGAGTTGTCACATTTTGTGTTCTATGTATCCTTTAGGCTTACAGCCATAAACAAATGGTAATTTGAATTTGGAGAGTGCCGAGGTACAATCTTTTGTATTAATCAGTTTAATATGGGAGTTCGGCTGAACTTCTGTTAGGTGACATCCTGGGTAGTGGGGTGTTTTATTTGTTACCTTGAGGGGCACCTTAACTATGGATCTAATATTGTCAACTTTCACCATATTCAATATCTATAGGATTGATGTGCTACTGCTTTGACCACCACTACCTCGGAGATTCATTGATTGTAAGATGGTAGTCATGTGTACGTGTTCTCTTGGGTGAAGGTAGAGAAGAAATTTAGCAGCAACATTTCTGATGAGTTGTATTTTGCGCGTTATGAATGAGGGTGTCCCAAGGCATAGGCGGTTGGCATAGACAAACTTGGAGATTACAAGTGAAATAATGGCATGCAATTTCTATTGGCATCCACGGAAGCAACTTAACGTTTTCCTTGTGTAGAAAGCACTCTGTTTTATGCTGTTAAAATATGACATCAAATATAGGTATGAATGGAAGTTACTCCTAGGTTAATGAATTCTCTTAATATGTTTGGAGGGGATTCATGTTCCCCTGGTCATATGGCCGTAGGCTGGTATTTGTGTCATTGTCATTGTCTCCAGGTCATAAGCTCTATCTAAGTGGTATTTAGCTTTAAATGGTTATTCATCATCCATGTGTTTATGGGCCGAAGTCAGTCATCAAGCTTTAAATCGTAGAGATCTTCCAGACCATCCATTAAAATATTTTATTGGGTGTCATCTACATAGTTGTAACAGGTAAGTAAGCAAGCAAAAAACATAATTTCTAGATTAGTTAAAATTGTTGCAATATAAAACACAGTTATCAATAGAATTCATTAACACAGTAAAAACGTCTTGCCGTGTGGCGGCAGATGGTCTAAATGCTCGTTCGCCATAAATGTAACAAATTAGGTTGAATGATTTACTCAGGTTTGTTAATTAAGTTAGGTAGATGTTGAATAGTAGAGGGGATATAATGGACCCCTGTGGGATGCCATAGTGTTGGGTGTAAGGAGCTGATATGGAAGGTGGCATCGACACTAGTTAGCTGAACTCCCTTTTCACCTTTCACAAATGGTGTGTCAAACAAGAATTGTCTATGTGAAGGGATTACACAACTGTACAGGACATTGAGTCATGTTGTTCTTAAGCCAGCAACTTTCATTACATTTCCTATTTCTGATACATAAGTGATTGCCACTACCCAAACCTACCAGTCAATCAGAAGTAATGTTCAGTCAGGAAACTCCATATTTGAAAATGGTTTGATGCTTTGATTGGCCTGGTGTGTGAGGGCGGAGTTATCACATGCCAGGTACGATTATATTTGACTGACATTGCACCAGCCTACTCTAGCCTATTATGAAATATAGACTGGTAAGTTAATGTATTTTCTCTACAGATTATGATTTTGTGTTCAGGAGTCAGATAGTTTGTTAGGTTAATGTGCCTGCTGCAGAGGGGTGGAAATACCCTAACTAGCAGTAGTGTGAAGCTTAAATGACCAATATAGCCTGCAAGGTCACAAAGACCTGCTATATTAGACTACCTTTCAAAAATGGATTCATAGTTAACTCTGCCAGGGTCAACACCCTGAGAATATATTTCCTTGAACCAAATGTTGGAACCCTAGTCAGGGCATTTGAGTCTGAAAGAATTTGTATTATAATTGACCTTTCTAGACATTGTTGCAGAACGTCAACTAACTGTTTCTGATTTGTCTGTATTGTAATTTAAGATATGTGTAGTATGAATCTGCTTTTTGGAATGTATTGACTCCTTTCAAGTTCATCCCTATCTTTATCAAATGTATAGCCAAAGCAGCAAAATTGCTGTTATGAAGTCCTATGTAATTAATGTACTAAATACATATTATTTGGTGGACATTTGGGGTAGTGGTTTTATTAAGAGAAGTGTGGGAACGCAGGATGGTAGGGATTTTATGGTTCCTCACAGATTTCGGAACTTCCCTTCACAGAAATATGAGGCTAATATGTGATTTAGCTAAAGTTGGGTGTTTGCAGGGCATTCTGCTTAAGAAAAAGTATTGGGATCCACGCAATCTACACCACCCCAGACTTCACTAGGTACCTTGTTTTCAGAAATGTCTGGGCCTAGAAGGTTTCCCCCAGTGCCGACTGGCTTAGATACCACAGCTACCCACATCGCCAGAATTGGTGAATTCACAAGACAGTCTTGATCATTCCTTGTCTCCTAGAGAGCCTGTCCTTTCATGGGCGATAGGTCACTCATCCGTGGTGGCTGGTATTTAGGGAGAGTGGTGAGGCATGCAAATGGGTGGTGGGTGCATGTAAGCGTGGAGACACCGTAATGACAGTGATTATGAAGGGCAGCAATGTGCAGCTGTCACGTTTTCTCTCATACAAATAACCTACCAAGGGCCTACAATGAGGTTTTTTCTTGTGTGCAGTACGTTGTTTTTTATCCCAAATGTGTGTTTAATCCACTAAATCAGCACATGTATCCGTGAGAGAAGTAAACATCAGAAGACAGTATTTTGGTTGCTGGGCTTCTCTGCAATCCACTGATGACACCCATGTTGCCCATGTGGCAGTCATTACCAAGCCAGGGGTCACCGAGCTATGGATTGCAAGATGCAAACTGCAAAAAGGCATATGAACTACATTTAAGGCTATACCTTCCTCCACATAGATGTACTTACAGAATATATATACCTTCAAGGTATGCAGATGTAGGCTTAGGAGTAGTAAATCTATACTTCCCTATAGGCACTTACCTTTAAATATTCTGTCCTTGATATTCTTCTATGCCGAGGGTCAGTGTTCAGGGTGGCTGCTTATAGTGAACGCTGCACACCTTTTGTTCCGCAGCTAGCATGGTGTCTGCCATGAGCTAAGGGGTCAGTAGCTTACAAAATTTTGGTCGGTTCCCAGGTATCTTGTATACATTGAGGGCTATGTTTTTGTTTCATAGGATTGGGAACTTTTGTTGATAGTACACTCACACTTCCCCAATCACCGGTAGATTAGGCTATTGGTCCTGAAGAATTTCCCTGATCGATAACGGCAACCATTGACAAGATACATGTTGACCTATATTTACACTACTTTATGATCTGCATTGGATCATTGTCTCCACATTCAGCCACCCCACTGCTTTTAATCATAATACAAGGACCCACAATTACATTTTCTAGGTTAACTTACTTTACACAAATCTATACCCAGAGCACCTCTACTTACACTTCACAATGGCGTCTTATTCCAAAAGACCTCCGACAAAGAGCCCCTTCAAGGGGCCCATTGGGCAGCGCCGGTCCAATGAGGAGCTGCCTGATGGTGAATCATGACGAGGCTTGGGATGTGTTCATGAAGTTTCACTCTGTGGGAATACAAAGAGTTGATGAAAAACTCAGCCAAATTACATAGAGCTCCGTGTGCAGGCGGAGTATTGCTTGACCACCCCTAATCAAGTCCTCTTGGCTGCTGAGTGTCGTTGGAGGCCAACAAATTCTTATGTTGCCACATATAAGTCCCCCACAACAGGATTGCTGAGACATCGTCGGAGTCAACGCCCCCTTTCTTAACCACTTTGCAAAGGGGCATCCGGGTGCACTACTAGTTGGGGGATGAAGTCCCCTTGGCTGCTGAGGGTGGTTGGGGGGCCCAGGACCCCCATTGTTGCCACAATCAAGTCCCCCGTAGCGGGGATTGCTGAGATGTCATCGGAGGCCCGCCCCCTTTCTTAACCACTCTGCAAAGGTGCCTTCTGGCGCACTACTGGTTGTGGGATGGAAGTCCCATTGGCTGCTGAGGGTCGTTGTCGGCCAAGAGCCCCTATTTTGCCACAAGTAAGTCCCCCACAGCAGTATTGCTGAGATGTCGTCTGAGGCCCTGCCCCCTTTCTCAACCACTCTGCAAAGTGACCTCCTGGTGCACTAATTGGTAGGACATGAAGTCCCATTGGTCGTTGGGGGCCAAGAACCCCTACTGTTGCCACAGATAAGTCCCCCACAACAGGATTGCTGAGACATCGTCGGAGTCAACGCCCCCTTTCACAGCACTTTGCAAAGGGGCCTCCTGGTGCACTGCTGGTTGGGGGATGAAGTCCACTTGGCTGCGTAGGGTAGTTGGAGGTTAGGAACCCTACTGTTGCCACAAGTAAGTCCCCCACAGGATTTCTGAGAAGTCTTTGGAGGCCCACCCCTTTTCTCAGCCCTTCGGCAAAGGGGCCTCCTGGCACTACTGGTTGGGGAATCATGCCCCCTGGCTGCTGTGGGTCATTGGGGGCCAAGAACCCCTTTTGTTGCCACAAGTAAGTCCCCCACAGCGGGATTGCTAAAACATCATATGAATCCCTGCCCCCTTTCTCAACCACTCTGCAAAGGGACTTCCTGGCATACTACTTGATGGGGGATGACCTCCCCTTGGCTGCGGAGGGTCATTTGGGGGCCAAGAACACCTATTGTTGCCACAAGTCCCAGCACAGCAGAATTGTTGAGACTAGGGGTGAGCACGCTGGTAAACTCTGATCCGCTGGTGGGTTGGCGGAGTCTTTGCCGAACTCCGCGGTCCCTAGTATATGGTACCAGGGGTAATCAGGGCCTGTACGTTAGGGCCAGTACATTAGGGCCTGTACGTAAAAGTGTATTTTGTGGGCTGCAGCACTTATGGGTCACCACAAATGTGACAAACCAAATGTGACTCCCAGCCTGCCATTGCTAGCTGACAAAGCAATCCTAAACTGCAAACTCAGCTATTTAAAGCAAGGGCTAAGCCCAGACCTGCCTTTTTAATAATTCTAAGTCACCCTTAAGGCAGTCCTACTGGGCCATAAAGTCAGGGGGCATTATATTAAAAAGTTGGAAATGTAGTTCTGAACTTTACATGTCCTGACAGTAAAAAAATCCCACATTGGTATTTTTACTGTGGGTGAGGCTAGTAGCCCCATTGTCAAGTAAAGGGTTACACACTGACAACTCAGCAGTGCTAGCTTCTGAATGAGAATACTGAATATGATATTTTCACGGTATCAAAATAATCATTGAATAACCTGTTCCATGCTTATGACAAGGTCAGCTCGTCATGCAGTACACTGAATGTGTGCTAATGACGAGCTGACCTTGTCATGAACAATGGGAATCCAATCTGGTCAGCACCCAGCGGGAAAAGCCTTAGCATTGAAGGTGTTAAACCCAACTTGATGACCAAGTCAAATTAATGTAACTTTTGTACAAGTGGCAACTTTAGAAAGTAGTCACTTTGTTGCCCAAATTTTTCCAGTGACCGTTTGCGGTTGCTGGCCATTAAATAGCCCTCTGCCATTCTGGGGGGAGATATGAATGACTGTCAGGAAGGAACACAAAACCCCGCGATTGTAAGAGATGTGACCTCTCCCTGGCAAGAAGGCCAAACAGGGTGTGAGGCCAAAAGCTGAGCTTCAAAAGGGAAGCCGCCTATGAAGGGAACATGGTGGATGTACACAAGAGGGGCTGCTTTTTTGTTCTTGCAGAAATGTTGGTGTCAAAGACAGAGAGGGGGAAGCTGTTGTCAAACCTTTTTACTCCCAGGTAGCCAAGCCTCAGGGTAGAGCAAGAGAAGAGATGTAGTGAGCATAGTAGCTAGGTGCCACACTTTACAGGAAGTTGTCATTAAGTGGGAAGGTACCTCGTAATCCTTTGGCTAGTAGTCACCACATCCCAGAGGGCACAAACTGGGCATAAAAGTGGCACCCCTGGCAGTCAGAGCTCATATCATGTCTGCTCTGAATAGTGGAAAAGAAGGACTGCCCTACCATTCCCTGGACTCAGCAAATGGGGGCTGCACCAAAATTGGACTAGACCTTCTGCTCCTTGGGCTAGCCAAGAGAGAAATGTGCCTGTCGTGCCCTGCAAAAGGAAAAGTTATCCTCAAGCCTCAGAGAGAAGGGATGACTCCAAGAGTCAGTTGGCTGACTCCCTGTTACAGCTACAGGACCACAACAGTTGAAAAAACCTGCCTTGGCGAGTTGTTCGCCAAGAACGCCTGACGGCCCCTGGCTGCCAACATGCAGCCTGGGAGACCAAGACGTGTCCATCAAAAGTTGCATCCGAGTCTGCTGGACCCAGGAGAGTCATCAGCAGTTAAAGGGAACCACTGGTTTCACTGTAACTGGAGACCAGTAGACCAGTGGTAACTGGTTGCACCTGGGCTTCAACCGGACTTTGAGGGACATCGACCCCAAAGTCACCTCACTGGGTTTGTGGACCATGGAGTAGTCCCAGGAAGACTTCCAACACCGGATCAGCATCCTTCAGCATCCTCTATCCTTTGCATCAGGACCACTCCATTGAAATATATGGCGGTTCGCCCATTGAGCCTGGAACTGGACTGGAGGCTGCTTCGACTGAGAAGTAACTGTTCAAACAAGTCTCTTTGGTCTCTTTGACTCATTCCCTGTCAGATTTGCTATCCAAAGCAGGCTGGAGTAGTAGTTTACAGCTTTATAAAAGTTTTCAAAAGTTTGACCACTAGTGCTGTCCATTAGCAAGGATTTATTGCGTTGAATGAAAAAGCAGTGATTCATTGATCCTTTAAAAATCCATAACTCCGAACCATAGGGTGGATTTCTGTCTCTGAGGTGTCATTTTCAAGCAAAAAATACAATCTATTTTTATAAATTGGTGTCTGATTTTTCTTGAGTCTTGTTTCTTTACCTATTCAACTGTTTTGGTACTTCCTAATACTTTATACTTGTTTCTTTGATAATGTCTGACTGCTCAGAGCCAAAGCTACCCAGGGTTGAGATAAGGTTATCAAATTAATCTGACCGGACCTAGTACAGGTAGTGAGTTTATTGCACAGTGAGGTCTCACATCCACCACACAATATAATGAACCACTTTCCTCACACTAACTCGTGAACATCAGGGGATGCCCACTTTTCAGCATCACCGAAGATGATGTTGGTCATGCTGCTTGCTCGCTGTGCCACTGGATTCAAGTTAAGCTGGCTGATGAGGGGTAAAACCCCAAAACCGGTCACAGGATGCTTGTTTCCGGTCCATGGAGGACCTGGCCTGGAAGTTTCTTGGTGAAAAGTTTCAGCACTCCATCCATCATCTTGTTGTGTTTGCTACTTTCATCCTAAGTGGCCTTAAATGCCCAGACATCGGTCCCTTGCTTGCTGTGCCACTGGATTAAAGCGAGCCAGTACCAGGATGCTTGTTTCCGGTCCAGGGAGGATCTTGCCTGGCAGTTCAGGTTGGACTGTTCCCAAGAGGAACATGGTCAAGACTGATTTGCATATGGCGGGGTCTTAACTGGGGTGGCATAGTTAGCAAAAGAACGATGGATGCAACCCAGATCTCTTGACTAGGGGCAAGTGGTTGAAACGTTTCAGCACTCCATCCATCATCTTGTTGTGTTCGCTATGTTTGCCCACAGTGTCCGTGGGTATGCCCAGATATGGGTCCCTTGCTAGCTGTGCCAATGGATTTGAGATAGCCTGGCTGATGAGGGGCGAATCTCCGAAACCGGTCCCAGGATGCTTGTTTCTGGTCCATGGAGGACCTGGATTGGTAGTTCGGGTTGGAGTGTTCCCCTGAGGAGCAAGGTCAATACTGATTTGCATATGGATGGGTTTGAACTGGGGTGACTTCAACCCAGATCAATTGACTGGGGGTGAGTGGTTGAAAAGTTTCAGCACTCTGTCCATCATCTTTTTGTGTTTGCTTCACAGAAACAGGCCAACAAATCTTCATTTTTAGAGAAAAGTCAAAATGATTCAATATAATTTCCACAAAAATACAATGTTTTTGTGGAAAAGAGAAATATACATTTAACAACAGTTTGTTAATATTTCTTTTATGTCTACTGTGACCCAGAGCTTAAAAAAAGGATAATGTAGGAAGAAAGAAGAGGACAGGGTGATGAAGAGGTACAAAGGAAGAGGGAGTGGGTATAGAAAATGGGAATTGTATGGATAGTGCACGGCGGTACTTAGAGATGTGTTTAAAACTTCAGGTGAGGAGCCGAAGGGGGAGCAGTACATGGGGCAAGAAAGGCATGGAAGAGTGTGAATGGATTTAAAGAGAAGAAGCACCCTCTTCCAAAAAATGAAAATGAAAGAAAAGTGGGTTAGGAGGAGATACCTCCCTTAAAAGAGGCAAAAAACCAGCCTGAAGAAAAGATTTTTGTCAAGTGCTTTCACCAGGTTGTTTTTGTCAATCTGGTGAAAACTATTCTTGATAAAAAAAATTGTCAAGATTGGTTCAATGAAAATATTTAATCACAACCACTTTCTTCAGGCTAGTTTATTTTGTAGATCACACACAAAAACTGGCCGACATGTTGTGGGTCAGTGACTAGGGTGGTGATGTCTTTCTAGAGAAGGTCTTCTCCTGCACTTGAACATTCAACATAGCTCGGTGGAGACATGAATGAGATTGCATTTTGACTGTAAATATCATATCAAGCATGTCTGTTGACAATACAAGAGGTGGGACATTTTGATGTGTGAATGCATGTAATGTCTGTGAAGCTAATATACTATTGATGTACAGGTGTGTGGGACTACATATGTACCAGAATGCATTTCTGTGATGCTGTTGCAACCTAGATTAAGCACGTCATGCATTCATTATGTGGAGTTCTAGAAACAATGGAGAGTGTTTTTATTTGGGCAAGACCATCGGTGACATCTTATGGCATTGGTCTTGGCATCACTTCAACCCTGACCTCCTGTGTTCTCTACAGGATAAGTGGCAACAGTGTGCTCACCTGATAGGCCAAGAACTATTTTGTCGATGATGGTTTCCTCCACTAGGGTATCAGCTGGTGTGTTAAACTTATTGGGAAGGTATTCCACTGGCATCACTGGCTTTGCTCTAATTACATGCAATCTTTGCTTTTTATGTCCTTGAGTTTGTACCACTTTTTCCAGAAAGAGTGGTGATCTCCAGTTTACTCGCTCACTTGGGATGGTGCCATCCCCCCACCATGCATTCTGCCCTCAGACGGCCACTAACAAGTTTGTATGTCTCTACCTCCTCCTATTCCCCAATACGTCCAGCAGAAATAATAAGCTGCCTGGTCTCCCTTAAGAGACTTGTCCCATTTCAGACAACCTTGAGGGTGCATCTCGGAAAGCAGAATGAGCCAATTCAAAATTCCATCTACAGCAGCTGATGGATCCAAGAAAATCATGGTATTAGCCATAAGCAGATTCTCAGGTCTCTCAAAGAGGGAAGAACAATGTGACTGGATGTATCTAAGTGGATTCACAGCATGTTCAAAGAGTAGCAACACTGCAGTGGTTGAGGAAGGAGAACTGAGGGGCATCAGGACAACGTTCATCCCTTCCCACATAGGAATATCACAACAAATATAGCAATCCCAATCATGAACTCCCTCTTGCTGTAGCGTGCAACCCTTCCGAAATTCACTACAACGACTTATAACATGGTATAAAGATCTAAATAAATGCACTCTCCAACCTCCACTCTAAGCCACCCCTTTCTACTCCACGGCACTCCACTCAATGACATTCCCCTCTACAACATTCCACTCCACTCTATGACACTCTAACCCATTCTGTGCAACTCTGCTCTACGACAATCTATGCCTCTTTAACCCACTCTACTCTAATAGTCTACTCCACTCTATGACACTTTACTCCACTCTATTCTAATAATATAATAATCCACATTTGTGAACCACGAACAATTACCCGTAAGGGTCTATAGGCACTGGGGGCCGTTGGGAAGATTAAGCAAGCTATTGCCCAGAGTCACATGGTGCTGAGCTAATCTGCCACCGGGGATCGAATCGTGATCGCCGGATTCCGGAGTCAGTCATCCTGGCCGCGGAGCCACACCTCTTCCACGTCACTCCACACCACTTTACTCCACTCTACACCACTTTACTCAACTCAGTGCCACCCTACGACACTCCACTGTATACCCCTCTACATTCTGGCACTCTACGCCCCTCCACTATACGCCTCTCCACCCTACGCCCCTCCACCCCATCACACTCCACTCTATGCCACTATATGCCCCTCCACTCCACTCCACTCTACTTCCCTCCCCTATGCAACACTCTACTCCACTCTATGCCTCTCAAAGACACTGTACTCCATTGTACGATGCACTACACAACTCTCTCAATGCCACTTCACACCACATTAATCCACTCTACTCTATGGCACACTACTCCACTACTCCTCTCTATATTACTCCATTCCACTGTACAACACTACTCCACTCTATACCACTCCACAAAACTCCACTCAATGACACTTCACTACACTCTGACACTCCACTCTACAGCACTCGACTCTATGACAATCTGCTCCAGTCTACGCTACTCCCTCTATGCCACTCCATTACACTCTATTCCACTCTACGAAACACCACTTTAAGCCACTCCACTCTGCTCCAATCTACTCCCCTCCACTCTGTTCCACGCTATATGAAACTCCACTGTAAATTTGAATTTGAATTTAAAATATTTATTGAGCGCATCATTCACCATGCGGTTTCTTGGCGCTATGGAGGCAAAATTAGCAGTAACACACACCAGAACTGTAAGCCACTCCTCTCTGCTCCAATCTACTTCCCTCCACTCTCTTCCAGCTATGACACTGTAGTCCCTCCACGACACTCCACAACTCTCTCTCCATGACACACTACTTCACTCCATGCCACCCCACGACATTCTACTCCACTCTATGCCACTCCACTCTACGACAATCTATTACCCTAGACACACCTTCACTCTATGACACTGACACTCCACAACACTTTACTTAACTCTAAAGGCCAGATTCATGAAACGAAAATCGGCTCGCAAAGGGCCAGATTCTGAGAATCTGGCCCTTTGAGAGCGCAATTATTGCATTTGGGATTCATCATCCCAAATGCAATAATCACTATTATAGAATTCGCAATTGTGCGAGGAATTGCATTTAAGGAATCTCTATTTGAGATTCCTTAAATGCAATTCATTAACCAATTTTAAATTGCGAATTCGCAATATTTGGCCGCTATTTACCACGAAGTCTGACTTCGTGGTAAATAGCGAAAAAATAGAAAAAAGCACTTTAGTGCATTTTTCTCAGTTGCATGTTACACACACACATGTCCTTTGGACATGTGTGTGCGCAACACCTGTGTAAATTTTCACTTCAGGGGTGCTACAGGGTGTCCTTTGGACACCCCTGGCACCCTTGAAATCGCATCCTTATTTGCGATTAGCAAATTGCTAATCGCAAATAAGGAATAACTCCCCATTCATTCCTATGATAGGAATGAATGGGAAGTTATTCCTTATTTGCGATTAGCAATTTGCTAATCGCAAATAAGGAAGATGTAGGAATCCCAATATTTTTTGCAATTCCTACATGAATCCCGTTTTGCAAGTCCTTAATAGCGATTCCTTTATGAATCGCTATTACAGACTCGCAAAACGGGACTATGATGAATCTAGCTGTATGCCACTCTATGAAACTCTACTCCACTGTATGCCACTGCACTCTACAACAAGCCACTTCACTATATGCCACTCTAATCCACTCTACAGCCCTCTACTCCACACCGCTCTAAGCCACTGCATCGAATTCCTTCTACACCACTTTACTCTCCAACACTCTACTCTATGAGACTCTATGACAATCTGCTTCAATCTGCTGCTCCACTCAACGCCCTTCCACTTTATGCCCTTCCACTATGTGCCAGTCTATTCCACCCTACGTCGCTCTCTTTCGCGCCACTCTAAGCCACTGCATGCAATTCCTTCTATGCCACTTCACTCTACAACACTCTACTCCATGACACTCTATGACAATCTACTCCACTCTTCTCCACCCAGTGCCCTTCCACTTTATGACCTTCTACTTTAGACACTCTACCTCCTCCAGGACACTCAACTCTACTCCAGGACACTCCACTCCACTCTAGTCACACTACTCTGCACTACTCCACAACACTCTATACCACTCTGCGACACTCTACACTAAGGGTGGGCGGACAACTTCACTCTGCCCACGGAAGGTGCAGAGTTTTGCCTGTTCCACAAAGTAGGCGGAGCAGGCAAACCTTCGGACACTTGCGGCGGAGCAAAGTTGGCTTCCCGCCCACCACCCACCTACGCTATTAACAATTTTCGTCAACTTTAAAAAAAACGATTTAAAGAATAAGAAAATGTCTTACCTTATCTACGGTGTCCCTGGGCTGCCGCCTTCCTCCATCGCGACTTCTTCAAGAAAACTGCGTGCGCGCCTGCGCATGCGCATTCCTCGCGAGTTTTCTTGAAGAATCTGCCCCTGAGTGTATGTTTTCTTTCTATGCTACACCACTCCACAACCCTCCACTCTACGCTACACCAATCTATGATACTCCACTCCACTCCATTCTGCTCTATGCCACTAACTTTAAGCCATGCTGAACATTAGCCACGCTGGCTTACAACATGTCTAAGACAGATCGGCAAAGCCAATAGCCCTTGCAGAGGAGAGATGCATTGGTTTTACCAATGCTTGTTCTTCTGCATGTAAAGTTTCCTTGCATTACATCAGCAGGACGATTCATTTTTTTGCTTTCAAGGCAGCACGCTAGCAGGTGTTTTGCCTCTAGCCCGCGTATGTGGAGGGTGCCAATCTGGCCAGAGTAATACATGACTCGACTGGGGCTTTGGAAGTGAACTTGTGCTCAAAATGTTCGTATAATTCAACCTAGCAAATATGTCTCTTTTTAGGACTGCAGCCTAGCAAATGTGATTCTTTCCAGGATTGTGTAGTACCTACATTGGAAAATTGAGTAGTTTTTCTTAGAAAAGTTAGCAACATTCCATGATAATTTCACAAAATTATCTTTCATAGTGAAAAATGGTTTGGTGGATCTCGTGTCACTGCTATTGCTCAAGTTCCCACCTCACTTAAAATGCTGGCATGAAATTGGTTTTAACAGAATTGTCCCGTTAGTGAGACTTTTTCTGTACGACCCAGTCTCACACTGGTGTCTGGCAATACTTTCTACGAGGTCTGTGCTTGTGTACAGAAAGGTGCAAAATTGCAATATGTGAAATTTTAAGAAGTTCCATGGATTTCACGTTAAGTCAAATATGGGAATTTCACACATTTCTCTGGTGCAATAAAATGTTTCCCAGTACTGTTTATGAGCTATATTTGTAAAGCAGTAGGCATTAGCTCTGTCTTTGAGAAAAAGGTGCATTGCCATTGCTCATGTCACCAACTCCTATTCCAATCCCCTCTGGCATCACATGAATCATTTGCAAACCTCTCTCCTTGTGTATGTTGTCATTTGGATCACTGAGTTTTGTCTGATCACCGTAGCACTTCTTTTGGTGTACACACAAGGTGTTTGAGGAGTTTTGTGGTGGTTCTACCATAGTGTGCATTTCCGTAGATGAGTCAGATGAATACGAGGGCTTGGGTTACAGTTCTTCTGGTGTTGACGGGGATCCATCTGAAAATCTATCGAAGCATGCAGAGGATGTGGAAGCAGGAAGAGGATACTGCTTTGATTTGTCGATTCATTGTGAGTTGGCTGTCAATGATAATGCTGATGTTACAGGCGTGGTCTGCCGGGGTAGGAGTTGGCCTGAGTACAGTGGTCCACCAGGTGTCACTCCATGGTGAGGTGTTGCTTCCAATGATGAGCACTTAAGTGTTGTCCGTGTTCAACTTAAGGATGAGGGTGGGGGTGCTGCTGATTTCCTTCTGCCCCAGGTTAAAGATGTTGCCTCCCTGCCTAGGTTGGTGCTGTGCCTATGCCTATATACTTTAGTGACCCTTCCACTCTTCCCTTTCCTCCTTCAACACAGATAGGCACTGCACCCTACGAGAAGGTAAGAGCATCTCTGTGGCACCTCATTGCCACCATCAAAATGCATCCCCCAAAGAATCACAAAGAAATACAAAATTCTGCCAACCACGCCTACCCCTATATGAATACCAAACTGTATATTGCCTTCAAATGGGGTTGCACCCCGCCCACCGAACTTGGTGGTGTTGAAGGAAGATAAGGACTGGAGCGTGACGGCTGAGAAGCTAGTTTATGAGGTAAGAGGATGCCCAAACATATGGACAAAAATATGGCAGCACCGGAGAGACATGAGTCTGCATCCGGCGAAATTGTATGTGGCTATTTTATGTTCCTGTGATGGGGCTATGGTGGATTGATAGTACCCATTATATCCTATTCGTATGTAACATTGGCTTTAGTTTTTGTTGGAATTAATGAAACACAATTCAAAGTTTGGGAAACAAAAATCACCCAGGCCCCGATTCACAAAAGGGCTTATGAGTCGTAAAGTTATGAGTGCGTAGGGGCTAGGTCTCTGCACTTGGAGCAGAATCTCTGCATGGCACACTGCAGAGTGCACCCCACAACGGGGTAAGCAGCGACAATACAATCCCAGTGGTTAAGACCCTAAGAGGTCTATGACAGCCCTGTTCAGAAGATTGGTTGGCAGGAAGTGTGCCACCCGTAAAATGCCCCCGGCTTCCAGTGGCCAGGTGCTGAAGAGTGACCAACCCACAACAGATGATGGTTTTGATCAAAAGAATGTGTTTCAGTGCTTGCGAAAGAAGTTTGCTATCCAGTTTCTGCTAAATACCATTCAAAGCACACATGCAAAGATATTTTTGTAGATAACACAGGAGTAATGGACAGGTCTGGTCCTGTACAGGGGATAGTAGTACAAGCTTTTCAGTGACTTTTTTCCAAGAAGAAACAAGGGATCCCTCCAATCCCAGACTGCCTCTTTTAAAATATAACTGCATTAACCACTAAAATGGAGAATAAAATAATGAAATCAGAAATGCAAGGACAATATATACCATAATGCCTTCAAGGGTCTTATTAGGGCACACCTTGTGCCAAGTCCCATGCTAAGTGCAACCACTAATGCGCAACAAGCTACCGCAATGTAAGCCGTAAAGTTTTCATTAAAAAAGATGCTATCATGGCCCTTTACTTAATCCTGATAGTGAACTGGAACACATTTGAATTTTTAACAATCTATTCATTCATATCTTATGAAGCAAGTTTGCTAAACAGGTGCTGACTGTAAAATATTTCATGAACTTTTATGAATTTAGATTATGGATTGATTGGACCAAATAAACAAAAGACCATCTAAATAGCTCAATGAACAGAACTCATTTATTATATGATAGAATATTCATTTTTTGATCACAAAACAGAACACTGACTGCCCCATAAACACAGGAACTAGCAGAGTCAGCTCCTTTGGTGGAACAAGTAAAGGTTTTGTTTACACCTTACATAGTTCGTCAGCATAGTGTCTCTGAAGAGCTTTAATGATAAGAACTGAGCTGTACTAACTGCTTATATAAAGATTAATTAAATGAATAGTGCAAGTACTACATGTACCATAATGCTGTGGGGCCTTATTTAAGGGACAGATCTGTGATGATTCTTGTGGAGAGCCCGACTGGTAATCCGGTCACTCTGGAGTTGAGTTTCCCTGTAGACTGCAGGCTAGGGGGCAACTTTTAGACCACGGGGGGCACCTACTATCCAACCATGCCAGCATGAGCCGACATCTCCTGCAGTGGGGGCTGTTTGACCATTTTTGACAGGGATGACTGTGGTCTTTGACTGAGTGTGAACAGAAATGAGGGGCAGATTTACAAGCCCCCTGCTCCACCAGTACGTCACTTTTTGTGACAGACTGGTGGTGTATTTTACTGGTACGTCACTTTTTGTGACATACTGGTGGTGTATTTTACTGCTCCATTTGTACAAGGAAAGGAAAAGCCACCGTGCATGGCTTTTCTTGTCCTTGTAAATATGGCCCCTTTACACGCAGCACTTTGCGTGAAAGGGGCGTTCCATGGGTTTTGCTGTGGGTGTTCCCATGCAACACCCATGGAACAAGACACATATCCAGATTTACGACGAATCATAAATATGGAAATGCGTCTGAATGCTACCCCTCCCCAAGGGTGGCGTAGCGAGGCGCAACGAGGAGAAATGTTTTAATTTCTCCTAGTATTTTCCTCATTCTACAGCATGCATTGAAAGAGGAAAATGCCTGCAGTGATTGTTTTTGTGCAGGAAGGTGCCCCTTCCTGTACAAAAACAACATCCCCATGACTCAGGCCTCCTTGCACTATGGGGCAAGGGTACCTGCGCCGGTGCATGGCAGCTGTTTGTGCGCCAGCACCGGGGAGAGCACAGGAATGCAACATATTATTGTAAATATGTCGCATTCCTGTGCTTTGGAAGTGCCGCAGAGTGGCGCAGCCAAAGGGCTTGCGTTGCCGCGCTGCGGCAGTTCCTAGTAAATCTGCCCGAGTGTATGTTTTCTTTCTATGCTACACTCACCTGTCCTGCAGTCTCCCTACAGAAAGTGCAGGTCCCCGCAAGAGTATCTTCACCCCCTGCTGTACACAGCACCTTTTCACTTTATTCTCTTGGGTGAGAGCTGAAGGTTGTTGTGTAACTACTCGTGTTTTCATAAATATAACACTGTTCCATTTCAAACATGTCCTGTCTGTAGTTAGCCCTGGGCTGACTGCGCCGTGAGTGGCCACGTGGCTGCTTGGCGCCGTGCGTATCGCACGTGGCTGCGTTGTGCCGTAAGTGGCGCGCACGTGGCGGCTGTGTTCCTTTTCAACAATGCCCAGGCTGTTCACAGCCATTGGCAAGCTCCAGTGCAACGCGACAAGCCTCGTAAAACAGAAAGGGCGGCTTTGTTTGTGAAGTGCAGCTCCTGTAATCCACTCTCCGGATCCCTGCTGTAAAGGTGGGACACTGGAGAGTACAGTAACAATGGTGTGTCCCCTGAGACAGTGCAGTGCGCCCACAACACGGGGCTACACAGATGCCTCGAGGCTACTGCTCTGCACAGGGTAACTTTACTTAAACGCGTGCAGGCCAATTCTGGCAAGTGTCTGTCACACCGTACCAAATTCAGAGCACGAGAGGGCCCTAATAAATAGATGAGCGAGCATAGGTGAGAGTGAAAGTGATATTGAGAAAAAGATTGAGAGAGAGTGAGAGATTGAGATACTGTGTGTGCGAGAGAGAGAGATTGAGAGACAGTGATACTAAGAATGAGAGCGAATGAGAGAGTGAGAGATTGAGATTTGTGGCAGAGAGAGAGTGAGAGACAGAGTGATACTAAGAATGAGAGCGAATGAAAGACTGAGAGTGAGAGATTGAGATACTGTGTCAGAGAGTGAGAGACAGAGTGATACTAAGAGTGAGAGAGCAAATGAGAGATTGAGAGAGTAAGAGTGATGCTGATAGTGAGAGCGTAAGTGACAGTTTGAAGGAGAGTGAAAGTGATATTGAGAAAGAGATTGAGCGAGAGTGATACTAAGAATAAGAGAGTGGCTTTGAGAGTGATACTGAGAGAGATTGAGATACTGTGTGGCGGAGAGAGAGATTGAGAAACAGTGATACTAGGAATGAGAGATTGAGAGAGGGTGGAAGTGATACTAAGGGTGAGTGAGTGAGACCGTGTTGAGCTATCTTATCGATTCCCAGCAGCACTGGTGGGACACTTTGCTGAGGAAGACTAATTTATGTGCTGTTTTGTGCCCAAGTGCCTAGATGTCCTCTGAGCGGTGGCTGGGAGCTGTGGTGCCAAGTCCCTGTAGAGAAGAATAAGCAAGGAAGTTTGCCGCCATAACACAAGAAGTACCTTGGGAAGACCCGCAGATTAGCTCCTTGAAACTGCAAGCTGTGCCTCGAAGCACTGTCCCAAAACACAGTGGGGACTGACAATTGGTGTAGCATCCACATGTTCCAGATAAGCATGGTACTGGAACTACCGTCTGAAGGCTGCGTCCTAAAAATCAATGAAGGCTGAAAATTCAGTGAGCGACCTTAAATGCCTACTGGGAGCCAAAACAATATGATTTTGTTGAATGCCCTTTTCAGACATCCCACTGTAGGTTTCTTATGTGATCTGAAAAATAACCTTCTTGACAGACTGCCACATCAGTGTGAATGCCCGCTCCAGCCATTATTCTTTTGGTTCTTTCATGACCTGCCATGTCTGTCTGAGGACCTCCGGAAGGACCTTGTCCCACCCAAGACCGTTTTATCCTCTTTGGACCATTTCTCCTATCAAGTCATCCATGTCTGTTGAACACACGAAAACAGTCAACATTAGACGGTCAGAATTCTGAAAACCCACTGGAAGAAACATATTGCCTAGATCTGGCGGACATTTCTCAAGCTTGAGCTTCTGTTGTCACCTCCTCTGGTGAGTCTATCCAGATGGGAAAGCAAATCTTTTCACATGCCAAAGTCCGAAATGATTTATTAACAAAAGAAAAATTAATAGTCTGTGAATCACAGTCAACAGGCCATAATTTCCTCTAGCACAGGTGAGTGGAGCAAGCTCGCCAAGCGATGACAAAGCATACATTTCTGCGTTTCCTTATGTTTAAAGTCATGTGATTAATTCATGAACTATACAGGGAGGTGTCTAGTCTGAGCTCATGACCACAAGTGAAAATGACCTTCAGAAATCAAAATAATATTGAATGTTTCATCTGAGCAACCTGATCTTTGTTATCTCACCGTGAAATCCAAGAGCTGGTAACAGCTCCATGTCATACAGGTGCTATCATACAGGGCAATCACATATGAGAGCACTTTTAAATGCTTGCGTTCAGAATGCTCGCTCGACAAGCACATTTTATGTTTGATTTAATAGACTATAATGTTGTTCCATCTTTTGTAAGAATCTAGGTCACGTTTAGAGTTTACATGGCTATTACTTGCTTCTTAGTTCACTGATGGTATTATCATTGGGGGGTGAGTCATGAATGTTTCTAAAGTCATGTTTGAAAACTATGAAATCCTGAAAATCCAGTCCAATTTAAGTGGGGGGCGAATATTACCCCCAGATGACCTGGATTAAGTGATTTATCTGCTACTATTTCAAAATCTAAATTGGCTTCCTTCCAGGCTCCGTCCATGGAGGAAGTATCAACCTCCATTAGGAACTGCAAGTCTGAGTCTCCAGTGGATCCAATACCCCCTCATATTCTGAGGTCCACCCCAGATATTATCGCCCCAACATATCAGGAGCTTTTTGCCTTCTCCCTCTGTTCAGTGGTCATTCTAGAACATTGGAAAAGAGCCAATGTGGTTCCTCTGCTAAAACAGTTCAACGCTGACCCTGAATCTCTAGCAAATGTTAGACTAGTACCTCTGCTCCCAGCAGCCTCAAAGGCCTCAGAAATGTGGGTGGATAGACAATTTACTACCTTCCTGAGTGAGAACAACTTGCTCCATCCCTCACAATCAGTGTTAGGAGCCCGCCACAGCACCGAGACCACATTATTAGAGATCTCTGAGACCATCAAAACCAGCTTCGACTCAAGCCTTAATGTGGATCTAGTGCTGTTGGACCTGTCAGCCGCGTTCGATATGGTAGATAACATCTTGCTGTATAGATTGCAACATCTGGGTGTGACAGGCTCTGCCTTAAGTTGGCTGGACTCCATCATTGACTCCATCTTTGACAGACTTGAACAGGTTGTTTGGATGAAGCCGTATGCCCCAGGAGTATAAAAGCTGACGTGGTGGTGCCACAAGGCTCCTCCCTAAGGCCCACAGTCTTCAACATTTATATGTCCCCTCTTGCTTCTTTGGTTGAATCATTTAACAACAAGGTCATCTCATATGCGGATGATACCCTACTGCTGCTCACATATGATGGGGTTTCTATAATTGCGAAGGATGCATTTGCTCGCTGTATGGTAGCACTGCTTGACTGACTGAAGGCCAACAAATAACAATGCAACCCCAATAAAATAGAAATCCTGTTGTTTGTGCGGAATCCCCTACCAGGATGGGTTGAAGCTTGGCCGACAGTTTTCCCACCCCCTCCTATAACTGTGGCTAGGAATTTAGGTGCCATGTTTGACACAGATATCACCAGTAGTGATAACGTGCATTAGGATTTTTCACATGCTGAAGAAGTTTCTTTACCGGCTCCCGAATGTAGCTCAAGTCACAGTGATCAGGTCACTAATCCTGTCAAGGTTGAACTATGCCAATGCATTATACCTGGGCCTCCCTGAATATCTGATCTAGCGGTAACAAGTTGTGCAAAATTTGGCTGTACGCCTATTGGATAAAGTACCAAAATATGTATCAGTATTATTATTTCAGGAGAGACTCAACTGGCTACCAGTTCAGAAACATATAGTATACAAAGCACTGACCCTGACGCACCAAGCCGTCCACCAGAAAGGGCCTGTGTACCTGAATGAAAGAATTAAGGACTACTGCCCTGGGAGACTCAGTGCTCTAGCAACGCCAAACTAATTGTGGTTCCTTGCTATAAAAAGCAATGGAGTTGAGGCTCCTCTTTCACTGTTAGGGCAGTCGGTACATGGAATCAACTGCCTGAACAGACAAGGACTATCCTGGAAAAAGTAACATTTAAAAAGGAGCTGAAAAGTCCCCTATTCAGACTGTAGGATGTCAGGAGATATGTGGTCCCTGCCTCCTTTCCGCTTTAAATCGCCTCAACAGTGCGAGGACACTCTTTCTAAGTATTTGTGTGCTATAGAAGGACTTGTTATTAATTTATTCATTTATCCATTCATTCATCATTTTTAATAAATGTCTGTCTGTGATATAATTTGATGTACTATGATGAAAGGTTTCTGCATGTTTTTCTATTTTTACATTCTAAAAAGAGGGTGTCAGCCTTTTCAAACAAAAGAGAGTGGGATCTTACTACCACACATGCCAGCACTCAGTTTGCCCCAGTGCATCACGATAAATGGAGTGCATGATAACACTTCAGTGACAGTTTTCAGTTTGGCACCGTTGTTGGTGCAGCCAGTGCTTCTATCTCTAGACATGTGTTTCAGGATAGTTGTCCATCTTCAGTAGAGAGCAACACATCAGTTTGGAGTGCTGGGAATGCAGCCCAAAGTCTTCTCAGGTCTCTGTACCACACACTGGGCATAGGTGCAACAGCCAGAGCTCGTCAGCTTAGTAGCACATGTTAGCCTTTTCAACCAAAAAGAAGGTGGGGGTACACTGCCTCACATCCTAATGCTCAGTTAGCCCCAGAGCATTATGGTACATTCAGTGCACGATAACATTTACTTCAGTGACTGCCTTTAGTTTTTGTAATTCACAAATATTTGCAGTAACAGGCTTGGAAAGTTGTGCCAGTCTCAGATCTCTTGGTATACTACTCACAATCAAACACCCAAAAGGTGATGGGATGAATGCTTGAAAATAGCCTAACCCGTGGCAAAGGCTCGGGGTAGCATTCCAGCTCATTGTTTTTCACCCACTGTGCCACTCATGACAAAGCCCCACCTAATGCAAATCAGTACTGACCCAGTTCAACGTGGAAACAGTCCATCTCACCGCTTCACCCTGGTGCGCACTGCTTTGTCATTTGGTGCATTTGAGATTCACTCCTTGTTAGAAGCGGCTGTCTCTAGTTGGCAGAGGTATACACTTCTGACAAATAGGGACACACCTTTTCTAGTCAGGGCAAGGAGATCACACACTTAGATAACCCCTGCTCACCCCCTTGGTAGCTTGGCAAAGCAGACAGGCTTATCTCAGAGGCAGTGCGTTAAGCATTTATGACCACATACAGTAATAAAGTGAATACACTACAAATGGACACGACACAGTAGTATTATAAAAATAAGTATTTTTATATAAGGCTTAGCACAAGACCAAATAACGACAAAAATATACCACAATCTTAATAAATACTCTTGGAAGGAAAAATAATAGTTCAAGCACGGTTTCTTCTTAGCACAAAAGTCTTTAGTATCAAAAGCAACTCTTCTTCTCTAAAACACAGTTCTTGGCAACAATGTAACCCACACGGGAGTCACACGACGTCGAGGCAAAGTTAATCCAAAGGTTCGGCGTCGACCGCGAGGAGCGCTACGTCGAGCCCGGAGTCGCACAGACCCCAACAACACAGTACCTTGGAAAAGTGAAGCACTCGAGGATCAGCGGCGTCGAGATGTCCGGCGTCGCGTCTTCGGCGTCGATCGGGCCTCGGAGTCGGGGCGATCTGCAGCGGCGTCGACCGAAGTCAGGCGGGAGCAGCGCTCACGGGATGAAGCAGGATACGACGTCGTCGATGTCGATGTTGCAAGAGTGAGCAGCGCTCACGGCGTCGAGAGGGCTCGAAGTCGATGCGATCAGCAGCGGTGCAGACACGAGGTCACTTGGAGCTGGAGCCGAACTCACTACTCACTGGCGTTGCTGCTGGCGTCGATCGGGCCCGGCGGCCGGCGTCGAGGAAGCGGGACACTGGAGCCGTTACTCACGATGTCGAGCTGGATTCGGCGGCATCCGTCGGCGTCGAGATTGCTGGGTTCTTTCAGAGGTGCTGGATTCACAAATTCCAGCAAATAGCACTTTAAGCAGATGAAGTCCTTTAGCCCTGTGACTTCAACAGGAGACTGGCACTATTCCAGCCCTTGGAGATTTTCTTAGCAAAGAGTGAGAGTACACACACAGTTCCTCTCTCCTGGTTCCTTGGCAAAAATAAAGAAGCAATGCAGGATTCCCCCAACAAACAGCACTCTGGCAGAAGGGGTAGGCAGTCCTTAGATCAGCAGGCTTCTTGTCCTTGGTTCAGGTTTCCTTGTCAGAAGTGATCTGAATTCTTGGTTCAGGGGTCCTTCTCTTATACCCCTTTTTGGCTTTGATCCCTTTGTCCATGCAGGGGAATTTCCCCCCATCTTGGGTTTGTTGTGGGTGTTGCCAGGCCGAAGCACCTGGCCTATTCACTGGGCAGGGCAGAGTCCTCAGCCGCTCAGCAGGAGCGGAGCCAGCATTGTCACTGGCAGGGGCAGGGCCATCAGCTGCCCGGCAGGAGGTGGGCCAGGAAAGTCCCAGGCAAGCAAAGTCATCAGTCGCCTGGCAGGGGGGCGGAGCCAACATTGTATCAGGCAGGGCAGGCTATCAAGAGCTACTCTTCCCCTACTCTCAATGCAAATGCCCCACTCATCCCACACTGACTCATTCAGACTCTCTGGAGCCACCCAGCTCCTGTCACACGCACACCAGAACCAGCAGAGACCGGTAGACAGTTAGACAAGAAAATAGCTACTTTCTAAAAGTGCTATTTTCAAACACAGAGTCTAAAAACCATCCACACAAACGGATGCGTTATTAAACCCTGAGTTCAGGGATACCAAACTCGACATTGCACCATGCTCCCCGAGCCCGCTAGGATTATAGCATTAATAATCCTGGCAGCCCATTCTAACTGATGGAGAGCAGGTTACCTTACAATAGTGAAAAACGACTATGGCTGTAATTCACTATTAGGACATGCCCACCTTGTCAGGCTTGTCCTACCTTATGCTTACAATGCACCCTGCCCGTGGGCCTACCAGAGGGGTGACTAACATGAAGTTAAGGGAAGGTTTAGGGAATGGCAAGTAGGTGTACTTGCGCAGTCCTCGTGACAGTCAGACTGCACGTGGTCTAGCAATGGTAGACCTCCAGACATACTTTTACTAGGCCGCTTTTGTGGGTGGCACAACATGTGCTGCAGGCCCACTAGCAGAATTTGTATTTATAAGCCCTGGCACTCCTGGTGCACTCTACTAGGGACTGACAGTAAACCAAATAAGCCAAACATGGAAGTCAATCAATACAGCAATTTCACATAGGGAGCACTTGCACTGTGGCACTGATCAGCAGTGGCACAGTGCCCAAAGCATATACCAGCAAAAACATCGTAAACAGAGGAGGCAAACAGAAAAAATGGAGGAGAGACTCATGCCAATGATGCCAGGTCTAACACGTGTCCCCTCCAGCTGAAATGTGGGGAGAACTACCCTTACCCTAGGGAGTCCTCATCACTAAGGCGGAAAAATCTGGACAGACCATCAGCATTGGCGTGATCTGTGCCAGGGCGGTGTTCCACCGTGAAGTCCATCCCCTGTAGGGAAATGGACCACCTCAACAGCTTTGGATTCTCACCCCTCATCTGCATCAACCATCTGAGGGGCCTGTGGTCTGTCTGAACCCGGAAGTGAGTCCCAAACAGGTAGGGTCTTAGCTTCTTCAGCGCCCAGACCACAGCAAATGCTTCTCTTTCTATCGCACTCCACCTCTGTTCCCTGGGAAGTAACCTCCTACTTATGAAGGCTACAGGTAAGTCTCGGCCCTCTTCATTCACCTGAGCTAGAACAGCCCCCACGCCATGCTCTGAAGCGTCCGTCTGGACAACAAATTCTTTAGAAAAGTCGGGTGCCTGGAGTATGGGTGCTGTGCACATTGCAGTTTTCAGGGTGTCAAAGGCCGTCTGACAGGCGTCAGTCCAGTTCACAAGTCGTGGCTGCTTCCTGGAAGTCAGCGAAGTCAAGGGGTGCACAATGTTACCATAATCCTTGACAAACCTCCTGTAATAACCCGTGAGACCCAAGAAGGCTCTCACCTGAGTCTGGGTTTTGGGCGGTGCCCATGCCAGGATGGTATCAATCTTGGGTTGCAGGGGGGCCACCTTGCCACTCCCTACTTGGTGCCCCAAGTACACCACTGAACCCTGCCCAATCTGGCACTTACTGGCTTTGATTGTGAGGCCTGCTCTGCGCAGGGCCAACAACACTTCCTGGAGGTGGCGCAAGTGTTCCTCCCAGCTGGCGCTGAACACTGCGATGTTGTCCAGGTAGGCGGCACTGAAATCCTCCAGTCCAGCCAAGACCTGGTTGACCAACCTCTGGAAGGTGGCAGGGGCATTCTTCATCCCAAAGGGCATAACCCGGAACTGGTAGTGCCCATCTGGTGTGGAGAATGCTGACCTCTCTTTTGCCCCATCAGTCAAGGCGATCTGCCAGTACCCAGACGTTAGATCAAACGTACTAAGGTACCGGGCAGCCCCTAACCGATCTATGAGCTCATCAGCTCTGGGGATGGGGTGCGCGTCAGTCTTGGTGACTGAATTGAGTCCTCGGTAATCCACACAGAACCGAAGTTCCGGTGAAGCACCAGGCGCTGCAGCTTTTGGGACCAAGACCACTGGGCTGGCCCAAGGACTGCTAGAGGACTCAACCACCCCTAAGGCAAACATCTTGGAGACCTCCTCCTTGATGTATGCTCTGACCTTGTCAGTCACTCTGTAAGCCTTGTGCTTGACAGGAGTGCTGTCCCCGGTGTCCACATCATGGACACACCACTGAGTGACACCAGGAATCAAGGAGAACAGATCAGGGAATTGTCCCAACAATTGGCGACAATCCTGCTGCTGTTCAGGGGTCAGTGTGTCAGAGAGGACAACACCATCCACTGACCCATCTTGCTCTTTTGCAGACAGGAGGTCAGGAAGAGGCTCACTCTCCTCCTCCGTTCCAGCATCTGTAGCTAGGAGCATGCCCACTTCGGACCTTTCTAAGTGGGGCTTCAAACGGTTGACATGCAGGACCCGCAAGGGGTTCCTGGGAGACTTTAAGTCCACCATGTAGGTGACATCGCTCTTTTTCTCCACAACCTCAAACGGTCCAGTCCACCTGTCCTTGAGCGCACAAGGTTCCACAGGGGACATGACCCAAACTTTCTGTCCAGGCTGAAGCTCTACCAGAGTGGCCTTCTGGTCGTACCACCGCTTCATCTCCTCCTGGCTGGCCTCCAGATTTGCCTGAGCAAGATCTCTGAAGCGCCTAGTCTGGTTCCTAAAGGCCAGCATGTAACTGTATACATCCTGGGGAGGTTTCCTGGGAGATTGCTCCCAGCCTTCTTTGACCAGACTCAAAGGTCCTCTTACCGGGTGACCATACAAAAGCTCAAAGGGGCTGAACCCTAGAGACTTCTGTGGCACCTCACGGTAAGCAAACAACAGGCATGGCAAGAGGACGTCCCATTTACGCCTCATTGGTTCTTCAAGACCCATAATCATGCCTTTAAGGGTACGGTTGAATCTTTCAACCAACCCATTACCTTGAGGGTGGTAAGGAGTGGTGAACTTATAAGTTACCCCACACTCCTTCCACAGAGACTTCATATAGTTGGAAATGAAGTTGGTGCCCCGGTCTGACACCACCTCTCTGGGGAACCCCATTCGGGAGAAAACACCCATCAGTGCCCGTCCCACCACGGGGGCAGTCACTGTTCTGAGAGGGATGGCTTCCGGGTACCGTGTGGCATGGTCCACCAAGACCAGGATGAACCTGTTGCCCAGGGCTGTCTTGGGGTCCAGGGGCCCAACAATGTCAATCCCCACCCGGTCAAAGCGGGTACTGACCACGGGAAAAGGTTGGAGGGGAGCCTTCTGCTTCCGCCCGCTTTTCCCACTTGCCTGGCAAGTTTGACAGGTCTTGCACTGGATGTCTACATCCCTTCGCATCTGAGGCCAATAGAAATGGGTGACAAGCCTGTCATAGGTCTTGTCCTGCCCCAGATGTCCAGCTAACGGAACGTCATGAGCCAAACCCAGTAGGAAGGCTCTGAAGCGCTGGGGTACCACCAGCACACGGGCTGACCCAGGCTCAGCAGCCTTAGGCTCGCTATACAGGAGGTCGTTCTCCCAGTAAACAAAATGTGACCCTGACTGATCACCTGAGGTTTGGGCTGAGGCCTGCTGCCTCATACCCACAAGAGAAGGGCACACTTTCTGTTCTGCACAGAATTCTTCCCTGGAGGGACCACCATCCTGCTGCCAGTGGGTCAGCTCGGGCAGGTCTCCCAGTTCAGCAACTTGTTCACCTGTGGGTTCCAGGGCATACCCCTCAAGGTCTGCCTCCTCCTGGACCACGGGAACTACGGGGGACGGTTTCCCGCGCCCCCTGCCTCTTCTCTTCACAGCTGGGTCCTGGGCCATACTTTCAGGCTCCAGAACCCCATCAACACCCTTACTTGCTGTCATGGATCGAGTGGTTGCACACACCCACTCTGGCACACCCAACATTTTCAAATGTGTCTCCCTCTCCACCTTAGCCCAAGGGGAGTCTTCTAAATCATTGCCCAGGAGACAATCAACAGGCATGGCGGGCCTTACAGCAACTTGAAGAGTACCTGAAACTCCCCCCCATTCAAAGGAAACTTGAGCTACCTCACACTCTCTCTGGGAGTTGTCAGCAGCTATCACAGGGTAGAATGCGTGGGGAACAACTTGCTCTCTGGACACCAAGTGACACTTGACAGCTGTCACACTCGCTCCGGTGTCTCTGAGAGCTTCCACTCTATGGCCATTAATGGTCACCCACTGCCTATATTTCTTAGTGTTACTAGGCAGAGGGGGTGGAGGGACCAATTCCATGTCTCCTAGAGAGACCAGGGACATCTCTGCGGGACCCTCCCCACTATGGGCAACCATCTCCTCCCCTCCCAGAGCTACACTCGCCAACTGACGGGGGGCGGCACGTGGTGGTGCACCGGGTGGTGCACTAGAGTTCTTCAAGGGACACTGAGGATCATAAAAATGGTGTCCCACCTGCTTACAAGCGAAGCAAGTCATGGGGCCCCTACGAACAGGTTTACCTGTCGGGGCCTCTGATTTCTTATCTGGGGGAGGCTGGGAACCCTTCCCTTGGTTCCCTTGGGGATTACTTTGGGGCCCTTTCTGGGACTCCTTCTGTTTACCCTTGTCCCCCCCACTCTTCTGCTGGGGACCCTGCCCACCTTTGGCTGAGTCTCCCACTGGACCCTTGTGGACCCTGGTACTGACCCAGCGGTCCGCCTCTTCAGCAAGTTTTCTAGGCTTAGATATCTTGCTATCAATAAGGTGCTGGCGCAGCTCTGGAAAACAGTTATTAGACAAGTGCTCCCAAGCAAACAAATCATAAAGAGCATCATAACTTTCCACTTTGCTGCCCTTTACCCAACCATCCATGGCTCTGCAAAAATATGACACATACTCCACCCACGTGGTACCAGGCAACTTCTTACATTCTCTAAAGGCCTGTCTGTACTTTTCTGGGGTTAGGCCATACCTTAACATTAAAGCATCTTTCATATGAGCATAAGACATCCTATCCTCAACAGGCATGTCTAACAGGGTATCTCTTCCCTCATTCACAAAGCGACCCCACAACCCCGCTCCCCAATCCTTCTCAGGGACCCGGTGGGCCAACAATGCTAACTCATATGCTTTAAACCACTGACCAATATCCTCATTCTTCTGAAAATCTTTGATCACATCTTTGGGAAAATAAAACCTATTTTCTGCAGGCACAGATGGGATGCTGCCACCAGAGGGATTCAATTCTAACTCTTTAGCTTTGAGCTCCAACTCCCTCAACTTGGTATCACGCTCAAAAGCTAACTTCTCTCTTTCAAACTCTAACCTTTTGATCTCCATATCAGCTTCTCTCCTGCCTCTTGCATTCTCTATCTCCAACTGCCCATTTATCTTAAGTTTTGCCATTTCCATGTTGTAGGCTCGCTCCTTCGCCCTTTCTTCTCTTTCTTCAGGGGAAAGACCTTTGGAGGAAACGCTGCTGCCAGGAGGGGATACAGGCCCAGTCACGGGCACTTCCTCCTCCCCTTCCTCTGTCGGTACCACCACCGGATCAGAGGGGTCTCTGGCCGCTAACCAGGCCTGCAATGCTTTAAAATAATCTTCCTTAACTTTGAGGCCTGTTGTAGGAACTTTCAACTGCTCGCAAAAGTGCTCCAGTTGCTTTCTGTTGTATTTCTTTATCTTCTTCCTATCAAACTCCTCCTCAACAACAGGTGTAGTGCCTCCAGCATTACTCATGGTCAAAACTGGCAGTTTCAAAAATCAAGCTTCAGGAAATTGGAGAACAAAAATAGAATATCCAACCAAAACAGATTGTGGCTGCGCTATGGTCTGCTTTCACTATGTAGCGCACACTAATCACTGCACATGGGTCATAAATGCAAAGTTCAACATCCCACCGCTGACCCACCAATGTTAGAAGCGGCTGTCTCTAGTTGGCAGAGGTATACACTTCTGACAAATAGGGACACACCTTTTCTAGTCAGGGCAAGGAGATCACACACTTAGATAACCCCTGCTCACCCCCTTGGTAGCTTGGCAAAGCAGACAGGCTTATCTCAGAGGCAGTGCGTTAAGCATTTATGACCACATACAGTAATAAAGTGAATACACTACAAATGGACACGACATAGTAGTATTATAAAAATAAGTATTTTTATATAAGGCTTAGCACAAGACCAAATAACGACAAAAATATACCACAATCTTAATAAATACTCTTGGAAGGAAAAATAATAGTTCAAGCACGGTTTCTTCTTAGCACAAAAGTCTTTAGTATCAAAAGCAACTCTTCTTCTCTAAAACACAGTTCTTGGCAACAATGTAACCCACACGGGAGTCACACGACGTCGAGGCAAAGTTAATCCAAAGGTTCGGCGTCGACCGCGAGGAGCGCTACGTCGAGCCCGGAGTCGCACAGACCCCAACAACACAGTACCTTGGAAAAGTGAAGCACTCGAGGATCAGCGGCGTCGAGATGTCCGGCGTCGCGTCTTCGGCGTCGATCGGGCCTCGGAGTCGGGGCGATCTGCAGCGGCGTCGACCGAAGTCAGGCGGGAGCAGCGCTCACGGGATGAAGCAGGATACGACGTCGTCGATGTCGATGTTGCAAGAGTGAGCAGCGCTCACGGCGTCGAGAGGGCTCGAAGTCGATGCGATCAGCAGCGGTGCAGACACGAGGTCACTTGGAGCTGGAGCCGAACTCACTACTCACTGGCGTTGCTGCTGGCGTCGATCGGGCCCGGCGGCCGGCGTCGAGGAAGCGGGACACTGGAGCCGTTACTCACGATGTCGAGCTGGATTCGGCGGCGTCCGTCGGCGGCGAGATTGCTGGGTTCTTTCAGAGGTGCTGGATTCACAAATTCCAGCAAATAGCACTTTAAGCAGATGAAGTCCTTTAGCCCTGTGACTTCAACAGGAGACTGGCACTATTCCAGCCCTTGGAGATTTTCTTAGCAAAGAGTGAGAGTACACACACAGTTCCTCTCTCCTGGTTCCTTGGCAAAAATAAAGAAGCAATGCAGGATTCCCCCAACAAACAGCACTCTGGCAGAAGGGGTAGGCAGTCCTTAGATCAGCAGGCTTCTTGTCCTTGGTTCAGGTTTCCTTGTCAGAAGTGATCTGAATTCTTGGTTCAGGGGTCCTTCTCTGATACCCCTTTTTGGCTTTGATCCCTTTGTCCATGCAGGTGAATTTCCCCCCATCTTGGGTTTGTTGTGGGTGTTGCCAGGCCGAAGCACCTGGCCTATTCACTGGGCAGGGCAGAGTCCTCAGCCGCTCAGCAGGAGCGGAGCCAGCATTGTCACTGGCAGGGGCAGGGCCATCAGCTGCCCGGCAGGAGGTGGGCCAGGAAAGTCCCAGGCAAGCAAAGTCATCAGTCGCCTGGCAGGGGGGCGGAGCCAACATTGTATCAGGCAGGGCAGGCTATCAAGAGCTACTCTTCCCCTACTCTCAATGCAAATGCCCCACTCATCCCACACTGACTCATTCAGACTCTCTGGAGCCACCCAGCTCCTGTCACACGCACACCAGAACCAGCAGAGACCGGTAGACAGTTAGACAAGAAAATAGCTACTTTCTAAAAGTGCTATTTTCAAACACAGAGTCTAAAAACCATCCACACAAACGGATGCGTTATTAAACCCTGAGTTCAGGGATACCAAACTCGACATTGCACCATGCTCCCCGAGCCCGCTAGGATTATAGCATTAATAATCCTGGCAGCCCATTCTAACTGATGGAGAGCAGGTTACCTTACAATAGTGAAAAACGACTATGGCTGTAATTCACTATTAGGACATGCCCACCTTGTCAGGCTTGTCCTACCTTATGCTTACAATGCACCCTGCCCGTGGGCCTACCAGAGGGGTGACTAACATGAAGTTAAGGGAAGGTTTAGGGACTGGCAAGTAGGTGTACTTGCGCAGTCCTCGTGACAGTCAGACTGCACGTGGTCTAGCAATGGTAGACCTCCAGACATACTTTTACTAGGCCGCTTTTGTGGGTGGCACAACATGTGCTGCAGGCCCAGTAGCAGCATTTGTATTTACAAGCCCTGGCACTCCTGGTGCACTCTACTAGGGACTGACAGTAAACCAAATAAGCCAAACATGGAAGTCAATCAATACAGCAATTTCACATAGGGAGCACTTGCACTGTGGCACTGATCAGCAGTGGCACAGTGCCCAAAGCATATACCAGCAAAAACATCGTAAACAGAGGAGGCAAACAGAAAAAATGGAGGAGAGACTCATGCCAATGATGCCAGGTCTAACACTCCTTTACTATGAATCTCAGTGACTAAGCTACGCACCTGGACTACTTATTAGAGAAATAATCTACACTGACAATAATTAAAAAGTGAACATTTCTCAAGGTTTATCTAATTTTTACTCTCGCTCTCTTTATATATATGTTTGATTCCTAATTTATGCATTTGTACTATTTATACAAATAATTATGAGTGGGTCTTAAATTCTGCTACTATCGTTGGTCTATCCTGAAATGCACAACACCTCTGGAGGCTTAAACCTCGAGCTGAACACGTGGTCCATAAAGATGAGACAAGAAGGCTTTTGCTCTACCTCTGTTTCTGGACCAGTGGCATTTTGGCATCCCTCCCACTCGTATTCTGGTAGCCAGTTCCTCATATCTGACACGGGTGCCATTCATTGCCAGAGCACAATGGGAACATTTATGCTTTTGTTCAGGCAGCCTGCCACTTACTTCGAACTGGGCTACTACCCAATAACACATATCAATTCATCTGTTGAAATTTCATCCCTGACCAATCCTAGGCAGTCGAGGTGTAGACAGTATTGTTGTCAGTAGGGCCAGGGGGTGAGAGCTGCTATTCTGACACCACTCGCTTATGTAGTACCTTGGTGCCCATGAGCTGAGGGGTGAAGGCCCCTGTGCAGGTATACTGCCTCTTTCGATCTGTTTAAAGCCCCGGAGGCCATGGATGGCCTGCTATCTCAGCACTGCTGTCACCTCTGACGTCAGGGGTGAGGGCTGCTTATTGCTGTCTAGTTACTGCTGGCTCCATGAATCGCTTTTGTGCACTTGGGGTTGGGGGGTAAGAGTTGCTACTGAGGCACTGCTAGCTCTATGTATTGCCTTGGTGTCCTTTGTGTTAGCTGTTTTCCTGGCACTTGCTCCATGAATACAGGACTTCACTAAAGTCATTATAGGCAATCGTCTTTTGCACTGCCACCAGATTACAACAAATAGCATTACAAGTAGCTTTGTCCTTGCTGTGTGCCTTTAATTTAGGCCAGAAGTGCTATGAGCCCAGCACACCTCCAGTTTGGCAAAACTGTTCACCAGCAATTAAAACAAAATTCCCCCAAATAGTTATTTTGTGGCCTGGTGTTCCCAATGCCAGCTAAAAGCTGTGAAAATATCGAGACACCCTGAAACACAAAACATTCCTGACTATAATGCTCAAGTTTCTGCTAGCCGGTACTGTAGGGCTCTGGTGACATTAATGAGATCATTACACATCCTCAGTAGTCCATTATACATGCAAAGACATTTGCTTTCACCAAGTGCAACATTTAAAATATGTTTTAGTTGGCACTACACTATTGAATAACTCTGCATAAGCTGTTGCGGTATGAAAGGGAACTTTGGTCTCTTGATCCTGGAAATATTCAAAGTAGGGGCTCGACAAAGGCTCTGACTCAAGACGGCCATTGCACATTCATCCATTCTAATAGGTAGGCTCCTGGCCTTTGAGTGCACCAATTTATGGTCATAATTTGAATGCCTTTCAGGATCATAACCACTTAGTAGCGACCTATCATTAATCAGGTGAAGATCACTAGTAAGAGTAAGAGTGAAACAGAATTGCGAAAACAAAAGCAGTGCTTGAGAGATGTGAGATGGTGGCTAAAGACAAACAATCGAGTGTTATTATCCATAGGTTATGGTATATTCAATAAGTAATGTTATTGCATTACTTGTTAAGTAAAATATAAAAGAAAGAAAGTGTGGTGGTGCTGAGAATGAAAATTAATTTCGAAGAATCCTAGAAGTGTCCTTTCAAGTCAGAAAAATGATGTCAATGGTCTTTGCTAACAACCAAACAATTGTTTGTCAAAGATGTTATTGAGTAATTGTTTCTTCTTCAAATGCCTGCATATAATTGCGCACATATGTGGGTACCACATTGCATCCCATGGCAGCTCCCTCTATTTATAAAATACCATTCTTTTAATCATAAAGCTTTTATTTTTTTAAATGATTAAATACAAAAGCTATAAAAATTCACTTTATTCAGAGTGCCATCTTTACATGCATTAGGAACAAAGAACTGTTGGTGCGAGTGGCATAGTATGCAAAGATGCACCTTTTAGTGTTACTAGGTGCACTGCATCAGTGTTATGCAAATGTGTAGATACTTGTGTTTGCTTGTTTAAATAGTTTGAATTGTTTGCATTTTTCTAGTCTTATCCTTAATATAGTTGCTGGTGAGAGCTAATGTGAATTTGTATTGCCTGCAAATATATATATATATATATTTTATCACCTAAGAATTTCTATCTGATATATGGTTTCTGATAAACATTTTAAAACACATTATTATAAATATTAGACCAGATTCGCTTAGTAGATGGGTTTGACAATACTTTCTATAATTATTCTGATGTGTTAGTATTATATGCAGCTTATTATAGTCCGTTGTGACATTAGTGCTCACCTGCAATACAGATAGTACATCACTACTCTACTGTAATAATTTATTACTGATGAGCTACGTGATGTGACAATTCATCCGACCAGAGCCAGCGGGCAGTGTGACAGGTATAACACTGAGTGGCATACCAGCTTCAGGAAGCTACCTTTTTTAGTTGCCCTTCACTGGCAGAGACAATATTTATGATGATTTTTCTACTGTACCCTCCACTGAGAGTTTCCGCTTGAGGTTCCTCTCTGGCAGAATTTTTAGCTCTTTCTCAAGAAGGTATTAGTTAAGCTCTCGCTTCTACGAAGTAGGCATCCCTATTGGGCCCCCTATTCCCCACTTCTTTCTTTTCTATACCGTCTGTCTTGTCCTTACACATCTCTGCAGTCTTTCCTTGGAATCTTCCATGGTTGCTGGCTCCTGGAAACATATACCTGTGATGCCACTCCACAAGAAACCTATGGTAGATACAAACATCTTAAGCAACTTCAGTCCCATCTCCTTTCTGCCACTTCCCATGAAAACTTTGGAGAGTGAACAGCTGCCCACTTATCATGAGACCAGTTTACTGTTAGATCACGCTCAGTCTGGCTTTCATCCACAGCACAGAACAGAATATGTGCGTCTGGCAGTCGCCAAGGAAACTGACTGATCCTAGACCAGGGAGGTTCAGCTACTCTTGGTCCTATCTGCAGCCTTTGATACAGTCTTGAATGCCACCCTCATTACTCGCCTCTGCAGCAGCTGGATTTGCAACACAGCCCTCAGCTGTCACTCTTCGTTCATCTATCTCCACTACTCTGCCTTTTGGCATTCCACAGGGAGCCACCATTAGCCCCACTTTATTTAACATATACGTCACTGATGATGCATTTCCAACATACGTTGGAAGGTGGAGCTCGGTGAGAGACTGCAGCAGGGAGCAGTAGTCACTGAGAGCCAAGAGCTGACACCCAGAAACAAGAGCCATTATGGGCTCTCTCTTGAGAGACGGCCACACAGCAGCACGATTCAGCGGTCAGTCTTCATCCAGCTGGTCTGTGGCAGCCGGGGATTGCTCCGGCTTTGCTTCCACCTCTGTGAGGCATCGCCATCACCATGCCGCCTCACTGCACAGTAACACACCCTCCTGCACCTGACTCTTTTGGCAGTGGAGGCCACCAGTGTTTGGACTGATGTCAATGAGTGGGAGGGTATGGCAGTGGCTGAGGTGCTAGTGCATGTGCATGTGGTCACAACCTGGGTGTAGCGAATGTGGGTGTGCCAGGTGTTGGGTGAGAGCGAATGGCCACTTCCCTCTAGAGGCAGGCGACCATGTGTGTCTTCCACCCTCACCTCAATCCTTCTTCTTTTTCTATTGCATCACCCTTACCACCTCACTGCGATTGTGCCTCGGCTGGGTCAACGGTGGTGCATTAATGGGGACAGTGGCAAGAATTTGACAGGCCCGTATGGAGGTCTTTGTCTTTCAAGTAGCCGTCAAGTCAATCCAGGCCTTTACTTCAGAACACCCATGCATTTGTGCTGTTGCAGCCATTAGCTACCAGCCAGTAAGAGGCTAAGGGACAATAAGCACGTCATGCAACCAGTCGTGCTGAGCTTAAACTTATTGCCGGAAAGTTTTTGGCATCCATTACTCTTTAGCCAACTCATCCATTCTTAAGGCAGTTCTAAAGGGTTCCAGTTTCCACTGGTGTCTCTAGCACCTTTTACACATTCATGCATTTGTTTTTAAAGCTCCCGTTTTGAGATTTAAACAGCCAACAAGCTGACAAGCCTGGGAATGAAAGGAGTTAAAGGTTACAAAGGGAATAAAGGCGACAAATACACCCATGCTGTTCTTTCCACAGTACAACTGCTGGATAACAATGAGAACACACATCTCATTATTACTAAGGGCACAGAGTTCACAATCAGATGAAAAAACAAAGAAGAGCCAAACGTGTGAGCAAACAACAAGGGCAACATGGTATGGGCAGTAAGAATATGAGCAATAGGACCCGTAAACAGGGCTTCGTGAGTGAAGAACCTCAACACCGACCCATGCCCAAAGACACCTATGATGTCAAAGGAATTTGGGGATACTTTTTGACAGTACCAAAACCTCCCTTAACCATTAGTGAATACAAGTGAAAGATCGAACAGAAATCATACATCGATGGTGAGATAAAGTCTGGGCACAGGGCCCAGTGTACAAGCTCGGTCTACTATACTCAGCGCCAATTCTATGTGGACATGTTCCATTGGCAGCCTTCTCCATATGGATTCAAGCCAGCAGATCTCTGGGCAGGATACAGAGGGTATCAGTATACACCTCCTCTAAGCCCTAAAGTAATAATAGAAAATCACCGGCTCAGAACACGTAATGCGGCACCATCAGGCTCACCAGGCCCACTTGATACACGATACCAGGCAAGGCAGGTAATGCTCAGATGAACTGCGTGACATATCAGAACCCATCGCTCTTTCCCACGGTAAATGCAGTAGATCCTCCAGTGATATTTGTCCAACCCTTGGGCAACAATAGCACCTATGGGGTATCCTCCACAAGTAAGCAAGGAGGTGAGTAAGAAACCCTGAGGGGCAACAATGGTAATCCATCCTTAATGGCAGCCTTGCATGCGAAACAATTGACAGAAGGTATGATCAATCAATCAATCAATCAATCAAAGCATTTATATAGCGCACTACTCACCCGGAGGGTCTCAAGGCGCTAGGGGAGGGGGGGTCCGCTACTGCTCGAACAGCCAGGTCTTGAGCTGCTTCCTGAAGGCGAGGTGGTCCTGGGTCAGGCGGAGGTGGGTCGGGAGGGAGTTCCAAGTCTTGGCGGCCAGGTAGGAGAAGGACCTTCCCCCTCTGGTGGCTCTTCGGAAGCGGGGGTCGGTGGCGAGGGCGTGGCCAGTCGATCAAAGCTGGCGTGTGGGAGCGTTGAAGTTGAGGCGGCTGTTGAGGTATCCTGGGCCTTGGTTGTGTAGGGCTTTGTGTGCGTGGGTAAGGAGACGGAAGGTGATTCTCTTGTTGACCGGGAGCCAGTGCAGGTCTCTCAGGTGTCCGGAGATGTGGCTGCGACGGGGGATGTCCAGGATGAGTCGTGCTGAGGCGTTCTGGATCCGCTGGAGTCTCTTCTGGAGTTTGGCGGTGGTACCGGCGTAGAGGGAGTTGCCGTAGTCCAGACGGCTGGTGACGAGGGCCTGGGTGACCGTCTTCCTGGTCTCGGTGGGGATCCACCGGAAGATCTTACGTAGCATGCGCAGGATGTTGAAGCATGACGAGGAGACGGCGTTGATTTGTCTGGTCATGGAGAGGGAGGAGTCCAGGATGAAGCCCAGGTTGCGTGCGTGGTCTGTTGGTTTGGGAGCGCTGCCCAGGGCGGGGGGCCACCAGGAGTCGTCCCAGGCGGAGGGTGAGGATCCCAGGATGAGGACTTCCGTCTTGTCCGAGTTCAGTTTCAGGCGGCTGTTCATCATCCACTTGGCTACGTCTGTCATCCCTTCGTGTAGGTTGGCTCTGGCGGCGGCGGGGTCATTGGTGAGGGAGAGGATCATCTGGGTGTCGTCGGCGTAGGAGATGATGTTGAGGTTGTGTTGGCGAGCGATGGCTGCGAGGGGGCTCATGTAGACGTTGAAGAGGGTTGGGCTGAGCGAGGAGCCTTGAGGAACGCCGCAGATGACTTCGGTGGCTTCTGACCTGAATGGGGGGAGGCGGACTCTCTGTGTCCTTCCGGCGAGGAAGGAGATGATCCACTCCAGTGCCTTCTCCTGGATTCCAACGTTGCTGAGGCGCTGCACTAGGGTGCGGTGGCAGACAGTGTCGAAAGCGGCGGAGAGGTCTAGGAGGATGAGGGCCGCTGTTTCTCCGTTGTCGATCAGGGCTCGGATGTCATCGGTGGCTGCGATCAGGGCAGTCTCAGTGCTGTGGTTGGCCCGGAATCCAGACTGCGAGAGGTCGAGGGATCCGTTCGTCTTGAGGAAGGCGGCCAGCTGCTTGTTGACGGTCTTCTCGATGACTTTTGCAGGAAACGGGAGCAGCGAGATGGGGCGGTAGTTCTTGAGGTCGGTGGGGTCGGCTGATGGCTTCTTAAGTAGAGCGCTGAGTTCGGCGTGCTTCCAGCTCTCCGGGAAGGTAGCAGTGTCGAAGGAGGTGTTGATGATGTCCCGCAGGTGGGGTGCGATGACAGCGTCGGCCTTGTTGAAGACGTGGTGAGGGCAGGGGTCGGTCGGAGTTCCAAGCTGTGAGCAGAGGAGGGATAAGGCCCAGATGAACATAGGCCAACTAAGAAACTTCACAGTCCACTGGGCAGATATCCCGGTTTCTCCGAACACCCTGGTGCAACTCAGAGGAATGAAAAATTACAAGACATAGGGCCCGATTCACAGAACTAACTTAAGACAAAATCCTAAACTTACTACCATTTTGGTATTCACAGAAAGCACTTACTCATTTTCCAAATCCAAATTTAAATTTTAAGACTTTCGGTATTCATAGAAGGGATTTAGGAGTCCTAAAGTTAGGACTCCTAACTTCTGTGAATACCGAAATTAGTAAGTGCCTTCTGTGAATACCAAAATGAGTAAGCGCCTTCTGTGAATACCAAAATGGTAGTAAGTTTAGGATTTTGTCTTAAGTTAGTTCTGTGAATAGGGCCTATACATCCTGGCTCCTCCAAACAACCTGGAACTTCCTGCAATAAATACAAATCAACAAGTTAATAATGCACAAGCTCACCCTAAGTTGGAGGAGGCTGCACATTATTCAACTCTAGGGTGGGCAGCCAATGACAGAGCTCTGACCTCAACCGCACAGGCAACAGTGATGCACGCTGACAAATCAGACATTCAAATCTCAGTCCACCAAATGTTAGTCAACTATATTATGACCATCAATAGCAAATTGGACTGGCTAAATGGATTTCTAGTAAAGCCCAATATTTAGCGATCGAAGAGGGGAGGGCCACTTGTCACTGCAGCCCCTTGATTGAAAAACTTGCATTTTTCCTCAATATAATGACAGCAATTCATAAAGATCTGATAGAAGCAGCTGTAAAAGCCCGGGCAGCCCAAGTTAGATGCCCACCTACTCGATGGATTTAGGCCCAGATCTCTGTACTGGGGTGAATGTATGACATTGTTCTACATTCTGTCCATCAATTGTTCTTTTTGCACATACTCCTTCTGGCCTAAAATGTGCCATCTGTAATACTGTGTCAAAGCAGTCAAGAGCTCACGATTACCCTGGTGCAGCAACACAAGAAGATATGAATATTCATTTCATCAGCCCCTCAGCTATTGCCAACCAAGCAAAGAAGGATCATTCCGGCTTAAAGGATGGTTTTCACAGAATGCCACAAAATATTTTTCCAATGGGCAAGATAGGTGACAAATATCTTGTGGACAAGAGGCCCAAATCATCAAAGGGCAGCTCTTATTCATGTACTAGTGAGCTGGAAATGAACCCAGTACCTACGTCTGGGAAAGAGTTGTCACTCAAGGTGAACTAGGCCTAATCAGACCATTCCCTTATCGAGAAAGAACCAAAAGAGATTAAAGAAGCTAAATAAGAAGATGAAGTTGACACCAAGAAATCAAAGGTATAACGATTGCACTTCTTCAAAACTTTTTCCTCTCTTTGTGCCCATGAAACTAGGTGCACATGATTTGACGGAAATGCCAGACATGAACAGCTCAGACAAGGCCCTGTCCTCCAAAGGTTTGATAAAAATGGACACCAAAGGCCTAACCAATAATTTAGCTGGCTGAATAATTTCCATCATCAACCTGCACAGAAAGTGACATCACTGGATTTCCCATCATTCATCTGCACAAGAAGTGACATTACTGGCTTCCTGCCAAAACTGTCCTTAAAAAAAGAAGCCCAGTAAGAAGAGTAATTTCCATTGTCCATTCTCACAGGTAATGACATCGCTGAATTTCCCACAATTCATCTGCAAAGGAAGTGACAAAAGTGCTCTCCTGTCCCAGGACCTACCTAATGGCTGCCACTGCATTGATGCCCAGCGGGCACACCACTGGTGAGCCAAAGGCAAGCCTGTCTGCACCCATCCATGCCTGGACCACGCCCAGTGCCACTAACCCTGGTCTATCACCCTACCACTGGTACCATGCTGCGACCCTCCGTGTCCTCAACCCCGAGTGCTGCTCCACATGCTGCTACCTTGATGGACCACGCAACACCCAGGAATCATTCTTCTGCGCATCCTGCAGGTTTTCGTGTATTTACCCACACCAATCACTCCCCACACCAAGAACACCCAACACGCCACACTCTCACACTCACAGAGTCCTTCAACCACCCACACAAATATCGGACCTACTTTCCTCACAGAAACCTAGCTGAATTTTGCATCTGCACCTGACATCGTCACAGCCACTTCCCCGGCTACAAGATTGCCCGGCAAGACAGACTTCACTAACCCGGGGTTGGACTCTCTCCATCATCCACAAGTGAGACCTATTGCATTTTTAATGCTTGTTTCCTCTCCAGCGCTGACAGTCAAACGAGCTGTGGTGTGACTAATACACATTCTACCTCTGTGCTACACACTTAAGAATACCAATTTAATTAGTATGCCATGCTTTGTGTTGGCATGGGCTCATAATATGGCTATGAGCAGACAAGAATCTGTCACAGGGACATACAGTGCTTTCAGTTCTAGGTTTTCATTTAACAACCTGGAGGCGTCTGGGAGTTGTAGTCTTGTTGCATTTCAGTGGAGGCAATATGACCAATGATCTTGATGCTTTGTCAAAGAGCACAGCTCTTCAGAGCTGGAAGCCTGGTGCAGCAAACAACGTGGCCTTCTCTGGGAGCCCTGCAGCTATAGGTGCCATATAGAAACCTACAGGATACCAGTTAAAGTAAACTGAGCGAGTTGGTATTTTTTTTTTTTAATAAATGCTTGTTGATGTGCTGAGGGAGTGACGTCGGACGCCCTCTTCCAGTGCACAGGCAAAATGTATATTTCAAAGGCAGCGTATTATTACAAGCATTGGCATAGCCAATAGGTCTTGCCTTTGGAACTGTATAAGTATTTAGTTATGCAGTACAATATCCTTGGTGCAACAACATCAACTGTAGCATGGCTAAACACTTATAAGGTCCCAAAGGTGAGACCTATTGGCTATGCCTATGATTCTTTGTATTTTCCTCCAGCAATACACTCTCGCTTTCTTCCATCCTCACTGCGGTATCTATGAAATCTTACTGGCTCACAGCCCTTTTCCCCTCTTGCACTCTCACACCCTCTATCTCTTTCTTCTAACCTCCCTAAAACAGTCCTTCTCTTATACCTTCCCCTTCCTTCTCAACTATTCCCTACTTTATCACAGCTAAAATATAGCGCTAAATGCTGATTTTCTATTTCAATAGAATTTGCATATTTTTTATTTAATTACCAAGTTAAAAGCTAAAGTGCAGATGCTACAGAGGTCTCGTATTTGCGAGAATTTGAGCTACAGGCATTGTAAATGACAATGCCTTTTATTTATGTGTTTACAAAACCTGCAAGTGGAGCTTACATAGCACTTGCAGGTTTTGTAAACACATAAATAAAAGGCATAGTCATTTACAATGCCAATAGCTCCAACTCTCACAAATGCGAGACCTAGTGCATTGCAAATGCTCGTCTACGCTTGGCATCGGAATGATTGGATTTCATATTTGTATTGGACACAGTGTTCTGTTCCAATTGATCTCGAGAAAGAAGTGGACACTTAGCTGTGAAAGAGGAGATCGGAGGAGCGGTATCCGTCCAGAGGCAGATTTCACAATGTGGATAGGAAACCCCACGCACAAGTCCCAGTTTTCTCATGAGACCAAAATATGTGTGGTCTTGGGCAAATCATTTAACTTCACACTGCCTCATTTTCTCTCAACGACCAGTTTGAGAACACTGTGAAACTGATTGTTTTTGAACGAGTGGTATACAATAACACCACAACACCACAACTGCACAGTGTAATAAATAACACGAGTGCTTCCTGTATAACAATACCATTAACCTTATATAGCTCACACGGCAAAACTGATAACTTTAAAGGCCGTCTGAAGAGAATGTCGACTGCACAAAGAGGTATACAACAATGCTTCTAAGCATAGCAAAGACATCATACATACTCAATTTTAAACAATAAGGGCCTTATGTAGGAAGCTGTTCTGATACTGCAAATGCTGCGATTCGCAAAACAGACTGTTCCTATGTAGGAAAGGTTTCCGCAGCACAAAAATGGGAATCGCCAATTTAGCAATTACTATTTTTATGTTCCAACGATTCTGCGAATTATATTGCGACTTCGCAATCTGCGGCACAGCATTTGCAATAATTGCAAATACCATTCCCGCTAAATGTAAAATCGCAAATTGAGATGTAGCAAAAAATCACAAATAGCGATTTTACGAAATTCACAATTATGCACTTCTCAATTACCACCAACTATGAGCAGGTGGTAACCAGGTGCTACTTATTTAAACAGGCCCACAATGCCACTGGGACTTCCCACCATAGCTGGCCTGTATGTGATAGCCAGGAGACTGCGTATCAGAGATGCTACACAGAGAAGGAGACGCCAGGAAAGGATCTACAGAGCATGCATCACCCTCTTCCAGCTGACGAGGAGGCCATCCATGTGAACTACAGGCTGCATCCAGACAGCATTCTGGATTTGATAGAGGAGCTGACAACCATACTTGAACACCCCACACACAGGGCACACACCATTCCCACCCATGTACAGGTTCTGTGCTCACTGCACCTCCTGGTATCAGGGAGTTTTCAGGGAGTGATAGCCTCAGCAGGAGGGGTCTCTCAGAGTGCACTTTCGCGCTTCTTCCACGCTTTCCTTGATGCAATGGTTCAGAGGCTGAATCACCACATCCAATTTCCCAGCACATAGCAGGCACTAGATCAGACCAAGCAGGAATTCTACCAAACAGCCAGCCACAGCCCGTAGAGGGAGTTCCGGTGGGGCAGAAAGGTGGGGCGGGGGAGGGGCAGGGTGGGGTTTGCTAAAAACCGGAATATGGATAATTGGAGGTAAGTAAACAATTTAATAAATAAAACGAATTTCATAGCACGCCCTGCATCGCAAAATGTGATGCAGCGCAATACGAAATTCGTTTTATTAATTAAATTGTTTACTTATCTCCAATTATCCATATTCCGGTTTTTAGCACCACCCCCCCACCCTGTCCCTCCCCCACCCCGCCTTTCTACCCCACCGGAACTCCCTTCACGGGCGGCGGCTGCAAATAGTCCAATTACCCCACATCATTGGCTGGGTAGATGGGACCCATGTCGCACTCTCATCCCCATCACAGAATGAGTATGTGTTTAGGAACAGAAAGGCATATCATTCCCTGAACATCCAGGTAGTGTGCAACGCCAAACATATAATCACTGATATTGTGGCCAAAATACCCAGGAAGCACACACGACTCATTCATGTTCTGCCACTGTGGATTAAATCGCAGGCTCACAAATGGTGAGTTTGGAGTGGATCAGACAGATTCAGACACATCAGATGAGGAGGAACCAGCTCCACATTGCAGACCAGCAGGTGGTGCCGGGGCGGCTGCTGGGCGCCTGAGACGAGATGTGGTCACACAGAACTACTTCTAAGTGAGTAATGAGGACACAATGCCACAGAATGGTGCTTAACTGTGATGTTTATTTCCTTTGGTGCAGGAATACATCTGTCACACAGCGTGACTTTATTGTTATTGCTTGCACATGTTTGTGCCACAGTGCTAGTATTTCCATCAGTCAATGAGTCCATATGGAATGTGTTGCTTCACACATAGCATGAGTCCCTGATGTCTCTTCACCTCCTACGTGCATGCCCTTTTGCCCCTTGCTCAGGCTGCACACTGACCTCACTGGAGTCATCACCTACTCTGCCCTGGCACGCACTCCGGGGTCTGTCTGCTGAAAGTGGTGGAGTGATGCTGCTCCTGCTTGACTGTTCATCCGTATCCATTGTGTCACCTGTGGCAGCTGCGCGCATCTGGTCCACGGCATGTGTCACCTGCACCAGGCCCCTACCCACGTCCTGGCAGTGGTGAGCCATTTCATGCTGCATACTGACACATCTTTGGGCCAGCAGGGATGTGGCGGTTGACTGGCGGTTGCCAGCTCTTGTGTACAAGTCCGCTGGGTGTGATGACGATGTTTCTCCCTGCGCCTGGCTGCCCTGTCTCTCCTTATCTCCTTGCACAGTCCTTCCAATGCACCTGTCATGGTCATTACACCAAGCCCCATTTCTGTCATGTTGTGATTGTGTGCAGCCAATTGGCACTGTATTGACCTTATTCCTTTCACTTGCAGGCGCTGTGCTTTCAGCATGCTGCCTTCAAGGCCAGAGAACACTGTGTCTTCATCAACAGGAGCATTGCTGGTGGAGGGCCGTGCCCTGCATCTTGACCCACTCCCTTCTCTGGGTTGTACAGCATACTGTGGTGTCTGCTGTCCTGAACGCTGCCTCTGGACTGACTGTGCCTCTCCTGCTGTGTCTGTTGCCTCTGCCTCCAGCAGTGGTAGTGGTGACACTGTGTAACGCCGTTTGCCTGGCGCAGGGTCTGCTGGTCTCGCTGCGCCCTGCTCCTCCTGCCCTGCATCGTCCTCATTTTCTGGTGTGTCCACCCCTTCTGCCACCGTTTCCTGTGTTGTTGGTGGTGCTGTGAATTTAAATGCACTCAATAATTCTGTGTCCTGTCTCGCATTTGTTACGCATTAAAGTTTACAATTTTCAATTCACATTAGTACTATATGTCTGCTTTATTCATTTCCTGAATGACTCATCCCTATTCCCCCTTGCTATGTCTCACTGGTCCAGATATGAGTGCATGTGACTACATCTCCCATAATGCAATTCTGGGTGTGCTTGTGGACATGTACTGGAGTTGCACTCAGGTTGGGTGTCTGGGGGTGTCAGTGGGTTGGGTATGTATAAGGGGGTTTTAGCATGTATCTTACCTTGTCTGGTGTCTGTGTGTTCGGAGCTGTCTAGGTCAGCCACGCCAGTCACACTTTCAGGCTGAAGGGCTCCCCCCACCAGCTCCTCCAGGGGCGTTGGGTCTGGTGATGTCGACGTCCCACCTCCGGTCTTTTTGGCCTCACCCAATCTTGTAGCCACCCTCTCCTTTGACCTTTGCCCCATGTCGAACCACCTTTTGCTGAGGTCTTCCACTGAGCAGTGTGTGACGCCAATTGCATTTACTTTTTCCTGGATGTCCCTCCATATTTTTATTTTTATTGCCTCTGGCACACTTAGTGAATTTTTTCCAAATAGGAGATCATGGCTGCTGACTATTTCCTGGGTGAGGACCTCCAGCTCCCTCTCACTGAATTTTTGTTTCCTCTTTCTGCGATTTTCTTCCTGCTGCTTCTCAGTCCCCTGGGACTTCATTTCTTCTGCTTTCAGTTGCTGAGCACAAATCTCCAACCCTCCTCACTGGCTCTCACTCCGCTTCTGGCTCTCACTCAGCTGCTGGCAATCAGGTGCAGCATGGGCAGTCACACTTCCTGGTTGTGATGTCATCATTCTGCACCTGAATTGCAGATTTCCGGAATTGCAATTTCTTAATTGCGACTTCACAATTAAGGAATCGCAATTTGAGTAATCGCTATGTGATTCTATGAATTTTTGGGAATCGCACATTTTTTTGCGATATTTTACCTACATCGAACTTTGCGATTCTCAAAATGCGATTTGGGAAAAATCGCAATTTCAGAATTGCAAAATAATTTTTACCTACATATGGCCCTAATTGTATATTTTTACACAATGTTTGTGGTGTGATTTACAAGCCACATCTCCCGAGGACTCGGCTCGTCCTTTGGCTCTTAGAGTCGAGCTAGATCACTACATCGACCCTTTGAACTTGCTGGCCCACCCATCCGTAGTACATTACGGGCTTAAATGCAAAAAGTCGCTAATAGTAGTGCAGAGTCAATTATGTGCCGGACTCAACTCTTAAAGGCGGGAGGGCTAGTGCAAGGACGGTCAGTTGCATGACTAGACTATTTATTTTAGCGAGACCTCCGAGCTCTTCCGTCTCTGCCAGTTCATGTTTATTCTGCATTTTGTATTTACTGAAACGTTGTGCCTATTCTTGAGTTTTCTCTGACACGCCAGCTGGTTCTGATTACTCAGAAGTCAGGATTTGGCTTTTCGTCGAGTCACGGTAGGGGTTTTGTATTTTCTGACTAGTCACAAACATTGGCTGGTTTCACACAGTCACAAGTCGGATTTCGTTTTTAGGTGCATTCCACAGACAAGCACATGCAAGCATATAATAAACCTACTGTCTCACGCCGCCGGTACGAGATCCAATCCCGCAGGGCGTGGATAACAGGAGACAGGGTGGCAACAATCAGCGAGTGACATGCCTTCAGTGCAATCATTGCACTGCCTTTGGCATAATTCGTGACGCAAAACATAGGGCACAAATCAAAACTTAAGGCGGAACTGGGACGAGGCTTCTGGAATGGTACTGATTCCAAAGAGCCTCTGCATGGCAGAGCAGTGCATGCGCTGCTTTCGCCAGACCGAGACCTAAAAATGAATAATCAGTAATTGGTAAGCTTATCCCTACCAAACCTTTAGTTAATGGTAATTAGGACATTAAAAGATTCTTTCTGAAAATGCCACTTTTGAAATAGTTCATTCAACCATGGTACATTATTCTCAAGGGCCCCAAACCTCTACCTCATCCCTTGCAGTGTCTGCTGTTAAAGGTAACATATGGATATGGTTCAGAGTCCTAAGCAAAACAAAGGTTTGCATCTTCAACGCCCTCTTTCTCCTATCTACAGTGACCTGGTGCCCTCTTGTGGCACTCTGCAGCAGCACTGCAAGGCAGTTGCTCTACATTGGCCTCAATGCAGGACTGTCCCTTTGTAACTTAGGGCTCTGTTGGCTTAGCAGAGAACTTAACATCCTCAGTCTACTCCACATGCCAAATTTTGAGATGATCACCAAATTTCTAAAGCATTGTCAGGGACCACTGTCACAGCGGCTCCCGTCAGTGCTGTTGAAAGTTGGGTGCAGGATTCCATCAGCATGATGGAGCCTTGCATCAAACTGTTTTCTTTTAAATTTTCAAACAGAAAATCCCAAAGCTGGGTCTTCTTTTTTTTTTTAGAAAATAATAAAGAAACTGCTCCCCTGTCCATGGGAGTCCTCTCTCATGGCGAAGGGAGCATTTCACAGTTTTCACTGCCCCTTACCTCTGGGGTTGTTGTAGCCATGATGGGCAGTTAAAACTGACCTCAAATTCCGTCCATCTAAATTAGGTTTGCAGAATTGGAGGTCTGCCTATGATGGCCTTTGTTCCACAGGGCAGTCGGAGGGGTTGAATCACAAGGGGGACAGAGCCCTAACTCTAAGTCAGGCTAAATCAGATAGTGTACACTCTCGTAAAATCATTAAGGACTCCATCAACTCATCCAGCCATCAAATAGTGCCCTTGGTTCCCTGGTAGATCATCATGAACAACAATTTCAGTGCTGGCTGCTTTTCACCTATAAATATTTGTCATAACAGTGTGTAAAACATATTTTATCCCATGAAAAACAATAAATGGAAAAGGTCGTTAGTGGCACGGATCAAGGTGATTTCCTGCACTATGGTGGCCACCCTACTTGGCATAATCTGCTGGAGACCGCAAACTTATCACCAGTAAATATTCCCGCCTAAAGTTCAGCCCTGCAGTGCAAGCACTGGGTAGCTGTTCTTGTGTTCCTTATCCCAGTGTGATAGGGCGTGAGGTGAAAGTGCTGCGTTTAATCATTGCGTAACCAAGTATCTGGGTGAAAGGCATGCCTGGCGTGTGCCACTCTGGGAGTAGTATTGGCTCTCTGACATTAATAAGATGGCAGTAGGCAAAGCACCTACCTGGGAGTGGAAAGCTAATTAGAAATGTCCCTGCCACACCCAGGCATAATTGGATGTGTCAAACCGTCAGCATATGCTTAAGGTAAATCCCTCTCCGCTGACCCACACCTCAGGAATAGGAAGCCATGTTTGAAGTTTTGATGGCAGAATTTCGAGCTGTCATTGTGGTGATTTTAAGTCCACCACCACTCTTGCTGTGGGAGTCTTGCTGTTCTCGGCTATGGCAGCAGGGATTCTCCCCCAAGATGGCGCCTCAAGGAACTAGCAACTTTAGGAGGGGGCGACCCTATGACAGAAAATTCCTCAATGTCCACCTTGCATGGTAGAATTTCTATCAACTCCATGAGCACTTGAAATGTACGTCCACAGTGAAGGTATATTGTCAGTACCTACATAAATTGTCGCCATGTCACGCTGGATGGTTGGTTCCAAGCACATCTCGGGAGAAAACCTTTACTTTTCTGTTACAGTTTGCGACACTTGCCATGGAAGCTGTTCGATAGGGTACTTCTGCCAGACATGATGGCGGACGAGTGACTCTAGGTTGGGAAGCTGTTGCTCCCCCATGCCAGGTGGAGGTTACACAACACCGTGGCTGACCCAACGGCAGAGATGGAGGTATCTCTCCTAGATACATGCCTGACATGGAGGCAACTTTTGAGATGGATGTTCGACTGCCAAAGGGAGCGGATGGATTATCCACCATTGTTCATGGATTCTCTGTTGCTGCCAAAAGCAGGCTTGTGTCCCAGTGCCTGTTAAACCCTTCTCTGCGGGGTAATTCCCCCGCTAAGCTGGGGGGCGGGGGTGGGGGGGCGCGCACAGCGCCCCGGTGCTGATGACGAGCTCAGCTCGTCATCAGCCACAGTGCTCGTGTGCTGATGACGAGCTGAGTTCGTCACGGCCACGCCCGTTTCTTAGAACGCTCAGCACAGCAGGGGAATTATCCCCGCGTGTGAACATTCTAACGGCCATGACGAGCTCAGCTCGTCATCAGCACACGAGCACCGTGGCTGATGACGAGCTAAGCTCGTCATTAGCATGGGAGGGGTTAATAGACATGGAGTGGATCATTAAGCTTTCTTTAGTGTGTTTGTATGATAAATATAGGGACTCAGATGCTCCACAATCTCAGGCTAGTAAATATAGTCTGCAATAGAGTTTTAGGCTATGGGAATCTACTGTCAGTGTATTGAAAAAATTTGATTACGATTGTCTAATAAAACACATAATACTTTGAATGGAAAATGGTGGGGAAAAACATCATATCTCCTGCAAAAAAGATAAGAGCAAAATATAGGATGAAGAGAAAGGTATAAAATAACTCAGGGAATTACAAAGAAAGTAACAATCTATTTACAACATATTCATCCATAGGTGGCCACCAAGATAGTGTTAACATCTCTGTTGCTAAGAGGAGACAAAAAAAAATCATATCTATATTTGTAAGATTGCCACATTTTCAACAGATATGATAAGGTAAACCAACCACAGATTTCTCTTTTTTTTAAAAACTAACTTAGGGCCTTATTTTAGGGTGGAATGAACACCGTAAACCAGTGGTACTCAAGGTTGCCAAACCTGTGGTTCCACTGCTCTATTTAGAGTTGTCAAAACCACTGAATTACTGTTGGTAGAGTCTATGGTGGCTCTTCTAGTGCTAACTTCTGACCTGGATATCCACCCACTACCACTGCGTCCCGATTGAGGATGGAACTACTGCCACTCATTGCCGCAGTGTCCACCATGCCATGAGAAAACAAACCACAGCTTTGAGAATGTATTTTCTCTGAACTAAAACTTTATAGAGTGGATGCTTTAGCATGTGAAGGGAGCCTCCTTAAAGGTGAATGCCTTCACAGTAGAGTCCCCGCCAGAGTGGCAGGGATATCTAAATATGGCGACTAATCCTCCGCATAGAGGGTTAAGGTCTTGACCACCATCCCTGTGCTGGGACACCTGCCAAATCCTAAATAAGGCTCTTAGGACCATATGTACAAAGCATTTTTGCTGCCACAAATGGCCCGATTCACAAAATCAGGTAGTTTGCGACTGCAAAAATGCTTTTCCAAATGTACAAAACATCCAAACTACGATTCTCCAGAATCACATATTGGGTGTAGAAATCGCTATGTGGAAGGGGCGTGTTTAGGGGGCCCCTTCCAAATAGTGATTGCCAGTGTTATGTATCAAGGTTTTGTGACCGAAATGTGGCAGCAAAGCCTTTATATTTTACCGCCAACTCAAAGTTGGTGGTGGTGCATTCGAGAATTGGAAGAGGTCCCATGTGAATGTTTTAAAACATTTTTTAAGAGCAGGCATTGGTCCCACGGACCACAGCCTGCTCTTAAAAAATAAAAAATAAACATTGATTTTTTTTTTGTTGAAACGCATCTCATTTTACTTTGAAGAAGACTGATTGCATTTCAACAACAAAAACCTTATTCAAAGGCGACCACAGATATGATGGTCTGTTGTCCTCTTCAGGCCACCATCCCTGTGATGGCAGGCACTCCTAATGGGTCACAAATTGTGACCTATCTCATTAATATTCACGAGGTAGGTCGATTTGTGACCCACTAGGAATTGCAACTAGAAAACAAAAAGTTTCAGAGATAAGGAACAGTGATTTCCAAATAGCGATTCGGATAAAATCACTATTTGGAAATCGCTACTTCTACTATGTGTCCATCTGGTGGTCAATCTCCACGGTCAGGAAAATATTCTTGTACTGTCAGATAGGCAGGAGAGGGCAGACAAGGTGTGTGGGCGAGGGCTTGGGCACAACACTTGACCTACTTAGATCTCAGTCTTTCGCTACAACCAAATAATCCAGCCACTAAAATATGTATTCACTATGACCCAGGAAAAAGAAATGCACAATATGATAATATAAAGAACATCCTTTAATGGGTGATGTTGGTTGGGAGAGGTGAAAATCCTTGTTGGGGGCAGACCCAGACTTGGCGACACCCTCCAGGATCATAGCATATGAATGCGTAGGTTTAACGTGCATGCTCACTTCAAAGGGTGTCTCGGTCAAATTGACTGATAACAACTGTTTATTGTAACCCAAAATAATAATACTCATTTCATCCGCCTCAGAAGGATGAAATACTAAGAATTTTTATCTGTGACTACGAGGTCTAACAGGGATCCCTGTAGTGGATGCATTGTGGAGAAGTTTGGCTCAATGGTTAGAGCGGCAGACCCTGATGCAGAGGTCTGGCCCGGGACCAGGGTTCAATTCCTGCCTCAGTGCGTCTTGGGCTCAATTTCCTCAGACCTGATAATTCTCGCCTTGGTGCCTATCCTAATCAGGGGTCCCACTCTGGGCAATAGCTTGCTTGTTCTCCACTACAGCCCCAACAGTGCTGGGATGCCTGGCTTCACCTTGGGGGTGCCCAGGAGTGGACATTTCACAGTGAAAAGCCAGGAAGGGTTCCACAGTGGTATGTACAGCGCCAGGAAACCCCAGTTGGGGTATAAGTGTGCTTTACAAGTACAAATTCATTTCATTATTCTGCTGACCTACTGTTGCACACTCCCAAAGACCCAAATTGTGCTCACATTCCGCCAGTGCTAAATTTGTAAATAGATAATTGCCGGGGCCCTCATCTGGAGGCCACCGCAGTTTGCACCACTCATTGCCACTTTCTTTACACAACTACTAACCATCACACTGCTATAAATGTGACAATTAAAAGTGTTTGAGGCTGCGAAAGCTTTAAGAATGGCTTGGGGGACATGTATTAGTTGTTTTAATGTATATAGAATTAACAAATACGTATTTCTGCTCAACTTTAAATTGCACAAACAGTGCCACCATGTGGTAGCTGTCATAAGTTCAGGTTCTGACAATTAAGTACTGGTGCCGAACACCAGAAGCCAACGGCTCAAATTAAGCACTGCATTCCGCAAGACTCAAAAGCATTTGTTGCCTCTGAAAGTGGTTGGTGTAAATTGGAGATGGATCAGGCAGCAAATTCATAGAAAGAGCTAAGTCAGGTATCAGACTTTGTAAGAGCCAAAGAAGTAGGCAGGTTGCGCCGTGCAAAGAATTGTTGTGCACGTTATGTTAGGAGTTTTTAAAGCACAATGGTTGCTCCCAATGGTGCATTCCCGCATTAGGATTGCCCTATCAAAGTGCAGGAGTGATGAAGGGGAGATGGAAAGACCAGGTACTGAAATGGAAGACTGATAACTGAATAGAGCAGCAAGAAAGCCAAAGTTAAGCTAGCCTAAACAACCAAGTTTCTAACTGCACATCAAGCATCACCTATGGTGTAAAAATAGGAATTTAACACCTGTAAGAGTTTCAGTTTTGTACATTGGGTTATCACACTATGTTCATTGATGTTTATAAGAATAAATAGCTTCTTAACATGCCCTTAGAAATAGTCAGGATCATGTCTCTTAAATGCCTCCTGAGCACTGGCACTGCCATTAGTGAACCAAGAGACTAGTAGTTTGTCATGAACACATGGTCATTACTATCATTATATTGGGAGCAGCATTTGACTCAACTAGACCATGTAAAGCAAGGCGTTTGTATACACATGCTCAGTTTCTTTAGCGTGTACCTAAATTTGACAGTGAAGAAAAATGTATATGACACATTACAATAAATATTTCTAGAAAAATGTGTACGATTTAGCTTCAAAAGAAGCAAACGCGCAAAATGGAATGTGTGATGAATTTGTGCCGGTGGTTGCTGGTGCTTAGCACCGACACATATTATTCAGGGCCGGGTCTATGGCATACCTGCCAACTGACGGAGTGGAAAAATGTGTCACGCACTGTGAGCACTTCACACTGTCTTCCGGTGAAGAGCCGATATGAGCTGGCGACTTTGGCATCGGGAGTGTAAGAGGGAGTCATAAAGATCATGTGAGGAAGCATGGGCGTCCGCAGAAATTTTTCCAGTGGGGGGCTAACCTGGCAAATGAAGGGGCGTGGATAATGTTAATCAATAGGGGCGGGGCTAAAATGGCAGACAATCAGGATCGAGTAATGCTCAAGCCAAGCTGAGAAAAACAAGCATTGGCATAGCCAATAGGTCTCGCCTTTGGGACCTTATACGTATTTAGTTATGCAGCAGGTCCCAAAGGCGAGACCTATTGGCTATGCTAATGGTCGTTGTTATATCTGGGCATGTTGAGAGGCTAGGGGACTGGGTCTCAATGTCGGGTTGGGAGCACAGCAATGACCTACTCAATTTGAATGCGTAGGTAATACAACCGGAGGCCTGAAATGAAAGGTTCACTACCAGGAATAACAGGAAGGTAGAAAGTTAGGCTGGTTAGAAAGGTAAGGAGGGGTAGAGGCAGGCATGGTGGTGAGGAGAGAAACAGATACGGAGAGCTCTGTGAGGGAGGGAGGCAAAATGGGAAGAGGCACTGAAAGGTGGGTCGAGTAAAGACCGTAGTGAGGCAAACAGAAGGGTAGCGAGGGGTGAAGGGTAGACCGAGAAGTGAGGTGTAGAAGAAAAAGATTCAGGAGCAGAGACAGGTAAATCAAAGAAGGAGAGGGGAGAATAACGCAGTCGTAGAACGTGGGACCCCTTGATCTCAGGCTACATAGTGTTAAAATTAGGTCTTGGTGTCCTCCAGACCTAGTTTGCTACTTCCCCTTAGGATGCTGCCTGCACTTTCACTTATGGCTGATTAAGGAAAGGATGAACCAGAATACCATTGAGCACAAGTTTAACCCCTTCCATGCGCATGACGAGCTGAGCTCGTCATGAGTTGCGCCGCTCGCATGCTCATGACGAGCTCAGCTCGTCATGTAACACGGCTTTTCGCTAAAAGCCGCACAGCGCGAAAATAGCGGCCGCACGCATGTGGTTAAAGGGGGTGGGTGTATTGCCGCACAACCTCTAATCGTGGTGATGTCAAGTGGCACTCGAGGCAGAGCCTGTTCCGTTTCATGGCCTTAGGGAGAAAAACCTGATCATGGCACACACAACACTGCTCTGTGTCTGCTGTTCTCGGCAGCGCATACCCAACCCGCTGAGCTGCCTCATTGGTTCAGGGTGGGATGTATGCTTTCGCAGCACAAACTGGCCATTGTCATTCTGTTGTGATAATCAGCCACAAACAGAATGACAATGGGCGGGAGGGGCTGTGAGGAGTGTGCAAGGCGCCCCATCAGGGAGTTAAACGGCCTCTGGTAGGGAACAGCTCTGCTCCCTGCAGGGCCCAGAATTACGGACAAAAGGTGTCCGTAAAAGCATGAGTGTCCGCAGGTGGGGCAATTGAGGAAAATTGAATTTTGCCCTGTCATGTGTCCCTACGTGTTCCCCATCATATGTTATATGTGCATGATCGATATGCATATTTACCCCCTTGGCCGAATAAAGGCGCAATTATAGTTGTGTCCAACGTTAGTATGCCAGTTATCCAGTTCTCCTAAAAGTAACAAGTATTAGGCCTATGTTGCCAACGTTTTACATTGTGCACGTTAATTCATTGAGTTGTCCCCGTTTCTAGGCCTCAAAGGGCCCGGACACCAGATTCAAGCTTCGAGTCTCCTGAAACCACTCTGAGGAGCGATGCAGCCCCTCCCGCATCCCTGACCCTTCACTTACTTTCTGCCAAGCAGCGCGGTGCCCGGCCTGGCCTGCCTGCCTGTCTGCCAAGAATATGTTATGCCTCTAGTTATCAGTTCAGCTCCCCGGCTTCACATTCCTAAGCTAACGAACCGCATAAACATCTTCATCTATAAGTCTAGTCTTTCTGTCTCCATGCAAGAGAATTACTGAATTAGTATTCATAGAAGATTCATAGCACACGCAATACACTAAGAAATATATGCATGCACCAGCCTTAGTGTCAAGTAGCCTTTGCCCTGATGACATTTAGATTCTATCAACATGTTCTCCAAATACGAGATATCAGATATGCTATAGGTACATGTCGTCCTGACATCCCAGACTTTAGTCTCCTCTTCTAGTGCCAGAAGTCAGAGCCCCCAGCTCTCCCCAGTTACACGTCATGGCCCGTTTGCGCGCACCAGTAGGTTAAAGGTTCCAGCTGCCCAGGTAGCCCCCTCCATGTATCCACCCATTTATGACACTTCTGTGACGTTTACATCACATGTCTCTGTGCACGCCCTGTACACGCCTTCTTTTCACGCCCATATGTTCTTATCTTTCGTTTGTCACTTGTTACGCCTACTGTATTCGATGCAATTGTACTGTTTTACTATATATACTGTATGATGTTAATAAGATGCGGCGGCTTTTTAATTCCCTTTGTCCTGTGTCTGTCCCTTCCTGAACCTTTGCAGGTGATGGAACCCGATGGTCCATTGGCTCGAGCCATCTGATTAAAGCCCATTCTGACTCAGATATCACGGATCCTGCCTCTTATTTATTGAGCTATCCTTTCTAGTTAATGCATAGAAAAATAGTACCGGTAATTATTTATTTATTTACCACATAAAATGGCGCCCGAATAGGAACTAGCCCCTTCCCCACGCGCCGGCGATGTAACGCAGGCCCCCTGACCCTTCTACAGCCGTGACGGAACCCTACGTGCACGTGCAGATATTTCTGCTTCAAGTCTCCCTCAGGCCCACGGAGGAGACGGAGACTGCGGTCCGGCATCCAGACGAGGCGGTGAGGAAGGCGGTTCGTCCTGACCAGAGCCCAAGCCGAGAGAGCAAGGTCCGAGGTATCCGGAGGCCCACCTGTAACCGAAGGCCGAAGCCCGAGGCGCATGCGTAGTGCGTAGCAGTAACCAGACGTCGTAACAGTCCAGTCCAGTCCGAGGCCTTCAGTTTTGCTTCCCGGTGAGTACCGTTGCTGGGGGTATCTAGACGGGTGTTCATTAATTTGTGCCCGGTCCGACGGGTTTGGGTACACAGATCCGGTCCGACGTGTTCACTTAGGTGGATACGGTATGACGTGTCTCTTTAGGAGACCGGTATGTTCTGTACTGTTTTAGCAGTGCATCCAGTAATTCTAGTAAGTCTGTTCTCGAGAAGTTCAAGTATTGTGTCTTCAATGTATCAGGTAGTATTCTGTTCGAACTATTATTTATGTGTTCTTGATGTCGTGGTATGAATGATTGTTTTGCTATTCATTACTGTGTTTATTGTGTATTGTGTTCAAGTTCAAGTACGGTTCAAATATGCCTCTGTTTTCAAAGTTACGTCAGATAAAAACCAGAAAAGGGTTACTCGAAGAATCAGTTCCTGTCCCTCCCAGGGACAGTCCTGGACATTTCATGTATCATAAGCATGGCTTAGATGCCATACTGTATCTAGATTTATGGGTTGATTACACGAAACATCTCGAAGAGAAATATAGATGGCCTGTTTCAGGAACATGGGATGCCGAGTGCATCATGAGAGTAGAAGAAGCATTATGGAAAAAGAAAGCCAGACAATCCCAGAAAGATGCCATAGAATTATGGCGTAAAGAATCGCATAAAAGAACAGAAAAGGAATTCAGAAAAGCCGAATTAAGTAGAGAATCCTCCGAAAAAGCCCAAGAAAGGGAATTACTAGAAGAAGGTGAGCGAGTTAGAGCAGAACAGTCAGACAGACAAAGGAATGCCCTTATTAAAGGTATGTATCCTCTTCTCGCCGAGGGTTTGCCTAAGGCGACCCCGGAAGCACTCTGTAATTTACCGCCACCATTGGCCCCGACAAAGCTGCGTCATAAACCGACTGCAGCTGAAATTTTCCTTTCTTCCTATTTGGACGACACTGTCCCAGAATATGCTAATACGAATCCTACTCCGCCTGTTCAAGTTCAACCTCCTGTTAATAACGTAATTACTGTACCTCCAGGTACCCTGGGTCCCGGGAATCCTGTCCATGTGCCAGTACCCCAGGACCAACCCACATTACGTACTCCTACTTTACCAGTCACGTTACCAGCAGCCGCACATTCAGTATTAACTGACGATTCCAGTTCAGGAGGAGCAGGGGGAGGTACTCCTATCACCCCGCCTCAAACAAAGCGCCTGACGCTGAGAGACGCAGCATTACAGCATACGCCAAAATTGGCTACGTACGAAGCCCTCAAAAAGTACCTTACTGATTGTAGATATGATCCAGTGCCAGGCGAAGATCACATGATATTATATTCCGTACGTTTACGACGAGTTGCAAACTTCTTGATCACCATATCAGCTATGAAAGAACATTTAGACAGAATATATCATTTTATCCGAACAGGGGAGAGACCAGAAAGTATTCACGAAGCTATGGTACATAGGAAAGTCGAGACTCAAGGCATGATTTTGCAATTCCTAATAAATTGTTTAATAAGAGAACAGGATCGTCCTGATAAAAATCCAGAAGAAATGAAAGTCCTGATAAGATGGAGTGACAATATAGCAGACGGAAAACACAAGACACAGAATAGTATAGAAACCATGTACAGAAAGATCCGGAAAGAAATTATAGGCATACACGAGAGGGAGAAAGCAAGAATAGTAGCAGAGAAAGAGAATGACTCTTCAGACGAAGAGACAGACAACGAGAATCCCACCAGAATAGCGTATGTAGGTAGGACGAGACCTTCTGATAGACACACACGCCTAGACTACAAGAAAGTTTTTCCTCCTCCCGTGCCAGAACAGTGTTCTCTTGAACAAATATTCCAGGCTACCGATAAAATTCTGAAATTACGAATAGGTTATAGTGAGCTTAGTACCATGCATGAACAGGAACTAGCCCGATCAGCAGTTCGATGGACTAGTGATTCTACCACGTTTCCAGACGAAGTAGTGGCTCAAATGTTTCTGAAACTGCCCCCAGCCGAGCAGCGACTGGTGGGTATGTATATGATCCAGCACCTCATTACACTGTACGAGAGTCAGCATTCTGATCCAGGTCCTTTATATAATGTACTAAACGAGTTACTTCTAAACAGATGGAAAGGTCTAGGTACCGATCTGATTAGCGTCATTTTAGAACAGCGCCACAAATACAGAACGTTCCTGACTCCGCATTTTGTTCCTGTTTCACCCCCATTCTACATAGATAGACAGAATCCGTTGCGAGAAGTGCATCCTGTTAAGGGAACGGGGGGTGAGCTCGAACGAGTATTTGTTTACACCCCTATAACGAAAATAGAACTACTAGAAATGAAAAAAGTTAGTGCCCTGTCACGATAAAGATCCAGCAGGGTTCCACCGTGAATTAAAAGACATGCTCCGTATGGGAGAATACACGTATCCTGATATCATCAAAATGTTAAAGGTCCTGTTGCCTGCGGGCATATATGAAAAACTCAAAGAAAAAGAATGGGAGGTGGGAGAGAAAAAGATTGATTGGACCGCGTTAGAGAACGAAGATAATACACGAGTTCCAGGTACTGGTCTTGAGGAAAAAGCCAAAGAGTTGCCCGAATTATTAATACAAGTCTTGCCAAGATTACTAGCCACGAAAAAGATGCCATCTCAGCCTGTAAACAGAAACAAGACGAAGACACTAGTGATTTTTATTCCAGATTTGAGAAATGTTTCATTATTAATAGCGGTCTGAAAACAAGTAGTGAGTCGTATCCACATCTTTTTGTTACCAAACTAGTTGAGAATTCTTTACCACAAGTTAAAAATCGAGTATTGAAAGTCGAGAGTACTTGGCAAGCTAATACCCCGTCCCAGATGCTCCAGATGTTACAGTATCACCAGAACAGAATCAGGGAAGAGCAAGAACACGAAAGAAGACGTATGAAGGATACGAAAATGAAAGTACTAGTTGCACAGTCCGTTCCACCAGATAGTCAGAAGAGGGGTACGAATCAAACTAGTCATTCTACCGCCCCCGTTAAAGGGACATGCAATTACTGTAAACAGCCATGTCACTACATAAATGAATGTGCAGTTCTGAAACACAACATAGCTACAGGTAAAACGAAAGAGAGACCGCGTCCTCCTAGACAAGAACACGTTCCGCAAAGTCCGCAACCACCGCAGAATGCACAACAGACAGTTACAGTACCGCAGCCTATAGCTGCCACACAACACGTTACACAACAGATGTACCAGTATGCACAGTCAGATTATCCAGAATATCAGCAGTATTCATGAAACAGCCTAGAGAGGGAGGTTGGCTTGCCTCTCATCGAGGTTCCTGTAGATCAAGAGGGTCCCTATGTACACAGTCAAGTATTAGGGAAAGACAGAAAGTTTCTGATTGATACAGGGGCAAGTAGGACTACCATCAATCATGACGAGGTTCCAGGGGCTCCACTCTCAGGCTCAAGAAATGTTTCCCTGGGATTTTCAGGAAAGCCTATTGTTAATGAAATATCGAAACCAGTTTCCCTAGAAGTAGGTCCTTTGTCTCGGACTACAGACTTGTTACTTACGAAATCATGTCCAGAAAATTTACTTGGTATTAAAACATTGAAAGAATTAGGAGCAGTCATATGCTGTTCTCCGGAAGGAGTGAGATTGTTTTTACGTGATTTTAAAGGTCATTATGTGTTACGTGATTTTGATCCAAGATTATTGAATGTACCACAGCATTTATGGGCGCAAGGTCCAACTGATGTAGGTTGTATGCATATTACACCATATCGTGTCACACTGAAACAAGGTGTCGTATTACCACGAATCCGACAATACAAATTACCACCTGAGGCTGTAGCAGCCTTATCGAAAATCATTGACGAGCTCATTGCTCAAGGAGTAGTTGTAGAAACTGACTCCAATGTATGTAATTCTCCTATTATTCCGATTCTTAAACGTACTGATCCAAATGCACCTCCAGTTTATCGATAAGTGATTGACCTTCGAGAACTTAATAAATGTATCATTCCCCAGTACCCAGTGGTTCCAGATATCTCTTCCCTATTGACTGCCATTGATTCTGAAGCTACGTTCTTTACTGTTATTGATCTCAAGAACGCATTCTTTAGTGTCCCCATTCATCCAGACAGCCAGTTTCTTTTCGGATTCTGTTTAAATGGAAGAAGCTATAAATTCACACGAGCTCCTCAAGGTTTCACAGAAAGTCCTAGTATTTATAGTCAAGCACTTAAAAGACAACTAGACAGTATTCACATGCCAACTGACACTGCCCTGCTCCAGTATGTCGATGATCTATTGATCACAGCCCGTACAGAACGTGACTGCGAGCGTGCGTCACTGACAGTCTTGTATTTCCTGGCAGACATGGGGCACAAGGTGTCCCCTTCGAAACTGCAATTCTGTGTCCAGCAAGTGGTATACCTAGGACACTTATTGTCCAAGTGGGGTAGACAGTTGACACCTGACCGTATCCAGTTAATAGCACATCTTCCACAGCCCAAGACACAGAAGGAGGTACGAGCTTTTATCGGCCTCACTTCTTACTGCAGACAATGGATTCCTCAGTACGCATATCTAGCCAAACCACTGATACAGTTAACGACACAGGAGGCAGCCACATCGACTGTCCTCCCTTGGACCCAGGAACATACACTTGTTTTGAATGAGTTAAAGAAAGCTTTATGTAATGCACCTGTTTTAGCGACACCGAACAACAGTAAGCCTTTTACACTTTTTGTCACTGAACGTGATGGTACAGCATTATATGTCCTCACGCAAGATCAAGCAGGACAACACAAGCCTTGTGCTTATTTTTCTAGCACATTAGATCCAGTAGCCCAGGCTCTGCCTGCGTGCCTCAAGTCAGTTGCAGCCACAGCTCTAGCTATCAGACAAAGTGATTCCATAGTGTTAGGACACTCCCTGACAGTACAAGTTCCGCACTCTGTGGAAGTTCTTTTAAACCGAACACAGACTCAGCACTTGACAATTGCACGTTTAACAGGATATGAACTGACACTGTTTCAGCCACACATAGAAATCAGACGCTGCAACATTTTAAATCCTGCTACACTGTTACCCTCGATTTCATCAAATCCTGCCACACATGATTGTGTGGAAGTTATTAACATTATGACAAAGCCAAGGCAAGATTTGACGGATATTGCATTACCTAATCCAGACCTGACACTTTACGTGGATGGTTCATGTATGAGAACAAGTACAGGAGAGTTAGTAGCCGCATATGCAGTGACTACTGAAACTGAAGTTATAGAAACACATCGTATTGACACCCTGTCTGCTCAAGCAGCAGAGCTCATCGCTCTGACCCAAGCCTGCATACGAGCCAAGAACCTGAAAGTAAACATATATACAGATTCACGTTATGCATTCGGAGTCGTACACGACTTTGGAATACTCTGGCAAGAAAGAGGTTTCATGACCTCTCATGGAGCCAAGATTCAGCATGGCCCCCTCATTCAAGCTCTGTTAGAAGCAATACATTTACCGACAGCCATTGCCATTATGAAGTGCAAAGCACATACGAAAGTCACTGACACCATTTCCCAAGGTAACGATCTGGCAGATCGAACAGCCAAGCTTACAGCTCAGACTCCAGACATTCCAGTTAACACGACAAAGACAGACGTTCCAGTTCAGACTACTTGTATGACAGTTAAGGACCCTACACAAGACGTACTAGACATCCAGTCACATGCTACCCCAGACGAAATCAAGAAATGGTCTGAACAAGGAGGGGTCCAGACAGATCAAGGATGATTGACGAAGGGAAAAGCCACATGGTTTCTCCCCGACTCTATGGTTCAAGTCATTATTAACACAGCACATAGTCCAGCACATTTAGGAGAAAAAGCCATGTTAGACAGCATCCAGAACCTCTGGTTGAACAAGCATTTACGAGCAGCAGCGAACCAGAAAGTGCGTACCTGCATGATCTGTTGTCAGTTCAATCCAGGTAAAGGCGTTCCGGTGGAACAAGGTGGATTCCATCCTCCTGACCACCCTTTTGAAGTCCTTCAGATGGATTATATTCAGATGGAACGATGTCGAGGTTTCAAGTATGTCCTCGTAGTTGTATGTGCTTTGTCCAGATGGACCGAAGCATATCCAGTCCCAGATTACACTGCCGCGACCACTGCCAGGCAGTTGGTTCGTGAGTATTTTCCTCGCTATGGTTTACCCAGGGTCGTGTATTCAGACAACGGCCAGCCATACTCATCCGAACTCATGAAACAAGTATCTCTTCTGTTAGGGTACCAGTGGAAGTTCCACTGTGTGCGACATCCCGAGGCAGCTGGCCTCGTCGAGAGACACAATCAGACTCTGAAAATCTGCATTGCAAAGGTTTGTGCCGAGAAAGGCGTAGATTGGATGGTAGCACTGCCAGTCGCCCTTTTTTACATGAGAATGGTCGCTCACTCCCGTTCAGGTCTGTCCCCTTTCGAGGTTGTTTTCGGTCGTCCCCCGAACATGTGGGGTACACCGATGCCACGTAAAATTACTGATGTTGACAGTAATATGCTGACAGATTACCTAGCTTCCTTGATGTCTGCACTACTCTCTTGTCGTTCACAGGTCGCGGCTGCCTTTCCAGACAACACCCAGGTGAAACCGCACGAGGTCGTTCCAGGTGACCTGGTTTTGATCCGGAATTTTGATCGTTCAAGCCCGCTGGAGCCCCGCTGGAAAGAGCCGAAGCTCGTTCTGATGACCACAAGGACAGCAGTGAAAGTGGAGGGCCGCAAAGGCTGGCTTCACTCCAGTCACATCAAGCGTTTTCATGGACTCCGTCCAAAGACTTTTTTCAAGGACTGCCCCGATACTGACTCTAAACTTCCCCTGTTAGAGAAAACTCCGCAGCAGGAGTATAAACTCAAGCTCAGGTCTAGCAAGTCAGACAGTTTAATTGTTTAAGTCCCTCTCGGGTGAAGCGGTTAGACAGGTTCCTGACATGTATGAGATAGACCCCCATAGTGAGAGAGTTAGTCGAAACTCCAAGAAAATACGTTATTTTAAGAATCTGCGCAGCAGATGTATTATCACTTTATTGTTTATGTTATTTCTGAGTCTTACGATCACATGCATAAGTTATGTTTTACATGTATTTTTTCCTCCTCTTGATTCACATGTACATCTTTCCTCTAATGATACAGTAGAACACACTTTTAGTGAGCTACCCCCTCACGAGTTATCCTATCGACTTGCCATGCGCAACAATACTTTTATTCGAATGTTACACTATTCACACCAGACCAGCAATGCCACTAATTGTTGGGTGTGTGGTCGACTCCCCCCTTTCCAGACACCGAAGGGAGTTCTGCCACTTTTTCCCTATCCGTTTTCACACAATGGTTCGTGTGGAGCATGGTTTACGTTAACATCATCCTCAGACGATAAGTCCCTTTTGAATAGAACATGTTTCCCAGACAAGGAAGGTCTTTCCCCTAGGACAGGGTTAGATCTAGAAAATGAAGTATATGATCTAGGTAATTTCTCCTCCAATTTCATGATTCTGAATGTTCAGTCCGAGACTACTCCAGATTTGCCTGCTATTACAGTCCTACCAGTGAAAGGCGAATTATGTGTCAGAAAGAATGGTTCAGTACATCTAGGACACAGTGATTGTACTACTGTGGTCGAGTATAGTGACAGTGGGAAATCTACTTTCAAAGCCTCACGTCATTCATATTTTGTATGTGGTCAGACCGCATATGTACGTCTGCCCCTAGATTGGGATGGAATATGTTACATTGCCTTCCTACTGCCACCAGTTTTTCTAGCCCCATCTGATTATCACAGAAATACACATCTAGTACACGTCAGACATAGAAGGGAGATCGAGTCCCCAATTGTCGATCAGACTGAAACTGCCTTAGAACAGTATACAGATTTCAATAAAGGTTTCTTTTTCTTCATAGGACCTGTCCAGAATAGTAAGCTAATACGTAGGTTAACCAGAACCCTTGAAGCAGTAGTGAATGAGACTACTTCCGCTCTAGGTAACTTAACCGAAGAACAATCTGCTATGAGATTTGTTGTTCTTCAGAACCGCCTTGTTCTTGACGTCATACTGGCCGATAGGGGCGGAGCTTGTAGAGTCATCGGATCTAGTTGTTGCATTTTCATTCCTAATAACGCACCGTCTGTATATTCAGCTATAACAAGACTTCATAAAATAGCCCATCAGTTACACCAGAATCCAGGCACCTGGACATGGTCCGGTTGGCTCTGGAGTATAATATCTGCCTGGGGATGGAAAGTACTGTAATTCCTAGGAATAGTAGTAATGATCATATTCAGTTGTTGTCTCTGTTTACAATGTGGCCCTGCGATTTGCGGCTTGTGCGCTACCTCTTGTATTCCAAGTCCGAAGTCCCATTCCCAGAAGATAAGAGACGAGCAAATGATGCTGTATGAACAGATAGATGGTATCATGAATATTGATGTTTCCTGAAGGAAACGTAGGGAACAAGGAGGGAATGAGGAAAATTGAATTTTGCCCTGTCATGTGTCCCTACGTGTTCCCCATCATATGTTATATGTGCATGATCGATATGCATATTTACCCCCTTGGCCGAATAAAGGCGCAATTATAGTTGTGTCCAACGTTAGTATGCCAGTTATCCAGTTCTCCTAAAAGCAACAAGTATTAGGCCTATGTTGCCAACGTTTTACATTGTGCACGTTAATTCATTGAGTTGTCCCCGTTTCTAGGCCTCAAAGGGCCCGGACACCAGATTCAAGCTTCGAGTCTCCTGAAACCACTCTGAGGAGCGATGCAGCCCCTCCCGCATCCCTGACCCTTCACTTACTTTCTGCCAAGCAGCGCGGTGCCCGGCCTGGCCTGCCTGCCTGTCTGCCAAGAATATGTTATGCCTCTAGTTATCAGTTCAGCTCCCCGGCTTCACATTCCTAAGCTAACGAACCGCATAAACATCTTCATCTATAAGTCTAGTCTTTCTGTCTCCATGCAAGAGAATTACTGAATTAGTATTCATAGAAGATTCATAGCACACGCAATACACTAAGAAATATATGCATGCACCAGCCTTAGTGTCAAGTAGCCTTTGCCCTGATGACATTTAGATTCTATCAACATGTTCTCCAAATACGAGATATCAGATATGCTGTAGGTACATGTCGTCCTGACATCCCAGACTTTAGTCTCCTCTTCTAGTGCCAGAAGTCAGAGCCCCCAGCTCTCCCCAGTTACACGTCATGGCCCGTTTGCGCGCACCAGTAGGTTAAAGGTTCCAGCTGCCCAGGTAGCCCCCTCCATGTATCCACCCATTTATGACACTTCTGTGACGTTTACATCACATGTCTCTGTGCACGCCCTGTACACGCCTTCTTTTCACGCCCATATGTTCTTATCTTTCGTTTGTCACTTGTTACGCCTACTGTATTTGATGCAATTGTACTGTTTTACTATATATACTGTATGATGTTAATAGGATGCGGCGGCTTTTTAATTCCCTTTGTCCTGTGTCTGTCCCTTCCTGAACCTTTGCAGGTGATGGAACCCGATGGTCCATTGGCTCGAGCCATCTGATTAAAGCCCATTCTGACTCAGATATCACGGATCCTGCCTCTTATTTATTGAGCTATCCTTTCTAGTTAATGCATAGAAAAATAGTACCGGTAATTATTTATTTATTTACCACAGGGGGCTCCAGGTCCCCTCCTTGCCCCCCCCCACCCCGCGGATGCCCATGTGAGGAAGCGATTTAAACAGTGTTGCTCTGTACAGTCAGACCTCACACTTCCATGACAGAAACAATCTTGACGCAGGGTAACGTGCCATGATGTTTCAAAAGCAGTAGGGCTGCGTCTGCCAGGCGCGAGGTTCCAAGTAGGCTCAATGTCACCAATATCACAGTGCTCCAGTCTTAGGTCTTTCTTTTACAAAGCATTGTTTACAGCTGTTCTAGTTCAAGAGAAATTTAGGACCACACCTCCCAGAGTGCATTATGTTACTAAATGAAGAAGACCCATGACGGGAACACTATTTCCTTAGCGAGATTATCTGTTAATCATGAACACGAGACAAGTATTCTCTTGCTCACTTTATAAGGGTGGCTGATCAGGATCGGATAGGAACAGCAACCAGCCCTGGAAGATTTCTGCTCAACCGGCCCTGGGAGTGGGAGGTGGAGGTTGGCGGGGGAGGGATGGGGCGATGGGTGGTGTGAAGGGGTGCTGGAAAAAAGCACTGCTCCCGCTTTTGTAACTGGGGGGCAGAACCGGCACCCAGTGTCAAAACCGCCACCCACGGCAAGAAAACCATCCCCAGTCCCCTGCAGCCCACCGGGTAAACGCATGGTGCCCGCTACAGCCATTTCGGCTAATTCATAATTTCACCTGAATGGTTTCAGGTCTTGATATAGCTTCCTGGTTTTATTAAATGTAGTCCAGGATCCTTATTTTATTAAAAATGTTAGTACCCGATCAGTTCTCAGTATAGCCTACTAATTTAACAAATGTAGTCCTCACTCCTCGGACCATATAACTCCTATGTTGCTGTACCAACAGAACTTATACAGATAATTATCACAAATTAGTTTGCATAAGTGCTTAGCGGGCGGGCGGGTAGGCTCTACTCTCTACTCTCGGAGCAGGGCCGGGGAGGAGTGGTTTGCCCACTCCTAATTACACAATGACTGTTTTGTTGGCCATCTCGGGCCTCCCAAACCAGTCATGCGTACTTTCCCCGTTCTCCATGCAGCTGCATTACAGGCCTCCATTCCCTGGTTGAGCGTCAAACTAGGACGCTCAAAACCTAGCACAATGCTGCATTGCAGCTTTGTGATTGGTATGGGGAGCCGGGGTGCCTACCAATCACAATGCTACATTGCAGCATTGTGATTGGTCAGTGGGGCCCGGCTGTGCTTCCTGAGGCGTGGGGCAGAGACGTGGGACCCGGCGAGAAGGGAAGTTAATTTTTTTGGTTTTGTTTTGCACATCGTCGCGCGGCCCTCACCACCTGCAAGCCATGCCAACCGCCACTGGTAGGGATCAGTGCCCCCATTTTTCATTCTCCACAGCATACGGCGCAGCCTTAGCACTAGTCAGCGAGTTAATAGAAAAAGCAAGCAGTATGTCGGAGTTATGACTCATGCAGCAGCAGGCCTAGGATTAATTTAGGCAGTAAGTACTGATTTCCTAATACTGGGAGAGCGAAAATAACCACCAACAGGTACTCAGCACTTTTTACCAGGCCAAATCAAGTTCTTATCTTGACCTCATGCCTTCTCTTAAACCAGTTTCTTGGCAGCATGGCATATCAGTGAATGAGAGGATGTGGTGTAACAGCCAGCAGTTGCGGCTCCTCCATTAAGGCGGAAGAGCGTCACACCACTGCTTTTTTGCGGTGACACAAAGGAAAAAGAAGAATGTTCTCCTACTTCTGCCCGCTTTGTGTTAGGGGCGGGGGCAGAGAGCGGTAGCACCCTCCTAAAGTGCGCAGTGACTGCTTGGCCAGCCCTCTCGAGCCTCCCAAAACAGTCTTGCGCACTTCACATGTTATCCATGCAGGCTGCATTAGAGCTTCCGGTAAAGCAGAGCAAGGGAGGAGTATGGGGGCAAGGAAGTGGTGAAAAGGTATGTTTTTATTTTCTATTTTTGTTCCTGCAACCCCGCGTCCTCCCCCCCCTCCCGCTCCCACCCCCTACCTACTACGTCCTCCCCCCTCCTACCCCCCTACCTCGGATCAGTGCCAGCCGCCGCTGACAGCTAGATCTGCTGACCTTGGAATTGGGGAACCCAGTTCGAGCCTCAGCATCAGCTCAACACATCCTGTGATTCTGGGCAAATCACTTCATTTTCCTGTTCCCTGCCTACCTAAAATGAATGTGCATTGTCAATGCCACTCAACGGGATTTGCAGACCCAGACATTTCCTTACTGGAGTCTTGACATGCACAGCACCCTTCACCCCTGCTGCCCTCTGCTCAGTACAGGAAGGCAGGCATCGCTTGTCACACTTCCACCGTTATCACTCTCTTCTAAAATTATATCTTGCCCCCCCAAAAAAGCAATTGAGATGTGCATGTTGATTTGTTGAACCCTGCTCCTGTTTGCAAATATAGACTGCATGCCACCTGCAAAGCTGAGAACGCTAAAACCCCACTTGACTTCATTCAGCTAACTGTGACGTTGTGGACCTTTCACTCATATAGGTATTACATCTGGCTTTCAGCAGTGCCAGTTGAGGATGTGGGTGAAGCCAATAGAGTAAGTGGGTGAAGGAAGTGGAGAAAGTGGGTGGAGCCAGGGAAAGTGGATGCGGTCTCCAACAAAAATGTGAGCACCTGTACTTAATATTTTACAAATTAAGCTGCACGTAGTATTAAAATAGAGGGAACCCAGACGAAAAGCAGAAGAGTGCTGCACAGGATCCAAAGCTTATTCACTGTGTGATTGGAGGCATAATTGTTTTTAGGTTCGAAAGTGGGTTTTTACTGCATCATGATGTAGTTTTCTTTTAAAGAGGTGTGTCTTCAGCTCATTCCTCAATTGGAACCATATTAGGGCGGTCCTGAAGCATATATAGTGCCAGGTGCTTGGTTTATAGATAAAGACAGCACGTTGCCTGGTTATTCTCTTTTCCACTTCTTCTTCTCCAGTCTATTCATGTCCTGACTACTTGTGCGGAGAGCTTTGAGGATGATGCAGCTGGTTTTGAAGATGGTGTGGGCTTGTAAGGGGAGCTGGTGGAGTTCCATCAGGGTAGAGGTGATGTGTTCCTATTTCTTCAGGCGGGAAGAAGCAAACTACCTGGAATATTTTTTCTAATTGTCTCTACTGTGCTCCATAGTACAAAGTTAGGTTTAAATTAGATCAGAATATCACTGGCCAGCCTTGACGATAAACACAAATTTATTTTAAGAGCATTCCAGCTCACCAATGAAGGCAGTTACATTTAAAAAAACAAAGGCCGAAATGATACATGCTGATGGAACTTGTAAATGTGGGCTTGGAACCAAAAATGATACTCTGCACATATTGGTAGATTTTCTAGAAGTTTTAGCTTTGAGGAAAGTGTTTTTCCGTCCAATTTTCTTAAAAGATGGAATAAGGTCACGAGCTCAAGCAATAGTAATGCTTACAGAAATGTCAAATCTTGATATTGCCATTGCACTGGGGAATTACATGAAGGGCATAAAAAGGTTCCTGAGGGATAGACTGAAGGGGGGTTAGTAATTCTATCCCGCCTTCTAAGATCCCCTCATCCAGCTTATGCAATATATCTCAGCTTAATGTATATACTACTGACATGTGTCGAATTGTTGTTGCTATTATGGCAAGGAAGTGGCTATCGTATTTTAACATGTGATAAGGTATTTTTTAGGAATTGTGCTGTTACTTATTTATTTAGATTAATATATATATAATATTGAATTTCATTGGGTTAAAAGGTTGCTGCTATTGGGGAAAGACCGTGGATTCCGTACCCTTATTATGAATATATTATAAGGAAGTGTTTAATGAATTGAATTGTAATTTATCTATTGTGGTTTCATGTTGTGTTTAAAGACTATGGTCTAAATAAACAAAGAGTTTGACTTGACAGTTAAATGTGTTGGTAAAGAGAAGAGGTCATAGAGCTTGTGCTTTTGTTGGAAGCCTTGGATGGGATATATTAGTAAGGGACAGCGCTGCAAACTCTGGACATTCCAGTGCTTAATTTTAGCCTGTGGATTCCAGTGCTAAGCACCAGCACTTAATTGTCAACACCGGCACTTATGACAGCTGCCACATGGGCTGTCTAATTTAGAGATGCGCAGAACAACAGTTTATTATTAATATTATATATATTAAAAATGACTAATAGCTGCCTCCCAAGCCATTCTTAAAGCTTTGGGGGCCTATAGTAGTCTGTATTGTTATTTACAGCGCTGGCAGGGGCAATGGCTAGAGCCAGCTGCCGTTGCCTCCTGATGAGGGCCCTGGCATTTATTGATTTAAGTGATTAAAAGCTCAACAAATAAAACAACCTTTTGGATTGTATTTTTCCCCGCGTAATCCATACTTTCCAGTACTCATTATTTAGTAAGGATCTTAAACGGTTCCTTTGGTAAGCTGCATTAGGGAGGTAAGCGGGTAGTGTTGAGGTGATGGACTTGGCTGAGAAATAGCTCATGTGTCCCATGGACATTAATTGGATTGTCAACTCATTGCATAAAGAAATTAGCTAGCTCACTCTTAAATTGTGTAAAAACCTACCCTGAATTATAATGAACATTTAAATCTATTGAGTGCAACTTCCTAGAATGGATACTAACTAAGAGGTTCAGAAGGGGCATTCATGAAATACTCCAACGCTTAAGTTGTATGTTAAACAAGCCCAACCTTTCCAGGGCCTCCTTTGGGGTTTGGCCTTCCCAAATATGATTAGAAAAAACGTTGCATTTTATAGCCAAATGTGAATACAAATTGGCTGCAATACCATAGCTATTAAAGGCAACTCACAGATATGTTTATGGATTTGCACATGGCTAATCATTTTTAAAATGTACATAGCTTTAATTTCTACATTACATTTGTACTTACCCTACTTGGCATCAATTGCCAATAACCAAAATATATGCACCTTCTTATAATCATCATGTATTTTCTCTTCTAAGTATCCCCCTTCTTGAATTGTATTCTCTGTGTATGTTTGCACATTAATTAATGATATGCTGTGCTGGAACGCGCTGCTACCTCTGCTACTTTACTGAGGACGGGCTATTTTGTTCAGAAAACGTATCCTATGAAACTTGGAATAAGCACCTTTTGGTGCTAACTTTAGCTTAGTTAGATAAGAGAAAGGTGGTGTTTGGGGATAGTAATGTAAAAAAGTCTTACAATATCAGTATGTTGCAAGTATCTTTGCCACAGTTTTTTTTTTATCATAGTTACTATTCATATTGTGTGCACTAGGGTAGGATTTTGATTTAAAAAAATCTTGAAAATGTATTCCTGGATTCCTAGTGTTCTTGAACGTGCCTATTCATGATCAAGAGAGATTGTGCTCCACTAAATATTCCTGCAAGTTCTCACAGAACTAATGGCTACCTAAAACCCACCTGTAGTTCTCAGTGGGTTTCAGAGTGGTTGCAGTTCACTGGGTTTTCTGTCTCACTTTGGCATATTGACTAAGTCCTTAGTGCCAGAGGGACTAGAAAACCAATTTCCGAGCAGTGTTGTGGAAGGAAGTCCAGAAAACGTTTGGCCCTTCCACACAGATTCTCGATCATATGTTATAACTAAGAATATTCATGTAATACAGAGGGTAAGAAAAGTAACAGCACAGATCTCTCGATCTCAGGCTGAAGGGATGCAGATAGCAGAGGCAGATAGGTCTTTCAGGCTCATACAACAGTGTTACCGAAATGTTTCCCCAGGATAATGTTCACCTTAAGGTTTAATGTTAAAGAAAATGTAGCTCCTAGTGCATTATCGCCTATTAATACTTTTGGATTATATCTCAGCCCCTAAACCTGCTAAAAACATACGTTTTTTGTCAATATCAAAGCATAGCATGACTGCTATAGTTTATTTACATGTAAATAAGTCTAGTTATTCAAGAAGATAACTGGCTGCACATGTAGTAAGTTGTGCATTATTTACTATGTTGGGCTGTATCTGAGGCCCTTATTACGTGTTTTGCGGTCCTCCTGTCGGCCCACCAAGCCATTTGTGCGCCCGTCTGCTGGATTATCAATGTAATCCAGGGTGGGCGGTGCTGCGGTGGTCTCACGGCGACAGCTGTGTAAGGCTCCTAGGACAGCCTTAACAGCAGACTGCTGCTGTATCAACGCCTGCAGCACATTCCTGCAACATGTGGCATGCATGTCACACCATAGAGGAACAATTCAAGGGAGGGACAGTATGCGCCCCTCACATGCATCCCCAGGCCCAGATCCGCCATGAAAAGGGCGGTGGATATGTAGGTCGTAATATGCTCAGCGGTACCGGCATCAGCACTGCCAGCATATTTAGGCCGGTTGCAGACCGCTGGTGTAGCTGAATCCTTGATCCTGGTGGACCTATCGATCTTGTGATGGTCCGACCGCCATATTCAGAATACTGGGAGTGGACCCGCAGTGGTGGCAGTGGTCAGACTGCCAGCACAAATACTGCAGTCGTGAGGACTTAGGTACTCATAATGAGGCCCTGAGTTTTTATCCCCTCACGCCCCCAAGAATAATCTTTGACTGCTTTTATTTGCTGCTCCTGCTAGTCAAATGCCTAAATAACAGAATGATCCAACTGAAGAATACCAATACTGAATTACTTGGTACACCAATGGCAAATGACTCCGGCGATCACTAACTTTGCCCACTGACCACCAGCTGCTCAAAGCGCAGCAGTAGGCCACCACTTCTCCATTTGAATGTTGACTTGTCTTGGAAGCAAAGATTACTATGCTTTCTCTACAGAGTGTCAATGGTATATTTGATGCTAGTGATGCTTTCCAGAGGGCTCCTTTATCTGTGTGCCCTTGTGCCATTCCACTGGCATACTACTACAGATGTGTTGCTTCTCTTATGTCTGGCTGAATGCTGCAATGAACATCCAACTTTGTTCTGCATAGGTTCCATTATGCCAGCTCAAGACAAAGGCCTGCCAACTTGCCCTCATCCTTTATTTTATCTTTTTGGAGCATTTATTGAGCGCACGCATACCCCTGTGTCCCGGGGCTAAGGCTGCAGAGAGAGCACATTGGCAGAAGAGATGGGCTAAGTGTGGTTGAATAGCCAGGTCTTCAACGCTTTCTTAAGGGCTGATTCTGGTGTGATATTGCGGAGATGCAAGGGCATAGCATTCCAGAGCTTCGGGGTACTGACCACAAAGGCTCTGCCACCTAGCCTGGCCTTACGAAAGCGGTGATTAGAGAGGATATTCAAATGGTTGGATCTGAGAGCTCGGTCGTATTGGTAGCTTTGCAGTCTGCATCTAAGGTATTGCGGGCCATGACCCATGGTGGCTGTATATGCGAAGGTGAGAGCCTTAAATTAAATTCTTTCACTGGCGGGCAGCCAGTGAAGTTTTCACAAGTGGAGGGAGATGGAATGACGAAAAGGAACCTTGCAGATCAATCTAGCTGCTGCATTCTGAACCATTTGCAATCTGCGGATCAAATAAGCTGGAAGACCTTATTGATTTATTTATTTTTATTTAAAAGGTTTTATATAGTGTTGGCTGGACCCAAGAGTATCAGAGCGCTTTACAGGATTTGGTAATACAGAATTGCAGTATAACTTTTGTACATTGAGGTAATAAAACAAGTCAATTTGAAAATTTGAAACAGCGTTCATTTTAAATGAGGTAAAAAATTAGGAAAACATAAGTCAAACAACATATTGAACATAGTATGCGTGGAAGAAAGCAAGGTTAGTTAGTGGATGAGGAGGGGGGAGGAAGAGAAAGTGAAGGGTGACTGTGGATGCTGAGGGGAAAGTGGGAAGCAGGTGGAAGAAGGTTATCTATGCTAAAAAAAGGGGGGAGGTGGTCGTAAATGAAAGAATTGGATGGAGGGGGGAAGCGGTGAGACAAAAGTAGAGGGGATCTATACAGTCAGGGCAAGGGTGAGAATAAGTGTCCAGTGACAATATATTAAGGACCCCAGTATTTATTGAGAAGAAGCAGCTTGAGGTCTTTTTTGAAGCTGGGGTAGGAGGGGTTGCAACGTGGTTCTTTAGGGAGGGCATTCCAGACGGAGGACGCGTTTCCAGAGAAAGAGCGAGACTGTGTTGACTTCTTTTTGAAAAAGGCCGGGACTAGGACGAGAGCGTTAAGGCTCCTCATTGTTCTAGTACAGCCTGCTTTGTGGAGTTTATCAGAGAGGTAAGATGGGGGTGTTTTGATGGAGGGCTTTGTGCGTGATGCAAGCAGTCTTGTAAGGGGATCTGACTTCAATAGGAAGCCTTTTAAGGTCTTTGAGGACGGGGGGAGATGTGATCAAACTGCTTATAGTCAGTAATAAGCCTGGCAGCGAGGTTAAGAGCGGATTTGATAGGGGTTAGGTGGACTTTAGGAGTTCCAGAGAGAGTGGCATTACCGTAGTTGAGTGTAGATAGTTGAGTCTAGATAGTACCACTGATTTAAAGTCATCAGAAGGAATAAAGGGTTTCATTTTTTTAGATGGTGGAGTGTGAGGAGAGCACCTTTGGCCACATTTTTTATGTGGGGAGTAAGACTGAGGTTTTGGTCGACGCTAATAGCAAGAATGATGGGACCCCCTCAAAATTCAATCAGGCCAGGGAAAAGAGGGGAAAGGAATATCACAAAGAACAAGGCAAATTTCCCTCAATGGCCACACAACTTTTATCACAAATATATTTCTAATTAATCACAAAATATTGGTGACAAAAAGTACAAATATTCTTTTTGATTTCATTCAAACAGTATGATTTTTATTTCATTATCTCTAAATTATCATTACTCTTTTGTATAGGAATATCTTTCCTTATTTTTTCACAAGTAAAAAGTTACTGTTTTTTCAGAAGAAGGTTTTTTTTAAAATGTAAACATTTTTGAGACAAAGAAAAACAAGAATAAATACATACAACACATGACTATATACAAAAAAATATATATACCCGATAAAAACAACGGTGCGCACAGATTCGTAGTGAGAGCTCTCACCGGGTTAGCAAGCAGAAGGAGACGCCGACCCTGAAGCTGTCTTGTATATTTACTCGAGGGTTAAATAAACTACGAATCTTTGCGCACCGTTGTTTTTATCGAGTCTACAAACAGAAGGAAACGCTGGCCCAGAAACACTTTGTGAAATCAAGACAGGACGTTTGCAAATATCTCACTACTAATACTTGGATAAGACGTCACGGAGAGGAAACACGAGGCTTATGAACATTATGAACATTGTGATCTACACGAATAGTTGAGGATATTACAACATCTTAACCCGGTGAAGAGACCAAGTTATACGTTTCAGCATCCGCCTTAGGGTAAATCAATTTGAAGGATGCATAACTCAAGAAATTCTGAATAAACAAAGGATACAATTACAGAACCTCCCCCGAAATTCATAGATGCACTATATTCAACGTCCCCTGGAAATTTGGATTGCTAATCTGAAAGAGGTCCTGAAGAAGGTGGCTTCGTGCCGCCGAAACGCGCGTCGACCAAGTGCGGGGTCTTAGACTTAGTTCTGAGACCGACATATGCTGGCAGAGTATCTCTGCCATCTATGATTCAGTTTCTCTACCTCATATGGTGTGGTGATGAATGTAGTGAGGGTGTGTATGCGTCAGAATGTTGTGATAGACTGTCTTCAACCAGGGGTATATTGATTTGGATGTAGTGCACAACAATATATATATATATTTGTATATAGTCATGTATTGTATGTATTTATTCTTGTTTTTCTTTGTCTGAACTTTAAAAAATTTTTTTACATTTTTAAAAAAAACTTCTTCTGAAAAAACAGTAACTTTTTACTTGTGAAAAAATAAGGAAAGATATTCCTATACAAAAAGAGTAATGATAATTTAGAGATAATGAAATAAAAATCATACTTTTTGAATGAAATCAAAAAGAATATTTGTACTTTTTGTCACCAATATTTTGTGATTAATTAGAAATATATTTGTGATAGAAGTTGTGTGGCCATTGAGGGAAATTTGCCTTGTTCTTTCTGGTCGACGCTAATGCCAGGGATTTGACTGAGTTAGAGATGGAAAGAGAGCAGTTGAGAGCTTTGATGTCAGAGATCCAGTGTTGAATCTGGAGCGAGTTGTTTTTAGAAGAGAATAGAATGATTTCAGTATTTTTAGGGTTGTGTTTGAGGAGGTTGTGACGGAACCAAAATTGAATCTTAGTCAAGGCATCGTTGAGGTGTAAAACATCTGCATGGGATTTGATCTTATAGTAAAGTTGGGTGTCATCAGTATAGAAGTGGCAACTGAATTTCGCTTGTTTAAGAATGAGGGTGAGGGGTTCCACGAAGAGGTTGAATAGAGTGGGCGAGAGAATAGAGCCCTGGAGTACGCCCAAAGTGACCGGCAGAGGTTTGGAAAGGCAGTCGCTGACTTTAATTTGCTGGATTCTATGTTGGAAAAAGGAGGTGAACCATTTGAGAACAGCACCGTTGAAGCCAAAACGGTCTTTGAGAATGTTGAGTAAGGCGGCATGGTTAACAGTATCAAAAGCAGTCGAGAGGTCAAGAAGAATGAGAAGGGAGGATTCGCCCTTGTCTAGGGAGTGGTGGATGTCATCAATAATGTTGAGCATGGCTGTTTCAGTGCTGCAGCCCTTTCGAAAAAAAACTAATTGTAATACGTCCAGGAGGTTGAATGAGTCGATGTGTTAGTCCAACCGGAGCAGGACACATTTTTCCAGGGCCTTAGATAGGAAAGGAAGGTTAGAAATAGGGCACAGATTATTTAAGTCATGGGGTCAGCTGCAGCGTTTTTTAAGATGGGTGTAATTTGTCCTAGTTGGAGGGAAGCAGGGTGTTGGACTTTGGCCCTTAGGCAGGTTCACCCCTAGACTTTTTGCTTGAAATGGTGACCTGGAGATGGTGATTTTGGGATTCTGTGCACTTTCACTGTGTCCCAGTGGAAAGTGCGTGCGCACTCTGAGTGCATGTGCTGAGCTAGGCCTGCCCGCCCATAGGAATGCATGGGGAATGTATGTGTCCCTGGTAGTTCCTGATGCGTGGGGTGTACAGGCTTGAGTCTGGTATGTGTGAACTCGTGAGAGTGAATGCTGCGAGATGGTGTATGCAGCATGTATGTGTCTAGTAGCGAAGCGCCATTTCTAGACATGGCTGTACGTGTGCTGTGAGGGTGCTGGCGTGTGATTGGCTGGAGCTGGCTGGCATGCCAGGCTCCAGGAAGTCTGGATGGGTCTGCCCGGTGGTGAGTGGGAGATTAGCATGAGTGATGTGTGGGAGGAGTGTACCTGTGTCCTGGATGGGCTGGGTTTTCCCCACACAATGCTGGCTCCGCCCCCCTGTGGTGTGTCTAATGACCCAAGCCCTGCCAGTGAATAGAGAGGGTGGTTGAGGTAAACAGAGTACTCAAGAACCAGCTGCGACTGGTTCCGCCCCCACTCTACACCCTTGAACAAAGGAATGCACTGTATAAAAATGGGGCTGTGTCCCCACAGAAGTTGTTCTCTTCCAGGATCCTGAGGGGGCTGTTGCTGCTGCTGCTGGGCCAGAGGACCGCCACTTGGGGTGTCTCCCTGCCTGGAGACCCAGTGTGCTGGCTCTGGGCCCAGCCTTGCCCCCTGCCCCTTGAAAGGACTTTTGCTGGACTTTGGGCTGTCCTCTAGCGCTGGAAGCGCTGGAATTGCCTCTTAGCGCTTGGAAGCGCTTGCAGATTCCTCCTAGCGCCTGGGAGCGCTTTATTTCGTCCTAGCGCTGGGAGCGCTGTGGTTTGTGCCCCCCTAGCGCTTGAGAGCGCTTGATTTTGACCAGCAGCGCCTGGGAGCGCTTCTGTAAGGCAGGTGCCCACCCTGCACTTCGCGGCTCGAGCGGCTGCCCACGCCGCATATTTGTTTGATTTATTGATCTACGAGGGAGCCCACTCCTCGGATCATCTGGGAAGCCGCCTGCCTGCCTAGAAGCGAGCCGCCGCGCTGCCCGCGGCGACCCGGAAGTGGTGAGGCGGCCGACCAATCACAGTGCGGCCCCGGAGAGGCCGACCGGAAGTCCCGCCCCGCTGCCGCGACCCGGAAGTCAGGCAGGCCGGGGGCAAGACGAGAAGCAGCCTGCCGAGGAGAGCCCCGGGACCAGCGGGAGAGACCCGCCGTCGCTGGAGAGCCCAGCGCGAACCCGGTGAGTGCAGGTGCCTGCAGAGGAGGGGGGGAGCGTCGGGACACATTGCCGGTGTCCGCCCCGCCCCCTCTCTGTAGCGCGACCTCGCGCCTGTAGTCAGTAAGAGCCAGAGAGGCTCTGGGGGCATTTTCTATTGGCGAGCCTTGCGAGGCTCGATTGCCAGCCCCGCGTCCCGAGCCTAAGAGAGGCTCCAACGAGAGAGAGCACCTCAGCGCTCCTGTTGAGTCACGAGGGGCCCCGGGGGCACCAGTTGAGTTAGAGCCCAGCGAGGCTCTTGGCAAACTTCATCCCTTTGGGTCCCCAGAGAGGGGGACCCCACAGCCCAGCGAGGCTGCACCTTTTTGTTGCTGGAGCCCTGAGAGGCTCCAACTTTGCCCTAACTTTCCCTGAACCAGTTGCCCAGCACTTTGTGGGCAACTGCTACGTTTAGGCCCCTGACATTGGGACACAGGGACTGTCACAGGTGGTGACTGATCTAAGTTTTGCGCAATTGTACTTTCTATGCACCTCTGAATGTATTGTTTATGCGTCATGTGCCTTTACACCTCTGAATGAATGTTATGCATTGCATCATGTGTTTTCCTCTTACACCCCTACAGGTATTGTAATACATAGGTGGTTGTTTTCTCCCTAGTACAGGTGGTGCTAGTGAGGTCCTGGTTACCAGTGATTACTGGTTGTGTGCTATTTTGTGCTATATTCTATGTACTAAGTGCTATTTCTGAAAGTGTTACTTCTGATTCCTGACAGTGGTCCAGGTGGCCCTGTCTTGTACATATCCCCTGTAAATTCTGCCCGTGCCCCTGGCACATTGTAAAGTGTGTGTTTTATCTAATGTGTTTTGGTGTAATACAAAGGCTATTTTTATATAACCTTGTGTGGAGTTTCCTTTGTGGTGGGCCTTTGGTTGTTGTTGCTGGGGTGCGTGCGCAAATACTTAGCCTACATCGCCTCCAAGTTTAGCCTTGCTGCTCGCGCCACGTTACCTAGAGGGTGAGTAGGGGTTATCTTGGCGTGTGACTCCCTTGCCCTGACTTGGGGGTGGTGGTCTCTGACTGACTTTGGCGAAAGCCCTGGCCAGCCGGGGATCCCATTTCCAACATTGGCGGCAAGCGGTGGGATAAGGATTTGTGTTTGCCTTGTACCTTAGTGGCAGCTGGCTGCACCACAAAACTCTGCATTTTAGATGACCACATTTTAGGGGATTGTTTTTTTTGGAAGTTTCATATTTTCTTCTCCTGAAGAGTGTCATATAATTGTGTTCAGTACATTTGTCCCCCGCCCTGCTTCCAGAGTTTGGTACCTGTGTCGCTTTTGGTCAGGTTGAGAAGTCAGGGGTGGTAGAAACTGCCTTACCGATCCGAGGGGAGGGTGTGTGTGGATGAATGGTGTGTTTTCCTGGACGCATGAGTATGAGTTCTCTTTGATAAGGAGATTGTTGAAGTTTTGGAATTGTGTCCTCTTACTTCAGATTGTTCAGTCCCCTGTGTTGCACGTGTCTGTGAGCATCTTGCCAAGATGGAGTCTGCTTTTAATGTCTGGGGTCTGTTTTTGCATGAACTGAGAGAGTTTTGCGAAGAGAGAGACATTGCAGTGAATGAGTCAGACACCCAGTCCCAACTTAGGGGTAACCTGATCCAATGGCAGAAGGATGACTGGGAGCGTGAGCACAGTGCGGAGAGGGCCCGGGTCTCACACCATGAGGGTGGTGGGTCAGAGGGGAGCCCTGAAGAGTCTGAGGAGGAGGGAGAAGATGATAGCACAGGGACGCCAGCAGATAGTGAGGACCCCATAGATAGGGAGTCCCTTGCTGGGTCCAGTGTAGGAGGCAGCGCCTCATCCCTTTCCCTGTCCCCAGAGGAGCTGGAAGATAGGAGGAGAGAAAGGGAGCACCAGCTGGCTTTAGAGAAGCTCAGGTTGGAGCATGCCCAGGCTATGGCACAGCTGGGCATTAGAAGGCAACAGCTGGAGGTTAAGAAGCAACAGCTGGAGACCGAGAGGGTCTTAGCGCAGGACAGGATAGAGGAGGCTGAGAGGGCCGCCACCAGAGGCAAAGTAGCTCTGGAGGGTAGACTATCCCCTGCGCGCAGTGTTGAGTTTCTGGATCCCCCAGGGAGGGTTGGGTCCAGTGGTGGCAGCTATTTAAATCTCAGTCTAGAAAGTCCCAGTTCCCAGAGTATGGTTCCTGTTTCCCCAGAGGAGGAGAATAGGTTGAGGTTTAGGAACCTTAGGAAACCGTCTCATCAGTCTTGGGAAGACTTTGAGGATGACTGTTGTAGAGCCCTGTGTGATTGGGTACGGGAGCCCACGAAATGTGATTGGGACCTATTGCTCGATATGTTTCTCAGAGAGCAGTTGCTCAGTTGTTGTTCACCAGGGTTGCGCCAACACCTGTTAGGGTGTGGATTGTCTGAACCATGTGAGCTGGCAGAGGAAGCAGACCGCTGGGAAGGGACCAGAGGTTCTGTAGAGTCATTGGTGAGTGACTCCAAAAGTAGTGGGTCAGGGATCTTCCAGCCCAGCGTGGTGGAAGAGGCTCAGTGTAGCCCAGCGAGGTCCCAGTATAGTGAGAAGGGTGGAGGGGCTGACTGCCTGGCTCAGTGGAGCAGGAGTCAGTGGGTGGCTGAGAGCCCCCAGAGGCCCGAAGCCCTGTCTCAGAACCTGGGTGGTTTCTTGAGGGAACACCAGGTTGGGGACCTAGGCTGTCCTGTTAACCCAGTTGAGGAGGATCTCCTAGTGAGTAGAGGACCTGGAGCGTCTGTAACCAGAGCTCCTGTGGTTCTAGAGTCTGGCAGTACCGCTCCGATAGGGAGGGTACAGGAGTCCAGAGTGAGGAGTGATTGGGGGAGTTCCCCAGTGGAAGGACCAGTGGGTCAGGGACTACCCAGTTGGGCTAGGTTCCCGTGTAGTGACCATGGTAACACCACTTCTGGTCTGGGGGATCGTCACGCACTGTCAGGTGGACAGAGGGCGGGAGATCTGCGCCAGACAGACAGTCACGCAACAGATGTGACATTTGTTAGCCTCAGGGGGATTGCGTGTGAATCCCCAGAAGTCCTGGAGTGCCAGGCAACTGTTCCACCGAAGGTTTTAGACCAGAGGTTGGAAGGCCAGGTTCAGGATCAGCCTGACCTGAAGGGTAGGACGACTGTAACCAGTGTCCTGACCGGTTCTTCTTCCAGAGGAACTTCTCCAGGTGGGAGAGGGCAGACCTCTGGAAGGGGGTGCAGAGGGTGGGAGAGCCCACCTCTGACCCCGGTGCAACCTGAGTGGATAAGTCCTGGGTTGGAATGGCGTTCTAGGTGTACCCCTCGCCGGAGGAGGAGGAACCCTAGAAGAAGAGGTAAGGGGAGGAGAGCCTTCCCTGAGACTCCTGGTCCGCCTGAGGTTGTAGGCCTTAGGCTGGAGAACCAGTGGCAGTCTAGTCCTGCCTTGCAGACAGGAAGAGTGGAGAATGGCTCCTATGTGCCAGGGGTTACTACCCCCCGCTCTGCGAATTGGCATGGACCAGTGGCACCTGGGTGGCCCAGGGCCTGGTCCTGGCCGCGGACAACTTGGGAGTACCAGTGGGGTAGCCCAGTTGGTCCAGACAGTGTGTTTAGAAGGAATCCCATGGGTTCACCGTGGCGTAGAACAGGAGGGTGTCCCTGCAGTTGCGGGCCTGCGTCCGTGTTCTATCGCCCCAAGCAGGGAAGTCCATCACGGTGGTGATTGTTCTCCCCTGCGTTTTGGCTGGAAGGGGGTTATGTTGGACTTTGGCCCTTAGGCAGGTTCACCCCTAGACTTTTTGCTTGAAATGGTGACCTGGAGATGGTGATTTTGGGATTCTGCGCACTTTCACTGTGTCCCAGTGGAAAGTGCGTGCGCACTCTGAGTGCATGTGCTGAGCTAGGCCTGCCCGCCCATAGGAATGCATGGGGAATGTATGTGTCCCTGGTAGTTCCTGATGCGTGGGGTGTACAGGCTTGAGTCTGGTATGTGTGAACTCGTGAGAGTGAATGCTGCGAGATGGTGTATGCAGCATGTATGTGTCTAGTAGCGAAGCGCCATTTCTAGACATGGCTGTACGTGTGCTGTGAGGGTGCTGGCGTGTGATTGGCTGGAGCTGGCTGGCATGCCAGGCTCCAGGAAGTCTGGATGGGTCTGCCCGGTGGTGAGTGGGAGATTAGCATGAGTGATGTGTGGGAGGAGTGTACCTGTGTCCTGGATGGGCTGGGTTTTCCCCACACAATGCTGGCTCCGCCCCCCTGTGGTGTGTCTAATGACCCAAGCCCTGCCAGTGAATAGAGAGGGTGGTTGAGGTAAACAGAGTACTCAAGAACCAGCTGCGACTGGTTCCGCCCCCACTCTACACCCTTGAACAAAGGAATGCACTGTATAAAAATGGGGCTGTGTCCCCACAGAAGTTGTTCTCTTCCAGGATCCTGAGGGGGCTGTTGCTGCTGCTGCTGGGCCAGAGGACCGCCACTTGGGGTGTCTCCCTGCCTGGAGACCCAGTGTGCTGGCTCTGGGCCCAGCCTTGCCCCCTGCCCCTTGAAAGGACTTTTGCTGGACTTTGGGCTGTCCTCTAGCGCTGGAAGCGCTGGAATTGCCTCTTAGCGCTTGGAAGCGCTTGCAGATTCCTCCTAGCGCCTGGGAGCGCTTTATTTCGTCCTAGCGCTGGGAGCGCTGTGGTTTGTGCCCCCCTAGCGCTTGAGAGCGCTTGATTTTGACCAGCAGCGCCTGGGAGCGCTTCTGTAAGGCAGGTGCCCACCCTGCACTTCGCGGCTCGAGCGGCTGCCCACGCCGCATATTTGTTTGATTTATTGATCTACGAGGGAGCCCACTCCTCGGATCATCTGGGAAGCCGCCTGCCTGCCTAGAAGCGAGCCGCCGCGCTGCCCGCGGCGACCCGGAAGTGGTGAGGCGGCCGACCAATCACAGTGCGGCCCCGGAGAGGCCGACCGGAAGTCCCGCCCCGCTGCCGCGACCCGGAAGTCAGGCAGGCCGGGGGCAAGACGAGAAGCAGCCTGCCGAGGAGAGCCCCGGGACCAGCGGGAGAGACCCGCCGTCGCTGGAGAGCCCAGCGCGAACCCGGTGAGTGCAGGTGCCTGCAGAGGAGGGGGGGGAGCGTCGGGACACATTGCCGGTGTCCGCCCCGCCCCCTCTCTGTAGCGCGACCTCGCGCCTGTAGTCAGTAAGAGCCAGAGAGGCTCTGGGGGCATTTTCTATTGGCGAGCCTTGCAAGGCTCGATTGCCAGCCCCGCGTCCCGAGCCTAAGAGAGGCTCCAACGAGAGAGAGCACCTCAGTGCTTCTGTTGAGTCACGAGGGGCCCCGGGGGCACCAGTTGAGTTAGAGCCCAGCGAGGCTCTTGGCAAACTTCATCCCTTTGGGTCCCCAGAGAGGGGGACCCCACAGCCCAGCGAGGCTGCACCTTTTTGTTGCTGGAGCCCTGAGAGGCTCCAACTTTGCCCTAACTTTCCCTGAACCAGTTGCCCAGCACTTTGTGGGCAACTGCTACGTTTAGGCCCCTGACATTGGGACACAGGGACTGTCACAGGTGGTGACTGATCTAAGTTTTGCGCAATTGTACTTTCTATGCACCTCTGAATGTATTGTTTATGCGTCATGTGCCTTTACACCTCTGAATGAATGTTATGCATTGCATCATGTGTTTTCCTCTTACACCCCTACAGGTATTGTAATACATAGGTGGTTGTTTTCTCCCTAGTACAGGTGGTGCTAGTGAGGTCCTGGTTACCAGTGATTACTGGTTGTGTGCTATTTTGTGCTATATTCTATGTACTAAGTGCTATTTCTGAAAGTGTTACTTCTGATTCCTGACAGTGGTCCAGGTGGCCCTGTCTTGTACATATCCCCTGTAAATTCTGCCCGTGCCCCTGGCACATTGTAAAGTGTGTGTTTTATCTAATGTGTTTTGGTGTAATACAAAGGCTATTTTTATATAACCTTGTGTGGAGTTTCCTTTGTGGTGGGCCTTTGGTTGTTGTTGCTGGGGTGCGTGCGCAAATACTTAGCCTACATCGCCTCCAAGTTTAGCCTTGCTGCTCGCGCCACGTTACCTAGAGGGTGAGTAGGGGTTATCTTGGCGTGTGACTCCCTTGCCCTGACTTGGGGGTGGTGGTCTCTGACTGACTTTGGCGAAAGCCCTGGCCAGCCGGGGATCCCATTTCCAACACAGGGACACTACCGGTGGCTAGGGAGGAGTTGATGATAGTGGCCCAGTATAGGGCAATGATGTGTTTTAGGTCTTGTACAAGACCTAGGTACAGTTAGAGTAATTCAGGCTGGACGTGACCAAGGCACGGATCGCAGTCCGCCTGCAGTCCAGCAGGAGGAAATGGAGGAATTTCCTCAGGTAGCGCAGCTTCCAGAAACACATGGAGGAGACCTGACTGATCTGGGCCTTGCAGGAGAGAGTATTGTCGAATTTGAAGCCCATATTCCTTGCTGCCTCCATGGGAACAGGAGGGGGTTAAGTTCAGATTGCCACCAGAGCATGGAGGGGTGTGGGACTGGTTGATTAAAGAAGAGCACCTCAGTCTTCCCAGTGTTCAGCCTTAGGCAGTTTTGAGTCATCCAATTGTGATGTTGCTCAAATACTGCCTAAAGTTAACAAAAGCAGCCTCCAAGTATTCCTTAAAAGAGAAGATCAATTGTGTGTCGTCAGCGTAGGAAATCACTTTCACTCCGAAAGTCTCCACCAGGCACGCGAAAGGGGTGAGGTATATGTTGAAGAGCAGAGGGCTCAGAGCAGAGCCCTAGGGGACCCCACAAGCAAGAGGCTTCCGAGTGGAGGCAAAGGGGCACAAATCAACCTGTTGTGTGCAGTTCTTGTGGAATTGAGCGGAGCCACGACAAGGCCGTACCCCGTACTCCAAAATGCTTGAGTCTTTCCAGGAGAATCGGATGGGCCACAGTATCGAAGGCCGCAGACAGATCGAGCAGCACCAGCATAGCTGTGTTACCCTGATCAATGGTTATACATACGTTCTCCGCAACTTCCAAGAATGCGGTCTCCCTACTATATCCTGCTCTAAAACTGGATTGTGAGTCATGGAAACAGGAGTGAGATTCCAGAAATTCATAAGATTTGACTCTGAACTCAAGAATTTTTGCCAGTGCCAGTAGCGGAGAGATGGGTTGAACGTTTTGAAGTTCTGCAGGATCGGCATCCGGCTTCTTGAGGATAGGCAGTAAGAATGCATGTTTCCATGCCTTAGGATATATCCCTGATTCCAGGGAGGAGTTCCAGATTAGGTTCAGGGGCATTAAAACAAGAGGCCAGCAGTCTGAAGAACTGAGCCGGGCAAGGATCGCCCGGAGAGCCTGATTTACAGCTCTGCAATTTCTTTAGTGACGCAACCAGAGGGAGAAGGTGAAACTCCGACCAAATAGTAGTGCAATCTGGAGTAGGAGTAGACTCGAGCAGAGATGTGTTTGACGGGAAGGTGGAGCAAATAGATTACATTTTATCCTGAAAGAATTCAGAGAGGTCATTACAAAGGTGTCATAGAGCTATCAAAAGCAACTGGTTTGGAGAAGCATTGAGCGATTTTCAATAAAGCTTTGGCTGAATTATCAGCCAATTTGATCTTGTGTCAAAAGTAATCACGCATAGCCTTACTTATCAGTCCATGGAACTTTTTTAGGGCTTTTCTATAGTCAGTCAGTCAGTAAAGATACACTTTATTCGATTCGTTAAAATCATAAACGCATAAATAACATATATATACAATACAATTAAAACAGCACTTATTTGATACAGATATGCAATCATCGAAAATCGTTGTGCGTCATATTAAAAAACAAGTACGCATCTAAGCATCTTATAGATAATACAATATAGGTACGAGCTTTACTGTACAGGATACTTTAGTGAGCATTTTTTGTTTTAATTCTATGAGCCGCAACTAGAAAACTGGCTACACAAAAAATAACACGGATGCTACATAAAGACTGTAAATAAACAAAGGCAGGCCTAACCTGAATAAAACCCGCTTCTCTAAGTAACGGTGCTAAATACTTCTTCCTGGGTACCATGTACAGGCTACAAAACATAATGAAATGCATAGGGTCCTGTGGGGAGAATTCGTCACAACCACAATGGGGACCATTTTCCGGTTTACACCATGAGTGATAAGTACCTAAGGTGTGGTGTATCAAATTAAATCTAAATTTAATTAATAAAAGCCTGTGAAATGGCTTGGTCACAATTCTTAGGTAGGGTTCAAGGGAAGGCGAACTTAATAACAAATGATGTGTCTGACCATTGGCTTCGCCAGTTCCCGCTCTTCCCGGGTTGCTCTTGCCATGGCCAAAAAGTTAGTTTTAGTCCACGTCACATCCTCCCGCTTTTCTATAGGATCTCTTGGAAGTGGTATCATAAGCGTGCCTCCAAGAGCGTTCCAGTTTCTTACACCGGCTTTTTTCTACGTGAAGTTCTAAAGAAACCCATGGGGAAGATTTTTTTTTCCATGGAGGATGTTATAGATCTGGGAGGTGCCACCTTATCTAAGGCATAAGTAACCCTGCTATTGAAGCTGGATATGTCTTCGTTGGGATTCCCAGTCAGCTGGAGGGGGGAACACTGAAACACAGGAGTCAGCACATCAATAGTAACCTTCCTCCAATCTCTCTTTTACTCTGGGTTATACTTAGGGCCAGGGCTGCGGTGCGTAGTATGAAAGCTGAAAAGGATAAGTAGATGATCCAACCAGGTCAGAGGAAGGGGGGCCTCATCCCAAAGGGAGGGGTAAATGGAAAAGATGAAGTCAAGCGGATGGCCAGCGTGGTAAGTAGGTGCATTGATTCTCTGAGTCAGGTTGAGCCCTGCAAGAGTTTCGGCCAGCTGAAGTGCTTAAGTGCATTTATTTTTATCCATATGGACGTTAAAATCACCTAGAATAGTGAAGCTGCCGTATTTCAATGAAAAATCAGTGGCTATGTCACAGAATTCTGCCAAGTGGCAATTCGGCGATTTGGGGGGTATACACACGAATATTCCAGACACCGAAATTCCTCATAGTCTGATTACCCATATTCTGAAAGGAGCAATGAATCTCATAAGAGCTGTGCCCGACCCAAGAACTAATATGTACTGAATCCCTTTGTCCAGTATTTTAAACAGCCTCACCCTACTAGGACATGGGTAGGATTTTTTGTTGTGTTATGTTATGTGTAGGAATTTTTACGGGTGCTCAAAGGAATGGGTGCTACTGATTGCTTGAACTCCTCCAACTGAGAACAGTCTGAGAGGAGTTACATCACGAATAGACTGATTTGCCTACTGAAGAACTGCCTAGAGTAAACGATGCACCTGAGCATGAGGAGTCAGTCACCTGTCTGGGTCTGCTCTGTTCCAGTGATCATACACTGCAGAAGTGTAGGACGAGAAATGGTCGAGTAGTGATCCAAAGGAGAATGCTCAGGTACTCAGTCCTAGAGTAGATATTCTGCCTGGTGAGCTTACTCCACAACTCATTGACAAACCTTTGTTTTGTCCATCTTACACCAGAACCCCATTCAGATACATTATGGTGAACATCTGGCGTCCCCCAGGTAGAATATAATTGTAACTAGAGACACCCAACATCCGTGCCGACCTACACCCACGTTAGATATTGAACTTGAGGCTACTGTGACATCTTTGGTACCTCCATTGGAGCACTGAAATTAATGGTGAAAATGCATCTACAAAGTTGGTTTCAAAGACGTACATTGGTGTAAGCCTGCAAGGAATGCGCTTGGGTCACATCTAACCATATGTGCTAGGCAGTAGGGCCTTTTCTTTTTTATTCTATTCCAACTGTTCTGCTAATCTATTGATGCATTGAAAGAAGTATCTTTTTTAAAGGATTGCCTCTGACTGCACTTCAATAGTGCAATATTTTTAAGTCATCTTGTGCATAAATCCAAACTGACTACCTCTTTGAGTAGGTCTTGATTGGTCAATCACAGCTACCACTGGAAAATCAAGAAAACGAAGGGAGTGTTAGCTAGCAACTGGCAATAAAAAGACTAAAGTCCTTAACAATAAGGCAATGCCATACTAACAACCAGTGATGATGCCCAGTATTCATTACAACACCAAGGACCTGGTGGAATGGCCATACACTCCCTAACAGACTTCAGTTAGCTTCATGTTCATGCATAATCTCGTGATACCTGTAAACAAAGTCCATTCCGCCATCTCTTTGGCTCATCTCGTGTTCATCTCTCTTAGAAAGATGCTCCAAGTCTCATCACATGTCACCTCTCCATTTCAAATGACTTTATTTCGATTCCACAAGGAAATCATAAAAGTATACATCAATTTAAAAAGCACTTGAACTACCATAAAATCACAATACATTTTTACATGATTCTGTAATAAAACCACAATACATAATTACATAAATCTGATTTTCGCAAACATTCAATATCGGTTTCTGATCACAAGAGCTGATCTGATAAAATTCAATACAGCATTACAGATATTTACAGTTGACAGAGATAACAGAAATTCATAACCTTCTTTATAATGGCACGTTCCAAGGGATAATAGTAATGGTCTGATAAAGGTATTTCTTGGGACCTTATACAAAGTGCAAAAAAGGATAAGGTGCAGGGTATTTTGCGAAACCTTATTATTACAGGGGCAACAAGGTAACTTCTCCCTCCAACCCCCCTGCTTTGGAAAAGCAAAAAGGAAGTGTAAAGTGCCAAGGCGAAACCTTGTGAGATAGAAACGCCATTGCGTGTTCATAATATATGATAGATAAAAGGGTCGCACTAGCCTTCCCTGAACACGTAATACATAATCATTCTTCTTTAAGGAACCCAGGTTAAAACTATAGGCTTTTTTGATGATTTCCTTAGTATCCTTACTAAGCATGTCAGGATTTGTAAACATGCTGCCTAACCCAATTTTATAAAAGGTGTCTCTGACATATCGAAGCCATGGGATTTCCCTGTAATGCTCAAGTTTAAGGCAATCTTGACGAATATCTTTTGTCAATTTCAATTCATCAGATTGCCAAACTTTGGACCATAATACTAAAGGTGCAACGTGAATAATATCACTTACAAACTCAATTCCAACCTCCCTGTGGCAAAATATATTTGATGTGCCCAATGGGACAGATAGTAAACGTTTTAAAAACTTATTCTCCATAATCTGTATCTTTTCGCAATTTTGTGACCCCCAGACACCAGCACCATAGGTCATAGCAGAAACACATTTGGCTTTATACAGAGATGTTATTTCAGCTATACGTCGTTGTCCTAATTTACTAGCAAAGCGAAAGAGAGCTTCAATCGACTGTGTAACCTTTTGAACCCGGGCTGACATCAAAGGTTCTCAGTTCAATTTTTTATTAAAAAGGTTTCCCAGATAATTGAAGTTATCAACTTTCTCTATATTAGAGTCCCTCACCCTGTATTTGCGGATTTTAACACTTTTCGAACCGCAAGTCATGGCAAAAGATTTAGTAAAATTTACCCCAAGATCTAATTTTCCCATAAACATATCAAAGGCATTCAGACAAATCTGCATGCTATTGGGAGTAAGGGCCATTAGGACAGTGTCATCTGCATATGACAACATTGGAATTCTTTTACCATTAATCTTAGGAAAATCAGCACCAGTTTCTAACAGAAAACCTTCTAAACCATTCGTATAAACCAGAAATAAAAAAGAGGCTAAAATACATCCCTGGCGGACGCCTTCAGTGGATAATATTGGTCTAGTTTTCTCTCCTCCAGGGCCATATCTAATTCTAACCGTTGTGGCAGTGTGCAACCTGCGGAGCAGAGTGACCAAAGGCTCATCAAACCCCATAGACTCCATCATACGCCACAATTTATCCCTACATACCATATCAAAGGCACTGGACAAGTCCATGAATGCCAAGTGAATAGAACTATTCTTGGCACCCATGTACTTGCCCATAATCAGTGCTAGGTTCAAGCACTGCTCAGTAGTTCCTTTCCCTCTTCTAAAACCATATTGGGATTCTACAATAACCCCCGCTGACTCTGCCCATGTTTCAAGACGGGCCAATATCACCCTACCCATTAATTTACAAGACGCATCTATTAATGATATTGGCCTGTAGCAACGTGGGTCAGACTTGTCCCCCTTTTTAAAAATAGGCACCACAACTGCCTATTTCCAGGAGGTCGGAATGGGCCCCAGCACTAATGCCTTAAAAACGTTCAAAAGTAATGGGGACCAGACCTCCAAGTTATGTTTAAAAAGGTCTAAGGGTACTGCATCGGGGCCAGGGGCCTTTAAAGCAGCCCCCTTAGTCAAAGCTAGCTCCACTTCCGAAAGCGTTAATGAATCACTGAGTAACTTTGCTGATTCCATGTTAACATTACTATATTCACCCTCTCCCGTGGTAGCAGTCAGCAATATCTCATTGGGATTGAAGATTTTACTGTAATGAGCTACCCAGGAGTCTTCAGGTATGTGCACTCGGATGGTATTATCTTCCCCTGTTTTAAAAAAAGGCCTATTTATTATCTCCCAAAAAAGCCTATTATCCCTTAGATCAACCGCTTTATCCAGGTCTTCCCATGCTTTGGTCCTCAAATCATTTTTCCTCTTTCTAACCGCCTCACTATATCTTTTCCTGGCCAATCTAACCATTTCTCTATCACGTGGGTCTCGGCGTAATGCCTTTGTTAAGTGTGTTTGGGCAGAAGAACATTCAGCATCAAACCATTTAGACCCTCGATGTTGATTCCTCCCCCCTATCTTTACAAGATGTGAAGCGACATTTCCCAGTAATATTTCGAAACTCTTAATTATGTAATCTGGATCGGATATAGGTGTCAAACAAGATTCTATCGGATCCGCATTTTCCTTAAAAATATCCGTTTCCAGTTGCCTCACATGTACTTTATCCCACCTTAAAGTAATACCCTGATTTTGACTATATACTATCGGTTGTTCCGGACACAGTTTTCTTTCGAGAGCCATATTAAAACTCAGGATTAGGGGATTATGGTCGCTAGCTGGGTTCGCCTCAATTTTAAAATCTTTCAAGAAATGAAAAAACCCCTTAGACACCAAGGCAAAATTAATTGTGCTCATTCTGCCCCCTGTACCTTGAAAGGTAGGTATATTCAATGCACCTGAAAAACTGGGCATATCCAAGATACATAGATCATTATTCATGACGATACTATTTAGAGCCTCCCCTTGTTTAGAATGGATGAAATGGGCCATAGGTTGGTCAGTTAGATCCATCAGACCACACACCCTGGACCCACTAAACTTACATAGCTCGCAATTAAAATCGCCTAACCATATGATGGAAAGAGGGAAGACCCTATTTGTCACCTTAACAATCTCTTCCTGTAGGTTATCAATAATTACAGTTTCATGGGGGTCAAATATATTATAGTACCAATTTATGAGAAGAAGAGTATCCGGAAATAAATCCTTGATCATGAGTAATTGGTACCAAGGTGATTCCACCACTCTGCTCACATATCTTAAATTATGCTTTACAGAGATCGCTGTCATAAGCCCACCCTTAGCTCTCCCTGATTGCGATGGTATTGCAGAAACATTAAACATTTGAAAACCATCCAAGCTCTGATCCACAGTGCTCCATGTCTCCTGTAAGCAGGCTATGTCGAAAGAATCGATATAGTCTAACCAAACCGGATCCTCCAATCTTCGCCCAAGGCCCGCTATATTCCAAGAAATTAAACGGAAACGGCTAGAATCCTCTTGGATACCTTCTTTTTCCTGTTGTGTTTTCATTATAGGATGGGCTAGGTCACACCCCTCTACCATATTTCTTATACCATTAATTCCCACATCAACATCATCATGAATTTTTATATCTCTAAGTGTACACATACTATCCCCACACCATTGATCTGAATGAGAATTACATTTTGATTTATACAAAGATCCCATATTCCCTTGAACAATATCATTTTCATCACTACCATATTTTATAAGATCGTTATTTTCTTCAAAGTGGGTTTGGAAACTTTCACTAGCCCAAAAATTCTCTACATGATTTATGTTATCATTAATTATTGCTTTCATATCATCACACAGGGTAAAATGGTGGTGGAACACCGACATAAGCATAACATCCTCATCCAGAGAAAAAAGGGTAGACTTATTGTCCCAGACTGATATTTTATGTTGTAAAATTAGATTCAGTCAGTCATTTAAATTCATAGGAGTCAGCGGATGGAACATATTTGATAATGGAATGTTCCAAAAGTCCTTTGGATTTGTAGGAGGGCAATTATTTGGCCTAGAATAGATATTAGGAGGGTTTAGCGAAGGGAAGAAGTTAACATTTCTGTTAAGGTGGGTAGAAATAGGTTGATTCCTAAGTTGTTTCCGTTGATAAGGGGAGTCCAACCCATATCCATTCCGAGGTTTATTCGAAGAGATTTTCATGTTTTCCGGATAGAAATATGTCAGATTCCGGGTTGACACTCCTCCATTATTGCTACCCAAAAACCAATCGCTTATATAAGATACCACCCTATGGTCCCGGAAATTAACTATAATCAAATCACCCTCTATGTCCTTAGGACGTATACCCACCCATTGACACCTTCTAACTGAGACAATGTCTCCATTCAAGTGTGAAGGTAGTGGCCTATTCAAACGTAACCAGTGAATCACTTTATTTTTTAAACTAGTATTCGATTCCACAATTCCCTCTGAGACAGCAGGTACGCCTGTTAAAATAATGACAAAATTAAAAGAATCCGGCGGCAAATCTACTGTATTTTTATAGTTTGATTTACCTCTATTAGAATAATTTGTTTGGGTAGGAGGTATTTTATTGGTATGAACGGACTTCGAGACCACTGAAGGAGTCTTTTCTTTACTTGTGGTTTTCGAAGCTGTAGTAGCGGATATGCCTGCTAAAGTAGTAGAATTTTTATTAGCAGGTACATTATTTGATTTCTTAGAGGGATTGTGTTGTCTGGTTTGATTATTTTCAGATTGTTTAGTTATGGTTTTGTTTTCAATTGAAATGGCTGGAGTAGTTAAAGTTGGGTTCTCTGGGGGAATAAGCTCTGGTAAAAGGCAATCCAGTTTTTTATCCAGCCTTTTAAGCCTTTCGACAAGAGGAAGAATAAGAGCCTTTAAGAGATTTTCAACAGCCTCCAGAAGTCCATCATTAGGAATGGTTTTATGTCCCATGTCTACATTCCTTTGTATTACTTCTGTCTCCTCTGTAAGTTTTTTCCCCAGTTCCTCTGGCAAAATTTCTTTAGGGGCTGCTACCTGTGGCGGCTTCCACAGGTTGCCAGACCCACTTTTATTTTTCCCTCCCTTCCTCCTTCTCTTCCTAACTGGGGAGGATACCCCACCTTTGGTATTTTGGTTGTCACGTGCTCTAATTGTTTTAGTAATAGGCTGAGAAGCAAGCAACGTGACAACCTCAGTTTGTATCTTCAGGGGGGGAGGTAAGATGTTACTGATAGAATGGGGAACAGTCTCCAAAGGCAGAGGGGTATTAAGATCTATAGGGTTATTGGATATTACCGAGGGCAAGTCACTTGGACCTTCCACAGCTACATCCAAAACCTCCAGTGATAGCGGGCTTTCTTGAAAGATTAAAGGTATACTATCTGTGTTAAATAACTCGCATCCGTCTCAGCATGTTCTGAGGTGCATACAGGAGACTTCACTTTACTAGAGGGAGGAACCTGCCTCTTAAGAAGCTCGATTGAGAGACGACGTTCGGCCCTCCTTTCGGCTAGAGCTAGCTCTCGGTCAATGTCCTTAGTGGCTTTAGCAAAAAATGTATCAAGGGGGCCGAGAATGGGTATACTCACACGATCAGGAAGGGGGTTAGGAGTAGAGCTAGACATTCTTGAAATATAAAAATAATAATAATGGGTAGTGCCTAAGGAGAGTTAACCAAGAAGTGAACAAATAATTATGTTACCCAGTAAAGAGGCACATGCAAACTACCTCAGGGATTATTTTCAAATAAGCTTGATGTTGAACGAGGGTATCAACCCAATAATGAAAAACCAAGACCACACCAAATGACAAACTTATCAAAGGGGGGGCCCCAGCCCAGCCACCTTCGGCCCCTGACGGCCACAGACGGTCCCGCCCTTGTCCCGGGCTTCTCCCGGGACGCTCCCGCGCGCTCCCGCGCCGCGGGAAGAGACCTTCTCTTAAATACGTGGACCAGTAGAGTGAAGGCAGGGCGTGATGGACAGGGAGAGCGGCCAGGTGACGGGAGGCGCGGGTTACCGAGGCTTCTGGTCCTTGAAGTCCGGCCCCACTCGCTCGCAGCCCTGGCCAACACACGCTTTGCCAAAAGACACTGTCAAGGCTTCCAGGTGGCGGTAAAACGCAGCGGGACCCGCGAAGCGGGTACCGCAAGTTGTGAACGAAGATAAGGGTCTAGAAACGCCCTCAGCAGCACCAGTTACGATCAGCAGGATGTCCCAAAGCGTTTCCTCCTTCAAGTCCTTTTAAATGTAAAGGCGGGGCGTGGTGGACAGGGAGAGCGGGCAGTTGACGGGAGGCGCGGGTTACCGAGGCTTCTGGTCCTTGAAGTCCGGCCCCACTCGCTCGCAGCCCTGGCCAACACACGCTTTGCCAAAAGACACTGTCAAGGCTTCCAGGTGGCGGTAAAACGCAGCGAGACCCGCGAAGCGGGTACCGCAAGTTGTGAACGAAGATAAGGGTCTAGGAACGCCCTCAGCAGCACCAGTTACGATCAGCAGGATGTCCCAAAGCGTTTCCTCCTTCAAGTCCTTTTAAATGTAAAGGCGGGGCGTGGTGGACAGGGAGAGCGGCCAGGTGATGGGAGGCGTGGGTTACCGAGGCTTCTGGTCCTTGAAGTCCGGCCCCACTCGCTCGCAGCCCTGGCCAACACACGTTTTGCCAAAAGACACTGTCAAGGCTTCCAGGTGGCGGTAAAATGCAGCAGGACCCGCGAAGCGGGTACCGCAAGTTGTGAACGAAGATAAGGGTCTAGGAACGCCCTCAGCAGCACCAGTTACGATCAGCAGGATGTCCCAAAGCGTTTCCTCCTTCAAGTCCTTTTAAATGTAAAGGCGGGGCGTGGTGGACAGGGAGAGCGGCCAGGTGACGGGAGGCGCGGGTTACCGAGGCTTCTGGTCCTTGAAGTCCGGCCCCACTCGCTCGCAGCCCTGGCCAACACACGCTTTGCCAAAAGACACTGTCAAGGCTTCCAGGTGGCGGTAAAACGCAGCGGGACCCGCGAAGCGGGTACCGCAAGTTGTGAACGAAGATAAGGGTCTAGGAACGCCCTCAGCAGCACCAGTTACGATCAGCAGGATGTCCCAAAGCGTTTCCTCCTTCAAGTCCTTTTAAATGTAAAGGCGGGGCGTGGTGGACAGGGAGAGCGGCCAGGTGACGGGAGGCGCGGCTTACCGAGGCTTCTGGTCCTTGAAGTCCGGCCCCACTCGCTCGCAGCCCTCGCCAACACACGCTTTGCCAAAAGACACTGTCAAGGCTTCCAGGTGGCGGTAAAACACAGCGGGACCCGCGAAGCGGGACCCGCGAAGCGGGTACCGCAAGTTGTGAACGAAGATAAGGGTCTAGGAACGCCCTCAGCAGCACCAGTTACGATCAGCAGGATGTCCCAAAGCGTTTCCTCCTTCAAGTCCTTTTAAATGTAAAGGCGGGGCGTGGTGGACAGGGAGAGCGGCCAGGTGACGGGAGGCGCGGGTTACCGAGGCTTCTGGTCCTTGAAGTCCGGCCCCACTCGCTCGCAGCCCTGGCCAACACACGCTTTGCCAAAGGACAATGTCAAGGCTTCCAGGTGGCGGTAAAACGCAGCGGGACCCACGAAGCGGGTACCGCAAGTTGTGAACGAAGATAAGGGTCTAGGAACGCCCTCAGCAGCACCAGTTACGATCAGCAGGATGTCCCCCAACTGAGAACAGTCTGAGAGGAGTTATATCAAGAATAGACTTGTTTGCCTACTGAAGAACTGCCTAGAGTAAACGATGCACCTGAGCATGAGGAGTCGGTCACCTGTCTGGGTCTGCTCTGTTCCAGTGATCATACACTGCAGAAGTGTAGGACGAGAGATGGTCGAGTAGTGATCCAAAGGAGAATGCTCAGGTACTCAGTCCTAGAGTAGATATTCTGCCTGGTGAGCTTACTCCACAACTCATTGACAAACCTTTGTTTTGTCCATCTTACACCAGAACCCCATTCAGATACATCATGGTGAACATCTGGCGTCCCCCAGGTAGAATATAATTGTAACTAGAGACACCCAACATCCGTGCCGACCTACACCCACGTTAGATATTGAACTTGAGGCTACTGTGACATCTTTGGTACCTCCATTGGAGCACTGAAATTAATGGTGAAAATGCATCTACAAGGTTGGTTTCAAAGACGTACATTGGTGTAAGCCTGTAAGGAATATGCTTGGGTCACATCTAACCATATGTGCTAGGCAGTAGGGCCTTTTCTTTTTTATTCTATTCCAACTGTTCTGTTAATCTATTGATGCATTGAAAGAAGTATCTTTTTTAAAGGATTACCTCTGACTGCACTTCAATAGTGCAATATTTTTAAGTCATCTTGTGCATAAATCCAAACTGACTACCTCTTTGAGTAGGTCTTGATTGGTCAATCACAGCTACCACTGGAAAATCAAGAAAGCGAAGGGAGTGTTAGCTAGCAACTGGCAATAAAAAGACTAAAGTCCTTAACAATAAGGCAATGCCATACTAACAACCAGTGATGATGCCCAGTATTCATTACAACACCAAGGACCTGGTGGAAAGGCCATACACTCCCTAACAGACTTCAGTTAGCTTCATGTTCATGCATAATCTCGTGATACCTGTAAACAAAGTCCATTCCGCCATCTCTTTGGCTCATCTCGTGTTCATCTCTCTTAGAAAGATGCTCCAAGTCTCATCACATGTCACCTCTCTTAAACTGACACTCTTAGTCTAAGCTCTTATTCAGCTCCCTTAGAATGACACTCTTAGTCTCATCTCATGTTCAACTCTCTTAGAATGATGGTCTTAGGGCCAAATTACGAGAAAACGACGGGTCACCGCTCTGCCAAAGCTCACTCTGCCTGCCAGATTATGACTTATTCGTAGTCTGGTGGGCGGGCGGACAGTCGTGGCGGTTCCCATTGCGGTGCCCTTTAAAAGGTGGTAGTGCCTTTTAAAAAGGCACCGCAATGGGAATGCCTCACAAGTCCATGCCGTGCCAGAACCTATTTGTATGCACAAAGGGGGGCACATGTTATGCCCTTCTGTGTGCACCACATATGTCTGAGGCACAGGGGGGAACCACCATGAAAAGCCTGGCAGAGAGGAAACTCGTAAAATGCTTGGCAGGACCGTGGTGGTCCCGCCAACCATATTGTAGCCTCTGACTGCCACTCCTATACTAGGTAACGGCATCTCTCTTAGAATGATGCTCTGAGTCCCATCTAATGTTCAGCTATCTTAGAATGACGCTCTCAGTATCATCTCATGTTTACCTCTCTTAGAATAACACTCTCAGGTTCAGCTCATGCTCAGCTCTCTTAAAATGACGCTGTTACATGTTCAGGGCTCTTAGTTTCATCTCATGTTCATCTCTCTTAGAATGAAGCTCCGTGTCCCATCCCATGTTCATCTCTCTTAAAAAGATGCTCTTAGTCTCACTTCAAGTTCAGCTGTCTTAGAATGATGCTCTTAGTTTCGTCACACATTCAGCTCTCTTAGAATGATGCTCTAAGTCTCATCTCATGCTTAGCTCTCTTAGAATGACACTATTAGTCCCATCTTCTCTGTTCATGTATTAGCATCTAAATTGTGGCCAGGAGAGAGTGGGAACCAGATTGGACAGCCATATCTCAGTGCTGAAAATATAATGGTTACAAAGCCCATTACCGAGCATTCTGCCATTAAATCAAACCTCAGGACGTTTACACTGAGTAGGTAACCTTCCACATTGTAGATTAATTGAACTTGTCATGTCTTGTGATGGAAGAGCAGATGATGGCATCTTGTCATTTTATGCTTTCCGACCTCTGTGGTTTTTTTGTTTTTCAAGTAGCTTTGAATCACAGAACCATAAGGGAACACTACACATTGATTTTGTACTCATGGGAGACGTGTCTATTGACCCTATTGATAAATCAGTGCAATGCAACATAACTGGGGGCACCTCACTTGCTCAAGAGTGCCTTGTGTGACGGTATATATGGGGTGTCAGGAGACCATTTGTAGCACGAATGCCTTGTGTGACAGTATGTATGGGGTTCCAGGAGACCATCGGTAGTACAAATGCCTTGTGTGACATTATGTATGGGATGCCAGAAGACTGTTTGTAGCACGAATGCCTTGTGTGACAGTATGTATGGGGTGCCAGGAGACTGTTTGTAGCACGAATGCTGTGGTTTGCAAGAGCAGATTACATCAAACTCAAAACGGTGGTTCTCTGCACACGTGTAAAATCATTCCAATCAGCTTCCCTGTCCTTTGGGTAGCCAATCTGGTTTTACTTTAAGTTGTTTCTTCTTTAACTGCACACCCTGGTGTATGGTGAGATGCCCGAGAATGTTGCGAGTACAGTGTGTGTGGACACTGGCTCTTGATCAGTTTTTTAGTTAAATAGTTTTGATTTGAAGATTTATAAAGTAATAACAATATACATAATAAGTTTAAACCAAAAGCAATAGAACTTACAAAGTAATACAATCACTAGGGATATGAAAACTAATAACCAGAGCTTATGAGTATTACGTAGTAATATAATTTCATATAAAAAGTAACAGATGGGAGAAAAATAGAGAAAGTAAAAGAGATAGAGAAAGAACATAAAGAAGAAAGAGGAGAAGAAAGGATAGAAGAAACATACAGGAAAGTAGAAACAAGAGAATTAAGAGACGTGAGTGAGAGGATAGATATATAGTAAAAGGTAACCAATATAGATCCAATTCAATCTTCTGACGTACTGATAATGAGGAAACATTGGCTATTCTATGTTCATCACAAATGAAATTCCACCATTTTGATACAGATGCTTTACAAGTATCTTTCCAACAGAAAAGAATAACCTTAAAAGCAAGAGCAATAAAAAGATCAAACAACAGAGGTTTAGGTGAAATATAATCAAAGTCAGGTGACATAGAGCCAAATAAATCATTCTGAATTGATAATTGAGTATTACATTGGAACATCTTTAAACATTTGGACCAAATAACTTTCCAAAAATTAAACACATGGGGGCAATGTTAGAGTAAATAGTCAAAAGTGCCATTGGAAGAAGACCAGGGCCAACATAATGGAGAAGTATTTGGATCCAATTTAGAGCTACATTCAGGAATAATAAACATAACTTTTATAAACAAAACATAGAAATTGTGTTATACGTGCAGCTTTGGAGGTGTTAAACACTCTAGGACATATTTTATCCCATAGATGAGGAACGACACAGAAAGGTCAGTTTCCCATAATAATTTTAATAGAATTTTATAATCATACAGTAGTTGGAGATAATAACATTTCGTATGTGTAAGCAGCTTAAGAAATGGAATCTTGATCAATATTGTGTAATGGTGTCAAGGATGTGATTGGTGTAAGATCAAGAGGAATATTATTAGTCATTAAAAAAGATTGAAGAGCAGTTGATAATACTTTACATTCCTCTAAAAACAGAGATTTGTAAATTATATTGGGCTTGTAGTTGAGGAAAAGACATAACAGATTTACTTCTTACAAGTTGATGAACAAATATAATTCCCTTCTATTTCCAATGTTTGAAATAAAATGATTTGAGGCAAAATTTTATAAACATATTATACCAAATAGAAGAGGCTAGAAATCATTGATGGAAATCCAAACACGCTGAAAATACTATATGTAATAAATGCTGGGAATATTTTAAAATGGGTTTTTGAAAATAAAAGTACAATTAGACATGTAAACCACATAATTAAATGAGAAATCTTTCAGTAAGGAGCGGTCAAAAACAATCTATCATGGCATGAGAAGATCTTGAAAGTCAATATTTAATGGATAAAATTGTCATATTAAAAAAGCAGAATGATATAACTTAAAATCAGGAAAACTGACACCTCCTTCATTCTTCGGGCATTTACGTTTGGACAAGGCAATACAGTGTTTGGTATTCCAGAAACATTTGAAACAGATAGAATTAATTTATGAAAAGTAGTAATTAGGTATTTTGAAAGGTAACATAGATAATGTATAAAGAACTTGAGGCACAATCATCATTTTGAGGGTATCTAAGCTAACCAGTAACTGGTCCCAGGATGCTTGTTTCTGGTTCAGGGAAGACTTGGCTTGGCAGTTCGGGCTGGACTGTTCCCATGAGGCATAGGGTCAAGACTGATTTACATATGGCTGGGTTTGAACTGAGGTGGCGAAGTGAGCTAAAGAATGATAATGGATTCAACCCAGATCTGTGACTGGGGGTAAGTGTCTGAAAAGTTTCAGCGTTCCGTCCATCGTCTCCCTGAATTTGCTTTATCTAAGCTACCTCACCATGATAGATGAAGGAGAGACCAGGATGTACGTAGTTGCTGAATTTTAAGCTTTAAAATATAAAAAAAAGTGGCCAATTATGCTGGAAATATTAGTAGAAACCCATGTACCCCAGTATTTCATTCTGGAAGGACACCATGTAAATGATAGCATAAGGAATTCTATGGTAAAATTTCTGTTTTGGAAAAGTTTAGTTTATATTCAGAAATAGTAGATTATAAATTGATCTCTTGTAAAAAAAGGTTTTAGGGAGGACAGGGGTCGGACAATTGAATCAGAGCATCATCGGCATAAGCCGATAATTTAATTTAGAAGGAATTATATTTGAAGCCAAAGATAAGTGTATTACAATGAATGCATTCAAGGAAGGGTTCTAAACAAAGAATACGAAGCAAAGGAGAGAGGGGACAGCCTTTCCTGGTACCTCTGTGTAAATTAAAATAAGGAGAAAAATGTCTATTGACAAAAACACTGGCCCTTGTGTTAGAGTATAACAATTTTATAAAGGAAATGCATCTAGGGCCAAAAGCAAACCAATGGAGAGTAGAAAATATAAATTGCCAATTAATGAGGTCAAATTCATTTTCAGCATCAAGAGATAAGACCGCCAGGAGGAATTATATTTTTTACCACATGCAAGAATATTAGAAAATATTCTGTCATTATTCACAGCAAGTCTACCCTTAAAACCAGACTGATAAGACTTGACAAGAAGGGCAACAACATTTTCAATGTGAGATGCTAGAATTAACAAATAGTTTACAATCATAGTAAATTCATGTAATAGGACAATCATTTTTACAAAGAGTGTTGTCCTTGTTAGGTTTAGGTATAATAGCAATCAAGGCTTCCAGAAAAGAACCACAAGTTTTTAATGGTAAAAGAAAAGAATTAAAAAGTTCAAATAAATTTGGGGCAATAATAGATGAAAAATACTACATTTGTTTAATAGTAAATCCTTCTGGGCCCGGGGCATTAGCTTTTTTTAGGGATTTGATAGCATCCATAATTTCATAAGGAGTTATGATTTTAATTTATCAGGGATGGAAGGAGGATTAGGAAGACCATTAAAGAAAGCCTTTGTATCATGTTCTGAGGGATCAATATCTTCTGTATACAATAATCTTGGAAGACATTAGAAATATCAGTGTCTTAGAACGTAAAGTTACTTGCGAGTTTATTACAAATGGGTCCAATGTTTTTACACTCAGATGTAATTTTTAAATAATTAGCCAATGTTTTACCTGCTCTATTTTGGCCGCTGTGATATTTCGATTTAACCTTGAAGAGTATATTACAGGCATCCGTGGTGGCAAGACATTGCTGTAATCAGTTCATGTAAGATTTAAAGGTAAAGTAAGTATGTTCAAGTGTTTTAATTTGCTGTAGTAATGTATTGTATTGAGAATTTACTATATTTTTCTGTTTGCCTGAATAAGGCATAGTAAAGGCCCGAAATGAAGCTTTGAAAGTATCCCAGTTATTAGGAATGTAAGTCTCAATAGTCTGGTTAATTTTTTTAAACTCATCAATAAAAACAGTGGCTTCTATAATAAAAATGATTGTCCGATAGAGGAAGTTTTTGAATCTCCAGCAACCTGTTTTAGAGTTACAGATAGATAAATCAAAAGAGGATAAACCAGGGTGTGATCTGAAATAAAAATGGAACAAACTTCTGAGGATGGAATAGAAGGAAGTAAGGATATAGTAACTAAAATATAATAAATTCTGGACATGGTATGAGGTACATTAGAAAAAAAAATTAATTCACAAGTATCAGGTTTACAAGTTTTCCAGATATCAAATAATGGATGAGTGGTAATAGCAATTTAAATGCTTTTTGAGATTCAGCAAGATTACATTTGCATTTAGATTTCCTATCAGAAAAAGGATCTAACCATTTATTAAAATCTCCTTCTACAATAATGTTGAGATTATCAATGGAAGCCAATTTTATTTTAATGTAATGCCAAAAATCAGGATCAGGTTTGATATGACCATAAATATTAAATAAGGAAATGTGTTTGTTATGAATTATAAAATTAGCCAATACCCATCATCCACCGTTGTCACAATGAGTTGATACAATCTCTGCCTGTAACGATTTATGTAAAAAGACTGGTAACACCAACCTTTGTGGTCAATATCCTGGGAAAAAAACAACCCGGCCTGCCTATTGCCATTTTTGTTTAAGTGATTCAACATCATTACAATCAGTTTCCTGTAAAAAAGGCAACATTACATTTTGACAGATAAGAAAGTACCTTTGTCTTTTGACTGGATGTCCCAAACATTGAACATTCTACAAAGCAACATGAAGCATATTGGGGATTAGGAGTAGGGAAACAGGAACACAGGTGACAAGCTGCAAAAACGTGAAAGGAAAGAAAAAGATGCCATTTATTAACATTGACATAATGTATAAGCAATGCAAACATAATAAAATTAGAAAACAAATAAGCACTCACATAATGACAAGAGAAAAAGTAAGAGAATTGAAAGAAAAAATAGGGTATGGATAGTATAATGAAGAGACAGACCCAGGATAAAGATACAGATCTGAGGCAAAGAGCGTGAAGAGTGAGCATGAGACGTGTCAGCACTAATAAGAAGAAAACCAGCAGAGAGACAAAAAGTAAAATATATAAAACAGCCATGTACTTAGGAAGGTAAAGAGAGAAACTGAGAAAAATATGTGCATAACAAAATTGTCAAGAACGTTGAACAGTAGTATCCATTGTATGAGATTAAATATTCTGCATAAAAGATTTTAGTTTAACCGAATTTTCAAAGAATCGTGAAGTGCCTTCATACATAATTTTACATAAACAGGGATGTAAAATCCCATAGCGTTTGTAGCATTGGAGATGAACGTATTATGGCTGGACCACATGAGACGACGTTTTTCTTTAGCTGCTTTCAAGACACACATCAGGTCTTTGAACTTGAAAAATAGCATTATGATACCTCTAGATCTAGTAGAATGATGATGAGGACGACCCAAGTGCTGTGCCCATTGAATATTAAGAGATGTTTTTTTCCGAAGACCTAAAAGATCGGGCAAGAATTTCTTCAAGAAGACAAGAAGATCAGGACCCTCAAGATTCTCTGATAGTCCATGTAAGCGAAGATTATTCCACCTGTTTCTATTTTCAAGATCTTCAGTGTGGAGTTTAAGCTTTTGAATCTCTTACTGGAGCAGAGGAATCTTGGTGACTACATCTTGAAGATCTCTAACACGCTGTTCCATTTCAAACATCTTGCCCTCCATAGCGATCCACCGGTCCTCAATTTGTTGAAGCTTTTTGTTAGTGGCACTCATGAAAGGCTTAAGACCACGTACCTCATCAAGGATAGTGTCCAGAACAGGATTGTGAAAAGACATAATGTATGATGGAGCATCATTGTTCGCCCTTTTAGGGCTCGTGCCTGCAAAAGTAGATTTAGATAATGCAAGTAGATCGCTGGCCATTTTGACATGGTGCATGGAATGATGCAGAATCTTCTGGAATGGTCAAATTCTGCCCATACACCATGATGATGGTATATATCAATAATGAATATAAATTGGGGAAGGATTTTGGAGGAGACGAGCACATGGGTACATAGATATAAGAGGTAGACAACAGTGATACCTATTGGAGAAAGAGAATTGTTAAAGAGACAAGTGTTCTGATTTCAAGAACTGCCTGGGGTCATAGCTGGACTGCTGTGCAGCTGGTTGTCAATATCCAAACCAAAAGATGGATAGGTGGGGGTGTTACAGGAGTCCATTTATCCTGGTAAGCATAAGGGTAAGAGAATAAGCTACCCTTGGAGGAGAGGTACGGTATAAATAAAACATTCCTGTAGAAATCGGATGTTTGATATATGTTATGTTATCTGTATTTGTATTGTGCTCACCTCATCCAGAAGGGTATCCTGGTGCTGAAGGAGGAGCTGTAAGAACTGAGCCAGGGTCAGGGCATAGGTGAAGAACCAGGTTTTCACTTTCTTGGGGAATACAATAACTGAGGAGGATGCTATGATGTGCAGTGGCAGGTTTTTCGGGGCTTTATGAGCGAGGTAGGACAAGGCACGACCGCCGGATCTGGTTCTGTGTATGCTGGGTTGTGTCCAGGAGGTCCAGCTGAGCAGAGGTGCCTGGTAGGCACATAGAAGTTTTTGTGGCTGTTGTGGTACATGGAGCCAATGTTGCCTAAGGGTTTGTATGTGTTCGTGAGGAGTTCAAAGAATGCTCATTTGTAGATTGGGAGCCAGTGAAGCTCTTTGAGTTGAAGGATGATATGAATGTGGGGTGGGAGACTAAGATTGAGGTTGGCTGCAGAGTTCTGTATGGTCTGGAGTCTTCTGGTCAGTTAAGAGTTGATGCCAGCCGTAGTTTAGCTTGATGGTGAGGAGGGCTTGGGTGATGGTTATGCGAGTGTTGGTGTGGAGCCATTTGAAGAGACTGCTATCCCTTGGCCAGTCCTGCATGGTGAGCTGATTGTGGGTCCCAGAGTGAGGTATCTTTGTCAAAGATTACTACTTGTGCAAAATTTTTCACAACTGTCTTGTGAACAACAGCGTGCATGTAAATGTACAATGATACAAGATGTTAACACTGCTGTGTTGTGTGTGTTGTGACGCATTATCTCAGATGCATGTGCGGTGCAGTACCATGTATACAAATCTAATAGTGACTTGCCCCCTCTGTTGATAAAGGAGTTGTTGATCTGAAGTTGTAGGCCAGGCACACTGGATTACAACAATCATGTTTAGATTTGTGGTCCCTTGGTCACATGGCTGCGATGTGTGGTGCAAACTGTACTTTTGCCCTGGATCTGGGGGAGAGAGTTACCCTAAGCGTATATTTGTGTGGGTTTAGTTAAAGTTTGTATTGTGCGTGGTAGAATGATAGGGGTTGTGTATTTGGATGTGCCCCGGCTGGTTGCCCAGTGCTTTGGATTGCTGAGTACAGTAGTGCGGCAAGTGCTAGAGTTGGTTACTGTTTTGTGTGCATGAAGTTTGGGCACAAACTGTGTTTTTGAACTGTTCTTATCTTTGGGGGTGAGGGCCTACTATTGTTGGATGGGTTGTAGGTAAACTGATGATGTGATGTACTACTTTTCCTGTGGGGTGAGTTAGTGTAGGTGGAAGTGCATATTTAGAGTGGTAGGTGAGGTCCAATTTCTGTCAGGCTAGGTATGGCATCCTAGTTGTCCATGGCTGCACAGTGTTGTATTTTAATTGTTGTAAACTGTTTTATTGTTTGTGTTTTATTTATTGGTGGGAGGTAAGCTGCAATGTAAAGTCCTGTGGGTGTGTGCGCATACTGGCGCAGACACAGAGGCAGTAAGTAATGACAGGTAAGCTGAGCAGATGCAGCACCTGTTCTGGCTGTTCTTCCTTATAACATATAATTTATATTCCTAATAAATCACCCCATCTTTTGTAATGAGCTGGTTCAGTTTCCTTTATAAAAGGAACATTGTTTGTTTCATCACCCCGGGCGGCACCTCAGACACCTAGACTGGTTAACCTTTGTCTGGTTTCTGGGTGCCAGAATACTGCTGAAAACAACACGGTGAGCTGAACTGGTCTGTAAGCATTCAGGGAAGTGCCTAATTTGTAAAATAATAAGTGCCAGGGCCCAAGATATTTGTCTGGAGACCACTGCTGCTGGTGCCACTTCAGGTCCTTGCCAGTGCTGCCAAATACCAGTACCTCCAACATCTACTTGCCATTACAGTCCACCAAATGTAACAGTTTGAACTGTGCTGGGTAACACACACCTGATAGAATGGACTGAGCACCCTGGTATTAATGTTTTTCACATTATTATTTTTAATCCTCATCATATTTATTCGCCAAATTTGTCATAAAAAACATAAAATACAAAACATGTACAATAAAAGCATTTCAAAACATCTTAATAAATCCTAAGATAAATACAGACAAATAGTACCATACATGAGGTTAAAAAGGTATGGAAAAGCAATACATGATAGTAAAAGATCCAAGATCCTACTAAAAACAACATGAAGTTCATAAGATAACAACCAGTTATGTGGGGAAAACTTGGGTCCTTTTACCTAGTCTATGAACAAACTGAGTTGCCCCTTCTGTTTGCGTCTCCACATTTGCAGAAGAACGCGAAGTACAGCATATACAATTGGATGTGCTGTGTTAGGTCTAAGAATCCTGGAGCGGCGGTAGCTCATACGCAATGGCAGAGGAGCATTGCCTCACTAAGGGGCAGATGTAGGAAGCCTAATACCGGTCGGTAACGGCCGAAATTACCGAATTTCGGCCGTTACCGATCGGTATTAGGCATTTGAGATGTAGGGGCCTAATGTAAGGATTTGGTAATTTACCGAATCGGTAATTTAAGGAATCGGTAAATTACCGAATTCTTAAATACCGATTCGGTAAATTACGAATCCTTAATGTAGGAAGCACTCAAGTGAGTGCTTTTCACTTGTAAGGATTCGTTATTTACCACCAACTACAAGTTGGTGGTAAATATCGAAAACCTTAAAAAAAGCAATTTTGTGCTTTTTTCAACTGTGCCATGTGGCAGACATACATGCCCTTAGGGCATGTATGTGTGCCACATGTGCACCCATGCACTATACAGGGGTGCAACAGGGTGTCAATGTGCCACCCTGCCACCCTTGTAAGTCTACCCCCTATTACCGATTCGATATTTACCGAATCGGAAATTCTCATACATTCCTATGGGCCTCCAGGCCCATAGGAATGAATGGGGAATACCAAATCGGTAAATACCGAATCGGTATTTACCGATTTTTACTGATTCGGTAAAATTTACCGAATCATTAGCTACATATAATTTACCGATTCTAAAATACAGAATCGTTAAAATTCGGTATTTTAGAATCAGTAAATGGTATTTACCTACATCTGGCCCTAGATCTGATCCAGCAAGTGAAAAATAAAACAATATCTTCCTTAGTATCATTTTTTTTTCATTTGTCGGCCCCATGCCAGCATGTGCTGGGAAGGCGGGCCAGGCATGGGTGGGGGGAGGAGGAGTGCTATTTCCACTTTTAGGTGCACATGTGTGTTTGGCTGGCCGTCTCAGGCCGGCCTAAAACAAATCCCCACCTAGGTTTCTCCAGCCCGGCTATATTGAACAGCCGGGCTGGAGAAACCCCCACAGACTCCCTGTCCTGAGCGGAGCGTCTTTTCAGCTCGTTCAGGCCAGTCCCCGTGCTGCTTTCATACGAGAACAGCGCGGAGATGTATGCTTCCCACTGGCCCCTTACCGGCCCCTCTCTTTTCATCGGTATTTTTTTTGTGTCGGCTGCTTCTGTCCTGGAGGCTGTTCTATAATTCCTAACCCCCAGATTACCACACAGTGGCACGACTTATTTCCTCTGATGGGCGTGTTAATACGGGCAAAGAAGAGAGCATGATCAATACATTCTTTAGTGTCAGTACAGAAAGGGGCAACTACTGTCTATTTCAGTAGGTGGACGATACCATTTAGAAGTAAAAGAATGCAACCGCAGAGTCCCAATCCGAAATTTGATATACAGTGTTCTAGAAAGAGGGGGCTCGATCAAATCCATGTATTCTTCCAGGGAGAAAGCATCATTGTACTCAAGAAAGGCTCAGGTCAAGGAATCCAACCCTCCCAGACCCGTGGAGCCCACCGTCCACGTGTCTGTACGAAATCACTTTGAGAGTGAGCTTTTATACACTGTATGCAGACTCTGGATTCACCCAAAGGTTCTTACACCTAATTTCTGATAGGCCACGTTTAATAAACCTGAACCATGGGATCTTAAACGCCCCAGTGAGCATTAAAAGTACAACTCGAACTATCCAATGGGGTGCTAAGTCTATGGAGGACCAGATCCTCCTCCAATACAGCAGAGATCTAAATCTGATTCTGTGAACAAGAGATATATGACCCAGATCTAATTGGAGGGCAATGAGTGGGGTACTAGTGGGTAGATTAGTAAGGAGTTGTTAAAAACCTTCCTCAACCAACTCCATACCACTAGCACTCACATACCCCCAAAGTACCGACCAAGGTGGTTTTGATTCATATTGCAACCCCCCCCCCCCTTGATGGCTGGCCTATGTCAGTGAAAAGGGCAGGTTGGTCAAAACTAGAAAATCCAAACTGAAACTGTGGGGTGACTGCCCAAGTTTCCTTGATCATGCATATACCAAAACGGTCCACAAAGTTACCCCAGTCTGGGCAAACCAGTGTGCTTTTAATACCAGCCAGGTTCCAGGAGACAGCTTTAAAAGAGATTCAACATTAGACAAGAACACAATGCTGAAGGACATGCTGGGGACAACAACATCAGGAGAAGGCTGACCGTCAACCGCAGGAGATTGAGACATATTATCAGAGGGGGATCCGCAGACATCAAGGACTGAATATGGGAAAGCACCTATTTCAATGTGCGATGAAGCGTTTGAACTACTTCCTGTTACCATGTCTCTTGTTGTACCAAGCACGCTCTCTTGGTCCGGAGTTTGAGAGAGTCAATCATTAGAATCCAATTCTGATAGCGGCGATAATCTGCAGACGGTAGGAATGGTAGAAACACTAAGTGTGTCTACTCATGGGCCTCTCATTCCTGGCTGTCTGAAAAGGCTGTCTGACTAGGTCTATGGAAATAGCCCGATGGGACAATACTTGCAGATATGCCTACGTTGTCAAGTCTACATCCAGTTCTAACCAGGCAATGTGCCAAGGCCAGGTACCTGCAATTAATTACAACACAATCCTCTTCCAATTAATTGGCTGATTGGCCAATCCACCCAACTATTATAACCAGTAGAATATCATCATCAAATGGCAAAGGCAGTGTTCTGTGTTAGTCAATGACAAACTTTATTTTTGAGTTCCTAATATGATTCCTCCCAACTGGAAGGATGAGATGGTACACCAACCAGTATTACCACATACTGTCAGCATTCAGGGGCAAATTCAAACTCGAGTGGGTGCGCAAAGAATGAGGCTGACAAGGTGATCCATTTGCATTGGTTGCACCAAGAGGCCTTTTTACCACATGGCCAACTGCATCACAACTTAGTGTAGTCATGGACCCTGCCCCCAGAACTCTGGTAGACATATTTTTGGTTGGAATAGCAATTTCCGTGGGGGTGGGAGGGCCTCTGGGTAATATTGTTTTTAAAGATGTTGGTACAGTCCCCCTTGTTGGAAGGTGCTTGACCATGTGGTTGGATGGGGTCCCGTGAGTGGCAATAAATGACTCAGTTTGGAGGACAATTCCTGAATTTCCCCTTCCAAAGTGCATAAACTATTCACGTTGCAATTGCAGAAGTTATAATAGATTTAACTCGATCCAAGATGCTTTCCCAAGATAGGCTAGGCCCACCATCACTCACATCAGTATTGGTAACTAGGGCTAGATTCACCAGCGGAAGGCGTGGACAGCGAGATTTCCATGAGCTACTAAATTGGGCAAAAAAGGCCCCTGCTTCTTAGACTGACCAGTAAAGGGACCTTGTTTCGTTTTCCTCTTCTTTCTGACAACTGTCTCGTAAAGTCTAGTGTTCACTGGTCCATCGGACACATTAGGCTTGGCCATGGGAGGCTCCCTATCCAGTGTCATCTGAGTAGCAGGATTGGTGGCCTCAGGGGGAGGTGAGCTGCAGGGGCTTGGAGGGGCCGCCTCAGGGGCACCAGACTGTGGACAACCCCTCCCAGATGAAACAAAGCTAGAACCATCCCTCAGTTCAAATGACAAACGTCTCTCCGCCAGGTCTAATTCCTTGGTGAAAACACTTGATGCTCGAGCCAAGAAAGATTCCATCGTTGTGCCAATTTTAGGATTAGTAGAGGCACAATCCTACCCTCCAGCCAATTTACACTTGCCCATGCAACCTAAAGATGTTAGAAAGGACTTACCAGGATTGTTGTGATGCAATAAGTAGGAAACCAAGGGGAGTGGCTGGGAGTTATTGGCACCTTTGAGCACTTTGGCGGGCCAGGCCCCACCTCTTCTGGGCATGATATGGCAGGGGATGAAGCCCCACCCCAGTTCATGGCGGTCACAGTGAGCAGGGAGCCACTAAAACAAGCACCCGTGCTGCGGGGAGTTGTCAGCGCCTTTGAGCACATCAGCAAGCTAAGCCCGGCCCCTCCTGGGTGTGATATGGCTTGTGGACAAAGTCCCAGCCCAGCCTATGTGGCAAGTTTAGGGCGGTCACAGCGGGCAGGGAACCACTAAACCATACACTTTTTATTCTTACATTTAATGGTTAAACACTATGCATCACTGCTGTCACTCTGAAGTTTGTCTCCACAGCTTGGTGACTCCTTGAGGCCAACAGCTCAGTTAGGCACAACCCGCAAGGTGGTGTAAAAAACCCACAATCAAGAGGAATAAACCTAATGAGGCTGGAGGATGGAGAGGATTTCATGCTGATGTTAAATCACCTACACTTCTGTAAGAAATCGTTTGAACCATAACATGTCGAGCAGCGAGCACCATGCCAACCAAACAAAAGCCTTGTCCTCACTTCAGTACAGGCCCAACAAGCCCTTGTTGCAAGCACTGCTTGGCTACCTGACAGCACGAGAGCGCCTCCCTTCTTCTTCTTCTGACTTTGTAGGAAAGTTATTTCACACCAATGATGCTAGGACACAGGGTTGTGTATCTGTGATTCTTTATTCACCGGAGTGCCGGGATTACGTGACTCTACTCGGAGCCGCCCGGCACCACACAAAATGGCCGCCTTCCGGTTCCTGCCTCCGAACTTCCGGTTCCGTTCCTAGTTGCAACAACTAGACCGATACCACATATCTCCCCCCTTTATGCACTCACAATAACAACAAGGTTAAACAGTCTTACTTATAGTCCATATCGAAGTCCTGGAACCTCTTAGGCGTTCTCACGATCCTTCCTGCTCTCGTTCTCACCCTTACGTCGACTTTTTCACCCTCCGGTGCGCCAAGCCTGGTGCTCTCTCCTCGTGTCTCAGTTCCATTACCCTTCCTTTCCAGTCTCTCATCCTCGCATCTCTTCTTGCCTGAGAACCATCCTGTTCCGCTCTCTCCATTGCTCCCTTCACGTTCTCTCTCTTGCTCTTCCACTTGCTGTGTCCCATCTTCAACCTGCTCTTGTCTCTCTCCTCGACATTCCTCTTCCACTGTCTCGACGTTCCTTCCCTCGCTTTCGTCAGCTTCCTTCCCCCATTGCAGGATTTTGCTGCATTTCGCCATTCTATCCTGCGACCATAATTTGCCGTCGCTCAGTAATGCTGATCTGGCGTATGGCTCTAAAACTTGCAGAGGCGGTGTGAACTTGCTCTCGCCCTTTCTCCTCATGGTCGCTACCTTCACTCTCACCCAATCACCTTTCTCTAGTAACACTCCTTGTACATTCCGTCTTTTGTTGAAATGTTCTGTGTATGTCTCTTGCGCCCTTTCCAAATTCCTTCTTACCACTGCTGGTGACCACTTGCTCTGTATAACCATCTGTCTCCACGCGATATTGTCCTTGGTGAACGGCTCTCTGCCTCTCAGTATTTTAAAGGGGCTGTAGCCTGTGCCCCCTGGAGTGATGCGGTAGGCCCACAGCCTCTTTGGCAACTCCTTCTCCCAATCTTGCCCATCGTTTATGGCCGCTTGGATTGTCCCCATGATCACACGATTAAAACGTTCCACTTGACCATTCCCTGCGGGGTGGTATATGGGAGTGTGCTTGACCTCTATTCCATTCCTGGATGTGTAGGCCTCCCATTTGGTGGAGACGAACTGTGGCCCATTGTCACACCTTGGGGATGCCTTCTTTTGTAAAAACTGTGTTCAGGAACGATATCACCGCCTCGGTGTCTACCGTGTCCGTTACCTCCACCTCTGGCCACTTGGAGTACCTGTCAATCAAAACTACGGCATATTTCTGTATACCTTCCCTGTTCAGGATGGGTCCTATGATGTCGATGGACACCATCTCCCACGGTCCTCCAGGCACGGGAAACTTCCCTAATTGTGGCCTTAGCATAGTCTGGGATTTGTCTGCTTTGGAACACGAATCACACTGCCTCACATATCTCTCCACTTGGGCGTCGATAGCTGGCCACCAGTACGCCTGCCTGGCTAGGGCCTTGGTCTTCGTGATCCCCTGGTGTCCTTCATGTAACAGTGACATCAGGTGTTCAAGGATTCCCTGCGGAGGAATGATTTTGTCACCCCTGAGTAGAAACAGGGGGTCTTCCCCCAGTGACAGTTCGTCTCTCACTTCCCAATATCTCCTCAATGTCTCTTTAAGGTGCCTCTTCTCAGGCCATCCGTGCATGACATATCCTTTGATCACCTCCAAGTCCTCATCCAGCTTGTAGGCTTCCGCCCACTCTTGTGCGCTGATCACCTTCTCCATGTCCTGTATCATCGCTACCATGTAGCCGTCCCATCCAGGTGCCTCCTGCTCGTGTGGTCCTTCCATGGCTGCCGCTCTGCTCAGGATGTCAGCCACTTTGTTCTGGGGGCCCGGTATGTACTCCACCTCGTACACGAAGTCCAAGAGCCTTAGTGTCATTTTGGCTATTCTTGGCGTTGCATGCGCGTGGCCATTGGATGTTAAGACTTTTATCAGGGGTTTATGGTCGGTGCGGACCAAAAACTTGGCTCCCCACAGGTATTGTCTGAAGCGTTCCATCGCCCATACCACCGCTAGCATCTCCTTCTCGATGACACTGAACCGTTCTTCAGTAGGAGTCAGGGCTCTGGACGCGAAACAGATCGTGGATAGTTCACCACTGTCGGCTCGTTGCATTAATACTGCCCCGAGGCACTTGTCACTTGCATCGGTGGAGAGTATGGATTCAGCCACAGTGTTGAAACCCTTGAGTGGAATAGCTCTACTCATCTCTTGTTTCAAGGCCTCGAACTCCTCCTGCTCGTCCTTACTCCATTTGAATCCGTTCTTCTCTTTCAGCAGTTGCCTTAGACAGTGTGTCTTGGTGGCGAAATTGGGGATGAACTTACTATAAAATTCGGCCATGCCCAAGAATGACCGTACATGTTCCTTTTTCTCCGGGGAAGGGGCGTTTTGTATTGCTTCCATGTTGGTCCTCTTCGGTTCTATTCCCCTTTCGCTAACCTCATGGCCCAGGTAGGTAACTGATGACACACCGAACCTGCACTTGGACCATTCTGCGGTGAGCCCACTTTCTTGCAACGTGCGTAATACCACGTGTAGTTTCTCGTTGTGTTCTTGTTTGGACTTTCCCATCACGAGGATGTCGTCTTGAAAAAACTGGACTCCTTCCACCTTGCGAAAGAGTCTGTGCATCAGGTTCTGAAATACAGCAGCCACTGAGGCCAGGCCGAAGGGCATCCTGACGAACTTGTAACACCCGAACGGCGTTATGAAGGAGGTAAGGTGGCTGGTGGAGGGATGGAGTTTTACCTGATGGTAAACTGATGATAGGTCCACCGTTGAGAACCACTTGGCCCCCTTAGTTTTGGCTAACATCTCACTTATGCGGGGAAGTGGAAATTTGTCGATGAGGATGTTTTTATTTAGTTCTCTGAGGTCCACACACAACCTCACTTTCCCGTTAGGCTTTTGAGCGACCACCAAGGGCGACAACCATTCTGCACTCTCTATGGGCTGGATCACTCCGCTTTTCTCCAATCGGTCGAGCTCTTCCTGTACCGCTCCCCTGCAGCAAAAAGGAATGTTTCGGACCTTGTGAATGACCGGTTGCGCCCCTTCCTTCAGCCTTATAATGTGTTTGAACTTGGCCAATTCACCTATCTGTCCGCAGAACACCTCAGGGTATTCTCTGCGCCAGGCTTCCTCCTCATGATGCTCCTTCATCTCCATTAGCAACACTTTCTCGATGCCTCCTGGATTCAGCATGATTCCTAATGCTCCCTGGTCTTTCCAGCTGAGTACCGAGGGACCCTTCTCAGCCACATAGAGTTTGCAGTTGGCTTGGCGTCCCTTGAATTCGAAGAGCAGCGGGCAATATCCCAACATGGGTATCCTCTGTCTGGTGTACGTGACAGGTCTCACATCCATGGGACGTAGCTCCTCCTTCTCTTTCGACCTAAAATTGTCTTCCCATATCTGTCGTTGGACTATCGTTATGGGGGCTCCTGAGTCCGCTATCATTTCGATTGGTACTCCTCCTATGTGCATGTTGAGCTTAGGCTTGTCTGATTCCTTGCCTCCGACTTCTAGGACTTGGGCATCGATGTAGAGGAGTATCTCGATGTCTTCCTCCTCTGTCCGAGTCTCTTCCTCTTCCCTCTGTCCTTAGTCTATGTATTTGACGGTGGTCCCTTTGGGCTTCCGACGGCACACCTTCTCATAATGCCCAAACACTCCGCAGAAAGCGCACTTAGCTCTAAATGCTGGACATGCTTTGTCGTTGCCCAAGTGCGATGTACTCCCGCATCTGTAGCAACTTGGTCTCCCCCCTCTTCCTGTCTTCGGGATTGCTCCACCCTGCTGCTGGTTCCTTCTGGTGTCTTGAGACCTGGGGATCTCCCGTTGTCTAGAATTGTCTCCTTTGTTGTGTAGCATGACTCGGCATACCGTCGGTGCGTTTCCACCGTCCTTCCTGGCTGCTTGTGCGCATCTTTTGGACATCTCTGCTTTCTTCACCAGGGCCCACACCTCCTTCAGAGGGGCGTCACCATTCACCCAGAGTTTTTCCTGAACATGTGTGCTCGTCGTGTGCATTATAATTTGATCTCTTACTAGATCGTCGTGGAGAACACCGAACTTGCACGTCAGTGCTAATTTCTGCAATGCTGCCACATACTCATCGACCGTCTCCGCTCTCCTGCCTCCTCTGGAAAAAATTGTATCTGTCGATAGCTACGCATACCACCGGTCTGTAATGCGCATCTAGGTCCTCTATGGCGTGTCTGAACACCTCAGTGTCGTTGGCATCTCTCGGTTCCTTGACGATGGTGTCATACACCCTCAGGCCCTCCGGACCTAGATTGTGTAACAATATTTTCCTTCTTCTCTGATCCGTGTAAGCAACTTCACTTTCTTCTTCTAAGGCCTCCAAATAGTTTTTGAAGTACCGCTTCCAATCCTCCAACGGCATTGAGGGTTCGCCTCTTTTGGGAAGGAAAGGCACCATGTGGGCGAGAGAAGCGGACGGAGTCGCCATCTTGCGTGCACCCCTTAGGCCTGCTTGGGCGGGGACCGCGTTGTTGGGCGGGCTGCCCGGAGCTCGCCTGGCGTATGTGTCTTCCCCGCTCTCCTCTCTGCTGCTCACGCTACCTGTGGCACCGTCTGTGGTTATGTTCGCCTGTGGTCTGCCCCTTTCCACTCTGCTCGGCCCCTCAGCTCGCTTCTGCAGTTCCGCCAGCGTGTCTTGGCTCAGGGGCGCGCGTGTGTGCGGCTGTGCTCACCTCTGCACTGCTGGGTGGCCTGATTGCGTGGGGCCGTCCCGCTTCGGGGCTGTGGAGCGACGCTGTAACCTCTGTGTCGGGGGGGGGGGGGGCAGCCGTGTCTCGTGTCCTCTGCCGCGCTCCGGGGATTGGGCAATACCTGGCCGGTGTGCACCTGCAGCTCAGCGCCCTTTTCGTCCTTGTGGGTGTGCCCTTGTTCCTTCCACGTTCCTTCTCCTAGTCAGGGGCAGTTTCGCTCTTCACGTTATTAAGTTTTTTTTTTTTTTTTCCTTAGTATGCCTGCCTCAGTCCTGATCCCGCCTCGTCGCCATTGTAGGAAAGTTATTTCACACCAATGATGCTAGGACACAGGGTTGTGTATCTGTGATTCTTTATTCCCCGGAGCGCCGGGATTACGTGACTCTACTCGGAGCCGCCCGGCGCCACACAAAATGGCCGCCTTCCGGTTCCTGCCTCCGAATTTCCGGTTCCGGTCCTATTTACAACAACTAGACCGATACCACAGACTTCTGTAAGCCAGCAACAGCCTGTGTGATTAGTAGCTCCTTCCCGGAATGTGCGGGGCACATCTGGGCAACCCTCATACATAGATCCCTTATGCTAACAAACTCAACGTACAAGCATCAAGCTACAGCACAGCAGAGAATGGAGCACTAACGCGACTCAAATAGGAAGGGGAAGCCACTACATAACCCAAAAGAAAGAAAAAGGATCTGCGAAATGTGTTATTTGCTTTCGCATAAATATGTGAAATAAAACTACGAGCAAGTATGGGAAATGAAAATCCATAGTTTCATGGTATATTTAAGTGTGAAATGCATACTCACATCAATTTTTCACACAAGAACACGTTTCGTGACAAAAAATTGAAAAATTGCGCGAAAAAAAACCAAATGAAAATCCATAGTTTCATGGTATATTTAAGTGTGAAATGCATCCTCACATCAATTTTTCACACAAGAACACGTTTCGTGACAAAAAATTAAAAAATTGCGCAAAAAAAAAACAAAAGCACTGTGAACAGCTGCCACTTGCGTTCTATTTCGTGTGTACACTGTAAAAGTTTACCGCAAATGTCATATCTGCTGTAAATTCTTACCACAAATGTTGTGCAATTACGTGAAATGGGGGTAATGTCGTAATTTTGAGGAATTTCGCATAGCAAGCCCTCAAATAATGCCAGTATAATTAAATTTCACCCAGGCCACAAAAAACAGGAAAGGGATCAAGAGAGTGCAGGAAAGTGCACAGCACCCGATAAAAGTGACAGTGCCATTTGCAAAGGTAAAGCAACCTGCAGAACTGTGAGGGAAACGGTCAAGCCCTCCATTCAGTGTCTTATAGTTAGTGCAGCAAAGCATCAGAAAGGACACCCTTGCATGGGAAGTGAACAGCTGAAGTGAAACATGGTAACCCCAGCTATGGCTGCGTCTGTGAGTCTGCAACCTTGCTTCTTATCTCAGACAGGCCTGCCTCCTGTTGAATTTAAAGAGTGGATAGGGATTTTTCGAAAATTGTATAGAAACATTGGATGGTCTAAACTTTTCACCAAATAGGAAAAAAACACCCTTAGTGTGTACACTAGAAAAAAAGGGGCAACATATTTCCAGTTATCGATCTGTAGTGAAAGAGACACAAGGAGCAGTGAAGGATGCCAAGTCTAGACTGGAAAGCAGGGGGCTTATTTACAAGACCCTTGTGCCGCTGGTACCTTACTTTTTCCCGTATAAAAGAGACGCACCGGCGTTGCAAGGGTCTTGTACATAAGCCCCCAGATTTGCACAGTGTGTTAATATCACCGTGACTCGACACAAGTTCTATACTCAGCCATAGGGACCAGGAACACAGTAGATGAGTTTGTAAATTGGTTGGAAGAACTCTCTATTAAATGCCAATTTGGTGCTATGACAGATGAGGTAACATGGCGCCGGATAGTAGCTCGATGTGCAAGCAACACAATGCAGGAGAAACTGGGAGGCGAGAAATCCGTCACTAAAGGATGCCATTGTTATCTGCACAATTGCAGAAGGATCTAATCCCTGCATGAAGGAAATGGAGCAGATGGAAGGGAAGAGTAACAGTGATGTAGCAATGATGGAATAAGTGACTAATGAAGCCGATGAAGTCAATAAGGAGTCTGTAATGTACGGAAAAGGAACTAGTGCTGGGGGCAAATTGAGCAATAATCTTGCATTATGTAACCTAAAATGATGTTACAGGTGAGGCAGCATTTATCACAACCATGAATGGAAAGCTTGTAGTAGCCAATAGTGTAGGAAATATGGTAGGAAGGGGCACTGTGCATAAAGGAAATGAATAGAAACAGAGGGGCATATTATTAACAAGGGCATTGCGCCACGTTCCAGTGGCGCAATGCCCAGCTTCATATTTACATAGTGGCGTTGAGTCACTTTTCTGTGGCATAACTCCGCTTTGTAAATATGGTATCCTTTCACGCTGGTGTCTGTGTGAAAGGGGCGTGCAATGGGTGTTGCTGTGGGTGTTCCACCCCAAAACCCATTGCTTTTTGACACTGCCCCAGATTTACAAGGATGTGTAAATGTGGGGCAGATGGAAAATCTAACTCCATTCAAGAGCAGGCATTAGATTAGCACAACGAGGAGAAATAATTCAATTTCTCCTTGTTTTTGCTTTTACTATGTGTACTTCATTCTGTAACACACATGGCAAGAGCAAAAACCCATGGATGATTGTTTATGTCCAGGAAGGTGTTCCTTCCTGCACATAAACAATCATGAAATAATGGCGATTTGCCAAGTCCATGTGTGCTGCAGAATGCAGCAAACATAGAAGTAACAAATCGCCATTATTGATTGTTTATGTGCAGGAAGGAAAGCCTTCCTGCACATCAACAATCATCCCTGCGATGCTGGCACCTTTGCACTATGATGCAAGCGTTGCTGCTGTGGCACTAGGCAGCTAAATTTAGCGCAAGCGCTAGGTAAAACTCAGGGGTGCGCTGTATTGTTGTAAATATTTCACATCCCTGCATGTTGGAAATGTCTGAGTCCGGCGCTGCCAAATTTGGCGCTACTCCGTCTGCCGACATTTCATTGTACAAATGCCCTAGTTACAGCACGGATGGAATAAATGGAAGAAGCCGACAAAGTAAGTGCGGAAAAGTCAACTGAAGGCAACAGTTGCGATAAAAGAAACAAGAGGTGGTTTTAAAGATGAGCTGAGGTTCAATCTTCACTGCCATTTAAGAAAACATGTCAGTGAAATAGCCCCAAATGGTATGCTAGAACCCAAAAATATGATTACCATAATACCAAGGGGTATCAAGGCAGAACTATAGAGGTGATGGGATACATTTCACAATCAGAGAGAGGAGTATTAAAAAGAAAGCATATGTAGTCAAATGTGGACCTCGCATATTAGGATGGATCTGTTAATATGATTAGCACATTATCCTTAATCTCATGGTTCCCAGCCAGATGTTGGCTGCAGAAGACTCCAATTTGGAAAAAATGTAAGGGATGCAAAGGCAATGGTTGGGGTAAAGCTGGCTACGATGAAGTTATAAGTGAATAAAATAGCAACGATGGACTAAATGAAACAGGTAAAACAGAAGGGGAAAAGAGTGCTGGGATGAGTCAGGAGAGATTTTAAGGCTACACTGAGGTACTTTGACCGTTGCCGCCTAAACCACATCATTGTGTAAGACTGTTTCCCTCTACCAAACATTAATTAAATGGTGTGCATCCTAAGGATTCATGAGAAGTGCTTATGACCAATTCCGATTGCCTTGATGGCTTGGGTTTCATAGACACAACAGATGTATTCCAATTTGCTCACCTGGCTTTTGGTCCTATATTTGCAGCAAGCTTTTTCCAATGCATGATGAGCAAATGCTTGGAGGCCGAGAGTTATATTTTTTAAGATGATATCCTGGTGTTAGGAAAGTCAGTTGAAGAACACAACGCGGCATCAAATCAAGTGTTCAATATGCTGGGAAAGGCTGGTTGGATGTACATTTCTGGAGGAAGATGTGGAATGCCTAGGAGATACAACCCCCAGCTGAGGGTGTGAGACCAAAAACAGACAGTATTGTATTGTGGTATACTTATATAGCGCAACCTGTCACCACCAAGGGCATCCTGGCGCTTAGATGCCATCTAAGGGGCAGCCGCACTGGTAGACAAAGGTTAATTAAGATGTTTTATGAGTCTTATACAATTTTATCCCAGATTTGTCAAGGATTACACAGATAAGACAGCCAACCAACTGATACTGTCATGAAAGTGCAAATCGTATGAGTGGGAAGATGTCTGCATAAGGCTTTTGAGGAAATTAAAGGCATTGCTGCCATATTCAATACCCTGTGTGGTGTCCTCCTCTAAGGTAGCAGTATGGTAAGGAAGGAAAATAAGGTACACCTCTGCTCAGCCACATTCAGTGGTGGGAAAAAGGAAAACCTTTTATATACAACCCTCACCCACTCTGGAGGCATGCTTTATCCTCGGGTTCACCCCGAATCCGAAAGGTCAGGGGGCATGACCATATTCCAGGGAGCTCTTTGAAGAATTTTTTTGTTCTTTGGGGGTTATGTACTATTAGATACAATTCCTCATCCACCCCAAGGTATCCCTTTATTAGTGGGGGGGGGGAATTAAAACTGTAAGTACTTGGGGCAAACAGGATGTGGTCCTCTTACCCCAGTGTTAAAAAGCCGAAATGTTTCTGCCCTACACTGTTGGCCTAACATAGGTCCTGTCAGCGCTCTGTCCATCATCTCCTTTTGATTGCTTTGTTCACCCTAAGTTGGCAGATGCCCAGACGTGGGTTCCTTGCTCACTTTGCCACTGGATTCAAGCTAGCCTGGCTATTGAAGGGTAATACCCAGAAACCGGTCCCAGGATGCTTTTCTCCGGTTCAGGGAAGTCCCGGCTTGGCAGTTCAGGCTGGACTGTTCCTATGAGTAACAGGGTCTAGAAATAGACATGAATTTGTGGACTCGGACAATAATGATACCTTGCACTTTTTTGCTGTCACTGTTTTTATCACGGAAAAACGCAGTATTGTTACCGTATTTTAATGTGATTTTATCTTGACCATGTACGTAATTATGTGTGTACTTTTATAGATAATGCAATATCCGAATAAAGGTTATTTGACACATTTGGCAGATTTGATTATTACTGGGTCGGAACTTGGGTGAACTAAAGAACATGCTGGATTTAACCCAGATCTGTGACTGGGGGTGAGTGTCTGGAAAGTTTCAGCGCTCCTTCCATCATCTCCTTGTGTAAACATAGGTCCTGGGCATTCCTCAGGGCGAAGAAAGTGAAATGGTTCCCCCAGTGGTGCACCACTGTAAAGGTTTTACAGGTAATGCGTAATATGCAAAGGTAAGTTTTTGCATGGAGGTAAAAAGTGGTGTACTTGCCGCTATGGCAGTACCTGTGAAAATAATGAAGAAATACCATTTTTTTGACACTATCAGTATCGCATGTATTGGCTTGGTAGGCATGCGGATAACCTCCTTTTATCTGAATACTGTTGTGAACTGCCAAAATAGATATTTGTTGCACTCCTAAACTTCAGGTCCCGCATTTTAGCATTAACGTGGTTTTAATGTTCTGCGCTTGTGTCACTAATATGGTGACATCAGTATCTCAGCTCTGTGCTGCCAATCATATGTTTGAATTTCAGACTAATCTCTGTCTTCGGTACGACAAGTGTACCGTGACATCATTGTGAAAACCTGTTATTCCTGTGAGGTAAAATAAAACATATGGACAAAAATCCAGATGGCCATGACATGCACATTTAGATAAAAGCACTGCTGACATATTGACACCCTTTGAGTTTTAAGGAAAAATGTTTTGCCACTGTAGATGTGTGCACCAAAGGCAATGGTGCGGTGGATCACACGTCTACAGGGGTAAGTGGAAAATACTGTTGTTGTTTTTTTGGTTAATGAGAAGGAGGCATTGGTAGCTGCGTGCAGAGATACAATCAGGATGTAATCATACAGCGAACAGACCATAAACCCTTAAATAAAGTTTTAAAACCAGATGGCTGCCTCGCCTGGTTTTACGACTTTATCTAAGGGTTTATGGCAAGGAAGGACTACAAGATTATTGCTGCTCCTTAGAATACCCTCTGGAGTGGCAAAACAGGATGGCTGATTGTCTTGCCAGATTCTCAGAATGAAGAGGTAAATCTGTTGAAGTATTCAAGACCAAAGAGGTAGTAGCTAACAAACAAGGTGGCATGCTTTTAAGGGAAGAGTAGACAATGGTAGATGGGGAAGAACGCAAGTCTATGGCGGGGAAAGGGTGTAAGAGAAAGCTGTATACCAGTCAGTGTAGGATCATTTTTCATAATTTTCACTGAGCTGTTGGTTTGTGGCGAGGGTCTAGCTGTGCAAGGTTATAGGTTTGTGCCTCCTGAGAATTGCCTTATGAAGGTCAATTGGGGTAACTGTGACTATGGACCGTATCAAAGGGAAATTCTGGTGGCCTGGCCTTGATGGACAGGTTACAAAAAGGGTTGAAAATTGCAGCATGGGTAAGTATGAAGAGATGAAATTAACAGTAGGTGGAGGGTCAGTTCAGCAGGTTAAAGACACAGCTACCCCGTGGATCAAGGTTTGTTTGGATTTCATCTGGCCTTTGTCAGTCTGACAAATCTCTAACCTTTGCCATTGTTATCGTGGATGTACATTTCAAAGTGATTGAGGCGGTGTCACTGAGTGAGGTAACTCCTGCAAACACAATTAGGGGTAGATTTACAAGCCCCATGGGCCTCCGGTGCATCACTTTGCGTGACGCACAGGTGGCGCAGCCAGCTAAGGGATATTTACAAGCACAGGTAAAGTCACCCTGCGTGACTTAACCTGTACTTGTAAATATCGCCCCTGTTCACACAGCACTTTGCGTGTTAGGGGCGGGACATGGGTGTTGCTGTGGGTGTTCCCACGCAACACCCATGTCCACTGATGCATTTCCAGATTTACCAGAAATCGCAAACCTGGAAATGCGGTGATTGCTTTTGTGCAGGAAGGGGCCCCTTCCTTCACAAAAGCAATCTTCACATGGCGCAGGCTTCCTTGCACCATGGTGCAAGGATGCATGCGCGGCGCATGGAAGCTGTTTCTGTGCAAGCGCTGGGGAGAGCACAGTAATGTGACATATCATTGTAGATATGTTGCATTCTTGTGCTCTGAAAGTGCCGCAGCGTTGCGCAGCCAAAGGGCTTGCGGTGCCGCGCTGCGGCACTTTCTTGTAGATCTGCCACTTAGTGTTCTATGGAACATATGTAGGAGAGAAGGTTTACCCACACACACAGTGACAGATATTGTTACACAAATAAACCCTCACAAAGTGATGGATGTTCTGGGGATATGGTGTGTAACATAGGATAACCACCCTACACAATCCCCAAGCCAGTGGGGCAATTGAACAAGCAAATAGTTTGGTGTGTGGATAACACGGATGGCAAGAGAACCATAATGGGCGATGCACAATATTGTTATTGATGAGAGGAAGGGCAGCTGGAAATGAGTGAGAAAGAAGTCAGTGCAAGAGTGACTACAGTTGAGTTGGCATGGGTGATTGGGTGAAGGTGAAGTCAGGTAGGGTTGGTGTTGGCTTTTCCAAGTTTAAACAGCCATCTAAAGTAAGGATGATGAAAGAGAAGTTTGTGGTGTTTGAGAAAGGTCAATAGTGGATCAGAGTGTTAGTGGCTCTATTTCAGATGGGGAAGAGTGCTGAGAAGAAGAGGGAGAAAGGGACAGATGTAATGAATTATGTTGGTGAATGACAAGGAAGAGCCCAGGGTATGAGTAGAGCTTGGAATTGGCCGTGACATCTGTGTGATTTAAGAAGGAGGTGATGTAGGTATAGGCCAGTGAGGAGGCGAATTGGAGCAGTAGTTGAGGAAGTCAGAGCCTTCCTCTGAACAATAGGTTCTCATTTGGTCAGACCGAGGTAGAGCTAGGAGAGCTGCAGTGAGATTGGTGGATTACCTTTAGGGTTGATCTATTTGATATTTATTCACTATGATGTCTTTTACTTTATCCAATGTTTTGTTTGCATTATTAAGTAACGTGGGTTTCTACGATGGTGAACATTTCTGGACAGGCTTGCTTTTTTTTTTTTTTACAGCTGTGCTCCCCTTCTGGTTTCACTCTGTATATCTTCTTATGTTAAAGATTGTGTTGTTCAATATATTAAGAAGAAGGGATGTGTTGTAGCTTTATGGCACTCTGTGAAGTTCCACACTCTGGGGCCGATTATGATGGCGGACGGACCTGAGTCCGTCCGCCACCATAGAGTAGGGGGGACCGTCCGCATGGGCAGCGGCGTTCCCCCCGTGAAGATTAGGATGTGACCGCCGGGGTGGCGGTCACATCCTCTATCCTTAACATTGTGGCGGACCCAGAGGGGCCTATTATGATTGCGGTTTTTTCGCATCCTCCGGGCTGGCGGAGGCAACCGCCGGCCCAGAGGATGCGGAAAAACCGCAGCGGACCCACCAAAGACCCACCGCCACATTAGGATGGCTGGTGGGTCCTGGTTTCCGTCCGCAGCTTTTCCGCCGCGGTTGGCTTACAACCGCGGCGGAAAAGCTCTAATATGGTGGCGGTGTCTCTCAGACACCGTCCACCATATTAGGAAGTGCTTGAAAAGATGCTTTTCCGTGGCGGATTTTCCGCCGTGGAAAAGCATGTCGAACTTCACTGCGGGGGCCCGTTGCAGGCCCCCTAGGTGAAGGGGGAGTGTGGGGTGCACATGGGGGGTACCTATGGTACCCCCCTGCATTTGTAAGCAGAGATCGGCAGGCACCACGCGGTGCCTGCGCTTTCTGCATACAAATGCAATGTATGCATTTTTTTTATTTTTTTTTTAAGACCTTTATTTGCACTTCACAGCAATACACGTATGGGCCTACAACCATCCCGGCCGGCTGCTAAGCAAGTCGCAAAGTAAGCAGAGCAATGTAAAAGAAACAGCGGTCGATAAGCCGGGGCAGGCAAGTATACAGGATATAACTCGTATGAAGCATACAGCGTAAAATAGAGGATTGAAGAAGGTCAATTTTACAATGAAGAAAATAAATAAATAAATAAATAAATGGAAAAAACATCAGAAGAAGTGCCAGACAGTAACACACGGTCCTACAATAGCAACATGATACAGAACCCCGGAATGAGTGCGAACACAATGAAGGACACGGGAGCAAGGCATACGAGTCAGGATTAAAGTAAACCACACATACACGGCATGGCAAATCGGCACCCCAACCCTTAAAAACAAAACAGATTGTAGGAAACATGAAGACGACGACACCAAGATAAAGACGAAGCAAAGGGCCATATAGACAAAGAAAGGACAAAGAAACAACCCACTTCCCACCTACCCCCCACCCTGCACCCCTGCAGAAGGCTACGGCCTACCCCCCCCAGCAGCGTGCCTATCACCCTAAAAGAGACCCGAAATATAGAAGAAAGAGGAAGAAAAAGAAAGGAAAAAATACGGAGAAGGGCCATCGAGCAGACCACCCGGTCCCCCCCTTCCCCATCGCGCACAGCATACAGCAGAAGCAAAGTCAAAAGAGCCACAGTAGTAAGAATCATATAGTCAATCGGTATCATCCCCGTGGAGTGTCCCACCAAAACACCGTCAGCCGACAATGTGTTCCATCATATCCCAGACGATATCATCCCTGGCCTCCTCGATCAATAGCACCCACATATGGCCATTCATCAATCGGCAGATAGTACAATGTGGCGGGTCCAGCCGAACCGGGCGGTCCGAGAGGCGCCAATACTCCATGGGATCGTAGCCCCCAACTCCCAGTCAAGGACGCATGGCGGAACTCCGTGCGTGGCAGCACCGATGCCGGAAACAACCCCCAGGCAGCGGCCAGGAGTAGAAAGACACACAATCCAACAATTGTTGAAGCGCCGCCGGGGCGACCCAAACCATGGATCGGCGTTGTTTCCTCCGCCGCCGTATATATGCAGATCCAGATGGGTCACTCCCAAACACAACAGAGCAATCCAGATCGATACAATTGACCAGGTCCATCGGCGTCTCCACAAACACAGGCGCAGCTGAAACGTTCAACACAGACGCAAAGGCGGGCACTTCGGCGCTTCCTTGCAATTCAACCCCACCCACGTGGAGCGGCGGGACAACAATGGCGGCCATCCTCCGTCCCAGCTCCCGGGCGTCACGGATCACGGTCATGGGCAGAGTTGTTAATGCAGCCAAAACATCTCTGAACGTGGGCTCTCTCTCGAGGCGTCACCCCAGGACTCTCTCGAAGAAAGGTTTCTCCGCCCGGGTGAGGTGTGCGCACAAGGGCACTCCCCGCCATCTCCGCCGCCCCGGCCTTGTCCCTCACCACCTCACCACGGGACCAGGTCTCACATCAGGGATGGACAGGATTCACAACGGGAATCTCACAGGCCAAGGCAGGTGTCTCAGCGGATTCTCACGGGCCAGGGCAGGTGTCTCAGCGGAGAGTCACCAAAAGGCCAAAAACTCCGCCGCACCCTGGGGGCAGCACGCCGACTCCGGGCAATGGCAGCGATGGGCCCGGGCACAACACCGGAATGGGGGGCCAATAATCATGTACCTCTTATGACCCAGCGGCATCACACTCCCCGCATGGTTCTCTTCCAGTCGGGCGGGGTCGACACTTTCGCCATCGGCAATCCGGTCTTCAGTGTCCTCCGGCCGAGTCCACACCACCACCAGAGGCCGCTGTTGTTGCACTCGCGGCCGGCCACTCCCCGCACTCGAGACCCCGGACCCAGCTCCACGAAGGCCTCAAAACCGTCAGGGACACTCCAACGGGTCCGCAGCAAGCAGAAGCCTCAGGAGCAAGCGGTAAGTGAAAGCGACTCTTCGCCTACATGTAGATGCCGTTGCAGCTCAGGATAAGTGCCAGGATGCGTGCGCGGGGTGAGGAGGCTCACGGAGCCGAGCGGTTACGCAGCTATCCCGATCGCCATCTTGAATGTATGCATTTTTAACATTGCGGCGGGTGCAGCTTGAAGCTGCACCCACCGCAATGTTAAGGATAGAGGATGTGACCGCCACCCCGGCGGTCATATCCTAATCTTCACGGGGGGAATGCCGCTGCCCATGCGGACGTTCCCCCCTACTCTATGGTGGCGGACGGACTCAGGTCCGTCCGCCATCATAATCGGCCCCAGAAGAGTGTTCAAGATCTCTGTTGGAGTACTGTGATGTCAGGTGAGAAGGTGGCTTGCCTGCAGTTCGCCATGGTTGGAGAGTGTTCATGAAAAGGTACTCTGCCTCATCATGGTGAAGTTTGCCACAACATCAAGCTATCTCAAAATAGTTGAGACCCCCCTGAGGAGTCTGATCTGTGATCCCTTTGATCAGTTGGTGTCTGCCCACTCCCCTCCTTTGTAGAAAGGTCCAGGCAGGCACATCTTATAATGGATGTGTTGGAGTTACAACATTTGAAGGTAGAAGACCTTTTTTAGGGGCGTGGCTTGCGCATCGTAGGAAATGGCGGCGTGATTCCGGAGCTCCGGCGTCGGACCCACTTCTACAGTGATTTTCGGCGGCATTTGGAGTCGCCCAGGCCGGCCAAACACTTTGTAGAGCACCGGAATGTGAGGTGAGCCTAGCGCCCTCACTCTTTTTAGGATTTGACCAATTTCGGCGATTTTGTTCGTTTTGGTCGGCTGTTTTCGTTCCGGCCGCCATTTTGCGTGAGGATACGCACTTTGCTGCCTGAAGTACCCACGCTGAAGATTTATGAACTGTGAAGCACCGCACACTTGAATGAGCCTGATTTCACATGTGGTGAGTCCACTATGGCATGAACTGTCGTCTGAGGTTTCATTTATGCCTTTTTCTACGACGATTTGGACTTTGATATTTTCGGCCGCCATTTTGTGATGATCTGTTGCTTTGTACCCATGGAATGCTTCCTTCTGCTGATTCTACATGACTCTGGTTCCATGATTACCCTTCAATGACTACTACAGATTGTGTTTATTTGCGCTTGTACTTGCGCACTTCTGTCTGTTGTTCCTTCACCTACCTGATGCATATGCCACAATGTCTCCTCAGTTTTTGAATTATTCCTCATGACCTGATTTTGCTCTTTCAGTCCTCCTCTCAGCAATGCAGGTTGGCTGCTGTTGGTTGCGCACCCATATCTTTTTGTCACCTTACGTTTCTTTCATGGATTAAGGTGTCTTTCTCTCAGCAATAGGTCTTCTTGGGATATTTTTCTCTGTTTGTTGAACATTTATTGACTGCGTCTACTCTCTTCCATAAGCATCCATTGCTTATCATCAATCGCTCCCTTCTATTTTGCTGCTCTGAGCTCTTGCATGGGGAGACTCCGTGACTTGAAGATTGCCACGATCACTAAATTGCCTTCTGGTTCAGATTCTGATTCTCCACTTCAGGATATGGAAGGAAGCACGATGTCTAAGCCAGACACTTCTCATGGTGCTATTCCCAAATCTCACATTGGCGGGAAATCACCTTCCACCATCACTTCCAGCAAACGTATCAAAAAAGACCCTCCTTCCCCTGGAAGTGCCTCATCTCCTTCGTCAATGGATTTGATCCGGGAGGAGCTCCGTGCTCTTAAGCCCTTCATGGAGGCTACCACCAAAAATATGCAGGCCATGCAAGACAAATGGGCCTCCTTGGATTGCCGTGTTCTTACCCTGGAACAGTCAACAGACTCTCTTCACTCCTCTTGTTCACGCATTCCTTCATTGGAGGCTGAAGTTCTTCTCCTTAAGAAACAGACGGAGGAATTGGAAATTAGGAATCGCAGGAACAACCTCCGCCTTTACGGACTTCCTGAACTCACAGAAGGGTCCAACCCTACTGCCTTTTTCCAGGCCTTCCTCGCAAAAATCTTGGATACTCCAGCTTTGGCCTCCATCAATATCCAGAGGGCTCACCGCCTTGGTCCTAGAGTCTCTTCTAAACCTAGAGGTGTTATCATGCTGTTCCTTCAATACACTGATCTCCTCCAGGTTCTCTCAGCTGCTAAACTCAAAAATCAAATCTTGTGGGAAGGACATTGCCTTTATTTGTCTCAAGATGTATCCAAAACCACTTCGGAGAGACGGAAGAGGTTTCTGGACTTGCGTCCTCAACTTAGAGCACTCAACGCCCGATATGGTCTTCTTCATCCTTGTCTTTTCAAGGTCACTTACAAGGACAAAACCACCACCTATGAAGATCCTGCCGTCCTTCAAGCATTCCTTCGTCAACAGAGTCCTGACAGCATGGATGTTTCCAAAGCACATTGACTGAGCATACAGTCTCTTCATAGCTGTTAACGTTGTTTCTTGTTTTGTGGCTCTTATCAATGTTGTCATTTTACCCCTCCATATTTTACCCATGTTTTAATCCTGTTTTAATACTGTTCTCCCGCTTATCTCATGCATTTTCCTTTTCTTCTCTCCTATTGTAAGTGCTTCTCCCTTCCTTTTCCTTCCCGATATATCCATTGTTTCTATGTGCTGCCCTTGGAAATTGTGATTTTTGAGGTTTGGCATCCGCTCTTGATGTTGTCGCCATCTTCCTTTTGATGCCTCCACCCTCGTCCTCGTTTGCGTTTTTGGTTTTCGTAAGTATGTCATTCAGTCGTTCGTTTTGGACTTGTACTGTCTCTTTGATCTTTTTTGTCTCTCTCCTCTTCTCCTTTTTCTCACTCTCGTATTCTTGGACCTCCTTTTCTACTCCCTTTCCTTTTTGCTCTTTCTGGCCTCTTTTTTCTCCTCTTTTTACTCTTCTAGTATTTTCATCATCTCGTCCTTTTTTCCTCTTTACCAGTTTTTTCTCGATTTTTGCATTTAATGAGCATGTTATTGTTATTTGCTTTTGTATACTATTTCATTCCTGGTCACAACTTGGAACATTAAGGGATTAAATAATCCCATTAAAAGGCAAAGGGTATTATCGCACCTTGCTAGACTTCATACTGATGTCGCCTTCCTTCAGGAATCTCATCTTTCTGAGGAGGAGGCTCTAAAGCTTAAACGTTGTTGGGTGGGTCAGGTTTTCTGCTCCCCCACTGTTGATAAGAAGAATGGTGTTGTGATTTTATTGCATAAAAAGTTAAATATTACCTCGGTCTCTACTGAATGTGATGTTAATGGCCGTTGGGTCGTTGTTAATTTGCTGGTTGACAATATCCCCCTTACTCTTTTTAATGTGTATTCCCCTACTGGAATTGACAAATCCTTTTGGCCCTCTATTTCTGACAAGCTAGCTTCCCTTTCCGGGGACTATATTGTGTTCGGTGGGGACTGTAATCAAATCATAGATCCCTTCCTTGGCCGCCATTCTAAAGTCAGATTTGTACCCTCCAAGATGCACTCCCAATTTGTTAAAACTTCTCAGAATAATGCTCTCGTAGATATCTGGAGATTATGCAATCCAGATCTCAGAGAATATAGTTTTTTCTCCCCCCCTCACCAATCCCATTCTCGCATCGATCATATTTTTCTTAGCAAATCCCTCTCCCAACATGCCATTCGTTCCGAAACAGGTTCCATTCTACTCTCTGATCATGCCCCTGTCTTTGCGGATTTGGACCTCCTTCCGTTCTCTCCTCCTTCGGGCAGATGGAGGTTCAATAACACTTTGCTCCAAGATCCCACTTTTTGTTCTGAATTTTCTACTTTTACCAATGAGTTTTTCCTTATTAACCACACTCCTGATTCCTCTTTTGTCATGGTTTGGGACTCATTCAAAGTAGCCTCTAGAGGTTTTATTATCAATTTTGTGGCAAGACGGAAAAAACTTAGGGAAGCCGAGTCAACTCAAATTTTGGCTGAGATTAAGCGTCTAGAACATGACTATTACTCCTCTAAGTCAGACGCCTCTCTTAAAACCCTTATTGAAGCGAAAATCTCCTTCAACAAATTTACGACTGAAGCAGCCTCTAATCTTTTATTAAAATGCAACTCCCGATATTACGGTGGTAAAAATAAGATGGGAAAACTCCTTGCCAACTATTTAAAGATAAAACGAGAGCGTACGAAAATTGAATCTATACGTACCTCCTCAGGTGAATCTTGTTTTAAAGACAAAGAAATTCTCTCCGAATTTCTCAAATTCTATGATACCCTGTACACCCCTGAATGGACCCCCACATCTTCGGATATTACATCCTACTTTCACTCCCTTTCCTCTCCTCCAACATCCCATCTTCACTTAGAATCTTTGGATCTCGATATATCCCTTTCTGAAATCTCTCTTGCGGTTTCTAAACTAAGACATGGGAAAGCTCCTGGTCCCGACGGCTTCACCATTGAGGTTTACAGTCACTTTGCCCCTCTCCTTCTTCCTAAACTTCTACTTCTATTCCAATCCTTTATTACAGCAGGTTCTTCGATCGGTTCCTTTCAGCAGGCTTTAATCTGCTTAATTCCCAAGGAGGATAAAGATCACTCTCTTTGCAAGAACTAACGCCCGATCTCTCTGGTTAACACGGACTATAAGATATTAGCTACAATTCCCGCCCTGCGATTGGATCCCCTTTTACCAGACCTAATCGGTCCTGAGCAATCCAGGTTTGTTAAGGGCCGTCTCTCCTCAGACAATTCACGAGTCTTTCTTAATATTATCAGCTGAGCTCCGCAGTTAGATCTCCCTTTCGCAGCTATCTCTTTAGATGCGGAAAAAGCTTTTGACAGGATTGGATGGGATTTTATGTTTCAAGCCCTTCGTTGGTTTGGCATCTCTTCTAAATTTATTTCTCTTATCTCCCTACTTTACTCTAATCCCCAAGCTTCCATTTTTGTTAACGGAATGACTTCGGACTATTTCTCTCTCCACAGAGGTGTACGTCAAGGTTGTCCACTTTCCCCTTTATTAATTTTTCTGGCTTTAGAACCCTTTCTTACTAAGATTCGTCAGGATGATAAAATATCTGGGTTTCATTTTGGTTCCAATCAAGTTAAACTTTCGGTCTATGCGGATGATGTCATCTTTTAATGCTCCGACCCCCTTTCATCTTTGTCTCCTTTTCTACAGCAAGTTTCCTCTTTTTCAGCTGTCTCTGGTTACCGCCTAAATGTTGATAAATGCGAAGTCCTCCCTTTGAATCCTCTCTGTTAACAACATCATTTCGCTCACTTTGGTTTCTCTTGGCAATCATCCAAAATTAAATATTTAGGTGTTTTGTTCGCGCCTAGTTTATCTGACACTCTTAAGTTGAATTTTGTTTATCTTACTAAAAAGATGGAAACGGCTATCACACGTTGGCACCCACTCTTTCTATCCTGGTGGGGTCGACTTAATTCTATAAAGATGATGCTCTCTCCCCTCCTTCTCTACACCCTTTCTATGCTCCCAATATGTATTCCGGTTTCTTATTTCAAAAAAATCGACTCTCTGCTTTTAAAATTCCTTTGGCGTGGTAAGCGCCCCAGGATAGCCAATGCTACTCTTCGAAAAGATAAAGCTCAAGCTGGTGTACGCTTTCCTGATTTCAGAGAATATCATCGTGCTTTTTCTATGAAACAAACATCCCGTTGGCTTTTGAATGACCCTCCCTGTTATCCTCCCGTATGGTTGACTATGGAATCTTCCTTTATTTCTCCCTTCACATTCTGTGAACTTATGTCCTTTACGTCTTACCCCGCTCGGCTCCACACCCCTATTATATCGCGTTGTCGTGCTCTTCTTCATCCCTTTTTATCTTCCTCCTATCCTTCTCTTCTCTCTTTCCATGAACAACCTATTTGGTTTACCTCTCATCTTAAAATTCGTAATCGTTTATTGGAATGTCCGGCATTCCCGAGGAATTTGCTGGATTTCTCAATTGCTTTCCCACAATGTCCCTCGGTCCTTTTCGGAACTTCAGTCCTCTTTTCAGTTACCCTCCAGTGCCCGTCCACAATATAACTTGCTTATACCTGTTCTCAACTCTTTTCTTCACTCATTGCCGATATCCAATGATATACCTAAACCTACTTCCTCCATACTAGGCTCTATCCCCTCCGCTTCTTCTCTTTATAACTCCTTCCGTTACACAGTTGATCGAACGAAATCTAAACTTGAGATTGCTTGGGAGTCTGATTTTTCTCAGGAGTGGTCCGCTCTTCTTTGGGATAAAATCTGGACCAAACTTCATAAATCCTCTAGAGCTGCTAATACTACCCACACTTTATACTTTATTTATAACAGAGTTTTCTTCACCCCACTTTCCCTGTCCCGTTTTTCATCGGAGACACCCTCTACTTGTTGGTCTAGCCCTTTTTCCCCAACGGACCTTAAACACATGCTTTTTGATTGTCCACATATTTCCAAGTTCTGGAATTCAGTTTGGGCCCAAATCCAAAAGATTTTCCATTTCCAGATCCCCTTCTCCCCAGCTCTTGTTTTTCTGGGCTCCATTTCTCCTGACCTTCCTCAATCTCCTAGCCATTACCAACTCCTTGATCTCTTAATAGCTGTTGCTTTCCACACTATTACATCTAACTGGAAACAAGCTGCGAACGTGTCTTATCGTTCTTGGTGGAACGCAGTTTGTTTCAATCATCGGCTAGACACCAATTTTGTATCTCCCATTTCTCTGGCCATTAAACGAGACCTTATACGGCTTCCTTTGGTAACATATCTTTCCTCCACTGCTCCAGCGTGCTCCTCCATGGCTCCTGATGTTGTTGAGGTCCGCAAACCACCATGAATTTTGTTTTACCTTTTGCTTAAATTTTATTTCCATTATTATCATACAGCGCATTTGTATCTCTATACCCTTTTTGCTCATGTTATTTCATGCTCATTTTATCTGCCTTTTATGAGATTTCATTATAATAACTAATGTGTTTTTCTCCTTCTATGAAATCTATGAAATTTTATTGTAATAACTAATGTGATTTCCCCTAAGTTGTAACTATTGTCATATCCTTCTTCCTGTTTCTTCTTCCCCTCTCCCCTTTCCCGCTTATCTTCAATAAAATCAAACTTAAAAAAAAAAAAGAAGACCTTTTTTATTGACTACTGCCAGTATCCCCCAGAACTAGATACCTGATGCCCCTCCCCATCCAGCTCATTGTTTTTACTGTGAAAGAGGAAGGGGCTCTGCAACCCAGGTACCTGCACCGGACACCCAGTGCTGCTCTATTCCTTTCTGTCCACCAAAGCTGAGACACTACCAAGTCTTACACCCAAAGATGAAGCGTGGACCTATCGGTTGTTTGTGTATAAATTTCCAGACATAGAGGTCCCATCACCAAACTGGAACAGGACTGGTCCACTTCTGTCCAGCTTGCGTCTGTCGCTCACATTCCATTCCCGAGTAGAACGGAGCGCCCATCATGGCATGTTCTAAACACTCAATGAGAGAAGTTTACAACAGATAGCAAACCTTGGACACTTGTTTCAATGTGCTGTTGTGTCCTGGACTGCCCAGTGAGGAGCAAGCCCGGTCCAAGAGGACAACGAGCAAAGATGGCCTGATGAAGACCTGTTCCTAGAACGCTTCAAAGAAGTAATCATCTCAGAGCCATAGCGTTCTTGTAGTCTAGAGCACAGTGACTGAACTGGATGTTGTTGACCTGGTGCCAGGTTGCTGAGGGTGAATGAAAATGTAACCGAATATGTGTGTGGAGAGGGGGTCTGAGGGGTTATGGCTGGAAGGAGCCCTGACTACAACTATGTACCTGACACTGAACCTAAGAGCCTGGCAGGTTAGTAAAGAAGATACCATCCGTTATCTGGCTTTACACAGATCCTTGAAGAAGAAGAAGGAGGGGCTATCGTCTTTATTTACATGTTAGGACCTTAGACACGACATAAGGTCTGTTGCTCTAATTAGGGCTTCACTTCCCAGCAATGTCTAAGGCAGTGGTTCTTAATCTTTAGACTTTTATGGACGTCCACTGAATCACTTCAAGCCAGGGACTCCAGGCAATGCAGTTTCTAGGATTTGAAACTCAAAATAAACTCCCCCCCAACAAATTTTTAATTTTAATGAGAAGAGTGGGGATTTTCAAAATGTGGATGAGTTTCTGCCAGACAAATTGAAAAGCCAGCCTCCAGCATGTCACTGTCTTTTTTAGCTCGTCATTCATTATCTCCGTTGAGAAATACAATCGACCCACAAAATTGTGAATTCTAGATTCTGCTGCTCCCACGTGCACGCTAAGGATCTGTCCACTCTTCAAGTTAAGGATACAGACTCAATTTTTGGTCTCCAATTAAAATAAAATCACAATTACAGAGCGTTTCAAAATTTTCAGTTTTCCTTTTGTTATGTATATATACTTAAATAGTCTGCTAATATGTTTTAATTTTCAAAACATTCGCAGCCTCCTGGGGTCCACAGAACCAGGTTACGAACCGCTTATTTGCAGACACACAAGCGTGTGCGTGTACACACACACACACACACACACACACATACACACACGCACACACACACACACACACACACACACACACACACACACACACTCTGTCTCTGTCTCTGTCTCTGTCTCTGTCTCTCTCTCTCTCTTAACTCATCCACTCTCAGCAAAGTAGACACCAGCTGAGACATACAGGGGAACGGTGACACACAGAATATTAAAGAGTCTCCCATCCAACATGGAGTCCCTGACTTTATTAAGCCCTATCGACCTATATCGTGATCTAAAGTGACACTGAAAGGTTTATTTTCATCCTGTATTTGGGATATGGTTCTGATGGCTGATACCGTGAATGCTCAGACTGTAACTGCGATACATCTCTGTACGACCTTCAGTTCCTTCCATATTGAAAAGGTGCCTTTGGACTATAAATCTAATCCTAACTCTTCAGTATAAAGTGTGAACCAGAATCCATTCAAGAGATGTAGCCTCTTAAGTTGTATGCTCCCAGGGAATCCACAGTTTCTGCCAGGACATTTCTTGCACCTGTAGACCCTCTGTGACTTCGAAGAATGGCTGGAACAGAAAATGGTCTTCTGTGGAATTGTATCCAGTACTCGCCATCCTTCACTCACGATCGAAGCTCTGGTCAGGGATGCAGCAATCAATTGTGCAGTATGTGCCGTACAAACACAAGGAGATGATGGATTGAGCGCTGAAACTTTTTAAACACTCACCCTGAGTCACAGATCTGGGTTGAATACATCATTGTTCTTTAGCTCACTTCGCCACCCCAGTTCAGACACAGCTGTATGCAAATCAGTCTTGACCCTGTGCGTCATGGGAACAGTCCAGCAGGAACTGCCAAGCCAAATCTTCCCTGGACAGGAAACAAGCATCCTAGGACCAGTTTCGGGGTAACACCCCTCATCAGCCAGTCTAGCTTGAATCCAGCGGCAAAGTGAAATGTGACTGGGGGTGAGTGTTTGAAAAGTTTCAACGTGCAGCGAGGAGGAGGGCGTGCTGTGCATGTAAGGTATGTGGATTTTTATTATTTTACTTGTGACACGGTAGTGCATGCAACTAACTACCACCCGACTGCCCGCCTTACCACTTTCCTTAGATGCCAGCCGCCACTGCTGGAAAGATGTATTGTGAAGGACTTGGGTTCAAAACCCAACCTCAGTCTTGACAGAACATTTGATAGTTTTTGCCAAATCACTTACTCTCTCTGTAGCAATAAATGTGTGATTCACATATGTAAATTCCCATGTGATGAACAGAATCTTGTATTGTCTCCAAACACCCCCATAGTCCACAGTGTTATACAACTGACAATACAAACAAAGGTGCACTCTTAATGCAATTGAGATGTATATGTAACACTTCTTGGGGGAGGGAGGGTGGAAGTTCCAGCTATGACCTTCACTTTTAGTACATTTTGTCACTGTATATGAAGCCTTTTGCACTTTGAAAAATAGAGCTCTGATTACACATTAACCTTTATTGAGTGATTTGTTTTCTTCAGTCGTTGACTTTCTCAGTTGCAAACCCTCCTCACATACTAAATGCAGCCTTGATGGCTGGTCACACTACCCTGTGGACATGGACAGTGAGGAGGAACACTTGGCGCCCAATGAACCACGCAATATAGCCTAGGCCCTGAGGCAAACGTGCTTAAACAACAGGTAGAAAGAGTTAAGTAACCACTGAGTGTCCTGGGATCTGGAGCAACGCCCTGACATCATCTAATAGCATTCTTGAAAAGTCACAAACTCCAGTAGTTGTCTGGCCCCAATACACCACAGAACGTGTACCTAGACTGGTTAAAACTCAGAATTGGCCTGACCTCAGTTGATCTTCAGATAGACATTGCCAGTTGTGCAATATTTCGTAACCAACTGAACTTTTTTTTTTTAACCTTAAGGAGCTCTAATTAAACATTTAAAGTTTTTATAGGCGTCATAGTCTATGTCCTGGCAGAAGAAAGCTCTTCCCATACATTATCGTAATTGTAATTGTGCTTTTATCCTGTGAGCCCTTAGAAGCTGAGGATTCCAGGTCATTACTTTGCAAAGTCAGTAGTTTGTATCTCAGTAGAGTTCAGCCTAAAAGTAAACAGTTTACAAGTGTTGAAGTGTAAATATCACTTGGTTGTTTGCGGCAGTGGCGCTTGCCAACTCACTGTTGCTTCCCCCACTCACTAAGACTGTCTTGCCTCAATTACCAGGGTTATGTCCTGACCCGCACCCCTATGGGTCTGTATGCCCCACTTACTAGAGTGCTGTCTGGCCCACTTACTACTTACTAGGACTCTTTCCTTTTTTCTTTTTTTTCTTTTTGTCCTCATTTGCCTCTAAAACCTCCATTCCATTTGCACCTGTGAATAGAGTATCATGCCCTTTTGTGCTGGAAGCAGGGAGACAGAGATAGGGAAGAGAGGATACTGGCTTCAACCTTTTCCGCCCTTGTTTATTTGAAGCACCGTCTTCCATCCTATGTTCCCTTGTTATCACTCCCCTGCTCTCCCTCATGCGCCAAGGTGTGGAATGGGAAGCAAGGGGGGACCAGATAGCCAGACAAGGCAAGAAAGGCGTAATCATCAGACTTCGTTGTTCATTTATTGCTCACACCACTCTATTAAGGGAGACCTAAAAGCATGCTTTTTGAAGGTCTTAATATCTAAGCTAGCAACATATTTAACAGAGATTAGCCAATCAATAAGCTTTGGAGGGAATACAGCTATGCACTGTTTGCAAATTTCTCTGCGTGCCAATAGAATAGAGTAAAAAAGCAGCCTTGCTTTGTTATCTGTTATTCTTGCGAGGAAATCTATGCATCCAAAAATAACCAACAAGACTCTTACCTTAATGTCCATATCCAGCACAGAAGACAGAACTCTACTCACATCATTCCAGAAAGGCTGAATCTCCGGACACTCCACAAACATATGTACGTCATCCTCTCTTGGACTATCGCACCAAGGACAAACCACGTCTCCTCTGCTCCCGACCTTTGACAACCTCTGGGGCGTCCAGTAGGCTCTATGGATGGAGAAAAGGTGATTTCTTCTTAGGAGTGCTGGTTTTACTATTTTAAATAACAAAGCCGTTGATACTTGCCACTTATTTTCCAGCAAGACTCCGGCAAGTATCTTCCCCACAGTTACGTTGGCAATTTGAAGGCGCCATCTTCCAGTTCCACCATCAGCCAGTATATTGTTGCAAGCTCCTTTTTAAGTACAGTCTCGTTCTGAAGTCTGTCTTCCAATTCATTTGATCATGCTATCACTGTGCCTGGATCTTGAAACCAACTATGTATTCAAGCATGTATTCAAATCTGGACATTCACTGTTCCGAGAGATGGTTACACGATTCCCAGCTTATTAAAAGACCATCCTGTGTGATATGGTTCCATCTCATTAGGCCAGCCTCTCTCAGAGGTCGAGCTAGTGCATCTTTTGTCCAGACCGGTGAGCCACGTGAGTGCCATATAGGAGCCAATTGACTGAAGTATGGTATTTTTAAGGCTTTTCTGACCCTATACCAGGTCTCAACCAGGCCTCTCAGAATCTTTAGCCTGACTTTCTAAAAATATTTAAGGTCTTCATATTTGACAGGGGACACTACCCCCTGGCTCTTGCCTTGCCATTACTCCCAACAGTTTCCCTATCTCTGAAATTGTGGGTGTGTTCAGCAGCATTTTCCCATTTTTTTATAAAAAGGCCTATGAACAAAATAGCATGTCTGGTAGTGCTATGCCCCCTTTCTCCACCCTCCTTATCAATTTCTTCCAACATATTCTGGGACCCTTGCTTATCCAAATAAAGCTACTGATTTGCCCTTGCAGCTTTTTAAGCACTTCCTTATCAAACGGGAGGGGAATGGTGTCAAACAAGAAATTTAATTTTGGGAGGATCATCCTTTTTACTAGGTTAACCCGGCCTAGTAAGGTAAGCTGGAGGTGTGCCCAGATTTTTAAGAGCCCACTGATCTCTTTCTTTGCCTTCTCCAGATTGACTTTAGTCAATTTGGAGATATCTTGTGGAATCATGACTCCCAGATACCTCATTGCCTCCCTATTGGGTGCTTCTCCTGCTTCCAAATTCCAAGTCATTACCTCCGTCTTATTCCCATTTATTTCATAAGCCCAGATTTTTCCAAAGTCTGTTGTTAGTGCTGTAATGTGGCTTAGGGTGTTTTGAAGGTTATTCGAAAAAATGAGAATATCAGCATAGAGGCCCGATTTCTTGCACCAGCCCTCATACTGAAAGGCTCTTTCCTGCCCCATTTACTAGTGCTCTGTCTGCCCCACTTACTAGTGCTCTGTCTGCCCCACTTACTAGTGCTCTGTCTACCACACTTATTAGGGCTCTGTCTTCCACACTTATTAGGGCTCTGTCTTCCACACTTACTATGTCCGACCCACTTATTAAAGCGCTGTCTGCCCCACTTACTAGGGGTCTGTCTGCCCCACGTACTAGGGCTCTGTCCTGCCCTCTTACGAGGGCTCTGTCCTGCCCCACTTACTAGTGTTCTGTCCTGTTCATTTACTAGGACTCTGTCTGCCCCACTTACCAGGGCTCTGTCTGCCACTCTTACTAGTGCGATGTCTGACCTACTAACAACAGCTCTGTCTGGTCCACTATCTAGGGCTCTGTCTGCCCCACTTACTAGGGCTCTGCCCTGGCCCACTTACTAGAACTCTGTCTGGCCCACTCACCATGGCTCTGAACTGTCCCACTTACTAGTGCTCTGCCTGCCACACTTACTAGGGCCCTGTCCTGCCCCACTTCTTAGGTCTGGGTATCCCCCATTTACTAGTGCTCTGTGTGCCACACTTACCTGGGCTCCGTCCTGCCCCCACTGCCACAGATAGTGCCCCTTTAATGATCTCGGGGGGTGGGGGTGTCAGTCTCTGGCCAAGAAAATAATTGTATTTTGTTTTAAGTGTTAAGCATGAGCAGCAGTAAGCCACCTTTTAATGGGTCTTCACTAAAACCTTTGTCCTTTATATCCTGACTGGGAGTTTGTGTAAAATGGGTAATAGAGCTTGACTGCAATATTTAAATATGTTTAGACATATTTAACCATTGCCAATTTAGCAGTAAAATAGTAAGAAAATTGAGGGGAGCCCGTGGCTTAGTTTTTTTTACAAGTGGGGCGCAGCATTAAGAAGTTTGAAGTACACTTCCGTAAGCATTCAATGGTGACCTTTCTTCTGTAGGTGAACCCTGTATCCCATTCCACCATCTCCCCTGCTAAAAGGGGCTCTGCAGCTGCCTCATAGCACCCAGGAAGTCACTAGAATCCTCGCCATGTTCTATTGCAACCTCTTATCCACTGGCCCCACCCCTCATTAAACTCCAGAAAGTTCAACACTAGGCAACTCATCGACCATCGATGATGACTAAGAGCCTGGTTTAGAGGTCAGCAGACGGATTACTCCATCATACATGTGATGGACATCCCGTCCGCCATATTGCAAGCGCATTGTATCCAGTGGCACGTTTGTGATAAAGTAACCCATCCACCAAACTCCAATCAGGCTCTTTGCCTGCCTTTGGGTGAGATTAGCAGTACCCGTATATAACTGACAGGGCCCACTAACAAGCACGGTCCATCATGGATGTCAATCAGGCATAGCCAAGGGAATCAGCTGCTACCTGTGGCTTGTACTTTGTTACCCCTGGCACTGCTCTCTCAACCCTTCAGCACCAGAGTAGTGAAGGCAGGAGCAGAAAATAAACAGGGCTCTAAAAAATACAACTTTATATAGTTGTCATTCTTTGCCCTACCCTTCAGGGGGCGGAGCCTGGCTCAAGGGGTCAGCCGTGTGAGGGTGCGTGATGTCACATTTGCTGAATATTGTGAGATCCGACAAGATGGTTGGGAGCTTCATGCCACCCTACCCGCTGCACGAAGACCGCCTATAATAAGGCTGCCATTTATCAAGCTCATTTTTTGGAGGTGGGCACCTGGGCCATATTCCCATTTATTCTGATCAGTGTCTTGGACACAACTTTATTATTAGCTGAGCCTACGTATTTGGGGTCATTAAAGAACACATATATTATTGGAGATGATGGAAGTGAGGAGTTTCCCATACTATAAGGTTTTATCTTACAGAAAGTTATGATGCTGGGAACAGTGTTCTGAAGTTCCACTAAAGTTACCACCCGTTGCAGATGACTCAAGACGATGGCTTGGGGTCAGCCAACCTTGGAAGGATATCCTGCTATTAGGAATTGTAATTGTATTTTAAATATCTGGTGTAGTCCAGACCTGGCACCAGGAAGTTGTAGGAGGAGCGTCGCAAACATAAGGTGCTTAACATACAACAAATTTGTGTGCGGGGAAGGGATGAGCAGGACTTGGAGGCAGACTGCACAGCTGCTGTCATGCATGTTTACATGTCACATACTTACGCTTCCATGCCAGGGTTATTAGATAACTTATCGTCACCATGAACATGAAGCTAAAGTCTTTGAATGTTATTTAGCACCCCGATGCATTTTGGTAGTTGTAGTTTTGATTACTCAATGAAATGGATTAAACTAAACTAAATTAAAATGGCTTGCAAAAAGACATCCCAGGACTAGAAGATTGAGTCCTTTTGGACCTGTACTAATCTTGTAACCTTATGCATTATATGATTCGAGGTACAGGAAGATAATATGATATGCCTGGAATCACACATTTTAATTCACCAAGTTAAAGAGCCCTAAACAACCTTTCCTTGTCCAGGTAAGTTATGAAGGGAGGGGCTATGTCCAGCCTGGGTATTATATAGTAATGTACTTTTTTATATAGCCATTCTAGCCGTAACTAATACCAATACCATAACACTTAGCACGTGCATCATATCTCCGATATACAGCTTGACCCTCTTACACTTACATAGGACAGACCTCGTACAGGTCACCTCCATCACCCCGTACTGTACCAGTCCACAGCATCCATCCCCTACTGAACCGGCGTTGAGTAAATTAAGAGATCAGCCACGTACGGCTGACCAAAGAAGGACTCTAATTTAGTCAACCACTGCAGGTCCAAAATAACTAGTATTGTGCCTGCTTCTAGCCATCCCACAATGATAACCATATAATGGAAGACTGCAACAACGTCCATCCCAGTAACTATCTCCTCAACACATGCTCACTTAAGATTAAGAACAAACAAAAACTGAGTGGAAAAACCCATTGTGATAGCCAGTTAGTAGGCTATAATCATAAGGAATACCATAAAGGGACCTGCAGAGCTGCTCAACGCTGCCAGCTTACTGAAAACCATAAACTGGACGCCTGTCTCTCGCACTTCATCATCCACCACACTGCTAAGCACCACATCGCTGTGGTATTCATGCATGACATGGAAACACTTCCCTCATTGGATGAAGCAACGACAATACCCTTCCAACCACACACCCTACATGGAGTAGCTTGCCACTCATGTTGGCAAACACTTTAGTGCCCCACACATAGGGGTAGTGGGCGCTCCAGACATTTTATAATGCAATATAAAAAAGAATAATAAAACACACACACACACGCGCGCACACACACACACACACACACACACACTCACCCCCATGTTGCACTGCACACCTGGTGCCTTAAGAGAAACATTGCAACATAGCTGTCGGATAACTAGTCAGTAGCGTCTGAATCCTGGCCATTGTGTTAATTTGTTTTGTATATTTCAGTTAAAAGCCGTAAAACCAAAGAAAATACAATCATACAACCAGCATGCAAACATCTTCACGCATCATAGCAAACAGAACATCAATTTACAATCCATCATCATCATCTATCTTCATAATAATAGCACCAGATTAAAAAAACACCAATTGTAAGTAAAAAGCAACACCTGGTCATTCTGTTCAAATTAAGGTTCATTCTCACTCCTCACACTCTCTAGATGTAAACCCTTGACAAAAGGCGCACCTACTCTTTCAAAGAATGTATGTTCTGTTAGTAAAACTCACTTGCCTTGGGAAATCTTGGCCCATAACAGGTCTTTGCTATTGACCTGGCCATGGAGGCTTTGAGTGCAGCTTTCATACATGGGTTACCTTTTTATACCGGTAACAGAGCTCAGACAGCGCCTGTAACACTTTGGAGCTATTTTCAGCCCTAGATAGTGATTTTGTGAAACGTATCCCTAAATAACCATAATAACTAACTTTCTCAATTAGACTATGATTCAATTCATGTGTTTTTACAATGTTTTTTTGCCTACATCCATAACTTCACTCCTAGATATAGTGATCCGCAGATTCTTTTGTCCTCTTCCTGGTTCCAGCAGCACCTGGGACAGACTCCCATCCAAGCTCCATGCTGCTCTCATGTTATAAGAAACCGGTCCCAGGATGCTTGTTTCGGGTCCAGGGAGGACCTGGCTTGGCAATTCGGTCTGGACTGTTCCCATGAGGCACGGGGTCAAGACTGATTAACATATGGCTGGGTTCAAACTGGGGCAGCGTAGTGGGCAAAAGAACAAGGGATTTAACCCAGATCTCTTGGCTGGGGGAGGATGTTTGAATCATTCAGCATTCCGTCCATCATTTGTTGCATTATACTTTTCGCCCTAAGTGGGACGGATATGCCCAGACTTGGTTCCCTTGCTCACTGTGCCACTGGATTCAAGCTAGATTGGCTGATGAAGGGTGAGATAGACCGAAATCGATCCCAGGATGCTTGTTTCGGGTCCAGGGAAGACCTGGCTTGGGAATTCGGTCTGGACTGTTCCCATGAGGCACAGGCTCAAGACTGATTAACATATGGCTGGGTTCAAACTGGGGCGGTGTAGTGGGCAAAAGAACAAGAGATTTAACCCAGATCTCTTGACTGGGGGAGGATGTTTGAATCATTCAGCATTCCGTTCATCATTTGTTGCATTATACTTTTCGCCCTAAGTGGGACGGATATGCCCAGACGTGGGTCCCTTGCTCACTGTGCCACTGGATTCAAGCTAGCCTGGCTGATGAAGGGTGACGTAGACCGAAATCGATCCCAGGATGCTTGTTTCGGGTCCAGGGAAGACCTGGCTTGGGAATTCGGTCTGGACTGTTCCCATGAGGCACAGGCTCAAGACTGATTAACATATGGCTGGGTTCAAACTGGGGCGGTGTAGTGGGCAAAAGAACAAGAGATTTAACCCAGATCTCTTGACTGGGGGAGGATGTTTGAATCATTCAGCATTCCGTACATCATTTGTTGCATTATACTTTTCGCCCTAAGTGGGACGGATATGCCCAGACGTGGGTCCCTTGCTCACTGTGCCACTGGATTCAAGCTAGCCTGGCTGATGAAGGGTGAGGTAGACCGAAATCAATCCCAGGAGGCTTGTTTCCGTTCCAGAGAGGACCTGGCTTGGCAGTTCGGTCTGGACTGTTCCCATGAGGCACAGGGTCAAGACAGATTTGCATATGGCTTGGTCCAAACTGGGGTGCCTAAGTGGGCAAAAGAACGATGGATTTAACCCAGATCTCTTGACTTGGAGAGAATGTTTGAATCATTCAGCATTCCGTCCATCATTTGTTGCAGTTACACTCATGCTGTGTGAGCAGCGCGGCGATTGGCATGAGCGGGCTGGAAAGACGCTCCACTCAGACCAGGGAGTCTGTGGGGTTTCTCCAGCCCGGCTGTTGAATGCAGCTGGGCTGGAGAAACCTAAGTGGGCTTGTGTGTTTGGCTGGCCCGAGGCATCCGGCCAAACCCATATGTGCACTTAGGTAGTGCAGATAGCACTTCTTCTCCCCTCTTCCATGCCTTGGCCCCGCCCCTCCCTACAGCACCGGCTCAGAGCCGGCAATGGAAAAATAAAATGATGCTAGAACATCGTTTTATTTTTCATTTGCTGGCTCTGAGCCGGACAGTGGAGTGATGCTCCTCCACCACTGCAGAGGAGCCACCACTGATATATTATATGAAATAAGTAGAAATGGAGCCTGTACACACCCTTGGCGTACACCTCTATTTAAAATCTATTGTCTTTACTGTTCCTACTAAGACTGCTGTGATACTACCCTTATATAATACCAGTTTACATGCATGGGCACAATGTATGCTAGGAAGAGGCATCCAACAGCCTATACAGCATCAATAGGAGGGGCGAAGAGCTGACTTCACATCCTTGGGCTCCGGTGCCAATGCACCTGCTGCACTATCGATAGTGATACAAAAGGGGATGATGGACGGGTCAGACTGATTTGCATATAGCCCTGTCTGAACTGGGGTGGCAGAGTGGGCTAAAGAACGGTGATGGATTAAACCCAGATCATTTGACTGGGTGTGAGTGTTTGATTGGTTCAGATGCTCCGTCCATCACCACCCGCTTTTGTACCGCTATGGCCGCCATAAGTGTGGCAGGGTATGCTCAGACGTGAGTCCCTTGCTCACTTTGCCACTGGATTCAAGCAAGCCGGGCTGAAGAAGGCTGTAATGCCAGAAACCGGTCCTCGGAAGCTTGTTTCCGGTCCAGGGAAGGCATGGCTTGGCAGTTCGGGCTGGGCTGTTCCCATGAGGCACATGGTCAGACTGATTTGCATATAGCCCTGTTTGAACTGGGGTAGCAGAGTGGGCTAAAGAACGGTGATGGATTAAACCCAGATCTTTTGACTGGGTGTGAGTGTTTGATTGGTTCAGATGCTCCGTCCATCACCACCCCCTTTTGTACCGCACTATCGATAGTGGCATCATTGCCACTAACCACATAGATGGTAAGAGGGCAACGTAGAGAGCGGTTATGTACGCATACTCGAGTAACCACCTGTGTGATCAGTTGCATGAGGTTCTTTATATAGGGGAGTGACCTTTTCACTTCATTCCTCTGCTGAGGTGACCCTGTCTGACCAAACCTCCTGTTCAGTGGAACCGTTAGCTATAACCCTCTAAATCTGCTGGTGCTGTAAGCAGCTCCTGCTGAATCATCAGCATGCAGGAGACAGAGCACTTGGTTGCTATGTGCAGTGTTCCCTGGCAGGCAGTCTGTGGTTAGTTGTCAGAGTTTGTGGAAGCTGCTGCTGTTACCTGCCAGGAAAGTCTGGTAACAATAGCTCCTTGTGTGGGTTACTTCTCTTCAGAGCACCTTCATTATTGTGGTGTTGACAGATTCCAATCCTTTCTCCCTACCACACAGAGTGTTGTTATTCGTGTACACATTGTCTGCACAGCAACCAACAGACTGCAGCGAGACCCAGGGCATCTAAACTGTATATAGACGGGTTAGCCTGGTAATCCCCAGAATGTATACATTGGCTATGGCTACACAGCAACCAACAAATCATTAAGGGGCCCAGAGCATCTGACTGCAGACACCCGGGTTTGCCTGAAGCAGCATCACTTTGGGGAGTACACCATGGGCCTAACATTGGTTAGGGATGGAGGGCTGCACCACCTTTACACTCACGCTAACCTAGCAGGTGCACAGAGGCCTAGACCTGTTACTGGTAATGCAAGGTGTCCTGTGATCTGGATGACTGCAGCAAATGTGCCCTCCAAGTGGACAGTGGACTGCTGACTCTGTCCTGGGTGTAGCACATGAAGCAGTGGTGGCAGGGCGAACCATGTTTGGTGTATCTATAGTGTGACCAAACCTCTTTAATGTGTGTCAATGAGAGAGAGGCTTACTGACTTTTCTCGTGTAAAATCCTACTCTGATGTGAAACCCAGAACCTTGCACTGACATCCTGTATGCATGTGATGTGGAAGGTGTGTGCAAGGTGTGTGACACATGTATGGTAGATGGACCCATGTATGAGGGTGAGTACCGAATTCAGTAGGATCCATTTTGGATGCCCCTAACCGCAGCATGGCTCAAGACAGAGGGTTAAGATAGCTACATCAGACAGTGGAAGTGTACTGCCTACTTCCTGTGGCAGGAGGTGGGTGACCCAGACACTGAAAAGAGGAGGCGACCTTTACAAATTCTGTTAGGGAAAGGGGCTTATGACTAGTTCTTCCTGAGCACTGCCATTCGGGAGATCTGTGTAAGCTGCACGTCCGATGATTGGTCTTTTCGGGTGATGGCGCTCCTAGGCAGTATGCAGATACTATTTGGGTGTAACATAGTGCGAGTGTGGTGCAAAGGAGTAGGGAGAACCACCCCTCTCCCTAGAATGTGGGGAAACCACAGACAGAAAGCACAACAGTCCCCTGTACAAGCCCTGAATTTACAAATAAATTAATGAGAATATAAGAACGTTCTTGATCCACTGCTTTTTTTATATCTGGTTTCAGCTTGCTTTACTGCCCTTATGTGTTTCCCTACGCGATCTGTCTTATACCCACTATGTTCTAAATGTATACTTATAACTTTCTTAGCCCTGAAGAAGTTGCTGTTTACTATAATGGGATGCGGCAAAATACATGGGGCCCAATTCAAAGAACTAATTTAAGACAAAATCCTAAACTTACTACCATTTTGGTATTCACAAAAGTCATTTAGGAGTCAGGAGTCCTAACTTTACTACTCCTACTCTGAGAAAAATCCCAACTTTAAGACTTTCGGTATTCAAAGAAGACATTTAGGAGTCCTAAAGTTAGGACTCCTAACATTAGGACTCCTAAATGCCTTCTGTGAATACCGAAAGTCTTAAAGTTAGGATTTTTCTCAGTTTAGGAGTAGTAAAGTTAGGACTCCTAACTTTAGGACTCCTAAATGACTTCTGTGAATACCGAAATGAGTAAGTGCATTCTGTGAATACCAAAATGAGGAAGTGCCTTCTGTGAATACCAAAATGAGGAAGTGCCTTCCGTGAATACCAAAATGGTAGTAAGTTTAGGATTTTGTAGTAAGTTAGTTCTGTGAATCGGGCCCATGTTGGCAAAGGCTTTGAATGAAATTGCTTACCAGAGGAACAATAAACCGAGATACGAAATCAAGCAGTGGATCAAGAACGTTATTATATTGTCATTAATTTCTTTGTAAACTGCGGGCGTGTGTTGGGCACTGTTGTGCTGCCATTTGGGAGATGGTAGGGATGAGGCAGCAGTTTCTCAAAGTGAGTATTGTTGGAGGCCACCCCTGCTTCCCTCTCGTTTAAAAAAAAATATGTTTATTGGTTTTTAAGAAGTGACGCCTCATCACTTTCAAAATTACAATACAAGTTTCTTTATTTTTTAATATTCTTTATCCGTCTTCCATGATCAAATCATACACTATCCCAACAAAGAAAATGACCTTTATATGACCATAACACAAAGGCTACAACATTAATTTTCTTTAAACAGTAAACAACTACATACAGTTCAGTCACATTTTTTAACTACCCTTTCCGCAGATTCTGGAAATACTTTTTTGTGAAATAAAACAGAGACAGAGGTAAAACCATAGATAAGACACTTTCCACCTTTTTTTCTCTAAGTGTGAGGAGACTCCTGAAGAGGTAAAGAGAAGTGACTGAGCGACTTATGCTACTGCTTCATCGCAGTGCCACCTTTTCTTAAAAGAAAGTAAGCAAATAAATAAAAAACATAACAATTTAAATAGTCCACCTGCTACTTAGTACTAGGAGGAATTTAAGAGGCGTGACCTTCAAAAACAAACATTTCTGGGACCAAAAAAAACGTGATTGATTTGCCAACCTTTTTTACACTTAGAAAAGTAAAAAGAACACTAAGGTTAGTATGTCATTTTAATTGTAAAAACATGTACTTAACATGCGCTAATAACCTTTAAAGTACAGGTTTATTAATAAATAACCATTTTTCGTTATTTGCCACGACTAAGAAATCTTTTCTTTTTAAAGTGGAATTAGCAGAGATGTTGGTGAAAATGTCTGACTCCTTGGTCCCTGAGACGTATTGCTTCTGTGCAGGGGGCTGGCATTGATCTGCGGTGCAACCCTCAAAGGGACACTACGGGCACTACTGAACCTCCCCTACTGCCCTCTGAACCAGAGTGGTGACTGAAAGGGAAATCTACAGGTGACACTACATTCACAAGGTAGCAGGCTTGCAACCCATACTTGAGTCATGGGGGAGGCACTCCAAGAGGCCCCCCGATAAAGCCAGCCTATGATAACAAGGAAAAAAAAGGCGAGCCACAGTCTGACTGTTGAGCATGGAAGTCCAAGACGGGTTGAGGGCGAAACTTGAGGCTAGTTCCTCCACCAGAGATCCGCTGGTAAAAAGGATCGGCACAGGGAATGTTGACCTGAGCCTACTCAGAGATGGCCACAGGAAAGTGGTGGAACAAGTGCATAACGCTCAAAAGACATTAACAGAACTGAAATTAGCTACAGAGAAACTTCAGACACAGATGAAGGACCTGATAGAATGAGTATGTTTTATTAGAATGTAGGGAGAAAACTCCGAAGACAGAAGCAGAATGAATAATATAAGAGTAGTTGATCTGCCAGAAAAATTGAATGACCTTGTGTGAGCTTCTACCTTAGGACCTGAATATGAGTAACTGTGTGGCACCCGAGGGTCTAACAGTTCTTTGCACTGGAAAGAGCCCAATGGGATTGAGCCCGGCTTCCACCTCCAGGGGCACCACTGAGTCCATTGTTAGCCAGTTTGATACATTATAGACAGACTGGCTATGCAAATTCCAACAAGTATGCCCGAAAGATCATTTAATAGTAGAAAAATGAAAAGTGGCTGCTGTCCTGTACCAAAGAGCTTCTTTTTTGTTTAGAAGGCAACCTGAAATGGTGTTCAAGTACGCATTACTCTTAATGGTAATGCTAAAAGTTTGGATAAATAAGGATATCCACTTTTCTTAAGATTCTCTTAATGTTTGCCCTGGGCCAAATATTGCTTAGGAGCTGGCACCTCCCACTCAAAGGCCGTGGAGACCTAAATGTCAGAGGGAGAAAATAGCCCAAACTGAGGGTCCCATTAGAATTGTTTAACAGGAATATTAACCTCTGAGCACCCCTGTTGACTAATGTCTTCAAATCTGTTGTGATTGGCCTCATCCCAGCATCATCGAAGGAGGCCATTGTTGTGCCACTGTATAAAAAGGGCAATGGAAATGACCCCGCCTGTTATAGGCAAATTCCCCTCATCAATGCGACTGCTAAGGTGTTATGGGAGGGTTGTTCTTGCTTGACTTGAGGCTTGGGCAAGTGGCAAGGGGGTCGTTTTAAAAAAACCACTACGGCTTTAGGAGGGGGTTGGGTACCACAGAGCAGTTCCTCAATTTGCCCCTGATTATGAACAAGTACATAAAGGCCAGGAAGGGTTCTATCCACCTGGCCTTCATGGACTTGTCCAGTGCTTTTGACATTGTTAACAGGGAGAAATTGTGGACGCTAATGGGAGACATGGGCATAGAGGAGGCACTGATTTCCCTTCTGAAAAGACTTTGTGCTAACACCACTGTGGCAATAAGATATGGCCCACAGAGGAGAAGACAAAGCCCATTGTCTCCACAGAAGGCGTTCGGCAGGTGTGCATTTTAGCTCCTTTTATTTTCTTGATTTACACTAATGATTTGGAGGCATATTTATCAGGAAAGAAAATTGATTTCCCCAGTATTGGGGGAAACCAGTCGCGCTATTCTCATATGCGCATAACACAGCCTACAAAAATCACTTGACGCCTTCACAGATTTTATGATGACCCTCGTCCTAAAGGTTAATTTTACAAACTCTTACATTATGGTGTGAGTCCCAAAAAAGACAAAACCCAGAAATTTTATTGTAAGGGGTAAAAATATTGAGAAGGTGAAAAATGTTACTTATTTCGGGAACTTTTCAATAATGAGATGAAGTGGGAACCACTTGCCATTGCAAGAGCTCAGCAGACAAGCAGGGTTGTGAAAGGGCTTTTCCGCTTTGCCTTTAAGCTAGGCCAAAAGCCGGTGACTGAGTTAGTTACTTTATACAAAGCAAAATGTTTATCTGTTGCATTTTACGGGGCAGGTGTTTGGGGCCACCCTAAAAGTCGCCCTCTACAAATTATGGAAAACAAGTTTATAAAAAGGCTACTGAGGACCCCAAATAGTGCTCCCACACTTTTGTGTCACAGAGAATTGGAGATGGAATATGAACAAGGTCGTAATGATATTTCCCCTTTGCTCTTATGGTCTAAAATATGGTTGTCGGAGGAACTGTTGTTCTCGAGGGGAGGTGATTGAAGATTGCACCAATTTGGACAATGCACTGTTGATCCCTTTGCTACGATTTGTGAGGAAAAGGCCTTTTAAGATTGGCTTGGGAGAGTACTTTGACAATCCGATGAGTATCCACATAAACGCTAGGGCCACTATGAAAGAGGTGCATTATTTATGGGCAACCGCGCGCCACGCGCAATCTGAGGCAACAGGTCCCATTTCCTCGCCCACTGCCAAACAGCAATTTTATTTAACTTTTACTTTTAATGTACAGACACAATTATTTTTTAACTACATTTCGTCTAGGCACTTTGCACTTTCTAGTGGTATTTCCAAGACAATCTGGGTGGGCAGAAAAACGTATTTCTTGTCCTTGTGACAATAGGACACTCAGAGCATGTTGCACTTTATCCGATTTTGCTCGCTTTACAAGGAACCGAGGGGAACATTTGTAGCTCCACTTTTAAGGGATATCCGGCCTTGTACATATGTTGATGGGTTCCAATATCAGCAATCATTGGCCACTTCTGCAATTTGTATTGCGGTCTCATATTTATTAAATTTAAAATGGCCATTAGTAAGCGTTATGAACTATAGCATACAAATAGGAAGGAAAACATTTTTTACTGTGTAATCTCAATTATTATGACATTTTATGGTTGATGATGTTTTCATTCATGTGACTTTATGTTTGTCAAACTTTTGTGGTCTTGGTGCCGAATAAAGTTATTTTGACTTGGTGACTTGAATTGTGACAGACCTGTGCAACAACTAGCAAGGCTGCAAATAGACCTGGTGCTGGTGGCCGTCGCCACCCTAAAAGAGGACTCGTGCTCAATCACCACCAAGAGATCTTTAGAAAATTAATCCAAAACTGATATAGGAACATTGAGTGGCAGATAAGACAGCTTGAAGTTGCTCAAAATAGCCCTGAAAGCAGCTGATGAACAAAGATCACCAAGAGGATGCTGGAACTGAAACTGCTAACAAAAAAAATGGCAAAGGCAAGATACGGAGGACCTTGCAATTCATTCATACGTGTGAATCATCTGGTGGGGAGTGACCAGTGAAGTAGCTCTTTCAGGGGCCGAAACCCCCCCCCCCTTCAATTGCGCTAATCGACTGGTGTCCAGTAACGGGCAGCGGCAAGCATTATCCAGGGCATGTACAGATGGGATACAATTCTGAAGTTTGTGGTTATTCCCGGAAAGTGATCCCAATGAATGAAGATTCAACAGTGAAATTGGCCCCCGGGCTCTGGAGTGATGTTGAGGGGGATATAGAGCGAGAGTGACAAACATAAAAACATGTTCAAAAAGAACAATTGATGGACAGAATGCTGCACAATGTCAAAAATGCATCCCAGTACAGGGACCTAGGCCTAAATCCATCTTTTTTTGCTGCCCATGCCATTCAAGTTCAGACCCAGCCATATGCAAATCAGTCTGGACCCTGTTCCCCATAGGACCAATCCATCCCGGACTGCCAGACCAGGTCCTCCCTGTACTGGAAACAAGCATCCTGAGACCGGTTTCTGAGCATCACACTTCATCAGCCAGGCTAGCTTGACTCCAGTGGCATGAGAGCACAGGACCCATGTCTTCCCCCCCGAACCCTAGTGACTCTTCCCCACCCAACGGCCCTCCCGCTCCTCCAGCACACCGGACGCTCCTGTAGTGCAGTGCGTTATATTGGTTGTTATTCCTTTATCTCCCAAAAGCAATTTCAGAAAAACACTGGCAAGACTTGCGTGGCTAAAGGTATAGTGGGCAGATAGGAAGCATCTTTGTGTTTAGACAATGGGGAGTGCTTCTAGAATGTGATATATAATGTAGACTGCCAATTAGCAAAATTAAGACGGGAAGAACACCTTAACCTGGGGAATAATTATGTTTTTTTGTACATAGACTACTAACTTTTCATGGCAGTATAATTGCATTGCTGGCTGAGCAAGTCTATTGCTATTGTTTAATGTAAAATTGAATAAAACAAGCATTGGAAATGATAATAGGTGTGGCTTTAAACCTAATAGCATTGTAGTGAATATGTATTTGTGTGGAAGCAAAGAACTGTAGAATAACACTAGTGTAACTTCAAAGGACATGTGACCGTAGCACTCTCAAGCCAGACCTACAAATCCATGCAGGTTAATGACTGACCTCCTCCCATCTATGCTGCTGCCAGAGAAAGACAAACACCAGAAATTATCTGTTTCTATAAGACACTATTACAGCATTACAAAGTCATGTGTGAGCTCCTGAAAGTTCAAGCTCAGCCAGCTCACACAGCTCTGTGGAGGGCAAACACTTTTTTTGTGTGGAAATCTACAACGTCTGCCCACTCAAAACATGTACTCCTGGCTCCCAACATGTGGGCGGAGCCAAAGACCATAAAAAGACTGTGCCTAAACTGTGTTTATTGGCATTGTTCCTGAGATTGAAAGCCAATAAGGCGAAAAGTAGGTTTGCTGACCAGTCCCCACAGCCGCATCAAAAGTGTGGCATCCTGCTGCAACCCTCTGTCCCAAAGAGTCATATGAATGATTTATACAAGATGAGTACCTCCCTAACCCCCACAGCCCTTATCTGCAACTGGACTAATCCGACTCTAGATCACTGGTTATTTAGATTTTTACATAAATGTTTTGGGTGCAATAATAAACTGCAATGCTATATAGTTTTATTGCGGGCTGTACCAGCCATTAAAGGCTCACTCCAGCGTTAAAGTCCCGAGTAAATATAACAACGAAACCCTGGGAAAATCATAGTAGACTTTGAATTGGGCTATAAGGCTATGAGAATGTTCCGCTCCATAAGGGCAGAATGTCCTCATTAAAAAACACAAAGGCCTCTCGGAACCGAGGGGGTTGAAACCCTGCCCTCCCTCATGACTCCAAAATCTTTGTTTCACTGCTCTTACTGTGATTGCTCAACAGATAACAGCCGCGCCCAGGGCCATGGCTGTTAGCAGTTGAACATTCACAGAAATAGCTGTGGAAGGAGGCTGACATCAGCCTTATGTTCTTGTGGGTTCAGCTGAACTTCTTTTCATCCTCGAGTTAGAGAGACCCAGGAGCTTAGCAGTATTTCCCTTCCCTCCTTCAGTGCCTCCAATGGCACTGCGAGCTACAGGAGCTACGGGAAGAGGGACGGAGAAGGGGAGGGTGGAAGCCTCCTGAGTGTCCTTCTGCACAGCCTCTGCCTTTTACTTTACCCAGCACAATCTGTATATCTTGGAGAAGCAGGGGATAGAGACTGTGTATTAGGCATTGTACAGACCCCCCAGGATATAGCGGCATGGATTGGCATATTTAGCGGCACAAAAATGAAAATTTAGCGGCACAAAAATGGAAATTTAGCGGCATTTAGCGGCATTTTATTTTGGGGTTTTTGCAACACCAAACACATATATCTTACTGTTTGAGTTATTTGACAACATGGAGCTATGTACATTTTGTTTATTTACAATTCAGCCCATTTGTTTTAGTTAAAAGGCATGTTAATCTTGGCCCGCTCCATGCTCCCCCTCTCACGTTGAAACCCCCCTGAACCCATCGAACAGCCTAACTTTCCGTTTCCAGCTCTTCACTCTGTAGAAAATAAACAGCCATTTAGGGGAGAGCTTTACAAATGCTATCAATCATTCACAGCGCTTTGTAGAGTAAAGAAACTAGGACTGTACTGATTGCTGAGCATATAATAAATAAATAAAAAAATTATAACAAAACGATGTCACTAATTTTTGTTTCTTTTGCAGGTGACTAGCTTGCAAGTAGGGAGAAAGCAACCTTAATATCCACATTTACAAAAATCCTTTAGTCCTGGACACATACTTTTTCGTAAGCCTGGGTTTATGTTTTCCTTCATGCAAAACTATAAATAATTGTAAAAGGAGAGACAAGTGGTGGGACACGTCAGGACCGCACAGTTACCGTGTTTTAAAATATACAGAAACCAAGGAAATGGATGTGTGGTATCAAATTATACTTTGTTTTCTCTTATAACTGCACACTTGTCACTTTCATCTCCTCTTGTGCACTTTTGACTACCTCATGTATTTTTGGTTGCTCACAATTTTTACTACCTCAAGTATTTTGTTTGCGCACAATTGTCACTATTACCTTTACTACCTCATGTATTTTGTTTGCGCACAATTGTCACTATTAGCTTTACTACCTCATGTATTTTGTTTGCTCACAATTGTCACTATTACCTTATGTAAGTAACGTATGTTTTTGCAATCTGTTCTTTTGTAATGTTTCTCATTATGTTTCATCTCTGTTCCTAATGTGAAGCGCTCTGACGCCTTCGGAGAAGGGTACAACCTGTGGTAATGGGATGTGATAATGATTATGGGTATCTTGTGTCCAGTTGTTAGCATATGCCAACTTCCATCTTTCTAGCGGCATCCTCAAAGGGCCTCATACAATCACATTACTTTGCGTGACATCATTTGCTGAAACTTTACTTGAGTCAAAGGTCATGCCTTAAAACTGAGTAAATTGAGTTCAACATGCTTCCCCCCAGACAATTTTGATGATGCCACCTCTTGCCACTGGGCCAAATCCACAAAAAATGGTTGGAAATTGGCCTTGCATGGGAGCAAATCTACTGTATTTATTCATGCCAAAGTATACATATGTATATTTTTGTATGCGAAAATATGCAATGAAGGTGTAAATGTACTTGATAACTTTTTATTTCTTTATGGGCAAGTATATTTTCACAGGGATAAAACAACTTCCCCCACGAGCAGGTAAATCGACAGCCTTTTTCATTGCAGGAAAGAGTCTTTGTATGTAACGAAATATGTAAGCGTGTTGGTGTACAAAAACTCCCAGGGCATTCACGCCCTGTATTATCCAGTCCTCACATAGCGCCCACACAAATTTGCTGACATGAAAATCCTTGTATGAGTAAACAACAGATAAAAACATGTGCAAGCGCTTTACACAGTTTGTGGCACTGTTACTCCCTGCGCCTCCCTGCACTGCCCCCCTCCCACCCGGCCAGCGCTCTCACAGAAACACGCAGCCCGGGGCCGGTCGGCCACATCTCCGCTGCCCCCCTCCCACCAGGGCAGCGCTCTCCCCTATGTGTGCGGCGGGGCCCCACCAGCGTAGGACGGACCGGACTTACCTGTCTTCTGTTTGCCGGCCTGCTTTTCCTCCTGCTCCGAGCCCGGTCTCTGCTGAGGAAGAGTCTTCGTGTCGTCGCTGCAGCTTCGTGCTCTCTCCTCCCCCTCTTGGTGTGGTGCTGGTCTTCTTCTCCCTTCGCTCGGCCGCCGTCTTCTCTCGCCGCAAATGACTCAATGGGTGCCTCGCGCCTTCTTTTAAGGCGGAAACGGGGGCGACGGGCGGAAACGGCAAATTTCGCGGGCTTTATGGCAAATATCGCGGCATTTGCGGAGATCGCGCGATTTCGCGATTTTTTTGCAAATCGCAAAATCGCGATAAGCTGGAGGGTCTGATTGTAATGTTGAAAGCAGTAGGCCTATACCAGTTTATATAGACCACTGCTGTTCCATTCTCTTCAATGAAACTTTTAACATTTTAGTGTTTTAATAGCCTGCTGCCGAGGGCTATATAGTGGTTGTTAAAGGCCTGAACCCAATTTATAGGCCTGAGCCACAGGAGAGGGTCTATAACGAGGGAGAGGACATTTAACAACCGGTATAGCCTGAGGCAAAAGGACTATAAAGTATGGTCCGGATTACGCCTTATTCTAAAGACACTACAAACATATGCCCTGACATAACAAAGGCAAAGCAAAACATAAAATCCAATTTGCAATTATCAATCCCTTATACGAATGAAGGACACTCGACACTGGACTAACAGTAATCAGTGTTACTTCATTTTCTTTTAATGTGTCCAGGGCGGGCGGCTGCTACACTGGCCGATCGCTTTCCCATTGTCACTTGCGGTTATTGATGCCGCTTTTTTACTCAGGTAAGTTGATAGTTAACAGTACAATTGTGAGGACTGTGTCCCCCTCCACCGCCCCCCCTTTTTCCTTCATTCGTTTAAGGGATAGATAAGCGCAAATTGGATTTTATGTTTTGCTTTGTCTTTGTTATGCTGGGACATATGTTTGTGAATTCGAGTTATTTAACGTCTGACTACTGGCAAGGAATGGCGAGGACTTCATAAATAGAATTAGGTTTGTAACGCGTATCCTTATCTCACACTCTATACACCAAGTACTATGGCTTGCAGTGTCTTATGATCTTGTTATGTATTATTATCTTTCAGCATTCTGGGTTATCTGCCCCTATTTCTGCCCAATGTGATTTTCTTGTTCATTGGTCGTGTTTATTTTGGATTTGAATTACCGGTTGAGTTGCAACTTGGATCTCGAGGTATGACATTATTAAATAATCTCAACTAAACAGTGGCTCGTCTGGTGCTGTTTTATTCATATTCAACACCAGTTTGCCCAAACCTTGTGGTTTGATGTCTGTCCAATACTATTCATTCATATATTTTTCCATGTAGATATTGTTACCGGGAACTTGGCCTATTATAAAATCATCAATGATCTAGCGACCATTTCTTTTATCACTACTGAAGTTTTTTTTTAAAAAGATTGAAAGGAAGAAAGAATTTTGGACACATCTGGAGTTTCCTTGTACTTTGCTTCTTGGTGCACCGTCCTTTTCAACATAAGCCTTGGGATCTGTCTGACAGTGGAGCATTGGTGCGGCGAGCTCCGGACGTGTGTTGCACAATCTATGAACTTACATTTTTACTCAGAAATTGAAGTGCATTACCATGGTCAGCCGCTCAGTGCATTCTAAATAGCAGAAGCACTATAAAGTTATTAGAACATTCTACCCACTAAGGGTAGAATGATCTAAATTACAAAGGGAGAAATGTGAAGACAATCATTGGAATTCTGGAGCTCCAGGCTTATACCAGCCATTATAAGCCCAGAGCTACTCCATTGTTTTTGGTGGAGCTCTCAGAATTCCAATGTTCTAATAGAGCCTTAGAGCCCGACCTAGCAGGCTCTACTGGCCATTAAAGGCCTGCTCCAGCGTTAAACAAGGGAGCAGGCCTTTAATGGCAGGTAGAGCCCGCTAGGAGGGCTCTAAGGCCAGTAAAGCATTCTGCCCCTTAGGGGCAGAATGTTCTAATTACTAAAAACAAAGGCCTCTCGGAGTCCGAGGGGGTATAAATCCCCTAGGTCTCAGAGAGGCCCATGTCACAGTAGCAGCTGTGATATGAAAAACATTAGAGTGTTGATCTGTGGCCTTCTACCAGCCCGTAGCTGCCCAGAGCACTCCATTGTACTCAATGGAGTGCTCCACATTCCAATGTTCTAATATATCATATGCAGTGGGTGTTAAAACATCAAGATCAAATGTACAAGTACTGATTACATTCAAGGGAAAGGCCTAAAGGAGCATGATTATGCTATGTGACGATTGTGGTTTGTTTCCAGCAGTGCTGGTTTTGTTAAAATATGAAAATAAGTTTACAAACAAAACAATGTTTAATTTGGCAGTAATCTGATGTTTATATATCTTGATTTTTTACAGCAAAACAAACAGTAAAAATGGTAAACATTCAGCCAGCACAGTACATTATGTCAAAGAGGGGCAGCAGACTTATTGCATAATGATTGTTTCTTTTTTTTAGTAATACTGAACTGAGGGCTGAATGAAAGTGTATCAACTAGTCTCTAGCCACTGCATGGGCAAAGTACTTAATAAGGGGGACTTTATAGAAAGAAGCTCAGAGAATGGTCACTGCCTTTGCTGTTGATATACTGGTCAAAGAAACTTAGTTATGCAAGTAAAGGTATTAGCCAGTACTTCCAATGAGCTTTCTGGTTCAGTACTAAGTGAGGTGGCACAAATATTGTGAAGCATGTTCCCAAACAAGGCCTGCTCTACCTAATTTATAAAAAATATTAACTGAAAAAATGGAAAGCTGCTAAAGACATTCCCAAACAACGTATGTCTTTTATCCCCTTCCGTGCTCGCGTCGGCCAACAGACTACCTCGCTAGTGCTGCGCATGTCCATTGGCTGAGTACACATTTCCCCTATATGTCAACAATAACCCTCAGTTCTATAATATGTAAACCAAATCTTGGGATGTGGAAACCGCACTCAATTGTCTGAGTTTGCGTATGGTGAAATAGGTAGTTGGTGCGCCAGAGTATACTCCCTGTGCTAGGAGTTGAATTTGTGCGACAAAAATGAGCCCTGTTTCCCGTGGGAGCAGAGTCCCTCCAGTGCACTCAGAAAGAACAAAGTTCTTTAAATGATGTGATCACAATTTTTTAATATGTAGTATCAAGGTTCCTTTTTATTCCTTTTTAGCTTGTAATTTCACATTATTTCATCATAATGTTACATGGCTTGTTATTATTCGCCCAATGCATTTCGGGCATTAGCCCTTCATCAGGGGCCTAAGTGTCTGAAAATAACCAGAGTAAAGCATACAGTTAGGTTATACATGTAATTTCGTCCATCTCAATTTTTATGGCTGACGAACATTTGAGCTGAATACTAGATAAACTTATTGTTTGTGACAAATTTACATGGAAGATGGAAAAACGGAAATGTGGAGTGAAAGTCCGTCAAAGTGATCGACGAGTCCAAAAGTTATGAATGAAAGGGTCATTTAAAAGCCCAACGTCCCCTTGTGTACATGCAAGGAGTGCATGCCTATTTCGTTAAGTGCACGTATTAACAAATGAAGATTGCAACCCGGTGAATAAAACTGGTCGTGCATGTGAAATGTAAATTCTGACCTGGTTGAACACGTGGGTATATGTCGCGTTTCCTAAATATCCGCAAAGTGTCGCCTGGAACAAAGGAAATAGTCAAATGACTAGCGTAATGCGGAAGATGCACATTCTCACTCTGCTGTGAGCGTCGTTATAAGCTTACCATGAGGTATCGGACGGTGAGACGTATTCCAATTTCGTGGTGTGGTGAACTACGGTCGGAAAGTTAATTCCTGTGATATGTTAGTAAACGATTCACTAACGGGTTACCTGATAGGTTCCCGAAAGATCACGTGACCGGGCGGAAAGAACGGACAGTTCTGATTGGTGTAGGTCGGATCAAGTGACTCAGCGCTCGGTGCGATCGTTTTTTATATAGTACAAGATGAACTTTATGCTAGCGTGAATTGTTCACAGGAACAAAAAACAGAAAAATAGAAGTGAATGTGGCGAATCTAGGATGTAGGAAAGTGAACGATTGGTGTGAGTGATATAGAGAGCTTGGTAAAATACGGTCAGGAAAAAGAAAATGCATGATGAGATGAAATGCTATACATCATGTAAAATGCGACAGTATATGAAAATAGCCAAAATATATTTGTTTCTGGGTGAAAACATGTAAATCATGAGGTGATTAGACAATACTACAAATATGAATAGTAATCATAAATAGCAACTGTACTCTAAACGTTCGTTGAGACCTTTCGGTTGTGTGGATGACAACCGGTGTATCCAGAAAAGTTATCTTCTGAGCAAATGTTGGGTGTTATCTCTTCCTGGTAGTATCGGTACCATTTCTAGGATGCAAAATCTCAGTTGACTGAGATTGTGATTCTGTTCATTGAAGTGACTAGCCACGGTAGATTTCAAAGATTTCAAACGGATGTTACTTTTATGTTCAAAAAGTCTAGTTTTTATTTTTCTTGCTGTTTTTCCCACGTATGCGAGGCCACATGGGCATTTTAGCATGTACACTAAATTCGTACTGTCACACGTTCCATTGACGTTCAATTTAATTTTAGTTCCTTTTAATGGGTGTGTGATTTCATTACCTTTAATAATCGCGTTACAATTTCCACAATTGTGACAGGGTAATGTGCCTTTATATGTTTTTGTTGAGGTGTCGTTTCTTTGATTGAGTAATTCTTTAATGTTTTTGGTTCTTTGGTAAGCAAAACGTGGATTGCTAGTAAATAGTCCCTTGAAATCCTCCTCTAGGGCTAATAATGGCCAGTTTTTCAAGATCGCTTTTTTGATATGGTAACTTCGTATGGAGAATTTTGATACGAAAACAGCTCTTTGTTCATCTTTGGTCTGTGATGGTTTCAGCAATTGATCTCTGTTTAATCCCTGTACTCTGTCAACGGCTTCAACCAGTGTGGTTTCAGGATACTTTCGATCATGAAATTTTTGCAGGGTGATAGTCTTGTATTGTTCGTACGAGTTTTGTGTGGAGCCAATCCTTTTAACACGGAGCAATTGGGAGAATGGTAAGTGTTTTTTGAGTGAAGGAGGATGAAAACTGTGAAAATGAAGTAGATTGTTTCTGTCGGTTTCTTTTTGATATACACTCGTTTCTAATGTGTTCTGATGTTTCGTCACAAGAACATCCAGAAAGGATACCTGCGTCTTGCTTATGTTTGATGTGAATTGGATCCGTTCGTTGACTTCATTCAAGTTGTGAATTGCTGTTTGTAATTCAGAATCTGATCCTCTCCATAAAACGAAAATGTCGTCTATGTATCTTTTGTATAAGATGAGATTTTCTTGCCATTTACTGTAGTTTAGGATGTTCTCGGTTTCAAATTGATGCATAAAAAGGTTTGCATACGATGGTGCCGCACAATTTCCCATTGATGTACCTGAACATTGGGCATAAAATTGATTGTTCCATTGGAAATAGCTGTGAAACAGCGTGAAATGCGTGAGTTCCATTAACAATAGTTTCAAATTGTCTGTTTTGTCGCTGTTGAGCAGTGCGTTTTCGATGGGCGATAAGCCCAGGTTGTGGGGAATGGAAGTATACAATGCCTTGACATCTATGGTACTGAGGATCATGTCTGTGGTAAACGCTGATTTGTGGTCATTCAAAATGTTCAAAAAGTGAGTTGTGTCTTTGATATATGTAGGAATTTTCTGAACAAGCGTTTGTAGATGTTTGTTGATAAACTGACCCACTGGTTCGTGGATGGAGTTAACGGTAGATACAATGGGGCGAAATGGAGGAATGGTCGGATGTTTATGGAATTTTGGGATCATGTAGATGTAGGGGATGGATGGATTGCTTTTCACCAAAAATTCTTTGTCTTTGACAGTGATGGTACCCTTGTCAATTGCGTTGTCAATGATGGTAATTAGAATTTTAGTAAATTCTAGAGTTGGGTCGCTCTCCAATAGCATGTAAGTGTCGTTGTCATTGATATGTTGTATGACGTTATTCTCGTAAAATTCCGTGTCCATGATAATTATGGCTCCGCCCTTGTCAGCCTGACGTATCGTAATGCTGAAACCATCACAGACCAAGGACGAACAAAGAGCTGTTTTCGTATCAAAATTCTCCACACGAAGTTACCATATCAAAAAAGAGATCTTAAAAAACTGGCAATTATTAGCCCTAGAGGAGGATTTCAAGGGACTATTTACCAGCAAACCACGTTTTGCTTACAAAAGAACCAAAAACATTAAAGAATTACTCAATCAAAGAAACGACACCTCAACAAAAACATATAAAGGCACATTACCCTGTCACAATTGTGGAAATTGTAACGCGATTATTAAAGGTAATGAAATCACACACCCATTAAAAGGAACTAAAATTAAATTGAACGTCAATGGAACGTGTGACAGTACGAATTTAGTGTACGTGCTAAAATGCCCACGTGGCCTCGCATACGTGGGAAAAACAGCAAGAAAAATAAAAACTAGACTTTTTGAACATAAAAGTAACATCCGTTTGAAATCTTTGAAATCTACCGTGGCTAGTCACTTCAATGAACAGAATCATAATCTCAGTCAACTGAGATTTTGCATCCTAGAAATGGTACCGATACTACCAGGAAGAGATAACACCCAACATTTGCTCAGAAGAGAACTTTTCTGGATACACCGGTTGTCATCCACACAACCGAAAGGTCTCAACGAACGTTTATAGTACAGTTGCTATTTATGATTGCTATTCATATTTGTAGTATTGTCTAATCACCTCATAATTTACGTGTTTTCACCCAGAAACAAATATGTTTTGGCTATTTTCATTTACTGTCGCATTTTACATGATGTATAGCATTTCATCTCATCATGCTTTTTCTTTTTCCTGACCGTACTTTACCAAACTCTCTATATCACTCACACCAATCGTTCACTTTCCTACATCCTTGATTCGCCACATTCACTTCTATTTTTCTGTTTTTTGTTCCTGTGAAAAATTCACGCTGGCATAAAGTTCATCTTGTACTATATAAAAAACGATCGCACCGAGCGCTGAGTCACTTGATCCGACCTACACCAATCAGAACTGTCCGTTCTTTCCGCCCGGTCACGTGATCTTCCGGGAACCTATCAGGTAACCAGTTAGTGAATCGTTTACTAACATATCACCGGTATTAACTTTCCGACCGTAGTTCACCACACCACGAAATTGGAATATGTCTCACCGTCCGATACCTCACGGTAAGCTTATAACGACGCTCCCAGCAGAGTGAGAATGTGCACCTTCCGCATTACGCTAGTCGTTTGACTATTTCCTCTTGTTCCAGGCGACACTTTGCGGATATTTACGAAACGCGATGTATACCCGCGTGTTCAACCAGGTCAGAATTTACATTTCACATGCACGACCAGTTTTATTCACCGGGTGCAATCTTCATTTGTTAATACGTGCACTTAACGAAATAGGCATGCACTCCTTGCATGTACACACGGGGACGTTGGGCTTTTAAATGACCTTTTCATTCATAACTTTTGGACTCGTCGATCACTTTAACGGACTTTCACTCCACATTTCCGTTTTTCCATCTTCCATGTAAATTTGTCACAAACAATAAGTTTATCTAGTATTCAGCTCAAATGTTCGTCAGCCATAAAAATTGAGATGGACGAAATTACATGTATAACCTAACTGTATGCTTTACTGTGGTTATTTTCAGACACTTAGACCCCTGATGAAGGGCTAATGCCCGAAATGCATTGGGCGAATAATAACAAGCCATGTAACATTATGATGAAAAATTGTGAAATTACAAGCTAAAAAGGAATAAAAAGGAACCTTGATACTACATATTAAAAAATTGTGATCACATCATTTAAAGAACTTCGTTCTTTCTGAGTGCGCTGGAGGGACTCTAATCCCATGGGAAACAGGGCTCATTTTTGTCGAACAATAACCCTCACTCATGCATACTCGTCATTGCAACCCAACAAAATTTAGTAACACTAGAGAAAAGTGAAACTTGAATGATGGATGAGACATTTAAAATAAAACCCTTTCCTTGCAGCCAAATGTCCATGAATCACGCAAAGAAAAGTGACACAAGCATGCCTCTAGTGTATACCCTTCTAGTTGACAATGTATAACATTAATACAAAGTAAATATAATGATGAAAGACCTGAGAAAATCACAATAGACTTGGAAAACGTACTGTTTTCTAACTTAGATACTTTGAGAATACATTCAGTCGACCCTATTACTTGGTCAGACCATTTTCTTATAAAATTAACAACTGTGGCTAATTGGAGGCCAAATAAAACAGAGTGTCAACAATACTAACTTCAGTAACAACTTTGAACCACCAGTGGTGGTAAAGATCCACTCTGTTGGTACTGCAGCCTCCAATTTTTCTAATTTTCTCATGCGATGTCAGAGACTATTAATATCTGTGCCCCTCTGAAGATGGCAAGCTCCCCCAGATGCCTAAACCCTGCTAAATGGCACTCAGCTTAAAGACTATAAAAGGAAGTGCGAGCAGTTGGAGTTGCACTGGCTCTCCACAAAAACAAAGAAAGACAGAGACATGTTTAAAGAGGCTCTTATCTGTAATCTGTTATGCGGACGACACTCAAATAGTAGTGTATCTATCATCAAAGCCGGATGATGTGGCAATACAATTTAACAACTGTATGGTCCACATCAACAGATGGATGTGTGACAACTGTCTATAGTTAAATACTGACAAAACTGTAAAAATACTTCCTTCAGGAACACATCTTGGTGGCCAGAAGACCTGTCCATCCCCAGTAAAGAAGGTAAAATTCTAGGTGTCACTCTAGATGACCAGCTGTCCTTATCGTACTAGGTCAACCTTATTACATCATCCTCCTTCTAGACACTGAAGATCCTAAGAATTAGTTTTTACCTTTCATACCCATGAAAAGAAGGAAAACAGTGACCGTTGCCTTGGTGTTCTCAAAGATCGATTACTGTAACGTCCTGTATTTGGGTGCAAACAAGAAGACTCTACGCAAGCTTCAATCACTTCAAAATGCGGAACTATGACTACTGCTTAAAATCCCCAAATTCAGTCCGGTGTCCCAAAGTATTAGAGATCTGCACTGGCTGCCGGTCATGGCAAGTGTCCAATCCAAGTCCTTGTGCATTCTTCTCAAGACTCTCTACGGGGTCAGACCTGCCTACTTCAGCAATCGCATTAGATAGCACATCCCTCAACGCAATCTTAGGTCATCGACTACCTCTCTGCTGGTCATTCCTAGGGAGAAGACCGTAAAATGGGTGGCAGAAGCTTTTTTCATTTGGCTTCTAAACTTTAGAACACTCTGCCATTTACACTGAGAAGCCAAACCAATAGACAGCTGTTTAGAAAATTGCTAAAAACATGGCTATTTGCACCTAAATCCTAGCCTCTGCCTGCTCTCTCTGCTCAATATTCGACAGCTCTAGCGCTAAGACACCTTGGCATGCATGCACTCTACAAAACCTTCATTTCATTAAGGGTTATCACAGACAACTCAAGCAGGCCAGACAGCAGTAATTTGCTAGGAGAATATAGGAAAATACTGGTTCCTGTAGGAAATTGTTTAAAATGTCAAAGAAGTGTCCCACCCTTCTGCGGTGGCTCAGCCGCCTTCAGCCTCTGCATCGCTTTATGAGGATTTGGCCTTATTTTGTAGCGATAAAATCTCAAAATTATAATTGGGTTTCACCCCCCAGCTGCCTACTAATATGAGATCTTTTAGTATGGATGTTCGCCATCGCTCATCCAAGTCCTACTGGGACATTTTTGATCAATTAACTAGCTCAGTGGTAGAAGAGGAAATGTTGAAAGTAAGATAAGGCTGGCCTTTAAATTCCTGTCCACACTGCATTCATTCTTGTCTTGCATTAATACTAAGCCCACATCTAACAGATTGTTTTTATGAATCCCCTAGTGAGGCAGAATACCCATTTGACTGGAAGCATGCCTTAGTATTATTTCTGTTGAGAAAAAACAGTGCAGACACTTTAAACCTGGCAAATGATCGTCCTATCTCCCTTCTTCCCTAGCCTGAAAAGGTTCTGGAAAAATTAATTGAGTCAGTCCCAGCTTACTCGTTATCTGGAAAACAAAAATGGTTTTAGCGTTAATTAAAGCCATTATGAACTCTGTTGGCAGTGCTGGACAACATTAGGCTCTTGATGGATTAAGGTAAATCTTCTGCCCTCTTCCTCCTGAACCTGCCCGCTGCTTTTGATACAGCTTACAGCTTCCCATTATCTACTGTTACAAAGGCTATATGAGATTGGACTGCACCCTGAAATAGTTTTGCAAATATTTTGGCCAATCGCTTTTAGTCTGTCCAGCTATCCCATTCAAATTAAATCCTGTGGCGGGAAACTGTGGTGTTCCCCAAGGTTCATCTTCGAGTCTTATGGTTTTTAACTTCTATGTGACTCCTCTGGCTTGTATTGTCAAAGCATGGGGATTTGAGATTAGGGGGTTACCCCGCTATGTGTGGTTGTTTGTCACCTTGAGCGTGGGTCCCCAAAAAAGTGTATTGTAGAGGCTCGATGTTGCACACAACAGAAACCTGCTTCAGCTAAGGGGGTTGTATGTGCAATGGCATTAATGATGCTTAATATTATTCTGAGCTATTTTCTACTTGCCTCCATACCTATAATGTCATATTTCTTTATAGAGTAATGTGCACAAAAGTAGTTTGGATGATGTCATCAGTGATGTCATAGAGCATGGCATGAGTGGTGTAATATGTAAGGTCATAAGCAGTGCATGAAGGGTCAGCAAGTTATAGTTAGTACTGCTAACTGTAACTGGTGAATTGTTTTTTTTTTTTGTTCAAAACATTACATTTCCACTGACATTTTCACCTAACTATAAAGTCTGTTTATCCTTTGGTTTTTCCAGTGAATATCTAGTTTTTTTTAAGGTAAGTAAAATTATATTACGATATGTCAAACCAAACCCCATCCATGCACGACTTTGGCCAGGTCCTGCGGCTTCCCCTCATAGGCAAGCAGGAAACATCAGTATAACCATTCATTTATTTTGTTTTCGGAGATTACGCTCAGGTGAGCGACGATGTTGCATTCTGGGACTGGTAGTCGCTGCCATTTAAAACCATTAATAAAGTTTCTATTACAAGGAAAGCAATGTCCCGTAGAGTCTCTCTTACCGGTACAAAGGCCCCTCCTGCTCTGCACAACAGCTGCTCAGATATGCAGCGGCAGACCCGCTTGGGTTTCGTGGTAGTGCTGTCCTGTGGCCGGTATTTAATGACTACCAGTCCCAGAATGCAACATTGTCACTCACCTGAGCGTAATCTCAGACACAAAATAAATAAGGGGTTATACTGGTGTTTCCTGCTTGCCTTTATTTCCACAAACTGTCCAGGAGGATGGGTGCATGCCGAAATGCGTCGACAGTGACGATCATGTTCGTGGGAGCTGGTTTTGCCTATCAGCATTCACCTCCTGAGAGTGCTGTCCCACCGACCGGCAACCTTTGATTTTTGAATATAGTGTGGTTTGCCCACTCACGGGACAGCATCACTGCAAGACGCAAGCGGGTCCGCCGCTGCATATCTGAGCAGCTAATGTTCGGAGCAGGAGGGGCCTTTGTAAAAGTAAGAGCGACTCTACGGGACATTGCTTTCCTTGTGAGAGAAACTTTATTCATGGTTTTAAATGACAAGAATATTTTGCTTTAGTTAATACGCTTTCTAACAATGATGATTGCATTGTGCGGATCTCTGATAAGGGAGGCAATATAGTCCTATGGGCTAAAAAATAAGTACTTAACCGAGGTATATAAGCAGTTCAACTATAGATCTTGCTATGTTAGAATTGTTGAAGAAGTAACGCATAGAACACATCGTAGCTGCAACTTAGAATTACAACAGTAGTATGAACAGTGTTTAATTAGCCAAGAAGAGCATATGTTTTTAAGAGTAGTTAATCCAATCACACATGTTCTATACTTAATTCCGAAAGTGCACAAGGATGCCGTAAATCCGCCTGGCCATCCTATAATTTTGGCAATTGGTAGTGCTTTAAAAAATCCCTCCAAATATGTTCGTGGGGCCTATCAGCATTCAACTCCTGAGAGTGCAGTCCCACTGAGGGGCAACCTTTGATTTTTTAATATAATGTGGTCGGACCGGCCACAGGACAGCACCACCATGAGACCCGAGCGGGTCTGCCACAGAATATCTGAGCAGCTGGTGTGCAGAGCAGGAGGGGCCTTTCTACAAGTAAGAGCAACTCTACGGGACATTGCTGTAGGAAAGTAGGATCTGCTTCTTATGGTTCTGCTGATGTCTCACTGTTTCTGGACTAGTCTGACTGGGATTCTGCTATCCAGGACCCCAGTCTATCTGCTTTCTCCCTTAAATTGATTTGTATGTACTATAGGTACACTCCAGATTGGATACTGGGGTACCCTTATAAGTCCCTAGCATATGGTACACCATGTATTCAGGGCATAGGTACCACAGAGGCCTCCCGTGGGCTGTAGCATGTATTATGCCACCAATGAGAGGTCATTCAAATTGAAACAAAAGTCTGCTACAGCAGCCTGTGTAAGCTGGTGCTTGCATCACTTACTTAGATAAAGGTGCATTATATCTATCTAAATCACTCCACTTAAAGGCCTACCAGTCACCCCTATGGCAGGTCTTATCAATCCTGGGGGCAGGGTGCTGGGGTTTATGTGAGAGGGTCCCCTCTGCAGCCTTCAGAGACCATTCTCCGGGGTTCTGTGTGTTTGCCATAGCCTGCAAAGCCTGCCAAACCTGCCTGATCATACCTGGGGGAGTGTGAGGCTGCCACCGGACTCTGCTTCGTTTCCCTCCCGCCGCCGCTTGAGTTTCCCTCGCGGCCGCCCAGCGGAGGGAAACTACGATACCCACACTGCCTAGCGACCCGACCCGGAACAGATCACGGGGGTCACCGCGCCCGGAGGCGCTTCAAATTCCCGGCGCCCTCGGTGGAGCGGGGTGTTTGCCATAGCCTGCAAAGCCTGCCAAACCTGCCTGATCATACCTGGGGGAGTGTGAGGCTGCCACCGGACTCTGCTTCGTTTCCCTCCCGCCGCCGCTTGAGTTTCCCTCGCGGCCGCCCAGCGGAGGGAAACTACGATACCCACACTGCCTAGCGACCCGACCCGGAACAGATCACGGGGGTCACCGCGCCCGGAGGCGCTTCAAATTCCCGGCGCCCTCGGTGGAGCGGGGTGTTTGCCATAGCCTGCAAAGCCTGCCAAACCTGCCTGATCATACCTGGGGGAGTGTGAGGCTGCCACCGGACTCTGCTTCGTTTCCCTCCCGCCGCCGCTTGAGTTTCCCTCGCGGCCGCCCAGCGGAGGGAAACTACGATACCCACACTGCCTAGCGACCCGACCCGGAACAGATCACGGGGGTCACCGCGCCCGGAAGCGCTTCAAATTCCCGGCGCCCTCGGTGGAGCGGGGTGTTTGCCATAGCCTGCAAAGCCTGCCAAACCTGCCTGATCATACCTGGGGGAGTGTGAGGCTGCCACCGGACTCTGCTTCGTTTCCCTCCCGCCGCCGCTTGAGTTTCCCTCGCGGCCGCCCAGCGGAGGGAAACTACGATACCCACACTGCCTAGCGACCCGACCCGGAACAGATCACGGGGGTCACCGCGCCCGGAGGCGCTTCAAATTCCCGGCGCCCTCGGTGGAGCGGGGTGTTTGCCATAGCCTGCAAAGCCTGCCAAACCTGCCTGATCATACCTGGGGGAGTGTGAGGCTGCCACCGGACTCTGCTTCGTTTCCCTCCCGCCGCCGCTTGAGTTTCCCTCGCGGCCGCCCAGCGGAGGGAAACTACGATACCCACACTGCCTAGCGACCCGACCCGGAACAGATCACGGGGGTCACCGCGCCCGGAGGCGCTTCAAATTCCCGGCGCCCTCGGTGGAGCGGGGTGTTTGCCATAGCCTGCAAAGCCTGCCAAACCTGCCTGATCATACCTGGGGGAGTGTGAGGCTGCCACCGGACTCTGCTTCGTTTCCCTCCCGCCGCCGCTTGAGTTTCCCTCGCGGCCGCCCAGCGGAGGGAAACTACGATACCCACACTGCCTAGCGACCCGACCCGGAACAGATCACGGGGGTCACCGCGCCCGGAGGCGCTTCAAATTCCCGGCGCCCTCGGTGGAGCGGGGTGTTTGCCATAGCCTGCAAAGCCTGCCAAACCTGCCTGATCATACCTGGGGGAGTGTGAGGCTGCCACCGGACTCTGCTTCGTTTCCCTCCCGCCGCCGCTTGAGTTTCCCTCGCGGCCGCCCAGCGGAGGGAAACTACGATACCCACACTGCCTAGCGACCCGACCCGGAACAGATCACGGGGGTCACCGCGCCCGGAGGCGCTTCAAATTCCCGGCGCCCTCGGTGGAGCGGGGTGTTTGCCATAGCCTGCAAAGCCTGCCAAACCTGCCTGATCATACCTGGGGGAGTGTGAGGCTGCCACCGGACTCTGCTTCGTTTCCCTCCCGCCGCCGCTTGAGTTTCCCTCGCGGCCGCCCAGCGGAGGGAAACTACGATACCCACACTGCCTAGCGACCCGACCCGGAACAGATCACGGGGGTCACCGCGCCCGGAGGCGCTTCAAATTCCCGGCGCCCTCGGTGGAGCGGGGTGTTTGCCATAGCCTGCAAAGCCTGCCAAACCTGCCTGATCATACCTGGGGGAGTGTGAGGCTGCCACCGGACTCTGCTTCGTTTCCCTCCCGCCGCCGCTTGAGTTTCCCTCGCGGCCGCCCAGCGGAGGGAAACTACGATACCCACACTGCCTAGCGACCCGACCCGGAACAGATCACGGGGGTCACCGCGCCCGGAGGCGCTTCAAATTCCCGGCGCCCTCGGTGGAGCGGGGTGTTTGCCATAGCCTGCAAAGCCTGCCAAACCTGCCTGATCATACCTGGGGGAGTGTGAGGCTGCCACCGGACTCTGCTTCGTTTCCCTCCCGCCGCCGCTTGAGTTTCCCTCGCGGCCGCCCAGCGGAGGGAAACTACGATACCCACACTGCCTAGCGACCCGACCCGGAACAGATCACGGGGGTCACCGCGCCCGGAGGCGCTTCAAATTCCCGGCGCCCTCGGTGGAGCGGGGTGTTTGCCACAGCCTGCAAAGCCTGCCAAACCTGCCTGATCATACCTGGGGGAGTGTGAGGCTGCCACCGGACTCTGCTTCGTTTCCCTCCCGCCGCCGCTTGAGTTTCCCTCGCGGCCGCCCAGCGGAGGGAAACTACGATACCCACACTGCCTAGCGACCCGACCCGGAACAGATCACGGGGGTCACCGCGCCCGGAGGCGCTTCAAATTCCCGGCGCCCTCGGTGGAGCGGGGTGTTTGCCATAGCCTGCAAAGCCTGCCAAACCTGCCTGATCATACCTGGGGGAGTGTGAGGCTGCCACCGGACTCTGCTTCGTTTCCCTCCCGCCGCCGCTTGAGTTTCCCTCGCGGCCGCCCAGCGGAGGGAAACTACGATACCCACACTGCCTAGCGACCCGACCCGGAACAGATCACGGGGGTCACCGCGCCCGGAGGCGCTTCAAATTCCCGGCGCCCTCGGTGGAGCGGGGTGTTTGCCATAGCCTGCAAAGCCTGCCAAACCTGCCTGATCATACCTGGGGGAGTGTGAGGCTGCCACCGGACTCTGCTTCGTTTCCCTTCCGCCGCCGCTTGAGTTTCCCTCGCGGCCGCCCAGCGGAGGGATACTACGCTACCCACACTGCCTAGCGACCCGACCCGGAACAGATCACGGGGGTCACCGCGCCCGGAGGCGCTTCAAATTCCCGGCGCCCTCGGTGGAGCGGGGTGTTTGCCATAGCCTGCAAAGCCTGCCAAACCTGCCTGATCATACCTGGGGGAGTGTGAGGCTGCCACCGGACTCTGCTTCGTTTCCCTCCCGCCGCCGCTTGAGTTTCCCTCGCGGCCGCCCAGCGGAGGGAAACTACGATACCCACACTGCCTAGCGACCCGACCCGGAACAGATCACGGGGGTCACCGCGCCCGGAGGCGCTTCAAATTCCCGGCGCCCTCCGCGTCGCGGGACGCGAGCGGTACGCCGGACTAAGCCCGGACAAAGGGCGGACAGTCTAAGACAGTCCAAGACTGGCCACGACTGGACTGGACCAGGATATTAACACCCATAGCACCGTGAGTTCTCTGCTTGTGCTCTTGGTTATTGAGCGATTATTATTTGCACTCTCTATCTATACTCCTGAATTCATTGGGAAACATGTCAAAACAAAAAACACCTATCATTCCTGCGAACACCATGGATAATTATCTGGTGCACAGGGTGGCAAAAATAAATAGTGACCGGAGGTCCTCTTTGGGGCTAAGCGACTCGTCCCTTTGTTCGCAGAATGAACCCCCAGATTTAATTGACCTGGATTTGGAAACTGGGAACCCAACAGATAATCAAGATGTTGGAAGTAATGATTGTACAGTATTAAACTCTCCCATAAATGTTTTACATCATGACATAAATGTTGATTTATTAACGGGGGAGGAGTTACACAAATCTTGCGTCGATCTAGAGGTGGTTGCACGGAGTACCTCTTCTCCTATGCCAGTCCCGGCCCCAAGAGTGGTCAAAAGATCCACTAAGGTCCCCCCGAAAAGGCTAGGTTTAAGGTCAAATAGTAAAAAACCTTCAACCCCCCCCAAAAGCAAACAGAAAAATGCTACTGATGATCTTAGGGAGGAAAGGAGTAATACCATTAATTTTGAAGAGTTGTTGTCAAATAAGTTCATGACCATGCTAGAAGCTAAGTTATCCTGTATAATCAAGCCGCTCATATCCAAAATAGACCATTTGTCTGATAAAGTTCATAAGTTGGAGTCCCTCTTAAAAACTGTGAATGATAATGTGGGTGAACTTCCAAAGGTAATTATGAATAAGATAGACGAGAACCAGGTGAACATGATTGATATCCTACGACCAACACCTGTCCCTACCCTGACAAGTGTATCTAGTAATAGACACGATGGTGGGAACCCTGTAGTTATAGTACCCTCGACAACTCAGGGGGAAGCCCTAACACCCAACCCCCATCTAGAACTAAACCCTGTGGAATTGATTGTGGAAGCCTCTCCACTGGTTTTAGTATTGGCTAATGTCCCACCACTTGAAAAAGATCAGATCGAGACCCCTGATTCTCTTCTAAATAAATCCCTGCAGTGGCTAGGAAACAACATGCAAATATCACCCTGGGGTAGAGATAAGCTGTCTGAAGATCTCCTAACAGCAAGAAGAGTAAAGTGGATAGGGACCAAACCAAAGAAATTCGCTGGGGATTGTGTGGTGTTGAATCTTAAGGGCCCGGATGTATTATCAGATATCCTCCATAATATTTTTCCACCCCAACGTAGAATAGCAGAAATAATCCCTTTGACGCTGGACTTTTTTTTACAGCAGAAGAGGGTTGGTGGCAAAGCCAAGTATTCTTAGGACAAAGTGGTCAGCACTGGGAACCAAAAGGGTTAGGGATGAACAAAGAAGTTGTGATTGGGGGATAAACTTGGAAAACCGCTATTCGGCTTTATCCGACTTAAATGAATGTGATTGACTCACAAGATGTGAAAGGCCAATGTTGCAAAAGCTTGCAAGTATAGGAAATGTGATATGCTCCGGCATGGTAAAGCAGAAAATGGATAAGAAAAGACCATCCCATATGGTATATGGGAATCCAGTCCTGGAAGTACGAAAAATAGATACCGAGGGGTCCGCCTGTATTGTAGAGATGATAGAGCCCAAGGTTACATTAACGGAGAGCAATTTATTAATAGCGGAAAGCACTTTAATAACTCGAAATGTTGAAAAGGGGCAGTTATTGTCCGAACATGATCCCATTATGCTTTCCCTAGTATCTTGGAATATAGCAGGCATAGCTAGTAAGATACCGACTTTGGAATGGGCTGATTATATTGACCAACACGATATAATCATGTTGCAAGAAACATGGTCTCTCATCCCAACCTTCAGAGAGGGCTTTCTTAATTTTTATATCCCTGCAACCAGAAATCGGCTGGGACGCCCCTCCGGAGGTATGTTAATTTGGATAAGGCAGTCCCTGAATTGTTTCATAAAACAGCTATCTATACCATCCAATGACATTATGGCCCTTCTCATTAAATGGGATAATGGCCAAGAGTTTACCCTGTTTAATGTTTATGCCAGAGGAGTGTCTAGTGGCAAATCCTCTAATACTATAACAATTTTAGAGCAGAACATGGAAATGGCATCAACCCAAAATCAAATAATAGTGGGAGGGGATTTTAATGCCACTTTTGAGCCTCTGGGAGAAGAGGATGGGGCATTGACTGAGGAAGAAGATGTTAAGTGGGGAATACCACAGCTGGAGTTGCCAGCCATTAAGAAATGGAGCACTGTGGCAATCCAGCTAAAAAGTCTCTGCCTAGCGAGAGGCTTGAGAGCGGCAAATGGTCGCTCGCTTTCTGATCAAAAAGGAATCCATACGTTTGATAATGGCCGATCATCTAGCAGAATTGATTATATACTTCTAGACGTAAGAATCTGGAGCAAAATGCTAGATATGGTTGTAGATGATAGATTAGAAAGCGACCACAATCCCTTGCGATTTACATTTTATTCCCACCACGAGTCTAGAATACAAACTAATAATATTGAAATGATGACATTGGATGTAGTATGCTCAAATAATTTACGAAATCTTAAATGGAGAAAACTTGCAGAAGATGTAGCTAAATTGGAGGCACTTAAGAAATTGGTAGTCGATGAAGTAAACATCATCGAAGCTCACCAAGGGACGCCCAAATTTGAAGACTATGTATTAGAGGCTCATGATAAATTGTTTTCCAAAATACAAAGTTTCTTCTTTAAAAAAGCAGTTCCTTGTAAAGTGGAAAAAAATCCCCCGGTACAAGGCTGGTATGATAAAAGTTGTAGGATGGCACGACATAAACTGAGCCTGGAATTGAAAACAGGCAATGCAATAGAAATCAGGAGGGCGAGAGATGCTTATAGACAAACCCAAAAACTGGCTAAGAAGCGCTGGGATGAAGAAGGTTGGCAAGATTTGAAGGAGGCTTGTGCCGCCAAGGACTCCAGGCGTTTTTGGGCTATAGCTAAATGGGAGAGGGGAGGAATAGCTGCCCAGCCACATAATAATGTTCCAATAAATCAGTGGATAGAGTTTTTTAAACCACAGTATGCCCGTAATCCTCTACACAATTCTGACCAACCCCCCCATTTACTTTTTTCAAGACTCAAGTATTCAACGACAAGGATGTTAGTGTAGCGTTGGATTGTATAGCGGGGGGAAAAGCGCCGGGCATGGACGGTATACCAGCCGATGTATTTTTGTCGGACCGGATTGCCTGGTGTTCTTATTTTAAAATGCTGGCAAATGCTGTGGCGATGGGAGGGGAAGTCCCCCCGTCATGGAAGGGAGCAGAAATAATCCCCATATTTAAGAAAGGAGATAAAACCTTAGCCCAAAACTATAGACCCATCAGTTTAATAGATACAGCACAAAAACTGATGGGGCGCTTAGTCCAGAACAAGCTGCAGCAATGGATCGAAGAGAAAGACATATTGTCTCCCTACCAGGCAGGGTTTCGGCCATTGACTAGTAGTGTTGACCAAGTCCTATATTTCATGACCATCTATTGGAGGAATGTCACACTCAAAAGGGGCACGTTGTATGCAGTTTTCGTAGATCTAAAAGCTGCCTTCGACTTAGTACCCAGAGAAAAATTGTGGCAGATTCTGGCTGAAGTAGGTCTAAACCAAGAACTCCTTACTCTCTTAGTGCGCCTCCATGACAATACTTTTGCTAAAATTAGATGGGGCAAGCAAGGAGAAGTTACCAACCCTTTCCCAGTGGAACGAGGAGTTAGGCAAGGGTGCGTCCTCGCACCTACACTATTTTCAATTTACATGAATGGAATTGTAGCCCATCTAATGAAATCCCCATGCGATGCTCCAATTATAGCTGGCTCCCACGTCCCTGTCCTAATGTTTGCGGACGACACGCTTTTACTTTCTCACACACCGAGCGGTCTCCAGAAAGTGGTTGATGCCTTTGGTGAATTTTGTGATGCTAGGGGCCTTGAATTGAATACCACCAAAACAAAATTCATGTGCCTAAACCACCAGTCCTCATTTAAAGGCGTAATTACATATAAAGGAACTCCTTTAGAGAAAGTGGACGCCTTTACTTATCTAGGTATCACCATCCAGAGAAATATGAAATGGAAATCGCACATTAACAAGTCACTGTTGAAGTTTAACCAGCTTACTGGTGTAGTAGCTTTAAAACATCGCAAATCACTAACAAAGCCGGTTAACTGTGCATTAGAAATATATAATATGAAGGTATTAGGTGCCTGCTTATATGGATCTGAACTTTGGGGGTTTTCAAAATTGGTCATGGTCCCTCAAAGTACACCTGTACTTCCGCTAAAATTGGACCTGGGAAGAAAAAGTATTGAGGATATAGCTAGACTACGGCCACTCCTCTATTGGAGGCGCCTGATGGTTACTCCAGAGCTGAATCATTATGTTACAGCTCTGGAAGATGTTGTTAAGTTCGATCGCTTTCATTGTATTGAATGGTTGAAGGAATTGCGGGGGCTTCTTGCACTACTTAAACTGGAACACCTTTGGGGCAACCACGATGTGGCTAGTTTCCCCTCAAAAGCGAGGTTGAAAGACTTATACTGGGAGATGGTCTATGTAACAAAGTTCTGTAAAGGTTCCCAATCAAGTTTAACTAATCGCTTCTGTGATATTAAAATGTATCCAGTATGTGAAAAATATTGGGACATAATAGAACGACCATATGATAGAAAACTCTACTTTCATTTCGCGTGGGAACATTACCAGTAAATGCTTTTAAAAAACACTGGTCCCCACTGTGGGATGAACATTGTTATTACTGTAATGACCAAATAGAGCACATTTCACATCTGTTGTTCTGTTGTCCCTTATATGCTAGCCCGAGACGTAAGTGGTTAAAGCCAGTGTGCCTAAACATGGGCACACGTAGCCAAAAGATAGCCCTTAGAATATTAGAATCTGACTGTTCGATACCATTAGTTGTTGCCGTAGCTAAATTTCTTGCCTGGGCATGGTCAATTCGCACTCGCACTTTAAAGTTAAATGTAAATGAAATAGTGTTGCCCTAATTGAATTAGTCTATCGCATGAATTGATCTTAAAATCATTTATTGTTATTAATTGGAATTTTACTGTATTTTTAAATATATATTATCCGACTGTCATTGTTTAATACGTGTTTTAGAATTATTTTTAATATAGTATTTATTGTATTAGGGTTAGGAAGGATGCTTTTATGACAATGTCGAATAAAGCTTTGAAATTGGAATTGGTTCTGTGTGATGCAGCCAGGCATATAGATCTAAGTGCATTATAACCTCGCGGTAAATGCTAACTTTAAAACGGCTGCTTAGAAACATGTTGTGTTTGGTGTCAAACACCTTGGAATCATTCCTCCACACCAGTAACTGGTGTGGGAGGTATGATTCCACCCCTCTAGAACCACTACTGTGTGGATGCTGCCAGCCACAGACACGATTCTGCTCTCCTGCTGCTGAGCCAAGCTTGCACAGAGGAAGGCATGACAATAGGCATCCTGTCACAGGGAGGTGTAACCACCTCCTAGACTGGGTTTAGTGTATTGGGGCTGGGTGGGTGTACTTTGAGAGTGCCAGAAAGTCTGCACAGGGGGCACATTTGGTGTCCCTGTGTATAGTCTAGCTCAAACCAGTTCTGGGAGCCATTGGCTCCTGCTCTGCTGCAAAACTGGACATAGGACATGGGTGTATCCATACGTCTGTCCTGTCCCTCCCCTAGGAGGGTCCCTAGAATCTTTCCAACCCCTTCTCATGGGTATAAAGTGGGTTACCTGGCTACAGGATTTTAGATTTTACCTGGACAAGATTCTACTAAGAAGAAACCAAGTACTTCGACTGCCTGCACTATGATTGCACAACTGAAGAATCTCCCTTGGAGTAAAGGAGTTACCCCCCTGCAGTAGCAGGCACCTAAGCGCATCTGACCGGCTTGCTTCTCTAGTGCTCCTGAGGACTCCGAAGATTTCAGCAGCACAGGAGGTAGGTTTCCGAAGGCCCCTCAGATAGATCTGACCTCTCAGCGATTCTGAGACCAGTATCCCTCGTGGGGACAGTGTAACCTGAACCCCTGCAAGCCGTGTACATTTGCAAGTGCATATGCTTGTTGGCGATCCCTGAGCTTGTACATTGGACTCTGTGTAGTCATGACCCCAAGCGGTATTTGCACTGAAGAAATCCAGCCTCCATGCATTGAGTGCTCCATGGGCTGGTGCTTTGTAAATTTGCTTGAGGTATTCTCGTGACTCCTGGTCCGTTGGACTGTGGGTCCTGGCGAGGGTCACTTTGTTTGTTCTTGGGCTTACCTGTTTGCTACAAACATGCCCTGACTCTTCATTGCTTGGAGAGCCCCTGGACCTTGCTGGTCCACACCGTAACCTATTTGCTCTGCCTGCGTGGGTTGCATTTGCCAAGGCTTGTTGGTGCTCCAGCCGGACACCGACCCCTCAGCACTCGACATCCTTCGTGGGACAGCTCACCTGATGGTCTAATCTCATGTAGAGATTAATAGACAGTTTTAAATTAATAAATACATATTTTTATATAACTACTGTGTGGTTCTCCTTTCGTTTTGTCATTCAGGAGGTGACATTCTGGTAAAATAAGCTGCTTTACACTCCTTCAAGATTAAGCCTGAAGGCTGCTCTCCACAGCTACCACTAGCATAGCTTTTCTAAAGGTTATCTTTGACCTCATACATCATAAGGGTGCCCATTTTAATTGGTGGACAGCATATACCAGGTGACCTTCTCACAATTGCTTTCCTTGTAAGAGAAACTTTATTAATGGTTTTAAATGGCAGTGACCCACATGGGTATTTAAAGACTACCAGTCCCAAAATGCAACATTGTCGCTCACCTGAGCGTAATCTCAGAAACAATATAAATGAGGGATTATACTGGTGTTTCCTGCTTGCCTTTATTTCCACAAACTGTCCAGGAGGATGGGTGCATGCCGAAATGCGTCGACAGTGACGATCATGTTCGTGGGAGCTGGTTTTGCCTATCAGCATTCACCTCCTGAGAGTGCTGTCCCACCGACCGGCAACCTTTGATTTTTGAATATAGTGTGGTTTGCCCACTCACGGGACAGCATCACTGCAAGACGCGAGCGGGTCCGCCGCTGCATATCTGAGCAGCTAATGTTCGGAGCAGGAGGGGCCTTTGTAAAAGTAAGAGCGACTCTACGGGACATTGCTTTCCTTGTGAGAGAAACTTTATTCATGGTTTTAAATGACAAGAATATTTTGCTTTAGTTAATACGCTTTCTAACAATGATGATTGCATTGTGCGGATCTCTGATAAGGGAGGCAATATAGTCCTATGGGCTAAAAAATAAGTACTTAACCGAGGTATATAAGCAGTTCAACTATAGATCTTGCTATGTTAGAATTGTTGAAGAAGTAACGCATAGAACACATCGTAGCTGCAACTTAGAATTACAACAGTAGTATGCACAGTGTTTAATTAGCCAAGAAGAGCATATGTTTTTAAGAGTAGTTAATCCAATCACACATGTTCTATACTTAATCCCGAAAGTGCACAAGGATGCCGTAAATCTGCCTGGCCATCCTATAATTTTGGCAATTGGTAGTGCTTTAAAAAATCCCTCCAAATATGTGGATTCACTTTTTAATGCTTTTGTTCAGACCCTGCCATACTATATACAGGATACTGGAGATTTCCTTCGAAGGATCTATGATCTTCCCTAGGAAAAGGACTTTCTCCTAATCGCAATTGATATATCCACATTCTACACAAGCATTAAACATCGAGATGGCCTGAGGGCTACAAGACACTTTCTAGGTGCCAGGCCATTAAAATTGTGGCAGCACACGCAGATGCTTTTGTCAGTGACAGAGAGATGTCTTAAAAGTAATTTCTTCTTATGCAATGTGGAACTCTTCCATCAAGTGTGCGGTACGGCTATGGGCACCTTCTTCACCCTCAGCTATGCGAATTTGCATATGGGCTGGTAGGAGGAGTAGGTGGTCCGCACTCAACTTCAGCAAGTTTGGGAAAATCACATTGTGCACTGGAGTAGATTAATTGACAACCTGTTTTTGGTCTAGAAAGGTTCAGAATTTGAAGCTAAATGTTTCCTGGACCAAATACAGTTAAATGATCGTAATTTGAGATTCACAAGCAACATCAGTGGTACTAGCGTAAATGTTTTAGATCTTACGGTGTATATAAAGAACAAGAAGTTTGAAACCAAACTGTATAGAAAATCCACGGCAGGGAACACTTTGCTTCATGCATCGAGTTTCCAGACGGAAAATGTAATCAGAAGCATACCGTATGGAGAGTGTCTGAGGGCAAAACGCAACTGTAGTGATCTGACAGAAGCCAATAATAAAACCACAATCCTGAAGAGCAGATTTAGCACTCAGGGGTACTCGTATGAATGTATTGAGCCAGCAGTTACACGAGCTAACAAACAACCCAGAGAAGAGGTCCTGTTCAAAAGACGTGAAAAGAAAAAACATGACAATGAACAAGTACACTTTAGACTAATAACTACCTATAGTAAACAACAAACAGATATAAGAGGTAGTCTAAATAATCACTGGTCTCTTGTAAAGATTTACCTGGTTCTGGGGAAAGTGGCACCTAGAACTGCACAGATTACATTTAGGTGTGCTAAATCAATGAAACAAGCACTAGCGAGTAACATCATGAAGGATACAAAAAAGCTGAAGACAACTTGGTTAGGTAGGAAACGTGGTTTTATTAATTGCCCCAAATGTAAGGTGTGTCAACTTGACAAGAACACTGATACATATATGTCCTGTCTTACAAATGTGACGAAAAAGATAAAAGGGAAATACAACTGTAAAACAGAGTTTGATGTCTACGTGTTGGAGTGCACTTGTGTGTGATACGGGGGCAGCACAATTCTTGAGGTACATAAGTGCATACTGCATCATCTTCACGCTATCAAAAATGGGGATATTACTTACCCAGTAGTACATCATTTTGAAACAAATCACAACAAAAATATGAAAGATTTGATATACTTTGTAATAGATGCTGTGGCTACTAGTGTTCGGGAGGGAATAGGGAATAGGGAGAAACAGTTAGGCAAACTGTAATCAAATATCATAGAGCTTGATACTAAGACCCCAGTGGTACTCAGTATAGAAGAGGACCTGCACACTCATCTGTAACATAAGAGTATAAAAAGAGTCACAGCGATTAACCTCTCAAACCTGAGCATTTGGTTTTAATTAATTTTAATCACGCAGATTTTTAGGACACGATTGAGACTAGTATTAATTCATAAAGTATATTGACAGTGCACTGCCCACTTGGGCTTCATTACATAAACATATGCAGGTAATTGTCCTCAATGATAATTTTGTTAATCGATGGAATGAATTTGTGACATTTAAAAGGATACACACTAAATTCTGCAATGTATTTCAAAGCGGTTTATATTCTATTAGGAGCTATTAAGGATTGGTTTAGCCGCTTTTTAGAACCAAAATGTGAATGCAGTGTCATATATGTGAGATGAATAGAGAGAGAGAGGTCAAAAGTCAGTTTAGGTCTTACAATTAATTTACTTTCTCTGACTGCAACATGTTGTGCCGTGCAAAGAGTGTGCACTGAAAGGCTGTAGAAAGTCAGCTTTGTGTTCTAACACACAACATTTAAATAGCTTGTAAGTGAACTGTACAAAGCACATTTTTGCAATTCTGTGTGATGATAAACAAAAAGATTTGAAGGCTAAAAACAAATCAGAAGATTTAATTTGGTGATATGCAAATGACAAATATTTTAGCTGAAACTCAATTTCCGCTGATTGTTTATAAGCTGCATAGTTTTTCAGAAAAACTACATTAGTGGGAAGGTTTATGGCCATTTCAATGGAAAATGTGCTGTTTGTAAATGGCAGTGCACTACCACATCATGCTTTAGTAATATATTTATTAAGAGTAGGTTTTGAATAAGAACTGATAAATATTCCTGCCCTGCCCTGATGGCAATGCTATTAGTGAAATAAGAGGCAAGTCAGGGGTCATATGTACCCCACATGTGGTTAGATTCTCACTATACATTCAGCAATTATTTAATCTATTAAATCAAACAAAATAGTTTTTTGTATGGCAGAAATGCTGAACTCACTTATTTGAAGGTGCGCACAACATAATAATGAAGAAAGGGTGGCTTTGTAAAATAAAATATTTGCCTAGGATCACACAATTTTAAAGGGTCGAGTACATTACAGTGCGGTTGAATAGCTAATTCAAGTTACTAGACCTTCAAGTCTAGTAACATTTTGTATTATACATATATAGATATATGACCACTAAAAAACCAAAGGTTACAGGGGTGTTACAGTTATATTAGGTTTATTGTGAATTTCTAAGTTTTTTTAAGTCTATTTTCTAACTATAACGTCCCTGTAAACTTTGTTTCTTTAAGTGAATTCCTATGGTTTTTAATGCTATTTCCTAACAATAACGTCCCTATAGCCTTTGCTTTTTCAGTGGATTTCTAGTTTTTATCACATAAAGTAATATTGAATTACCTTACGCTAATTGAACTGTTGCTGCCAGTTGGTAGCAGACATTGTGTATGCTCTCACTTGGTGGGAGTTTTGAAGTTTCTCCCGGCAAGTGAGCACAAACACAGGTTTCTCTGTCTGACCAGTGCAGGAAAGGAAACCGCTATGTCCCTGGGGTGGGCACCCCGGGACATAGCAGGAACTGGCCCTGGGGAATGGGGTTCCCAGGGTAATTAATGGGTTGGGGAGGGAAGCTGCACAGCCTCCCTCTCCTTTGCTTTTCCAGCTTGGGCCCCAGGGGAAGGAGTCCCTAGGGGAAGGGGTCTCCAGGTCCGATATTGACCCAGGGAGGTGGGCAGCGCAGCACCTCTCCCCATTACTATTAAAGTCTGGTCCCAGGGATTGGAGCCCCCAAGGTCAAAATTGGCTCACGTGCCCCTTCCCAGTTTAAATAGGGCCAGGCCTCAGGGAATGGAGTCCCCGTGCCGAAATCTGGATGGGGATGGGGCCGCGCATCACTCCTCCCCTTCTGTTAATATCGGCTGGACCTCAGGGGATGAGGTCCCCAGGCCCAAAATTGGCCTGGGGAGGGGGAACTCAAGCACCCGCCTCCACCAGTGTGGGACACCACGCTTGTTTTTTAAATTTTGCCATGGATCCTCTGCTAATTTGTGGCAAATAAAACCACTGGGCCAAGGGGTTGAGAGTATTCATGCCCTGACCTCTTGTGTTTTTTAAAATATTTTTCTTGGGCCAAGCTCTAGGTCCCTGAAGCGCCATTAAAAAGCCTTCTGTCGGCACACAAACACGCTATTCTACATACCTCCTCCGATGAACACCTAGTGGCGGCTGGTCACATTTGAAAGTGGTAAGTGGTAGGTTGTAAAATTTGTGTGGGAGTGCACCGCAATGAGCGAGCGCAGCCTAAGGGGGATTCGGGGGCTCTCCCTCGAGATTTTATTTTAAAAAGAGTGAGCAAACTGGGATATCTTAAGAATTTTGGGGACCCTGGGCCAAACATATTTAGGCCCGGCCCCTGTTAGGAACAGCTTCGAGTATATGGTCGGGACGTAATTTGAACATAGTTAATGTGTCACAAAATGTACAAAACAGACACTAATTTAACAACATGATGCCATGGACCAATACAGCAGCAGACACCGGAGTTATCACCCACATGGTGTTTGTTCCACACTGAAAAACAGGATTCCTCTGTTGTCGCTCCAAGAGTTCATAGACTTTGAGATTTCACCATCTTGAAATGTATCTCTCTGCTTCCAATGTCATATATTTTGTGAAACCTTCAATTATCCCACCTCATAGGACTCATTGATAACATTGACTCGTGCACTTCTGTTTCTATTTCGGTATTTGTTGGGGTGGATTATTTTCTGCATGGCTGCTCTATGACGGGCCTCTTCAAATTGGAACTGCACGGTTATGCGCCTATGAAATATTTAGCTTGCTAAAATTTAATGTGCATGTTGTGCTGTTGGATTTGCCACAAAAATACCTAAACAAAGAGAGTGGTTTATGAAATGTGGACTTAAATATCCATGTTTGCGATCACAACAATGATGCGCCGGCGCACATCACCTGCCATTTCTTACAGAGGTATGCGATATGAGGGAGCTTTTACAAGTCGGCATAAATAATTGTCAATTATCATCCCGCAAACGTAACACACAAAATGTTCAGCGATACTTTGCTTTATTCTTTGATGAAAAGGTCAAATCACTGGTGGATCAGGTCACCCACCCCCATTGAGGACCGAAAATCCTTAGTCACTTGGCAGAACTTTGCCGCCATCTCAGAAGATGACCTCCTCAAATGCATCCTCGAAACCAAACCCTCCAACCATTCTTCTGACCCCATACCTAGTGTCATTGCCAACGATTTCTATACCAATACTCTCTTATTGGACCAGGCTAGTTAATCTCTTCCTCAGTCAAGGATCCCTCCCAGCCGTCTTCAAAACAGGACAGGTTACCCCTCTTCTAAAATAAAACCTCCGCAGATGCGAACGACCTCACCAACTTCCGCTCCATCACCAATCTCCCTTTTCTTTCAATAACCACAGACAAATGTGTTGCAAAACAACTTTCCCAACACATTATGGCAATAATCTCCTTTTCGTGTTCCAGTCTGGCTTTATGCAAAATTGCAGCACTGAAACAGCCTTTCTGCAAGTGATCGATGATGCACTGCATATACTGGATTTGGGGAAATTGTGCCTTCTGATTCTTCTTGACCTCTATGCAGCCTTTGACACTGTTAATCACAACATCCTCCTTAACACTCTGCAACAGAGAATGAGCGTGGAAGGCACAGTGCTTAAATGGTCTGCCTCATTCCACTTGGACAGATCCCAAATGGTCAAGATTGCGAACAGTCTCTCGTCTCCACTGGTGGTTGGTCAAGGCATCCCTCAAGGTTCTATCCTTGCACCCACTCTGTTTAATCTCTATCTGGAACCATTAGGGAACCTCCTAAGCAAATCTGGAATCCTTTACCATCTCTATGCGGATGACACCCAAATCTATCTCAAAGTGTCTTCCTCACAAGATCTCTCACTACTCAACTCTACTCTCAACCCTATTCACAACTGGATGTTAATTCACCAACTCATTCTCAATCCCTCCAAAACTGAATTCGTCCTCCTATCTATCTCCCTCTCCCCGCCTCCTGTTCAATCCTGAATGGATCAGCTGAATTTACTCAACAGTAAACCCATCATTGTCAACTCCACTAAATCCCTAGGTGTCACCCTCGACAAAAAACTCAACCTAATCTCACACATCAACTCCATTGCCAAAACACACGTTATCAGCTGCGCCTTCTGTGGGGGATTTGTCGGTTCTTCCCGGAGAAAGACCTAAAAACCTTCGTCCAATCGCTAGTTCTCTCTAGACTGGATTATTGTAATTCTCTTCTGACTGGCCTACCCAAATCTCACCTCTCCCCCCTCAAATCCATCCTCCATGCAGCAGCTGGCTTCATTTCAGGGTCCAAAATAAGTGACAACATCACTCCTATCCTGTCTACTCTCCGATGGCTTCCCATCGAGGCAAGAGCTTTTTACAAAACTGCCTGCATCACCCACAAAGCCTTGCACACTTCCACCCCTCGCTATCTGGCGAACAAACTGAAACTGTCTGGAGGCTTGAGACCTTCTCGGAATGCGGAAAAGTTTCTGCTTGAGCCCCCCTCCTTCAAAAGGGAAAGATCGATGGCTCAATCGTTCTCAGGTAATGCGTTGGGAATCTGGAACTCGCTTCCTCCATTGCTCCGTGCCACCACCTCCGTCCGGAACCTGGCTGAGAAGTTTTAAATGTGCGGCTGAGGGGTGTTATCTCCAAATTCTTTCTGACTGCCCGGAGAGCTTTCCTCTCGCTGTTGAGGGACCCATTGAACCAAGGGTTTCTGTCTTTGGTTTGGGTTCTTTTTAGTTTTAGCGGGCAAGGTCACCAAGAATGTTAGTTATAGTTGCGGAGTAATGATCATTGAGGTCACTGACTGATGTGATATGGGGGGATGAGGTAGGTCAGACTTACAAAGTACTGCCAGTTCACTGGGATCAAGGTTCTTACCCTCTATATCGTCCTTAAGGGCAGTCCAATTGAAATCCGGACCCAGAGGGCACTGGTTCAGCAATTCTAAGACCCAGCATGGAGGTGAGAAGGGCACTCTCCAGCCTAGTGCGCCTGATGCTCAGCACACTCTGGGACAGTGCGCCAGCCACTCACCAAGCTGTGTGCCCTGGCATGAAAGCACAACCTCTGCATCCTAATTCTCTCGGCACGCTCTGTTATGATGTGCAGATCTGCTCCGCTACCGCGTGCCAGCTGATGTAAGCAACGGTGCCTCTGACCACGTGCATTCGCCTTCCTCAGGGTTCCAAGGTATGTCAGCTTGCGCCGGTGCTGCTACGGCTTAAGCTCCCTCCACCCTCTACACTTGCCTTCTTTTTTATAATTCTGGCCATAGATGGGTGTCAACTGCAGATTTATCAACTTCCTCTCTGTGTCTCAGTGAGCCCGCTTTCCCCCTCGGTGACATTCACCTCAGAGGCCCGAAGTACCACGGGTATGCGGTTATTGGGGATGAAGCAAGAGCGGTGGGCATCGAGTGATGGGAACTATAGAGGAGAGCAAAACAACTCAGCATTGATAGGGTTTTATTAGGGATGAGGCGAGGCAGGCAGCCCTAGCAACACAAAAAACACTGTGACAGGAAGAGGCATATTGTTGGCTTTGAATAGGCAATTAATTGTCCATTGTCGGGTGTAAGTTGCTCAGCCTGTGGTATTTATAATACTGGTGTTTGTAGTTTGTCCATTCTTTATTTGTGGGTTTTTTGCAATTTACAAAATTCAAAGAGGGTATTGCGGAGGCCTCTATAATGCCGAGGAGCTCTTACACCTTAGCGCTCTGCAAATGTTATATATACCATGTACAAAGCACACCTTGGGATCTTTCTCTGGTGACGAAAGGGGAGGCCTGCAGATCACAGGATTAACGTGTATAAGGACACATCCACTGCAGGCCTCCACACAGGAAACAACAAGCATCGATCTTTTATCTTCATGGGGCCATGTGTTTCTGATTAGTGTGGAACACATGGCCCAATAAAGATAAGAAAGTGCTTTGCAGCAGCAGCAAAGCAGGCGACCCAGTCCGGATCGGAGGTGAAAGGGCACCAACAAAAAACCCTAATTTCTAATGACAGGCCACCGTTTAGCATAAACGGTGAGGCAAGCCAATGGAAATGAGAGGCGGGTCTTCAAGTCTCTTTCTGAAAACTCAGCATCCACAAAATCTCTCGCCGAGTGAGCAACGCTGTGCGCTGCAACGCCAGGCGAGACCTGAAAACGCATGTTCTCAGTGTCCTGTAGGACCTGTCCTGATGGAAAGAGAGCTCTGTTTACACCCTACTTAAAGCTCTGTAATGCGCCCGCTCAGCTTCATCTGGGCTATTAAAAGCACACGTTCTTTTCAACGAGTCCTTCATGCTTTAAGGGGCGGGGGACAGACTGTTGAGGGTGGGGGAGTGTGGGGCATATATGACTTTTACTCCTGGCAAAGGCGTTGGGGCCAAAAGATTAGGAAAGTACAGCATCGCATGTTGGCAGTCACCCAAGTTTTATGTTTCTAAGAAAGAACACTGCGCAATACACAGTAGTGTGATGAAATTATAGTGAGACTTTTAAGTTCTTTGTTGTATTCTTTAACACAAGCCCTAGCCGTTCTTGTCACCACGTGGGGCCATGATTGACAGGCATCACCCATGAAGGTGGTGTCAGGGATTCAGAGGCTTGAGAAATATGGTAAACATTATGATCTGTGCAAAAAGCTATTTATTGTTTCCCAGGGTAGCTGAGGTGCGCCATATTACAGCAGGAAACTGCATCCACTGTGATCGTTTTCACATAGGCTCTACTTTATTTCCATTAATACTGGTTCCAAGTGTTTCGCAATAAACGTGGGTGCTCCAATGAGTGGTATAAGATTAAAAAGCTTATCGCTGAGGGAAATGATTCAATAGTCGTTGGCTTCTTTAAATACAGTAATGGGGTAAAGGCACACGGGAGAGAATGAAAAAGGCATACAGAAAGGTTCAGTGCTTGAAATGGAAAAATAGAAGTGCAGGTACTCCGTGCCAGAGTACCTGCTTGTTTCAGAGAAGTGCCGGTACTCTCCAATTAAAAGTATTACATTTCTCTTGAGAAGTGCCGATACTCTCCCTCTTTTCAATAAAAAAGTGATGGTACTCCGTACCGGACAGTACCAGCCCATTTAAAGCACTGGAAAGGGCCAGATTCAAGTCCAGTCGTGGCCAGCAAGATGGGTAGAAAATAGACTCACTGCACCGCCTCAGCTCCTGGCTGGTCCCGACTACCGCAGTTCCGCGTTTTCCTGCTGCTCTCGGCTCACCTCGGGAAAGCCACCTACAGGCAGCCTCCCTCCCCTCCGCCAATCACAACGCTGCAATGGCAGCATTGTGATTGCTGCGGTGCAGACGCACAGTGCCACGACCAGGCGCCTAATGGGAGGCCCTTTTTCTATGTAGGCTGCATGCAGCCTACATAGAGAAAAGGGAGAGTGCGTATGACTACTTTGGTCGGCCCCAGGCCGACCAAAGCAGTCAGGGCCCACAACAGTGGACAAGTCACTCCCCCCCTGCTCTCGAGCAGGTCTGCCCACCTGCTTGCCCACAACCAGAAACGTTTGCTTTCTCGCAGTGCAAGAAGCAGAAACATAAAATTGTAGTTTTACAATTTTATGTTTCTGCTTCTCGAGCTGCGAGAAAGCAGTGGGGCCACGCCCCCATGCCCCTATGGAGGAGCCGCCACTGCCAGTGGTGGCTGACATGTAAGGAGGGTAGTGGGGCGGGAACAAGAATAAAAAATCAATTAAAAAATCAATCTACTTACCTTCTCACCCTCCTCCTGCCGCAACGTCCAATACGTTCTCCTTCTCCCTCAGATCTTCTCTCCAGGCGGGCAGGAACAATCCAGGAAACTGCAGGAACCAATTCTGGCTCTGCTCTCATGCTGCATGAGAGCAGTGCTAGGATTGGAGGGAGCGGCCCTCTCGTCGCCCCCGAGGGCACTGCACCATTTTTGCCCTACAGATACGTCAGGATTCCTGACGTATTTGTAAATCCTTGTGACATGGAGCGCCGAACAGTAAATACATGGGGTCTCAAGGATGGCGCGCTGAAAAGTGTTACAACGCTGTTTCACCCCAGCGATGATACACTTTCCATAAATTAGAGCTATTGCCCAGAGTCACATGATGCGGATCTGCTACCGGCACAGGGAATCGGACCGTGAACCTGCGCTCTGGAATCAGCAGATCTGATCGCTGCTCCACACCTCTCCTACATTACTAGCACTATAGTCGCACTAGAGTCGCATGCAGGTGGACCTTTAACGTGACATAGGCCCTTATGATTAGCCATGCACACAGAGTGCCCATACATCAGCCAGCACATTGAGTCATGGTAACTAAATCCAGTACCTGAGTCCTGCAACCTCTGGCTGTCCCCCGCCCCCACCCAGGTAGTGCTCGGATGGTCTAAAGGGGGCTTCAAGGCACATGAGCTACTTTTCATTGCCAGCGTGCTCTGCCCCTCTTCTTTTGTTTGTTGGCGTAAAATGGGTCATGCCTCCCTCCACATGCCTCTATGGGTGTAGCCGCATCTGTGTTTGAAGGGCCTAATTTCAATGTTTTAACATCACAAAACGCCTGACACTCCCTTGATCTCTGACCGACCCGACCACAGACTGCGCGTTTTCCTGGGTTTGGTAGGAAAAAATGCACAAAAAGAAATACATGAAATGAAAACGGAGCAGTGGAAGAGGGGCTCGGAGAAACACGTTTTGTTTTGTGAAACAAGACAACTGGGGCTTTTCAAACAATAGTGAAAAACGTGAATATCAAAGATGTACTAAGACTAGGGGTGGGCGGAATTTGCGAAATTCACTTTCGCAAACTATTGCGAAAATGTTAAAAATCTCCGCGAAGACGCGGAAATATCCACCCGTTCGCGAAATTTTCTGCGTGATCGCGTTGAAAATGTCTTGCCAACTTACCCATTCGGTTGCTCATGGGCGTGGCCATCTTGTTTTCACTTGTCCCGCCCACTCGCGATGCTTACATCCTGTTCCGGGTCGCGCAATGCATGCTCGCGCCCGTTCGCGGTACGTATTACCTGTTCAGGAACGCTTTTACGTGTTCACTACGATTTTTGCGTGCTCGGGGAGAAAATATCGCACGAATTTGCGCACGTGGTCGCGGCCATCTTGTTTTCCACTCTGGTTCTGGGGCCTGCTTTTCAATCCTCCCTCTATCTTTCCAATCCTTTGTTTCAAGACACTTTTTTTTAATCTTTATTATTTATTATCTCTTTGACTATTTTCCTGCTTCTATATTTTTGGTTTGTGTCTACTTTTTGTGTGTTTTTTAGCTACTTTTTCACTCTTTTTCTATTGCCTGCTCTTTTCATTTCTTTTACTTACTTTTTTAATTTTATTACCTTTTCTTTCCCGCCCCATCTCACTCTCTACCCCAGAACCATGTCCAAGGGTAGGGCTCGCCGCAGGAGCCAGAGCCACAACCGCCTTCCTTGCGGAAGGCGGCGCCCACAAGGGGTGCAGGCGCGGGCCTTATTTGGGGAGGTGGAGTTGGCTGCACTCGTTTTCTTTGTGCAGCTCAACTTCCCCTTAACCCTGGCAGCAGGTGGCAGGCCTGGATCCAGGTACGGGCTCCGGGAGCGTCGGCAGCATTGGGGGACGGTGCGCCGGGCAGTGTTTTGCTGCTCTGAGGTCCGGCGCACCCAGACCAGTTGACGCACTGGTGATCCAATATCCTAGACCGGGAGCAGGACCTGCTGGACATGCTAGGAGTGGAGGTCCCGGGTGAGTAACTATTTAATTGTTACTACTTGGTGTCTGTTCTTCTGCTCTGTGTTATATATTGCAAATATCTTTTTTTTCCAACCAGCTAGAATGCTGCTGCTTACATTACAGGTAAATTACGTTTAAAAGTCTTATGTGATTGTTATGATACAGGTGCTCTTCTGCACTACTAATCTTACTTGCTTGCAACTTTGCTTTTGCGCTCGCTTAGCGTGATTATGTAAGAGTTTATTTTAGAGAAATTAAGTTACGTAATGCTATAGTGACTCTAGTTCTTACTTCGTCCTGTCACTAAGAGATAGGGGCGGATTGATACTTAGGTTTAGTTACTTTGTATGAGTTTGTAATTTTTTAGTGGCATGCGTGATGCCCCCTATGTTTCGTCATGTGCTGCTAGTACCCCAGTCTTTATTAGAACCTTTTCTAGTTTTTTCAGTGAGTGGTAATAGGCTTAGCACTAGCAGAACATCAGCATCAATCAATCAACCAAAAATTTGGTGTATACAAAAATGTAGTCATGTGTCCTCCATTTGACCATATGCATTGTTGAGGACTAAAAGAAGTGGAAATGCATACTTAATGTACAATTGGGATGCCTGGAATAGGTGGGCTAGGTCAGGTGTCGTACTTAGGCATAGTTAGTATTCTGGAATCCGAATGGAAGACTGGATTAGTGTTGATAAACAGTACTAAGTAGTCGATCCGCGAATCCCCCGATACTACTTGTTGACCAGATGAGATCGGTCAATTTAGTTATTGCAATTATTGTTTAAATAAGTGTTTTTTGACCGTTCTTTAAAAATATTTTATTTGTTTGAAACCATTAATCAATGTTTGTCTCTTTCTTATATCTTTCCTGTTCAGCACCCAGGGCCAGGAAGACAGGGGTGCAGTTGGCGGGAGAACACCAGCAACAGGAGGACACCAAAGCGGGCTCTTCAGCTGGCCCTATTAAGTCTTCTTGTTTTTAATAATTATTCTTATTTCATAACTTTTACTGCACCATATTTTTCCCGAACTATTGTTTCCGTTTCCTAATGCTATTTTTTATTATTATTATTATTATTATTATTCCGAGTTTTGTATAGCGCCTGGTTACCAATAGGCATCCCCGCGCTTATCAGAACATAACACAGCTGCAAGAATGCAAGGATCAAACAGAGAACAAAAAAGTTTTTAAAAGTTTACGAAACCTGAAGAGACTGGCTTCGGAGCGCAGTTGTAGGGGCAGTGAGTTCCACAAGGAGGCCACATTTATTGAAAACCTTCTGCCCCCAGTTCTTGCCTTTTTCACCCTGCCAACCTGAAGGAGATGTTGGTGGTCAGAGCGGAGGGAACGAGAGGCCTTATAGGGCTGAACCATCTCCTCAAGAATAGGTGGACCCACCCCGTGAAGGACTTTATGGGCGATGCAGAGTGACTTGAATTTCACCCGGTCCTTCACAGGGAGCCAGTGCAGTGCCCTCAACGCCGGGCGGGCAGATTGCCGCCTAGGGAGACCCGTCAAAAGCCTGGCAGCCGCGTTCTGCACTTGCTGCAGTCTGCTCAGGGTAGATTCGGGTGCGCCCAGGAAAAGCGCATTGCTGAAATCCAGCCGCGAGATAATAAGTCCCTGGATGAGAAGCCTTCGAGTGGCCACTGGGAGCAGGGGCAGAATCTTCTGGGCTGAACGGAGCAGGCCAAAGCACACGCCAGCAGTCTTTTTGGCATGGGTTTTAAATGATAGGTCCTGCTCCAGCCATACCCCCAAGCTCTTGATCTCCTGCTTGGGGGGGGGGCATCGGTCCCAAACAGTCTGGCCAGCTGCTGGGGGGCAAAGATGGAGAGGAGTACCCCAGCAGCATCAGTTCCGTTTTGGAGCCATTTAACTTTAGGGCTGAGCTGCACATCCACGTGTAGATCTTTTCAAGACACGTGTGCAGCCGGTCGGGATGGTGCGCCGACTGGGAGAGGCCTACCACCAGCTGGGTATCATCAGCGTAACTGATGATCTTGATACCCAGCGGCCGTACCACATTCTCCAGGGGGGCCATGTAAACGTTGAATAGGGTAGGGCTCAATGAAGAGCCCTGTGGCACACCACACTGGAGAGGGGTAGAAGATGATTTTTCCTGGCCTTCCCACACCTCAAATGTACGACCTTCCAAGAAGGAGGCGAACCATTTGAGGGCCAAACCCGTGACACCCACCCCTGACAGCCGTTGGAGAAGCACCTGATGGTCCACGGTGTCAAAAGCAGCGCTGAGGTCCAGGAGGATCACTGCCACTGATCCCCCCGAATCCAGCATACTCCTCGCATTCTCCACGACCGCCAGCAGGGCGGTGTCGGTCCCCTGACCGGGCCGAAAACCCGTTTGGGAGTCGCCCAGGAGGGAATTGGCTTCCAAGAAGTTGGAGAGGCGGCTATTCACCAGCTTCTCAGCCACCTTACTGATACCCGGCAGCAAAGAGATAGGCCGAAAGTTGGCTAGATCGGCGGGGTCAAGGTTAGGCTTTTTCAAAAGAGCCTTAACCACCGCCCCTTTCCAACTGGGGGGGACCACCCCATGGGCGAGAGACAGGTTTATCAAGTCCGTAGCAGGGCCAACGATAGAAGATGACACCTGTTTAAGATATTTAATAGGTGCTGGGTCTTTCGGGGAGCCGCTCTTCATATATCCCAGCACCGACAGGACTTCCTCCTTAGTAACTGGACCAAGGGAAGCCAACTCCGCCAATGGTGACTCAGGTTGGGAGCTGGGATTGTCCTCCAAAGAGGAGATCTCACCTAGCCGGGGAAGGGAAGCCAGTATGTTGTCGATTTTACTTTTAAAATACGAGGCCAGTTCTGTGCATTTTTTGCGAGGGTCCTCGTGGAAAACCTGGGGGTCGGGGGCATTGAGTAGCTCCTTAATGACCCTAAATGACTCTTTGGAAGAGTTGGCCGCAGAGCCAATGCGCTCTTCGAAGAATCCTGATTTTGCCACCCGAATAGCGGATTTGTACCTGCTCAGGGCCGCACGATATTCTTTACGATTCGCCTCACTCCAGTCTCTCCTCCAGGACCGCTCTAGCCTCTTACATCCTTTCCTCAGAGTTCTTAATTCTGATGAATACCAAGGTGCCGAGCCCACTCTCTTCCCCCTCGTAAGTTGTTTCTTTTTGGGTAGGAGAGTGTCTAGAGAATCCACGAGCCAGGTGTGGAAGTTCGCGTCAGCGACTATCGGGTTGGCTCCCTGAGAGGGCTGCGTGGCCTCCAAGTGTGCCGCCCAGGTGTCAACTGGGAGCCTCGACCAAGCTCTCTCCAGGGTGTGAACCCGTGGGACCATCGCAGCTCGGCTATCGAATTGCCATAACGCGGACACCAAATAATGGTCTGTCCAAGGTAGGGCAAGAGCCGGAGATGGAGTAAGATGGTCCAAGTTAGAAAATAAGGGATCAAGCAGGTGACCCTTCTCGTGGGTCGCGCCCGAATTGGCCAAATTGAGTCCAAAAGATCTGAGATCGTCGAGCAGATCGACTCCTGTGGCATTGGCTGTGTCCTCAAGATGGATATTAAAATCGCCGAGAACAACAAAGTTGGCAGTTGAAGAGGCAAGAAGTGCAGTCATTTCCAAGAGAGAGTTAGGGAAACTACCCAACGGTCCGGGAGGGCGATAGATCAACAAGCCCACCAGAGACACTGTAGGTGACAACCGAAGGGAGAACTGTAAGCTCTCACAATCAGCCACCCCTCCATTCTGGATCTTACAGGCGAGCGTGTCTCTATAGAGAACTGCAGTTCCTCCTCCCCTCCCTTTAGGTCTATCAAGGTGGAGTATATGAAAGCCTGGGGGGAGTGCTCTGACCATATCAGGGCCAGAGCTGGGGGAGAGCCAGGTCTCCGTGAGAAATAACACATCGAGCTCGTGGTCTAGGATAAGTGAATTAATTTCAATGGCATGGCTCGGCAAAGACCGGCAGTTTAGTAAAGCCATGGAGAGAACGGATTTCACAGCCACTGAATTGTGGCCGGAGGAACACGCTCTGCACGGTAAAAATGGGCTACTCCCCATCTGTGCAAAGCTACAACTAGTAGGGTGGGGCGGACGCAAGGCGATAAGGGCGTCTCTTCCGTATTGTAACCTGGAGGTGACAGGCGTCACTGTGTGAGGCATGGTGTCAGGCCCTGGGCCCGCCTGGGCGCGGACGAGCGCAGACGGGCAGGACTCTGGCACGACTCCGGCGCAGGTCCGGCGCGTCCGCTAGTCGCGTCTGCTGCACGGAGCCGTAAGTACCTTTTATAGTCCTTGTCTATGGCCTCCCCAACCCAGCCCAAACCAAGATGGCCGCCAAAACCGGCGCCCAGCCCTCGGCATCAACACTCAGCCGAGGGTGGGACCGGAGCTGCAGGGAGGGGGGAAAAAAGAGTTTTTAAGCGCTGCTGAGCGCTGGGGGGTCTCTACACACTGCTGCAGGCTAGAAAATACAATTAGCAAGCACAGGTGTAAAAAACGAGTAAAATCACGAAAATAAGTTTAAAATTGAAAGAAAAGCAGGAGACCTCCCGGCTTCCGCCTCAGGAGGGGAAAGGTGTGTGCAAAGTCTGATATTACCGCTTTCCAAGTCTCAGGTGCCTTTTATAGTCCTTGTCTATGGCCTCCCCAACCCAGCCCAAACCAAGATGGCCGCCAAAACCGGCGCCCAGCCCTCGGCATCAACACTCAGCCGAGGGTGGGACCGGAGCTGCAGGGAGGGGGGGAAAAAAGAGTTTTTAAGCGCTGCTGAGCGCTGGGGGGTCTCTACACACTGCTGCAGGCTAGAAAATACAATTAGCAAGCACAGGTGTAAAAAACGAGTAAAATCACTAAAATTAGTTTAAAATTGAAAGAAAAGCAGGAGACCTCCCGGCTTCCGCCTCAGGAGGGAAAAGGTGTGTGCAAAGTCTGATATTACCGCTTTCCAAGTCTCAGGTGCCTTTTATAGTCCTTGTCTATGGCCTCCCCAACCCAGCCCAAACCAAGATGGCCGCCAAAACCGGCGCCCAGCCCTCGGCATCAACACTCAGCCGAGGGTGGGACCGGAGCTGCAGGGAGGGGGGAAAAAAGAGTTTTTAAGCGCTGCTGAGCGCTGGGGGGTCTCTACACACTGCTGCAGGCTAGAAAATACAATTAGCAAGCACAGGTGTAAAAAACGAGTAAAATCACGAAAATAAGTTTAAAATTGAAAGAAAAGCAGGAGACCTCCCGGCTTCCGCCTCAGGAGGGGAAAGGTGTGTGCAAAGTCTGATATTACCAACGATTATCCTTCGATCTGTACTGTTTCGAAAATCTTGTTATCCCTGCCTCTGCTATGATGACTCTCTGTACTACTACTACTAGTCTGTCTGTACTGTAGTAGCTAAGCTTGCCCAGTTGGCCACTCTTTATTTAAAAGGTTTTAAATAAAACTCAGATTCACCAGTAGCTCTAGCCATTGAGTCCAGTTCTCTGGGTCGTCCTCTTGTACTACTTCTAGTCTTATTAATCTTGAGTCTTTGTTAATCTTTAAGCTTTTTTGACAATTCCTACCAACAAATGCCCAACCAGATTTATTACTATTTTGAAGAGTGGAGAAGCGTGGCTCAGTGGTTAGAGGCGGCAGACCCGGAAGCTGAGACCCGGAAGCTGAGATCAACCGTGGACCAGAGTTCGACTCCCCGACTCGGCGGGTCTCGGGCTCAAAATTCCACGGACTCGACAATTCTCGCTCTGGTGCCTACTCAACTCACGGGGTCACACTCTGCGACTCTGGGCAATAGCTTGCTTAATCTCCACTACGGCCCCTCGCGGCGAGATGCCTGGCTTTCACCTTGTGGACACCCTGCCGGGGTTTCTCACAGGGGACTACCAGGACGGGTTCCCTAAGCAAGCGCCGGGACGCTTACAGGCAGCTGTGCGCTTTACAAGTCCAGCACATTTACATTTTTGATAGGATAGGACATACTACTATTGTTGTAGGGATTTTGAACATACAGAACTTTGCACAAGAAAATAGGATGTTGGTGATGGGAGGTTGGACCTTCCTCACACACCTCAATCAGAAGTTCAGAACCCACCACAATCCCCTGCCCAACTAGTTATAGTAGTGTCTTGTCATAACTATTAGCTCTTCGAACCCTCCCCCCAAGATACCCAACAAGTAGACAACCCAGAACATAACACACCCAACCTCTCAGTCGTGGAAGTAATGCACATGCACACCCTTCCTTTCGCTCGCTCACTCGTGTAAGTCCACACCAAATACCACCAAGTCTATTTAAGTTAAAAAAAAATATTTTGAATTGACAAGCTCTGTACGTTGTTCTATGATGCAAGCACCAACAGGAAAATCAATAACATTAAAACAATAAACATTGTTACACTTACTTACAGTTGGGAAATAAATCATGATAACTGAGCACCACCATCCCCTAGGTAGGAATGTAGTTTATATAAATTTATAAATGAAGTGAATTCTAGGGACCCCTCACCTTAGACGAACCTGGTACTGGTAGTTGTTGCATCATAAGCTCTGCAAAGCTCTGGTTCGTACAAGGGAATCTTCCATCTGTAATGAGAAAAATGGTGCGTGTTAGTATATTGCAAGCATTTCTCAGCCATGCCAAAAAGTGTAGCATTTATGGATAAGCAATATGGACTAACAGTACACCAGAACTTCATCAAAAAGTGGCTTATTAATGTTTTGGTTGACCTTGTACGCAGCGCTTAGACAGTAGCAGTATGAGGTCATGTGGGCTCAAAGGTGTCTTATACAACAAGCTGCAAGGTAACATCACATGTGCAAAAATAAAAGACACACAGGTGAAATGGTTACATGGCTCGGGCTAACTAAGCAAAGGCTAGAATGACCATAGGGACCCTATATAGTGGAGTGGTGTGGCTTACTGGTTAGAGGCGGCAGACCCGGAAGCAAAGGACGGCCCGGGACCAGGGTTCAATTCCCGACGCGGCAGGGTCGTGGACCAGGATCAGCGGACTCGATAATTCTCGCCTCGGTGCCTACTCTAACCAGGGATCACACTCTGCAACTCTGGGCATTAGCTTGCCTCATCTCCACAACGGCCCCCACATACGCCAGGGATGCCTGGTTTCACCTTGGAGATACCCAGTAGGGACCATCTCACAGGGAAAGCCAGGACGGGTTCCCCAGCGGTCTACAGCGCGGAGATACCCCATGTGGGATGATTCATGCGCTTTACAAGACATCATTACATTACATTACATTACATATAACTACTAATGTCTACTCTACTACTACCTGATTTGTACTAGTGATGTATGTTGTATACTATTAACTCATTTTTCAATCTTGCTACTGACCAATAGGGGGAGGTGTATATGACGCCTAAAAAATGTGTAGTGTTTTCTAGGTGCACTACCGACCACCATTGCCGGGGCCAGCGACGAAGGCGAAGCGGATAGAGAGGATGCGGCAGTTGCCGATGGCCCGGCAGGGGCAAACCGCCCGACATCCCTGTAAAAAAGAACCACCTCCATATTACAATGGCTGGGGGGGTCAGCGGTGGATAGAAAGACCGTCCGCCAATTTTTCGCACGGTTGACATGTTGACCGGGCGGAAAAGGGTTCAATATGGTGGCGGTGTCTGAAACACACCGCCAGCCATATAATATGCATTTTGGAATGCCTTTCCGTGGCGGCATTGCCGCCACAGAAAGGCATGTGGAGTATGCTAGGGGGTTCCGTTGGGGGGCCCCCAAGGATGGTACCTATGGTACAATGGTACACCCCTGCCTTTCAAAGCACAACGTGGCAGGCACCAAGCGGTGCCTGTCACGTTGTGCTTGGAAAAGCACAACATGTATTTATAGCATTGCGAGGGCGGTGCTTTTAGCACCACCCACCGCAATGTTAAAAATATGGGATGCGCCCGCCACTGTGGCGGGCGCATCCTAATTACCCCCACGGGACCCCCGCCTTTAAGGCGGGCGGTCCCTTTTAGCGTGATGATGTCCGTCCGCCATCCTAATGATTCCCTAAGTAAGTAAGAGTTGTGAACGTTTGAAGAGTCAAGACACCCTTTAATTGGCATTAGTAAAGGCATTAGGGGCGGGAGTATTGAGTAACCAATGGCCTCATCTATCTGTGATTTCAACTCCACTTTGAAAGTTTTATGGAGAAGACTAAAAGTCAGATCAGATCATCTGGTGTTGAACTAAAAAGTGAAAGACGGGTGGAAGGAAGGACGGGCGAGATTTAATATTTATGACTGACAGAGAGAAGGATACGTGTGATGCAAGCATGCAAATTGCAAAGGTGGCTGATAGTAAAGAATCTGATGCATGGTTGGTTGAATGCCTGAAAAAATCCTGCAAATGTTAAAGCCCAAGCAAGTAGGAGGATAGATACATACCACAAATGTTATGTACTGTGCTTTATAGTGCTACCATGCCACTATGTGTATAATTAACTTGTCTTACTGTTTTTCTAAGAGTATATTTTACAATTGTCTTGTTTTTTCTTTTTGATATACAGCTACTCCTTCCAAACCAGATCGGAAGGAGTTGGCCGCCAAGGCACGGCACCGCAAGCTGGAGGCAATCCTACTAGAATTTCGGCGGCTGGTGGTCTTGGAAGAAGAGGAGGAGGAGGCGGCAGCAGCTGAAGCCTCCTCTAGTGCCCTCCAGCGGTACGGCGCCACCGTCTGGCGGCCGCCCGCCGCCGCATTTCCATCTCTGGTGACCCCCCCTGTGGCTGCAACTGCCGTGCTCTAAAGCGCCGCGTCGCCCTACTAGAGGAGGCAGAGCGTGTCCTCCAAAGACAGTCCCACGGGACATAGGAGACCCTGTCTATTGCCACTTTTTAAATTCTTGTTTTGGTGGGTGGGAATTGGGCATAAAGGAGAGGGGTGGGTCAGGTTTTGTGTGTTTTTTTACATAGTTTATTTTTGTTAGGATTGTATTAAATCTATATTTCTACTTTACATACAATGTTCTTAATGTTTTGTAGGTGGGGTTACTGTTTTACTTCACAGTGTTTCCTTGCTGGTGCAGGTCCGCCCATAGCCAGTGTTTGATTTAAATAATTGGCTGACTGTGTAAGACACAAACAGATAGATTCGACACCACTCACTGATTGAGTTGTCCTACTAGTACTGTCAGTCTCTCTCTTCTAGTCTATGCATTCTTTAACTGGACTCAAAGGGGTGTGTGAATTGATTGAAAACATGTCCATTAATTATGCCTCCCCCAAACTTCTCTTACCTTTGCATGATGTTTAACTTAGGCACAGCGATGGCTGCATGGTGATGATGGTTTCCTTTTCCTAACATGCCATGATTGTGGTGGTGGTGGTAGTAGTAGTAGTAGACACTGGCAGGGCAGCAGCCTTTGCAAAAAAAGAAAATGAGACAGTCAGTTGCCTTTGAGAGAATGTTCGAGGAGTAATAGAATGATAGGGAGGACAGTGGCAGTGTCTCCCCGTTTCTGCTTGATGCCAGATAGCTTGCTCCAGGTCAGAGATAACGGAAAGAGTTATTTTATGCCTCTGAATTCAGGAACCTGATATTTTTAAAATCACGCTACTCACTTTATTTTAATCGCATTTACTCTGCCTCTATTGCAACAATCTGTTGACACGCTGCTTGTGTATTGGGAGTGATTTAATACTCACTTACACTCCAGAAGTCGGCGCTCGATGGTATAGCCTGCCCGCCTCGGTCCGACTCGGCAATTAGTGTCGTAGAGCGGAGGGCGGACAGGTAAGAGCCTGACTACTACCTCACTTCCACTAGGTCAATCCGGTAAGCGGTCTAGTCTCCCACAAGGAGGGGCTACTTAGGCAGCGAGGAGCTTCGCGCTGATTGCAGATAGGGAGGACAGTGGCAGTGTCTCCCCGTTTCTGCTTGATGCCAGATAGCTTGCTCCAGGTCAGAGATAACGGAAAGAGTTATTTTATGCCTCTGAATTCAGGAACCTGATATTTTTTAAATCACGCTACTCACTTTATTTTAATCGCATTTACTCTGCCTCTATTGCAACAATATGTTGACACGCTGCTTGTGTATTGGGGGTGATTTAATACTCACTTACACTCCAGAAGTCGGCGCTCGATGGTATCACTTACACTCCAGAAGTCGGCGCTCGATGGTATAGCCTGCCCGCCTCGGTCCGACTCGGCAATTAGTGCCGTAGAGCGGAGGGCGGACAGGTAAGAGCCTGACTACTACCTCACTTCCGCTAGGTCAATCCGGTTAGCGGTCTAGTCTCCCACAAGGAGGGGCTACTTAGGCAGCGAGGAGCTGCGCGCTGATTGCAGATAGGGAGGACAGTGGCAGTGTCTCCCCATTTCTGCTTGATGCCAGATAGCTTGCTCCAGGTCAGAGATAACGGAAAGAGTTATTTTATGCCTCTGAATTCAGGAACCTGATATTTTTAAAATCACGCTACTCACTTTATTTTAATCGCATTTACTCTGCCTCTATTGCAACAATCTGTTGACACGCTGCTTGTGTATTGGGGGTGATTTAATACTCACTTACACTCCAGAAGTCGGCGCTCGATGGTATAGCCTGCCCGCCTCGGTCCGACTCGGCAATTAGTGCCGTAGAGCGGAGGGCGGACAGGTAAGAGCCTGACTACTACCTCACTTCCGCTAGGTCAATCCGGTTAGCGGTCTAGTCTCCCACAAGGAGGGGCTACTTATCCCTCTCGTCACCTCGAGCGCGCAGTGGTCGCGCGCAGGGGAGCGCCAGAGGACGCGCCTGAGACAAGCCAGAGAGAAGCCCGTCTGTGCCCGTCCGTGACTGGACGGGACATGGGGCCATGGGCTCTGTCTCAAAGGATACGGACGCCACTATGCGCCATAGTATTAGGTATTCCTCCCAGGCACTTCAAGACCTACAGCCACTCCCTCGGGTAGGTTGCGCTATGCGTTCATCACTATATCCTGAAGGTCCTTTCTCCTGCTTTCACTGCTGCTTCCAGGCTACTATAGATACTGGTAGTACCACTATGGGAAATATGGCACCTATAAGACCCTGTCCTTCTATCTCTCCCCATATTCTCTCCCCTAGTCTTAACACTGAGGAGATTGTGCCTGTGAACAGCTTAAAAAGCTTTCTTTTAAACATTCGTTCCCTACCAAAGCACTATCTTGCTTTCTGGGATCTTGTCAATACAGTTAACCCAGATGTCTGTTTTCTTACAGAAACTTGGTTAAAGCCCCACACAGTCCCAGCCATCACGTTAGGGGTCCCTGCAGGATATAGGATGCTCAAACTCGATCGTCCTGTCAAAACTGGAGGAGGTATCGCTATTGTTTATAAGGAGGAGGGTATGAAAATCTCCCTTTTAGAACAAAGGAGTTGTCCTATGATGGAAGTCATGGTTTTTAAGATGATTTTCTCCTCAAAAACCCACTGGACCGGGGCATTAGTGTATCGCCCCCCAGGGTCAAGTGTGGGTTTCTCTATTTCCCTTGTGGAATTCCTGGCCCCTTACCTAAAAGCCAAAAATGATTTTATTCTCCTTGGAGATTTTAATATCCATGCGGATCTCCCTAACCATCCTGATACTGCACTATTATTATCTGACCTTGCAATATTAGGGCTAGAGATCCAAAATAATGATCCCACACACGTGGGTGGACACATTTTGGATCTAATTTTTACTAACTGCCTGAAAATCAAATATAGGTCTACATCTCAAGTTTGCTGGACTGACCACTACATGGTGGAATTCTTCATCTGTGGCTTCGTCCCTCCACACCAGAAGTTTCTTCCTGCTGCTTTGCGAAGATCTTGGCGCAGGGTAACATTGGACGAACTTCAGAGGATATGGAGGGAACCCATTCTTACAGAGATAGATGATGTTGAGTCTAGCTTAGCAAAGTATAATGCAGCTCTTTTAGAAGCCATAGACCGATTGGCGCCACTGAAGCCTTGTAAACAGCTCTCAGTAACCAAACAAGAGATATGGTATACTGAAGAACTTAGAGGAGAGAAGCAGAAGTGCCGAAAGCTCGAAAAAGCTTGGAGGAAATCACACAGGGATACGAACAAAAAAGAGTATACTGAGGCTCTGGCCTCTTATCATAAACACTTAAGGATGGCCAGATGGAGTTGTCTTGCTTCACAGTTAGAGGAAGCAGGTAATACCCCTAGAGAGCTCTATAAGATTCTACAGTCCTTCATAAAACCCATGGCCTGCGAGAGCCCGGATGAGTTTACTCAAACCCTGTGCGATGAAATATCTCTATTCTTCGAGAATAAAATTGAGCTCATATATGAAAAGATCAAGCAGACAGAAACTGCTGGGAGGGATATCATCAGTTCCTCCCTGATATCACCCGCTCCTTCTGGTCCTCCTATGCCTCTTATGTGCGCCAATATCTCACTCCTTGAATTTCCTGAGATTACTCTCTCTGAAGTCTCTTCCTTGGCTGGTCTAATTAAAACAGGGTCTCCTTCTGACCTTTTGCCAGCTAAGATGATGGGCTCATTAGGTAACCTGCTTATACCAGGAATTCAAACTGTGATCAATCTCTCTCTTAGAGATGGACATGTGCCGGGTGAATGGAAAAGAGCGGTGGTGAACCCTATTCATAAGAACACAGCCTTGCCATGGTCGGACCTCTCCAACCTTCGTCCTATTTCCCTTCTTCCCCACATCAGTAAGATGACCGAGAAACATGTGAATACCTATCTATCTAAGTTTATCGAGGCAACAGGTGGTCTGGACCATTCACAATCTGGGTTCAGACCTAACCACAGCACTGAGTCGGCCCTCCTCTCCGTGACCAATACCATCAGGATGGCACAGGATAGAGGAGGCTCCATGATCTTGGTGCTGTTGGATTTATCCGCTGCCTTCGATACGGTTTCACATGATATTCTTCTCGGTCATCTGCAGAAGGTGGGAATAGGCGGTTCGGCTCTGGCCTGGCTGAAAAGTTTTCTCTTGGGTCGATCACAAACCTTCAAGCTGGGCTCCCATTACTCTATCTTTAGGGAGCTCACTAAGGGGGTCCCTCAGGGCTCATGCCTAAGCCCCACATTATTCAATGTGTATGTGGCCCCCTTGGCGGATATTGTAAGAGAATATGGGTTCACCCCAGTATCGTATGCTGACGATACCCAGCTTCTGTTTCCCTTCCATACCATGACTCCGGCAATTAAACATGCATTTGCCACTGGTATGAGAGCAGTATCCGATTGGATGACCTCCAATTGCTTACAATGCAATGTGAGCAAGACGGAGGTCGTGCTATTTGGAGAGGCCCCCCTCCTGTGGTCACCTGAGTGGTGGCCTACGGATCTAGGAGCTGCTCCCTGCCCTAAGCAGATCGTGAAAAATCTGGGAGTACGGTTTGATCAAGCATTACTATTAAAGGAACATGTGAACCTGGTGGCCGGAACCTGCTTCAGGACCATTGGGCTCCTGAGGCGTGTGTTCCCATTCTTGGACGATTGTCATAGGAAAACATTGGTTCAGACTTTGATCATCAGTAGGCTGGACTACTGCAATGGACTGCTCCTCTCAGTCAACGAGGAGCAACTTAGTCGTTTGCAGGTAGTCCAGAATACTGCCGCCAGACTAGTTCTTGACGCTCCCAATAGGTCCCCGTCACGCCCTCTTCTTCATAAGCTCCACTGGCTACCCATCCGCCAGAGAATTGAGTTTAAAATCTGTTGTACAATACACAGATGTCTCTGTGGATCTGGCCCCAAATATCTGGCTGAATTATTCCAACCATATGTGCCGACTCGCTCTTTGCGGTCTAGCAATCTATCATTGCTGCAGATTCCACGGATTAAGAAGGCAAAACAAGGAGGTCATGCATTGTCCTACAAGGGCCCCACTCTCTGGATCAATCTGCCCCTTACCTTAAGACAAACTACCAATCTACATGCCTTTAAGAAATCCTTGAAGACCTATCTGTTTCCGGCTATGTAATACCCTGGGCTCTCATGACTATGGTTTTTGATCTGGCGTCTTGGAAGATCGAAAGCGCGGAGATACCTCTGGTCGATTCCAGCGCTATATAAGAAATACAATAAATAAATAAATAAATAAATAAATGAAGTACAGTACAGAACTTACAGAGCAACAATAATATGCAAAAATATTTTACAACAAAACATAACGGTGGTGGGGATAGCCTACTAGACAGAGCTACAAACTATAGTTGTGTCGAGTCACTTGACTAGGCCTACAGCGTAACAGTTAGTGCTGTGTATGAGGATGAGGATGACAACAAATCCAATCAATGCCGGCAATTAATGCGGAGGTATATGTTCCTTTGTTAAATAAAAATCACCTCTAAAATATACTGCTCATGGGTGGGCAAGCAGAAGAAGATCATCGCTCTGCCTTGAAATTGAAGTACTGTTGCTTTTGCCACATCCGTCCCAGCAAGTGTGTGATTAATTATTGGTGTACATTTAATTTAGGTACACCTCAATAAGTCACACAGCCCGGGGGAAGAGGGTTAGGGTTTGTTGAATGGATGGGAAGGGGGGTTTGGGAAAAGGTTTGAAAATGAAAAACAGTACACATGGACAAACAACAAAACACAATCTCTGTAGACTACCTTATCCATATCAATATGTTAAGGGAAAAAAAGGAAATGCATGCATGATGATGATTGATAAGGAGACCCGGATTACATACAGTTCTTGTTCAGTTGTTCTGGGCTTATTTTTACAGATAGCAAATAACAATTTTAAATATTGGTAGGGATGAATCCTAAACAGAGAGCAAACCTAATGATAATAATAGCAACAAGAAGAACACGCTGTTGTAAAGACTGTAGACAAAAAAATGAATCAAATTATTTAAAAGATAATGAAAGTTGATACTGTTACTGTGTTATCCCGGTCAAAAATGTGGATTTGCATCTCGGCATTCATCTTGGTCCTCTCGTACATCAATCTTGGGTGTCACCAGTCGCCACTGCCTGCAAGGCAAATGTAGATTTATTGGTAAGGTAAGTGTGCATTGTAATGTTTTCCCAAGTATAGCGCAAGGCCCGGCCTGTAATTGTAGATGGAAAAACAAAAGGGATATTGAGAAACAAAGATGAAAGAAATGCACAAGTTATGGTGTAGTGCAACAAGAACACTTTCCGAGGCAGCATGAATGCATCATCTCTACTCTAGTCTGTTTCCAGCATTGACATTCAACAACAACAGGACAGAGCAGGCCCACAGTGACGGCACGTCGCTTAGCACATCCTCCGTTTAGAGTACTTTTTTTTAAAGAGTTGGACAAAACACATATCCAGCAACATAGCATTTTACAATTTAAGTGAGTAAATCAATGCACCGCAATCATCCTACCGCTACACTTGACTCCACTTCTACACAGACATTTAGGTCTGCTTTGGTTGTTGTTGATGTGTTTACCTTTTATGCCACTAATGAAACGTCCTCCTGACTTGTTATTCTTCCATCAATCATCTCTGATACTTGTACTGACTGACTGTGAAGATCGGCCTGCAGTAGAAGTACATTTTTGTTATTACAAAACAAGAGTAAAAATATTGTTGACATGAGTCACTCTTTAGTGTGTACAGTAAGACTACTAGTACACTTTGACTTCACTTCATGCACAAGAAACAAACAACAAAAACACAAACACCAATCGCTCAGAGTCAGGTGTCCAATGCATGACATTCATTTTCATTACCTGTTCCTTCTCATCTCAAGTTAATGGCCCGTCTTTTTTGCCATCATCAGCATGGACGGTGCTGTTGTCATACTCAGTGTGCAGATTGAGTCCCCTTCCTGTATTCAATCAAAAGCAATGTATCAAGCAGCAGTAGAAGTACAAATTTCTTATTAAAAATAGTTGCATGAAGGGGAAAATTGCCTTGAGTTACGTTTAGTGTGTGCTGTAGAAAGATGATTAGTGCACAATGAAATAAGTTCATGCACAACAAAGAACAACAGAATCACTCAGTCTGCATCCAATGCATGGCATCAATCATTCATTAACTGTTCCATCTCATTTTCAGTTATTGGGCAGTCTCTCTCGGCTCTGAAAGGAGGATAGCTATAGTAGTCATCATGTTCCACTTCTTTTGGCGGGACTAGGAAAGATTTAATTTGTTTTTCTATTTTGCATCATCCAATCATCATCTGTCTTGAGGGCAATGGATTTAGGGAGATTCAGGAGGATGGAGCGGAGGAGCTGGATTCGGAGGACTGTACTGTGAAATGAAGACACCTGAAACTTGTATATTGAAATAAGAAGAGTAGAAGACAGTGGTGATGGATGTGTTGTGATTCAAAGTTTGTAACCGGAAAGACAGACACACAAATAAAGGAAAATAAGGGAGGAAGACAGTAACTGCAAGCCTAATTGTCAGGGAAGTATAGCTCGTCCTCAAACTCTGGGGGCTCAACCAGTAGTAAGTAATCATGTGACACACTACTTCCGTCACCTGAGCCGCTGTCCTCATCTTCCTCCCTTGTTTCATGTATTGTGTAATTCGGTGGTATAAAGTGCTGATTCATTTTGATCATTGTTAACCTCGCCACGTTTTTGGGCAAGAGACTGGTCCTTCTCACTGTTACAATGGAATCAGCAGCACTGAAAACACGTTCAGAAGAGACACTTACGACAGGGCAAGCCAGATAGCTTATCGCCAGCCTGCTGAGCAGTGGCCATTCAGCCCATTTCCTATACCAATACTGCAATGGGTTTTGATCAATGCACACCTCTGTTGGGTTGTCCAGATAGGCCTGGACCATCCGCTCAATGTTCAGGGGTGATGCTGCTAACCTTTGTTCGGGCTCTTTTCTCTGTGTATCAGCACTGCGCTTAATACCAATGCCTAACTGTAAATACCAACCGTGCAACGATTCTACTGGGCCTAATGATGCAGTTGTTGTTCTGTTGTTGATAGTGATGGTGAGTGTTGTAAGCCAAACGCACTGCCCTCAGCCTCTGAAGTTGCACTTGATGCCGCATGCCCTGCTGCAGTACTTCTTGTGGGTTGATCTAGCGGACTTTTAATTAGCAGCCGTTCATTTTCCAGCTTACTCGCTGCCTCAGCTATCTAAGTTTTGTAGCGGGCAACATCCATCTCTGAAAAAGGAATTAATGTCTTCAGTGCTTGCCAGTGGATCCAGAATTGTGGCAGAAATGTAATGTTCTTGTGACAAAATCTTATTTTGCACCCTTGAATTATCAGCTAAGCGACGTGCTGAGCTCTCCACTAAGTCATAGGCTTTTCCTCTACACCTTTGTATGACACCTTCTTGAGCTCATCCTCTAGCATTTGCAATAATGGGATAGCTTGGCCCATTATACAGTCCTCCTTGCTGACTTCACGTGTGAAGACCTCTAAAGGACGAAGAATGTCAGTCAGGCATTTACCTAGGCACCATTGGTCCATCTGAAGGATCATGCCTTTCACAGTAGCATCCAGTCTTTGCATGACATATTCATTGAGTGGCCTGTACTGCTCAAACAGGCGATCAAGTATGTAATACGTTAAGTTCCAACGTGTTGCCACCTTCTTGATGAGTGCTTTGACTGGCATGTTATATTCACATCGAATGATCCTCAGCTGCTTCCGAGCTTTAAAAGAATGGCTGAAATTAGTGCATATTCTTTGGTAGATGGCCAGTAAGTTGCTGAATATGGGTTCTTTTTTCAGAAAGTCTTGAACTATAATGTTTATGAAGTGCGTCAAACACGGAACCCTGAAATAGGAACCAAGCTCCATGGCCTTAAGTACATTACTGCCATTATCTGTGGCAACAAAACCAATACTAAGCCCTCTTGGGCGCAGCCATTCAAAAACCTTGCTGCGAAACTCTTCCAAAATGTTTACAGCGAGATTTCTCCATGGCGAACATGGCTACAGTTGCATATTTCCGAGTAGCTTTAAAAATCTCAATGTGTGCAGTGATGCCCATGTAATCTGTGGCTTGGCAACTGGTCCACATGGCTATTGTCAGGTGGATATTGTGAACAGCACTCTTCTGCAAAGCTTGTCCAACCAATTCCAGCACATGATGATGTAGTGCCGGAACAGTAATTCTTGTGAAATAGGACCGGCTGGGAACCTTCCTCTTAGGGCAGATGGCTGACACAAATTCAAGGAAACCCACCCCTTCCACAAATGAAAAAGGGAGAAGGTCCAGTGCTAACATTTTAGCAAGCTTCGCATTGTACAACCGTGCCGTTGGGTGGTTGCGTTTTAACTGCCTCCAACCTAAGCATGCTCTCAATGGTAGGCTGGATTACTTTCCTTTGTGGTGCTGTTGTTTTCATTAACCCACTTAGGCTCAACGACGCAGTTTGTCTCATTGCAGTACTCGGTCGCCTTGGTGTCTCAGCCTGACTCTGAGTATGGCTCTCACTGCGGTGCCACTCAGATGTTACTGATGAGGCTATGGGTGGTACCACTACACTACTGGGGACAGTGCTAGAAATGCCTCCCTCTTCTTCACCTTCCACCGCAATAATATCGTCCCCTGATTCTTCATGCTCAACTTCAATGGGTTGAGTTGTTTTACTTTGTTTTAGGTGACGTAGGTGATTCTCCCACATGATAGTGTGGTGTATTCTGAGATGACTTGCTTGGCCTCCGGTACCATAGTTTGTACCAAGCTTACCCCGCCGAACACCTTGTCGACAAATTGAGCATATAGCAACGTTCTCCTCCTTGGAGAAAAGAAGTCCCAAACTGGGGAGGAGAACTTTCTGGCACTGCTGGATGTGCCACTTTCAATACCAGATGAACTGGAGGCTGTGCTTGGAATGTGACTCTGTGCAGCTACACTGTGACTTTTACTACCACTACCTCCTACTGAGATGGTTGAGCTGTATGTAGGTCCCTGTCGGGCCTTTGGAAAATATGGCAGCTGTAGGTCGTGGTGGTGTAACCTGTGTTGGTGGTAACCGTGCTACATCCCGCTCAGTAGCACCCTTTCTGGATATGGTGAGAATGTTGGTCTCCATCACCTTTGGCGCGGGAGCGATGTGCGTGATGACTGACTCGTCTTCATCAACATCATCCCCCTCTTCTACATCTACCTCCATAACTCTAAATCATTGTCTTGTGGCGTGCATCACTCTCAGACTGAGCTGGTGGCTGCCAAGTGGCATCACGATCATCAGAAGCGGGCTTGAAGAAGAAGATGATGGACTAAACCTCCTTTTCTTTGCTGGTGGTCTGGAAGACAATAAATCTTCCGAAACAGTGGTTTGCTCCACTTTGTCTGCAGGAAGCTCGATTTCCTGAAAATGCCCCTACTTCAGGAGCAACGACTACTATTGTGGGCTGTTCTTGCTGTTCTGCTGTTCTTGTGGCTGCTGCTGTTCTTGCTAAGCATGGGCTGAAAATTCGTTCCGCTCGCGGAATTTGCGGATTTTCCTCCATTTTGCAATACGCGACTCTCGCGAAATCACGGTAAAATCCACGAATCAGCGGCGACGAATTTTCAGCCAAGCACTTACAGGGTTACAGCAGTAGGTGCAAAAGTTTAAGCTAATTTTTTGTAACCTTTTACAAAAGGGTTACAAAGAAATTAACTTCAACTTGGGCACCTGCTGCTGTAAGCCTGTAAGTGCTTCCTGGCGCCTCGTTGCCTACTTGCAACTATTCTCTGACCCTGCTCTGACCCTTGAAGCAGGGTCAGAGAATAGTTACAAGTAGGCAATGAGGCGCCTGTCACAAAAATTAAACCTCAACAGGAAGCACTGACAGATATAAAAACAAGCATTTGCAATGCTATAGGTCTCGCATTAGGAAAGTTTGAGCTATTGGTCTTGTAAATGACAATTTTTTTTATTTATGTGTTGGTTTTGAAAATAGCTAAATTAATAGCTTTGTCATTTACAATGTCAATAGTTATAACTTTCGCAAATGTGACACCTATAGCATTTGTAATGCAACATGTTTTGTATTTACGTGACTTAGCTGTATTGATATTACAAATTACAATGGCTTTTAATTTTTTTAAATAAGTAATACTTAAATAAAAGTGATTTTAATGTATAATGGCAATAGCTTAAACTTTTGTAAATAACTTTTGTGAAGATTATGTTCAGTGTATTTTATTGTGACGAAAATCCTAGAACAGAAGTGAAATATTAACATCTTTTTGTGACATTTGTAATAAAGTTTGAAACATTGAGAAAACATATTTGAACCAGTTGTTGTTGAATGGTTGCGCAGATTGATGCTGGGGTGGTGCTGAGTGGTGCTGTGGTGGTGCTGAGTGATAATGTGGTGGTGCTGAGTGGTGCTGTGGTGGTGCTGAGTGATAATGTGGTGGTGCTGAGTGATGCTGTGGTGGTGCTGATTGGTGCTGAGTGATGCTGTGGTGGTGCTGAGTTATGCTGTGGTGGTGCTGAGTGATGCTGTGGTGGTGCTAAGTGGTGCTGTGGTGGTGCTGAGTGATAATGTGGTGGTGCTGAGTGATGCTGTGGTGGCGCTGAGTGGTGCTGTAGTGGTGCTGATTGGTGCTGAGTGATGCTGTGGTGGTGCTGAGTGATGCTGTGGTGGTGCTGAGTGATGCTGTGGTGGTGCTAAGTGGTGCTGTGGTGGTGCTGAGTGATAATGTGGTGGTGCTGAGTGATGCTGTGGTGGTGCTGAGTGATGCTGTGGTGGCGCTGAGTGGTGCTGTGGTGGTGCTGATTGGTGCTGAGTGATGCTGTGGTGGTGCTGAGTGATGCTGAGTGGTGCTGTGGTGGTGCTGAGTGGTGCTGTGGTGGTGCTGAGTGATAATGTGGTGGCGCTGAGTGATGCTGTGGTGGCGCTAAATGATGCTGTGGTGGCGCTGAGTGGTGCTGTGGTGGTGCTGAGTGATAATGTGGTGGTGCTGAGTGATAATGTGGTGGTGCTGAGTGATTCTGGGGTAGCGCTGAGTGATGATGTGGTGATGCAGAGGGCAGAAAGGCACAAAAAGCAGTCTAACAAAGGGCAGAAGGGCAGAAAAACAAGTGAAAAACGAGTCTAACAGACGGCAGAAGGGCACAAAAAAACTGTCTAACAGAGGACAGAAGGGCCGTAAAACAAGGGAAAACAAGTCTAACAGAGGGCAGAAGGGCACAAAAAACTAGTCTAACGGGGCAGAAAGGCACAAAAACAAGTCTAACAGAGGGCAGAAGGGCACAAAAAACAAGTCTAACAGAGGGCAGAAGGGCAGAAAAACAAGGGAATAACAGAGGGCAGAATGGCACAAAAAACAAGTCTAACAGAGGGCAGAAGGGCAGAAAAACAAGGGAAAAATTAGTCTAACAGAGGGCAGAAGGGCACAAACAACGAGTCTAACAGTGGGCAGAAGGGCAGAAAAACAAGGGAAAAACGAGTCTAACAGAGGGCAGAAGGGCAGAAAAACAAGGGAAAAACGAGTATAACAGAGGGCAGAAGGGCACAAAAAATGAGTCTAACAGGGGGCAGAATGAATCCCGCCCTGCGTGTTTGTCCACGAAGATTCCACCTTTTTGTGCAATACATCTACTCAACTGGAGTACTTTCTACTGTCTAATCAGTAAGTGCTCCCTCGTTGGCTAAATGTATTGGGGCAGATTTACAATAACTGACGCATCCCCATGGATGCGCCAGTTATTGTGCGCTGCAGCTCGGCCACCCATGGTGCGCCGCATTTACAATGCGGCGCACCATGTGGCAAAAATGGCACAGATGCGTCACGGATCTGTGCCGTAAAAGCAGCGCAATGCTGGAGCTGCGTCGCGCGTGGGACGCAGCTCCAGCAATGCTCTGGGGGGCCCTATCTCCCCAATGCACGCGCAGGGTTTTGACGCAGCATTGGCCTAAAAGTGACTGAGTGAAATCTTGTAGATTTCACTCAGCCACTTTTAGGAGGCGTTCCTGGGCAGGAACGCCCTCCCCTGCGCCGGAACGCCTCCTGATGGCGCAGGGCTTTACAATGTGACGCATCTCTCAGATGCGTCACGTTGTTAATACCCAGCACCGTGGCGCATCTTTTGTGCTGCCGCTGCGTCACAAAAGGTCTCGGTAGAGGGTGGCAGTGGTGAACCAGGGGGTGGCAGTGATGAACCAGAGGGTGACAGTGATGAACCAGAGGGTGGCAGGGGTGAACCAGAGGGTGACAGTGCTGAACCAGAGGGTGGCAGTGATGAACCAGATGGTGGCAGGGGTGAACCAGAGGGTGGCAGTGGTGAACCAGAGGGTGGCAGTGGTGAACTAGAGGGTGGCAGTGGTGAACCAGAGAGTGGCAGTGGTGAACCAGAGGGTGGCAGCGCTGAACCAGAGGGTGACAGTGGTTAACCAGAGGGTGGCAGTGGTGAACCAGAGGTGCTGTGATGAACCAGAGGGTGGCAGTCGTGAACCAGAGGGTGGCAGTGGTGAACCAGAGGGTGACAGTGCTGTACCAGAGGGTGGCAGGGGTGAACCACAGGGTGCTGTGATGAACCAGAGGGTGGCAGTGGTGAACCAGAGGGTGGCAGGGGTGAACCAGAGGGTGGCAGGGGTGAACCAGAGGGTGGCAGTTCTGAACCAGAGGGTGACAGTGGTTAACCAGAGGGTGGCAGTGGTGAACCAGAGGTGCTGTGATGAACCAGAGGGTGGCAGTCGTGAACCAGAGGGTGGCAGTGGTGAACCAGAGGGTGACAGTGCTGTACCAGAGGGTGGCAGGGGTGAACCAGAGGTGCTGTGATGAACCAGAGGGTGGCAGTCGTGAACCAGAGGGTGGCAGTGGTGGACCAGAGGGTGACAGTGCTGTACCAGAGGGTGGCAGGGGTGAACCGGAGGGTGCTGTGATGAACCAGAGGGTGGCAGTGGTGAACCAGAGGGTGGCAGGGGTGAACCAGAGGGTGGCAGTGGTGAACCAGAGGGTGGCAGTGCTGAGCCAGAGGGTGACGGTGGTTAACCAAAGGGTGGCAGTGGTGAACCAGAGGTGCTGTGATGAACCAGAGGGTGGCAGTCGTGAACCAGAGGGTGGCAGTGGTGAACCAGAGGGTGACAGTGCTGAACCAGAGGGTGGCAGGGGTGAACCAGAGAGTGGCAGTGCTGAACCAGAGGGTGGCAGTGGTGAACCAGAGGGTGGCACTGATGAACCAGAGGGTGGCAGTGGTGAACCAGAGGGTGCTGTGCCCATACACGACCGCATGGGTAACTTCGCAATGCAAGCGGCCCGCAAACACGCAAAAAGCCCCGCGAACACGCAAAAAACCCAGTGAACACGCAAAAAAACAAGAATCCGCAAATTCGCACGAATTCGCAGATTTTGCGGATTGCGAATTTGATTTCGTGCAAATTAGCGGAACGCGAATTCGCAAATTTCGCCCATACTTAGTTCTTGCAGCTGCTGCTGTTCTTGCAGCTGCTGCTGGTGTTGTTGCGGCTGTTGCTGTTGTTGTGGATGCACACTTATCTGATGAGTTACCCCCTCCATGGGACTGAAACTGCCCTGGTCGCAGCGACGGAGGAGTCCAGGGGGATCCAAGACAATGGAGGCTCCGCAGCCATCATCCTCCTTGACCTAAGTGCCGCCTTCGACACTCTGAGCCATAGCATCCTACTGCACCGACTTAGAAGGAAGGAAATTTCAGGAACGGCAATCACCTGGTTTAATGTCCATGCACTAAATGATGTCTAAATTCAACAGACCACACAGAAACACTTGTTTAATGCAGCTCTGGCTACCTGCTCTCAGCCTACTGGATGAAAGCAGGCCTGTTGGCAGAAAAGGCCAGACAAGCTTGCAGGCCTAGACTTCTAAATGGCCACCAGCCACAAGGCCAGGCCCAACAACAGAAAGCTCACCCCAAAAAACGCATTTCCCAACTCAATCTATGCCATCCAGGCCCTAAATGATGCTTGAAAATGAAATACATTAAAAAAACACCATAGAAACAGTTGCTTCATCATGCACACACCCATGAGGCCATTACTAGCTCTGGGCCTACTACGGACTACTACTACCCACAACATTTATTTAAAAAAGGAATGATAGTTACCAAAGTTAAATTGTAGTTGCAACAACTTCAATGCCCCCAATCAAACGGACACAACAACCACTTACGACGTGTTCGCGTCCTCACGCTCTCACTCGTGGTGGAGAATGACGTGTTCGAGATCTCATTCTCTTGTGGTTCATGATCGCGAGACGAATGACGTGATCGCGGGCGCTAACTCTCATGAGATAGCGCAAACGGCTACCAACATGGCAACATCTCGTGGAGCACGCGACCGCATCGGGAAAACTTGTCAGCGAACGCGGGGATCCAGGTAAGGCAATCGCGCGCGCGAGAAGGTATTTTTACAGCGCGGGCATAAAAAAACATTCCGGTACGCTGCGGATTGCAGAAACTTTGGCATTTTCGCGGTCTCCGTGGAAGGCGAAAATTTCAAATTATCGCAATTTCCGCGAGCGGAATGGAATTTGATGCCCACCCCTAACTAAGACCTGAGGGGCCACTAGAAATACTATGATAATAAACCACTTTTATATATATTTTAAAAGATAAATGACACATTTAGTTACACGTCGATCGTCTCTGATTCCTTTTAATTTTTATTAAATTAATTGGCACTGAGTGTTGGCATTAATAAAGCACAACTTGTTTTTTTAACCAATTGCTGTAGTTTTGCGACTTTCCTTCACTTTATACTTCCTAGAACACATCTCACTGCGCTGTGAGTCAACTGATAAACATTGCGCACCTCTCTCCTTCAATGTTTCCTCCCATCCGTTTCCATGGCTGCAAATGTACACACGTGGAACATATTTCATCGTATTTTTTAGTGAATCTGAGTTAGTTATTGATCTTGCCCGGAGGAAGTGTCTCATAGCTTGAATGCCTAAATCATGTTTGATTGATGTATACAAGCTAGTTACATCTAATGTAACTAACACAAACTCAGGTTCCCAAGTTAAATCATTGATCAAATTGAGGAAGTGCATAGTATCTCTTAAATAAGCAGGCAAAGAAATTACAAATGGTCTTAGAAAAAAGTCTATGTACTTTGATATCATCTCCAATTGGGAGCCCATTGATGAAACAATGGGCCTAACTGGTGGTACTTTGGGGTCTTTGTGGAGTTTAAGTAGGAGATACAAAATAGGAGTTTTAGGGTATTTACAACTCAAACTATTAAATTCTCCCTTTTCCAAAATTCCATTCTCATACCATTGGAGTAGCATATCTTCAAATTATTACACACTGAAATGCTAGTAGATATGGCTTACCACTGTCTAACTAATAACTTTTTTTTCTTCGACGACAAACTGTACAGGCAAACACAGGGCACGGCGATGGGCACCTGCTTCGCCCCCAGCTACGCGAATTTATTCATGGGCTGGTGGGAGGAGCAGGTGTCCAGTAGCCAGGACCACCAGGGAGAACGGGTGATCCTCTGGACTCGCTTCATAGACGATATTTTTCTAATATGGAGAGGCGACGAGCAGAGTGTAAAAACCTACATATCTTCCTTAAATAACAATGAATGGAATATCAAATTGACATTACATATCAGTAAAGAGAAGGTGGTATTCCTTGATGTGGAGGTTGCAGTACAGAATCAGAAATTGGTAACCAAACTCCACAGGAAGACAACAGCAGGAAATAGTCTCTTATTTGCCTCTAGTGCCCACCCGTATAGCCTAATTCAAAGTATCCCCTACGGGGAACTATTAAGAGCCAAAAGGAACAACAGTACAGTTGAAGAATTTGAGAAAGAGAAGATACTGATGTGTGGCAGATTTATGGAGAGAGGGTACAATAAAAAAACTATTGATCAGGCCATTGAAAAAGTAGATAAGGTAGAGAGAGTAGAACTACTGACACCCAAACAAAAAGTGTTGGAGACTAGTGGTAATACAGTGAGATTTATCACGACTTACTCAGGCCAGGCATACCAAGTACGCAAAATTCTAACACAGAATTGCCCAATTCTAAATACTGACAACTATCCACGCAATTGCGTGAATGATACCCCTCAAATTACATATAGGAGAGGTAGATCTCTAAAGGATGAATTAAGCAATAATGCGATTTCATCTTCGCAAAGTAAGCTGAGTACAATTCCAGGAGGATTTGAATGCTGTATGAAATGCAAGGCATGTAAGGGAAGTAAAAACTGTGTGACATTGAAAGTACCCAACAGCACTAGAGTATTCACTATCAAAGGGCCCTTTGATTGTAATACAGACTTTTGCGTTTATTGACTTATCTGCCCCTGTCGAAAATATTACATCGGCAGTACGATACACAGGGCAAAGATAAGAGTGCTTGAGCACAAGAGAGCAATTCGCAATAATAACGAGCAGTATCCGGTTGACAGACATTTTAAAATTCATCATGGCCAAAATGATAATTTGTTAGCCTATGTGGTGTTAGATTCAGTTAAACAGTCATCAAGAGGTGGGGATAGGCTACTTCAGCTAAGGACATTAGAGTCGAGGTATATCATTGACTTCGAGACTCTGCAACCCACAGGTCTGAACTCTAACGAAGAATTAGCTGTACACATAGTGTGAGCAAGAGACATAGTAATGATCTGATGATAAATGCTTCTTTATGATGTAATGTCTTTTATATTTGTGACATATTTTAAATGTATATTGAATATCCTTATTTTATCACTTTACACCGTATTTACAATCACGTTTTTTATTTTTGAAATTAGGACGATCAAAATAAGTGGCTCCGCAAAACCATCAAGACATTATACCTCTGGAAGCAGTTACTGACCCATTATTCCAGCTAAGCTTACTGATTGTAAAACATAAATGCCCACTTGGGCGAGACTGTAATGAACTATTTATGGAATACTATCCTTGGACATTGAAACATAAGATGAATTATTGCGTGGGGGAATCAATGTGATGTTCAAAAGTATGAAAACATCCAGTAACTATGTTTGTGTACAAACAGCAATAATGCTTAAGAAGGGGTCAATCACATGAAGTTATTTTGCCCACTTGGGCACAATAGTAAAGTTATATCATGAAATTAATGATAAGAATAGATAAAATGTTTAATGCAAACACCTTTCTATTTAAAGTGATCGTAAAAGCTAAAGCATTAGATAACTTTATGAATTGTACGATAAAGACTAGCTCAAAATGTCTGCCATTATCATTTAGGCTGTGGAACCCAGTCCTATTTTCATTTCCATGTTACTGTATGTAAATAGCACCTTCACGATAACAACTTCACCGTGAACAAGCCGTAACTGGCGAAACACGTCGGTAGGCAGTTGCCACTTTTGCCTTAATAAACACCTTTCAGCATCCAGAAGTATCCTGCTCCCCACTACCTTGATCACGGTTGTTAAACCTCTGTTTGCTGATTGTGTTTTTTAAAATGGGAGATCCCACCCACATGTAACACATGACCAACATCATTCTCATTTCCCTTTTAGGAATTCTGGGATATGTAGTCCATCTAATTCATGCGACATCCCTTCATTATCATTTTATGTATACAATCGTGATTGATTTAAATTACATTCAAATAAACATTTAAATCACGATGAATTATGTCAATTAATAACAGTTATTTACAGTTGTGTTCCTTCACCCAACTGGTTTGTTTATACAAGTTATCGGGATGTCTCACGACCATTGGTTAAATCAAGAGTTCTCTTCCTGCCCTCCAGTTGGCTTTCGTTCTCATATTATCCCATTTATTATTTATGTCCCTTCTGTGTGGACTCGATTCATGTGTCAATTTAGGTGGGGCAATTTAGGAGTTTTTAGTGAGGTTCATATTTGATCTTTTATATATGTACATACAGTTCTTCTGACTGATTAAGTCCAAAAGGAGTCATTGTTCGAAAATTCAGAATGTGTCATGACTCTTTTTGGCGCAACAGTTTTTCCCGATTGCCACCTCTTTCTGATAGAGACATGGTTTCCAGTCCAAGAAACTTTAGTAATTTCCAGTTACCATTGTGCTGGGTTTCCATATGTTTAGCCACTGCGTTTCCTCTGTCCTTATTCACAGTGGCCCTTACATGTTCCAGTATGCGTTTTTTTTAATTCGCAGATCGTACTTCCTATATAACGAAGTTGGCAAGGACATTCTATCATGTAGATGGTATGCTGACTCTTACAGGTTATCAGTTCCCTTATTTTCCAAATTTCCTTGTTTGCCATCGTTATTTCTTTTGTCGGTTTTGCGATTTCGCACACTTTACAGTTATAACATTTTGTGAATCCAGTAGTTTTCAACCATATTGTTTTCTCCTTTTTGTTGATAAAATGGCTATGCACTAATTGATCCTTTAAGTTTTTAGGTCTCCTGTACGTTATCACTGGATGTTTGCCCATTTTCTGACCAATTGTCGGATCAAGTTGTAGAATTCTCCAATTCCTCCTCAACATTTGTGTTATTTTCCTTGATTCCTGACTGTAATCTAGGATTAGTCTGATCGGTTCTTCCGTAGTCTTTTCTTCAAGTTTTGGTTTCAGGCAATCAGACCTTTGTTTTTGGTTGGCTCTCTCCCAACATTTGTCAATACATTTTTTGCCATACTTTCTTTTTTGAAATCTTTTGATTGTACCTGCGCTATGTTTTTCCCATTCAGTTTCCTCACTGCAGATGCATTTTATTCGAAGGAACTCTCCATATGGTATGCTCGAGATTAAAGCAGGTTGATGGAAGCTTGTAGCTTCCAGAGTGGCATTGGTTGATGTAGCTTTCCGATGTAATGTTGTTTCTACCCTGTTATTCCTCACGTAAACCTCAGTATCCAGAAATGTAATTCGCTCTTTGCTTTTCACAAAAGTAAATTTGAGGCCTGGAGTACTATTGTTCAGAATCTCAAAGTATTGTTCGAATTCTGTTTCACTACCCTTCCACACAATAAACAGTTCGTCAATAAATCTTTTCCACGTAACAATGTGTTGGGTGAAATTTGAATTTTGTCTGCACCATGCCACCTCCTCCTCCCACCAGCCCATAGCTATGCAAGCATAACTAGGGATGAAGGAAAAGCCCATAGCGGCTCCATTTCGTTGACGATAAAGTTGATCCCCGAATAAGAAAATGTTATTGGTCAACACTAAAGAAATCATTTCTAGTAACATATCATTATGATCTTTGTAATGTATGTTCCGTTGCTTTAGATAGTATTAACAAGCCTGTAGACCTAGATCATTGTCAATATTGGTATAAAAGGCGACGACATCCATTGATATAAGGAGATAATGATTCTGCCACTCCAAGTTGGTTAACATACGCAAAAAGTCTGTAGTATCTTTAATGTATGATCTTAATTTTTCAACATACGGTTTCAGAAAGTGGTCAATAAAGCTTGCCATCGGTTCCAACAATGAGCCCTTCGCTGACACGATGGGCCTCCCTGGTGGTTTCGCGGGGTCTTTGGGCATTTTCGGCAGAAAATACATGGTTGCCGTGCGTGGGAAATCTACAGTTAGGTATTTCTTCTCATCAAAGTCAATGAGGTTTCTCCTTTCCCAATTAGTTAGTCCCTGACCAATGTCTCTTTTAATTCTATCAAGTGGATATGTTAGTAGTTGTTCGTAGTATAGAGGGTTCGTTAATTGACTCATCGCTTCTGTGGTGTAAAGGTCCCTGTCCCATAGCACCACGTTACCCCCTTTGTCCGCCATTTTAATTTCCATCCCTTGATCATTGATTAACGTGGATAAGGCCTCTCGTTCTTGTTGGGACAAACTATCTTTACAGTTAGTTTTCGTAATTTTGTACAGTTCATGTATTACTGCCTCCTGGAAGATGTCAATTTTGTTGCCAGGCGTTACTTGAGGATAGAATTTTGATTTAGCCTTTAATTTGCTTGTTCCTGCCCCTAACTTGGGTATCACAGTTTCTAGATGTATTTCCTGTTCCTCTTCCACCTCCAATTTTAATAGTGCAAGGTAGCCCTCTGCGTCTTTCACACGCAATTCTGAAGTTGGATCCAAGGGGGTTCTGTTTATTTTGGGTTTATTCTTTCTCTCCATGAAGTGTTTCGCCAGTTTTATCTTTCGTATGTATAAGTAGAAATCAATTCTAGTTTGTGCCATATTCATTCGTTGCGTTGGACAAAAATTGATGCCTCTTTTTAATAGGGATATTTCTGCTGGTGATATGTCCCTTTGTGATAAATTGACTACTTGTAGTTCTTCGTTCATTTGCCCCGCCTCTGTTTCATACCTCTCGTTTCTGTACCAATCTTTTCGTTTGATGTACTTTCTTCTCCAACCTCTTCCTATTGTCGTTGTTGGTTTCTTGGTCTTTGTTGCCATGATCTCGCTCTTCCTCTTCCTCTTCCCCGTTGTTGTTTTTGCGCCCCCTGATCTTGTTCCCACTGACGTTGTTGGAGAACGAGGCGCATATCTCCTAAAAAAATCCTTCTGGCGTCATCCATTGTTGGATCTTCTTCAATCGGTTCATTTGACGTGAGAGAAGATAGGCTAGTGGAGGAGGTTGTAGTCATTCCTAAATGTTTTTTGAAAGGATCAAATTTGCGCGCAAAGGTGAAAATCCTTCCCTCCAAGTAGTCATTGGCATCCCTTACAAATTTATTATGTTTTCTTTGTCTGACAGTTTCTTCATGCTTGTCTATTTGTTTCTCTAAATCTTCCTTGAATTTTGTAATTTCTTGATTCAACTTTAATGCGTCCAGTTCTTTTTCTACCTCTTTAAGCTGTTCCTTTATTTTTTCCAAGGCAATTTCAATATGCTTTACTAATATCTTTATCAATCCTAACGATGAATTTAATGTGAATTCACCCCATTCTTGTAGTAAATCGTTCGTGGCATCTTGTTGGCTTGGCATTAACATTATTCTCAGTCCTCTAGGGACTCATTCTGCTTCCAAATACTTCTGTAAAGCAATTAGTTCCCAAGATTTGTTAATTTCCTTCCTGTTTAGCTTTTCCCATAGTCTTATTTTACTTTTTGTGTCGTTTTTATTGATCTCATTCTGCTTATTTGGAACTTTCTCCATGTTTCCTTTTTCAAACATATGTGACAAATGTTCTTTTCGTTTTGCCTCTCTTTTCCCCATGTCTTTAGCTGTGTTTACACTGCTGTATGGATATGTTTTTTATTTCTTTGTGTTGTCCAAATGTGACTGTTGGCTTTGTTCCGATATCAGAAAATGTCACTTTGATCGCTTATTCTTGATTTATTATTCGGCAAAACCTTGTTCGTATTCCTGTCTCGCCCTCAAATCATAGCGTTCTGTGCTCTTTGCTGAAAACAAGCCACTACATAACCGGCCGGCTGTCTGATCAGCCCTCTGTTTCTTATCTGTCCCAAGCTTTTATTGCAGAGAAAAATGATACTTTTCGGAGAGAGAGAAAAAAGAGGGGGATCCCTTCTTACCTCGGAAGTGAATCTCTGGGCAGCGTGGGTCCCATTTTACTCCGCTCCGATTCTCTGCTCACTCTGAGGTATTTTACTGCAGTCGGTGAGCACCACGGACGTGTTTGAAAAAACAACGAGTTGGTTCCTGATATCTTCCGTCGATGGCGCTGCTTGTAGGTGCGTAGCTTTATGCGGTAGAACCAAACCGCTCTTTATTCCAACAACGTATTGCAAAGGAAAACAATGAAGCCGCTACTCCAGTCACGGATTGTATTGAGACAGTTAATTTATTCTTGAATACATTATCAGCGATTTAGCACAGCTAAAACCACCGCGTTTCGGTAGCTCCCCACTACCTTGATCACGGTTGTTAAACCTCTGTTTGCTGATTGTGTTTTTTAAAACGGGAGATCCCACCCACATGTAACACATGACCAACATCATTCTCATTTCCCTTTTAGGAATTCTGGGATATTTGGTCCATCTAATTCGTGCGACATCTCTTCATTATCATTTTATGTATACAATCGTGATTGATTTAAATTACATTCAAATAAACATTTAAATCACGATGAATTATGTCAATTAATAACAGTTATTTACAGTTGTGTTCCTTCACCCAACTGGTTCGTTTATACAAGTTATCGGGATGTCTCACGACCATTGGTTAAATCAAGAGTTCTCTTCCTGCCCTGCAGTGGGCTTTCGTTCTCATATTATCCCATTTATTATTTATGTCCCTTCTGTGTGGACTCGATTCATGTGTCAATTTAAGTGGGGCAATTTAGGAGTTTTTAGAGAGGTTCATATTTGATCTTTTATATATGTACATACAGTTCTTCTGACTGAATAAGTCCAAAAGGAGTCATTGTTCGAAAACTCAGAATGTGCCGCGACTCTTTTTGGTGCAACAGTTTTTCCCGATTGCCACCTCTTTCTGATAGAGACATGGTTTCCAGTCCAAGAAACTTTAGTAATTTCCAGTTACCATTGTGGTGGGTTTCCATATGTTTAGCCACTGCGTTTCCTCATTCCTTATTCACAGTGGCTCTTACATGTTCCAGTATGCCTTTTTTTAATTCGCAGATCGTACTTCCTATATAACGATGTTGGCTAGGACATTCTATCATGTAGATGGTATACTGACTCTTACAGGTTATCAGTTCCCTTATTTTCCAAATTTTCTTGTTTGCCATCGTTATTTCTTTTGTCGGTTTTGCAATTTTGCACACTTTACAGTTATAACATTTTGTGAATCCAGTAGTGTTCAACGATATTGTTTTCTTCTTTTTGTTGATAAAATGGCTATGCACTAATTGATCCTTTAAGTTTTCATTACCTACTGGCGGTCGCCAGTAGGTATATATAGTTAGGATTTTTTCCCTATGGGTTTTTTGAAAATTCTATGTCTAATAACTTTGGCGTTTGTGGACGGAATTGGCTGAAATTTTCAGGAAAATGGCACATTTTGTTTCTGAGCAGCCCCTGAAAATTTCGGGGGGTTTCGTCAAGGGGGGGCCGAGAAAAAAGGGGGGTCCCAAAACGTGTTTTTAACATTGATTTTTCCATAGGGCGGTTAGCCTCACTTTTAGCCCGAACGGCTGAATAGATTTGCACGAAACTTGGCAAAATTGTAGGGACTGGTAGCCCGATGTGCCTTTTGTAGGTCTCAATATATGTGCTCCAGTGGATTTTGAGAAATTAACGTTTAAAAAAAGATATATATCTGTAAGCGCGCTCTGGGCAGCGCTCCAGGACGCGTACTTTTCGCGCAACGGAGCTTTGTGAAGCGAAGCTGATTGGTTCTCTGGCGTCTGTCAACATTCCAAAAAGTCCGTAGCGGCCGCCATCTTGTCTCTCGGTAGGATCGAGAGACAAGAGGAGGCCAAAACAAAGGGGCAAATAACCATAAGGGGGCATAGTAGATCCTCCCTGACCCCCTAGGTTTAATGTGGAGGCTTTAAAACGGCCCCGCGGGGCAAAAAAAAAAAAATTTTTTTTTTTTTTTTTTTGCGTGGGTAGCGCCCGGTCCGGGAACCGGGAAGCTTTCTGGGCAGCGTACTGCAATGAAAAATGAATGATAGACTTTTCAAATACTGTATGTTAATTGATTGTTGGTTTTGTTGATTATTTTTTATTTTTTTTTATTTTTTAAGGATTGTTTATTGTGTTTAATAATTTATTAAACTTTCTAACGCGGCACGTCATATGACGCATTACGCGACAACGCAGGTCCAGAATATAGTCAAAATGTCTCCACCAACCAGCGGACGGCACACAACCCCTTCAGCAGGCTAAATAGTTCTGTTAAATGACAACAGAAGGGACAGGCAACAAGAACCATCAGTCAAAGAGGGGAGGGCAAGTTCTTCTCTACCGGGTCACGTTGGAGCGCTACCGGAACTGATCGAATTGGTAGTCTACAGTGTTTCTGGATGTTTCAGACTGAAGCTGGCGTTAGCATGAGAGCACCACCATTTCGTAGCTCCGTCGTGGCCATTCCACGAGCAATCATGCTAGGCGCTCCCCACCAGAAGCCTGCGGGAGTCGGGGGCCCCCAAGACTTTTGTAGAATCTTCAAGGATGAGGGGACGCTTTCGAGAATGGAGCCCAAGCTCTAGCAGACAAGCGTCCGAGTTCCAAGGTGTCGCAGGCCCATTTTAGTGGACCACGCCCAAATCTGAAGAGATGGCCGCCATTTTGAGAGTCCTGTGGCAGCCGCCTATCGCTGCACCGCAAGAGCGGGAGCAACTCAAGTACATGGTGAGCGAGACGCTGTAGTCGAAAGAGCGGGCGGTAAACAGCTGAATAGCGGAAGAGGCACAGTGTAGCAAAAGCGGGCTGAATGGCAAATGAAACGGAAAAGGGGTGCCCCACTACAGCGTGTCTTTAGGTGAAACGGATTGTGGGACAAGGTGAAGAATGGAAGAGTCACCAAAAGGAAAAAAGTTCCGCTTGACCCCGGGAGCCGGCCACCTATGTCGGGGGCGATCTCAGGCCACACCAGGGCAACACGACTTGGGGAGGGGGCCGGAGCCAAGCGCCCCCTCCGAGTCCGCGACATGACACCGTCCCTCGGGGGCCTCCGTCAAGCGGTTCAGGGTGGCACCGCATCACAACAGCCCCCACTTACTTTAAGAATAGTGAAGATGAAGCAATTGCAAATAGGCTTCAGACAATGTTACAAGCACTCCTCAAAACTTTGAACTTTCAGAGTGCATGAGTTGGGACAGCGAGGGGTGATTTGGTTTCTCGGACTGTTTTTCTGGTCTCTCACCACTGGCATACTTTAACGTTTTCTTGTTTCTAGGACATTAATAGGTTTTATCATTACGTTATGTTATCGTTTCTTTGTTTGTTGTTTAATAAAAGTTCATGTTCATCAGTGGCCTACTGATTTTCGTTTTCCTATTTTTTTCTTTCCAGGTTGTTTCATGGTAAAGTTTCTGTTAACAGGATACAGTGATCACTTCGTTATTATTGCATATGTCCTTTTCACTAGGGGTGCTCTCTGGTCGGGCCAGATGACGTATCTCTAGTAAATGGTCCGGGTGAAAAAGGTGCATCAATCAGTGGGGAGTAGATAGGCATGACAGATTACAACGGGGGAGAAAGGTCCGCATTACGTACCCTTTCACTACTTGCAAAGATTTTCCTACGTTTATTTGCAAACAGGGAATACCTCCAAAAAGAACTAATTCCCAAACAGTCAATGTTCGGACAATCAATCAATCAATGAGGAATGAAATAGGTACGACGTGTTAAAGGCTTGCGTTACCTACCCTTCACTATCTGCAAAGGGAGAGAGAATATTCCTATTCTTCCTCGTTTGCAGGTAGAGAAGATCCTTAAGAGAATTAACTTCGAACAATTCAATGCTCGATTGAAACAATCAACAAGGGGTACTGTGAACACAAATGAACGCCGCTTATGTACATACGCATTGCTATTTTCAACAGGTTGTTCCTAATGTTTCTATTTTAGCGAGGTCAAAAAGAGATCCCATTAGTGGCCTAATGATTTTGCTCGATTCCTTTTGTTTTTTTACACGATTTTTCGCTATCTGCAAAGACTAAACAGAGTATTGCGACTCTGTGCTTGTTTGTAAATAGAGAATGAACCAAAGAGAACAATCAATCAAATGGAGAGAGAAGCAGGCACGACGTATTACAAAGGGGGCAAAGGGCTGCGTTAACTACCCTTCACTATCTGCAAAGAGAGAGTACTCCTAATAGAAATGAGGGGTGGGGGGCAGTATTCAAAGCAGATCAGTGTGCATAAACACGAAAATGTTTTTACTTACCACGTACTTGACATTCGACAGCTTATGATATTTGCTATTAAAAAACCATTGAAATTCACTGAAAAAACCATAGGTTATAGACCATATATAGTTAGGAATTAGCATTTACAAAACCTTGAAAATTCACTGAAAAAACCATAGGTTATAGACCATATATAGTTAGGAATTAGCATTTAAAAAACCTTATTTTACTCACACAAAACCATTGAAATTCCATATATAGTTAGTTGCACTAACTATATATCGCGCACCCGCAATCCACTGCTGATCATGTCACATATTACATCATTCATGACATGGTCAGTGACATCACTGATGACATCACTGATGACATCTCAAATGACATCAATGACCACATCACTGATGATATCATTCATGTGACAATACAATGCATCTCCTCACGTTTTAATATAACCTCTGTTTCACCCAGTGTTAAATACAGAGTATAATTTTTGAAACCATTGACACACCAATACTAGTTACTACATACGTACTCACTGATTCCTACGTCTACACACACATTCACTCATTCACCCATACAATCATTCATACATACAATCACTCATCTTTACAACACTATCATATGCACTCATACACCTATACAGACACTTACACTCTGCCACTCATCCATGGAGTTACTCACACACCTAGTCAGTCCTGTAAAGAATCAATCACACTTCCATTTTCTTGTCTATACAGTTAAACATAGAGCACCTTACATTTTCAAACATACACTAACACATACTTACTTTCTTATACAATCATTGATACAAGTACACATTGATCGGCACAGAGTCACACACCTCCCAGCCAGCCACACACACACTCAGTCTCCTATACAAATACTTGGACAATCAATCAATAACCCATATAGTTAATCATATCGCTACTGATCAACACATGCAGCAGTTTACAGAACAACAGACATAATGATGCACAAATTAAGACAGTTTAGTCACTAACCCATGCACTCAGTGAGACACATTTAATCACTCACTCATACATTCAGTCATGCACCTACTAAATCCTTCGTCCAGACACTTATACATCTACTCATTCTTCAATATGTAAAACATATTTAAACTTTACAGAAACACACAGTCACTGGATGATGTCATCAGTGATCTCATCAGTGATGTCATTTGAGATGTCATCAGTGATGTCATCAGTGATGTCACTGACCATGTCATGAATGATGTAATATGTGACATGATCAGCAGTGGATTGCGGGTGCGCGATATATAGTTAGTGCAACTAACTATATATGGAATTTCAATGGTTTTGTGTGAGTAAAATAAGGTTTTTTAAATGCTAATTCCTAACTATATATGGTCTATAACCTATGGTTTTTTCAGTGAATATATATATATATTAGTGTTGTCTGTCTGTGTGTAATCACGTGCACGAAATATAAACAATGGCCATGCAGTAGGGCTTTACCCGTGAGCAAGGCGGCTATCCGCCGAAACGCGTAGGGTTTGTTTTTTGGCTTATGGTTATGAATAAAATCTAATATGACCATACGGACGGATTACTAAGTATATTTTCCTGTGTGGAGTGCGTGGTACTAGTACAGTACGTGATTTTGTATAAGAAACGGGAGCCTCCAGCCCGAGACGCACCGCCGACGAAGCGTCCTGGTCTTCGTGGAGGGAAAGTGGATTTAGCAAATTCGAAGGACCAGTGGACCGAGAGCTGAACAGGTTAGGACAGTATAAGCTCTGCATCCGCCATTACGGGAGAGAAGCACAAGCTGCGGCCGGATTTGAGAACAAACACGAGAAGAAAAAACAATTTGGACTTTACCCGCATTGAGCAGCTGCAAAACGTGAAATCACCCGGCGGTAAGCAGAACGCATGTTAAACACGTCTGTAAGAGTGAAAACCTGTCAGAAGCGCTACGGCCCACGTGTAAACGAACCATAGTTTGGGTGAATGTTTACACTTGTGGTACACAGAAGATTGCACATTAAGATAACACTGTAAGTGGGATTACAGCTGTATGTCTGCTATACGTCCAGAATCATAATAACTAACCTAAATGAAATAAGCCTCAATATGGGAGAAGAAATGGAGGCAAAAAGTAGACTCAGGGCAACAACCATGTTTGCCATGAAAAGTACCAAAATATTAACAAAGGAACAAGGCATAAAAACACCATCGCTACATCAAAAATATCTCAAATTAGAAAAGATGATGCGCAAAGAGATCTCCAAGTGGTGGGAGGCGATCACACTAGAAAAATATCAGGAAGAAAAACGCGTGCCCCGCGGGCTGAGGATTTTAATAGCCCCATCGTATGAAGATGCTGATGAGGAACTAGCAGGAGAATGGGCAGATAACCTGATGGACTGCTCAAACCGGATGCTATCTATATTGATTAAGCACGCGTGGAAGAGCAGAGGCATCATGATTTTGGCTATTGATGAATTAAGGACTGAGATTGAGAAAGAAGAGAAGGAGGATGTCTTTAAAAGTAAAATGGAAGAAATAAGAATAAGGATTGAAAAACACGAAGAAGAAATAATAGCGAAAAAGGAACGAAAATTCTTGAGAGATGAGATCGATACCGCTCTGGAAGAATATTTACTTTCAGCCGGAAATATGATAACCTAACCCGGAAAGGAATACAAGGTGCATTGGATAAATTACAAAGCACAGAAGCAGCAGATGGTGAAATTAGCGAGAGTGATATATCAGAGGATGGGACCCCGTTGAGTGCAAATGGTATCCCAAAACCGACAAATTTTTGGAAGGAATTTCAAGTAATGAACCGAACCCAAAACCAATCAAACTGGCAAAAGGACAGAGTAAGAGGGAGGGGAAGAGGATTCCCCGGACGCGGCAGAGGAAAAGGAAAAACTACAGAAAGTACAGCGACATCCGGAAACAAATCAGGAGAGGCGGCTGGAAAGGCGACTGTAACCCCCATGGGAGTGGAAACACGGGGCCAAAAGCGACGTGGAAGATGAATGGCAGAAATGTGGTAAATTTATCGAATCATATTTTAACTAATGATGAATTTGATGTTCTGCAATTTGGTTTATCGTTTTGTCCCACCAATCCGTTCTCTTACCATCGGGAACGCATTGACTTATTCTGTTTCCTACGGAAACTTCGCCTGCATAAATGGAACAAATTAAAGGCCAAGGGGGGCGTAACAAATAGAACTCAAACAATTGGAGTTCCTGCCACTGAAACTATTCATGAGGTAGAAACCTTGGTAGCTCTGGAAGAGCTTGAACGTGATAATTCTGAACTGCCTCCCATTAATGCTCAAACGTTGGGATATGTTACTAATTTGAGTAGTGGCAATGACTTCAAACCAAAATCCGCTTTTAATCCAGTGGTACCATCAAGTGGAATAGATACTTTTGAAGATCTTGTAATAAAGGAGCTCAAAACAATAGCTAAGAGCAAGGTCTGGTCAAAGGATAACTTAACCAAAGCCCAAAGACTAGCAGTTAATACTCTAAAACAGGACAACAACATAGTGATCCGCCAGAGTGACAAGGGTGGAAATGTTGTTGTCCTGAATCTAACTGACTACATCTTAGAAGGCTTAAGTCAGCTAAATAACTGTGATTGCTATGAACCAGTACCCAAAATCCGTATTGAGGAATCCAATAATATCTACTATGACATGTTAAAGCAATGGCATAAAAATGGACTACTGGAGTACGATGAGTATGCCTTCCTTCTGAACAGAAATCCTAAAATTGCTATACTGTACCTGCTACCCAAGCTGCATAAAAATCCAACTAGACCACCTGGGAGACCGATAGTCTCCTCCATGAACTCATTATTAGAGAACAGTTCCAAGTACATTGACTACTTTCTGCGCCAGTATGTTGAATCATTGCCATCATATTTGAAAGACAGCCGTGATTTTTTAAAAAAGATTGAATGTGTAGTATGGAAGGAGGGTTTTCTCCTCATAACTCTAGACGTGTGTAGTCTGTACACTTCAATAAGGCATGAGGATGGTGTCAGAGCATGTGAACACTACCTGAAATCCAGATCCATCTCTTTTCAACAACATACTGAGATGATTGTCAAAATGATTTATTTTTGTCTAGAAAATAATTTTTTTTATTTTTTATGGGAATTTCTATAGACAGAAACAGGGCACTGCCATGGGCACTTGCTTTGCTCCCAGCTTTGCCAATCTATTCATGGGCAGATGGGAGCAGGCAGTGCCCATGAGACACCACTTGTATCACAGCCACGTGATTTTGTGGCTGAGATACATCGACGATTTATTCTTAGTGTGGAATGGCAGTGTGGAACAGGCAGAAACTTTTGTGAAGATTCTAAATAACAATGACTGGAACCTGAAATTTGAAAGCACAATAAGCAGCACTAATGCTAAATTCCTAGATCTGGAGATCATGGTGTCTGATGACAAGTTAGTGTCCACCCTGTACAGAAAAGAAACTGCAGGCAACACACTGCTGCATGCAGAAAGTAGCCATCCCCCACTGCTTATCCGCAGTATCCCCTACGGGGAGTTCCTTCGGGTTCGAAGGAATTGTGGAATACAGGCAGACTTTGAAAAAGAATGTGATCTGATGACCAATAGATTTATTAAGCGAGGGTATAACAAAGATATGGTGAGATCTTCCAGGCTCAAGGCCAGCCAGTTTTCCCAGAGTGAATAGCTGTCTTCTGTTAATACCAAACAAGATGTAATCAAGGTTAGATATATCTCCACTTACAACTCTGGGTCCATTAGGGTCAGATAGTGCTTAGCTAAGCACTGGAAAGTGTTAAAAACAGAAACAACTCTTGAAGATGTGGTACCTGATTTTCCCAGCATTACGTTTAGAAAGGGACCATCCCTCAAAGACAAGATGTGCAGTAATGATGTGGCAAAGAGACGAGAAACCTCTTTGGACATTAAGGGATTCTATACATGCATGGCCTGCAAGGCCTGCAAGTTTAGTTGCAATATCAAGAAAGTTTTCTACCCGGTGGAAAATGTGGAAAAACTAATTGACAAACACTTGACCTGTGTCTCAGACCACTGTGTCTATGTTCTAACATGTCCGTGCTTGAAGAAATATATAGGCAGCACCATGTTTGCTGCCAAAAAACGGGTGTTAGAACATATGAGAGCGATCCAAAATAAAGATAAACTGTCTCCCCTTGCTCGCCACTTTGAGGAATTTCACCACAGTAATCGTGATCTGCTACGTTTCTTTGTTGTAGACAGAATACCACCAAGCAACAGAGAAGGCGATAGAATTGGAAAACTTAGACAATTGGAGTCTCAATATATACTTAATTTAGACTCCAAAATTCCTAAAGGGCTGAACTCTGAGGAAGAAATGGCTTGGTTTTTGGGAGAATAACCATTTAGTAATCAGTATTCCAATCCTCAAGAATAACCTAACTCCACTGTATAACAACTGCTATTACCCCTGAACCATGCCCGATCGCTCTTTTCTGTTTTGAGATGAATAGATATGATACTGAGTCTAATTGTCCCCATATGTTTTTATGTTCACTCACATGCACTTGTTTTTAATCAATGTAAATAGGAGTCACATTAGGTTATAGGGTTGAAGGGATAATCATTGTCTGAGCAATAATGAGCCTTGGGTATTTCCTTTTCAGATTGGGATGCGATATACCCTGTGAACTTGAAAATATGGGAAAAGGAGCCTTCTCTAAGCAATTAATGAAATTGAAAGTATGAGTTATTTGGACTTTATATGGAATTCCCCCATTTGGAAAACAAGAAAAATTACAATGGAGAACATTTATTATACCCACCTGGGCATTAGCGACATTAAGTTTATATGTGTTTTGCAACACATTTGTGACTGATTGATTAATTGATATGTAACCCTAGAACTCAGTTCCAACCTGGGATCTATCCATTTGGAATCTATATAACTGATTAATTTGATTCATATATTGCTTTATTTCGAGTCATTGGCAGTAATGTGTAATTTCTAGGCTCCATATTCTCACCTCCCACTTGGGAATTTTTTGATCGAAGATCCATGACTATAAAGCTCATGATCTGTGTTTGAACCACATATGCATTAAAATACGTACGTAAGGGCGATTAACCATATATCCTATCGAGTAAACATATAATATAAATATGCCCGCAACCTGTAAGGTGAATATAACTCACCTATATAAATAAGAGGTACTTACCCAACTATACAAAAGTGTGACGCAATGAGAATAACAATTTTCTTTATTATGCACAAAGGTATCGGGTTCAATGTGTATTTACAGACACTTGGTTTGTTTTGTTGTTCACTTAATGTTAGGAATTAATTACAGACTGTCATTAATTTGATTATTGATAATGCAATATCGCCCTGAGTTTAATTTGAATTATGAATTTGTGGTTACGTTAAATTGCAATGTAGAATAATTGACATGTTGTGTTCATGAAATACGAGTTACTTCAACCCTTTCAAAGATGGCCGACCCTAAACAACTGTGTTAGTCCATCCTTAGTGTTGTCTGTCTGTGTGTAATCACGTGCACAAAATATAAACAATGGCCATGTAGTAGGGCTTTACCCGTGAGCAAGGCGGCTATCCGCCGAAACGCGTAGGGTTTGTTTTTTGGCTTATGGTTATGAATAAAATCTAATATGACCATACGGACGGATTACTAAGTATATTTTCCTGTGTGGAGTGCGTGGTACTAGTACAGTACGTGATTTTGTATATATATATATATTACCTAATGGCGGTAGTTATAGTTATAACCTATTTTCCATAGGAAATCCACAACATTCTATTTGGAATAAATTTGGCGCCGGTGGACGAATCTTCACGAATTTCTCCAAGAAAATGGCCTGCTCCGCTCCTTCCCTGAAAGTTTGAGGGTGATTTGTCAAGCGGGGCCGAGAAAAAAGGAGGTCCCAAAAAGTGTTTTCCCCATGCAATTTTCCATAGGACCTTTGGGCAGGGCCACAGCCCGAACGGCTGAACGGAATTACACCATATTTGGCAAAAAGATAGAGTTCGGTTCACAGATGACCCTTTTTATTGAATGGTGTAAATCAGTTCAGTAGTTCCTGAGAAAATCATAAGTAAATTCATAACTATATCTAGAGGAGCTTACTGTAAGCTTACAGTGAGCTTACTGTACTCTGTACCTTCTGGAGCACGAGCTGAATGCTAATTGGCTGTCAACTGTCTGTCAACACTCCAAACCAGAAAGTGTTGGCAGCCATCTTGTGCCTCGGTAGACTGAGGCACAAGAAAGCAGAAAAACAAACGTGTAGAACGCAAAAAGGGGGCAGGGTAGAAACACCATGACCCCCTAGGCCTGCTCAGGGGGTCCCACAAGGAACCCAAAGGCTCCCCCAAATTTTTATTTTGACAAAAATTGCGGGGTACGAGTACTGTACGAGTACCGTACGAGTACGGTAAGCTTACTGTAAGCTTACTGTACTCTGTAGCTTCCGGAGCACGAGCTGAATGCTAATTGGCTGTCAACTGTCTGTCAACACTCCAAACCAGAAAGTGTTGGCAGCCATCTTGTGCCTCGGTAGACTGAGGCACAAGAAAGCAGAAAAACAAACGTGTAGAACGCAAAAAGGGGGCAGGGTAGAAACACCCTGACCCCCTAGGCCTGCTCAGGGGGTCCCACAAGGAACCCCAAGGCCCCCCCCACATTTTTGTTTAACAAAAATCGCGGGAGTACGAGTGCCGTACGAGTACGGTGAGCTTACTGTAAGCTTACTGCACTGAATGCTAATTGGCTGCCAACACTCCAAACCAGAAAGTGTTGGCAGCCATCTTGTGCCTCGGTATCTATACATTTTTCGAACGGTAAACAATTTTTCTTCCTATATGCCAATGTATATAGACTTGGTGGCATTTGGTGCATATGTACCAAGTTTATTAACACAGCATAGGGGCTTGTGAACATTAGAGGGGGGGGCTGAATAGATACTGATCATACTTTTCTCTTTTTGGTACTGTTAACATTGACCTGGCCGGGATTACGCTATCTGGTGATTGAGATTTGGATGCCATACGAGGATTCGGATCACTCTCCACTGAATATCAAGTAGGTTATTCAAATAAGTTAATTCATTGCATGTAAGTACAGGGATGCCAGAGGGTAAATACAAATAGTATCTAATAGACAATAGAATGGGGATGATCAGTAGTTTCTTGCACAAGATTACCACATAGTGGACTACGGACGTAGAATCTTTAAAATTCTTAATTGCTAAAAGGACAGTCCTCTAATACACTCTTTTCTCATTACAAACAGATCCTTTTAGGCTACTCTACTTATCGTTATCATCTTAAGACGTCGCTGCGGGAACATATATGTCAGAAACATGTGGAATTCTTACTTGCAATTGGTAGGTCTTATAACACATTCCATGTGTCAAAATGTGAGTGGGAACTATCATGCGTGATACAACAATTGTTTGTATAGATATCCATTTTTTTAATTTCACATTTTAGGGTGAAATCAGTTGTGGCTTATCTATCACTATCGGTGCCAAATGGGGATAATCATCTCCAGCTCTCGTTTTTACAGTAAGTCACTTCTCTTTCTCTGCACACTCGTGGTGATTACAGATCTCTCTTCTTTCTTTTTAATATTAAGTATAGATAGCACTTGTTGTGATATCTTCATTTTCGAGTTTTACACATTTTAACTCATGGTCTAATTATGGCCACAATACCATGGCACATTAATGTTGCAATCTCACCATCACTGTATATTTTGATATATAATTTGTTTTGTATAAACAAAAAACAACATGTATGGTATTTACTTTTCCAGCATTGAAAAAGTCTATGTTTTGACGAAACACGTGTTGGCAAAATCCTTGCTGGGAGTACCAAAAGAATAAACCAACAAGTTGAACACATGATTATCTGGACTCTTTTGACTATTTACATTTTGTGAAAGGATATCATTGGTCTGGTTTGAACTATTCCTCAAGAAAAATGGTGTTTAATATATAAGTAGCTCAGTGTGTTAATGTGTTCTGCTTAAGGGTACAGAAATGCTAACATTAGGGTCACTAGCTCCCTCCAGGTCATAACGGACATGGTTTCCAGTCCTGGACTTTAGCAAAATACCCTAATGCATTCTGGGTGTTGTAGTCTTGTTTTGTGTCCACTGAACTAATTAACACCCCCAAAACAACTATTTGTAGGTGAAAGTTACAGGATGGAGCAGTGTTTGTAATGACCTGGAGTCAGGTGGGTACCCTGGCTAACACGGCCTGTGCAGGATTCGGAGGGTAGGAGGTGGGCAGCACTAGCCACCCACGTGCAAACACCTTCACTCACCTTCTTAAAGGACTTTTCAAATCAAACTAGGCATGCCTTACTCAGCTTCTAACATGTCACTGGTCGCACATGCTTTTACCACCTGATGGACCGCTGATGCACTGCTTTCCATTCCTTATTGGTCACTGCATGCACGTGCTTCTATCTGTTGATGGCTCACTGGATGCACGTGCTTGTATCTTGATGGGATGAAGACGCTACCATGCCCTGTTGATTACTGAGCACACGTTCACCCACTTCTTGTCATATCTACTGTGACAACGTGGTGACACCTCTGATGTCAGCCCCCTACATTAGTCATAAAAGTTGCATGTGTTCAGTCAGAAGCCAGTCTGGCCTGGGCACCCTCCACCTCTGCACAAACACAGGAATTACAAATAAAGATCCATCACTGGCGCTTTCTCCTTAACCTTTTTGGAATATGAACCACTTTAACTTCTTGTCAGGCTGGTCTTGCCCCCCCCTCTCCCGCACCGACTGGGCACCCCACAACCCTTCACTTCCACCCGCAGGATCCTGGCATCTGTAAAGGCACCCCTTTCCAAATCTCAATGAGGGCCCCTTTTAATTGATTCACCTGTAAACGCAACGCCGAGGAACAGCTACAGGGCATTTTATAATTTCTGTCTAAGGTCACTAAGTGCTTGAGATTGGGCTGTGACTAGAACCTCCAGCATTCTATTCTAAATCCTTGAAATCTCACCTTGCATCCTATGCATCATAGGAGCGCAGAATACTACAGGCCCACAGTACTGTCACTTGTCTAGTGCACTAGGTACAGCACATATGAGAAACAAGGAAGTCACCGGTGTTCCAAGAGCCTGTTTTATGAACATTTAATGTGGCCTTGACAAACCACCTCCCACCATTGTCAACAAGGAGGTGGCATCTGTTTGCTCTTTGCTGAGAACAGGCCCTTGTTAAAGATGCCCATTGTGCTAGTGCCTGGGAACCGACCATAAACTGTGAACAAGCGCTCTCTTGGCAAGCGTGTGGCATTTGTGCTACCATAGAGTTTCCTAACAATGCTACATCCACTCATTCACTCATACAGCTACTGACACACCCACTTACACCCCCATGCAGCCACTCACAGGCCCACTCACTGACCCAGACAGACACTCACACATCCACAATCAAAGGTTATAGGGATGTCATAGTTAGGAAATAAAATTTGAAAACACTTTAGAAATTCTCTAAAAAAAAAAGAAGAAGGTTACAGGGACGTTATAGTTAGGAAATAACATTTAAAAAACGTAGAAATTCAATGAAATAAACAAAGGTTACAGGGCGGTTATAGTTAGGCTCAAATTTCACTTGTGCAAAACCATTGAAATTCAGCAGTTATAGTTGCCTGTGCTAACCATAAGTTCTGCTTGTGATCTCACTTATTACATCACACATGACATGGTCAGTGACATCACTGATGACATCTCAAATTACATCACTGATGACATTATCCACAGAACCACTCACAAACCCACACACACCCCCACACAACTTCTCATACACCCACTCGCACACCCACACAACCACTCACAACCCACTCGCACAGACACTCCCTGTCCAATACAGCCACTCACATACCCATTGACTCACACACAGCCACTCACACAACCACTCACTCATCCTTACAGCCACTAAAACACCCACTCACTCCCCAAAACAGACTACTCACACATCCAGACACTCACTTATACAGCCTCTCAAATGAGCCACTGAAACACCCACACAACCACTTACACACCCATTCACAAATCCATACAACCACTCACACATCCACTCACTCACCCATACAGCCACTCGCACAGACACTCACTATCCAATACAGCCACTCACATACCCACTAACTTAACCAAACACCCACTCAGTCAGCTTACTCAGCCACTTACACACCCAGTCACTCACCCATACAGCCACTCAGTCACCCATACAGCCACTCACACATCCACTCACCCTCTGATACAGCCACTAACATACCCACTCACTTATCCATACAGCTGCTCACACACTCACTCCCTCACCAATACAGCCACTCACGCGGATACACACAGTTACACAGCCACTCACATATTATATGTTAGAAATAGTGTCACTCATTACTAGTACACAGAGTATACTAATGTAAGGTATGTAGCAGCTAACTATATATATATATATATATATTTAACATTCATAAACTTTTAGAAGACACTCACACTTACTAGATGATATCTTGAGTGATGTCATCAGTGATGTCATTTGAGATACATCAACCGCTTACAGCCAGATGTGGTACTCTTGCAAGACGCACACCTAAAGGGCAATAATTGTAGATTCCTAGGGAGAGGTGCATGCACCACACTGGCCCATGCACAATTCACTAACAGGGCCAGTGGAGTGACAATATTTATGAGGGAAAATCTCCCCTTTACAGTATGAAAGGCATGGATTGACCCTCTAGGGCGTTTCATGGGGGTACAGGGATACCAGGGCAGGACTACTATGACATTAATGAGTTTTTTTACCCCGCCCAGACAGCAGACACCCACTCTGGTCAAAGTAACATATATTGCTTGACACCTCTTCCACATTACAAGCAGTAGGGGGCGACTTTAATCATGTGATGGCCGCACACCTTGATTGCGCTGGCACTCAACAATATTCTCCCCAACCATCTGGAATAGCTCAGTTCACCAGTAGACTAGGCCTACATGACTTATGGCACCAAAATAACCCTACTGACAAGCATTATTCACACTTTTCGGGTGAGCATAAGGTCTAGTCTAGACTGGACTATGTGTTTGTACCTGAAGAGGAGCTAGGGGAGGTGCCACAAGTTGACTACCTTGCTAGGGGTCTCTTCGATCACTCTCCCCTTTATGTCCATATGGGACACCTTCAGGTGGAAGGCTGCAGGGTGGAAACATAATAGTTGGGACCTAAAAGATGGGGATGTGGCAAGGGGCCTCAGAGTAGACATGGAGCAGTATTTTACAGGGAACGAACACTATGGATTCCAAGATTGGACTATGGGAGGCCTTCAAGACTGTACATAGAACTATAGCTCAGAATTTGATTGCCCAGAAAGAAGGAGGAAGGCTGAGCTGGAATCATTGGAGGAACAGATTTTGCAATTAGAGAGAGCCCTGGAATCGACCTCTCATCCCATGAGGATGAGGCAGATAGTGGCAATGCAGGCAGAATACAGGGACCTGGCACAAGAGAAGGCCAAGTAGATGATGACTACCTTGCATCACCTGTATGAGTCAGGAGACAAGGTGGACAAGCTATTGGCATGGCTGGGTTGCTAGGAGATGGAAGCCAGATGAGTGCAGACAATAATCAACCAATCAGGAGACCGCCTTCAAAATGATGATTTGATAGTGGCTGGATTTGCAGAGTACTACTGGCAAGTCTATGCTACCAGATCGCTCCATGACTCGCAGGCCATCGCATCATATTTGGCTTCGATCACTATGCCACGCCTGGAAACAGAGGTATGAAAATCACTGGAGGCTGATCTCACCTTAAGCGTGGTCCAGTAAGCTATAGCTAGGTTGTGAATGGTAAAGACTCCGGGTCCCAATGGCATCCCAGCCTAGTTTTATCAAAGGTACACAGACTTGGTGGGACAACACCTGCTGAATCTTTTTAGGGAAGGGAAAGAGAAGGGGAAGCTGCCTCCACACCTTCCGAGAGCTATGATAGTGATTCTTCCCAAAGAAGGTAAACCCAGAGATAGATGCGAATCATACCACCAAATATCCCTGCTTAATATAGAGACTAAATTACTAGCCACCATTCTGGCGACGTGCCTTCTACGGGTCATCACTCCACTGATACACCGTGATCAATTGGGATTTATGCCTGGAGATGGGTAGCAGTGCGGTGGGTGCGGTCAGAGTGAATGGGAGGACATCGGAGGAATTAGAGAGAGGTACCAGGCAGAGATGCTCCCTCTCGCTGTTATTTTTTGCACTCACACTAGAATGCCTGGCCTGTGAGGTTCGACAACACCTGAGCATACATGGAGTCTGAATTACTCCCACTAAGGATACGGACGAGAAATTATCTCTTTACGCAGATGACATGCTCCTCTATGTGAAGGAGCCAGAAACGGTCAGCCTACCTCTTTTCAAAGTACTAAAAAACTATGGAGCCCACTCTGGTTATTAAATTAACTGGGGCAAGTCAGTGGTATACGTTCCACAGGACCACCGGGTGCTCTGCCCCTTCCACTGGGTTTACGTCAAACAGTGGGGGCTTTCTCTATTTAGGGATCTTCAAGACTGCACAAAGGGATCTCGGCGCTAGGCGCAATATTGGGAAAGTACTTACAAATTTCCTGATGGAAGTGGATAGGTGGAAGAGGTTTCCCCTCACGTTGATGGGACTCGCAACCTTATGTAAAATGATCACCCTACCAAAACTGCTCTATGACCTTCAAAACACTTACTATCCCGTAGCGCAGTTTGTGTTGACTAGGGTTAACGAAGGTTGGCGATGCTGCTGTGGGAGTGGGGTCACCCCGGGATATCGCTCCGAACCCTGCAACGGTCCCAGTATAATGGGGGGTTGGCACTTCCTGAGGGTTACTACTGGGCTGCTTACCTAATGGTCATTAATGATTGGATACACTCCCCTTGAGATCATCGGACATTCCACCTGAGGAGGCATCCCTGGAGAAATGCACACACTGCACTATCTGTACAGGGGCGATGGTATGCAGAGCCAGGCTCCAGCGACACAGGTGGCCTTGTTAGCGTGGCGTAGTACAACAAAAATGTAGGGTTGGGCACACAAAATTATCAGAGAGACACCACTCCGAGAGGTAGCTGGTGAAGGAGGTCTCCAAGTTACGTTTCTTCAGGAATTGGGATACAGTATTTCTAAAATCAGAGATGCACTCGAACAAGGGAAGCTTGTGTTGTTCTCATTGATGCAACGGGAATACCAAAAGCTAATTTTCTTAAGTTTGCGCAACTATGCCATTTATGGTGAGCAGAAGGGTTGGAAGGGTTAGACTTTCCAGAATATGGCCCTCTAGAGGGACGCATTTTGATGGAAGCACTTGGTAGAGGTGCCATCCCCCAGACTTACCAACCTATAAATAACAACATGCATGATTCCTTGATACAACTGAGGGAGAGATGGACCCGGGATCTGGGTGTATTGGAAGACATTGACTGGGAGGCAGCTCTGATGCATTATCGGGAGGTAGCAATAAAAGGCGTGCATGTGCCTAATTCCGTTGAAGATGTTACACAGTGTTTATAGGGATCGCCAGAAGCTACGCAAGATGGGTAGAGCTTCTCTGTCTACATGTCTGAGATGCTCAGCAGATATATGTTCCTTCATGAACGTGATATGGGACTGCCCCAGGATACAGACATACTGGACCGGCATCATCCAGGAGCCCTCATGGGTACTGGAGACAAAGCTTCCACATTACTCTAAATTTGTTTAACCGGGAATCCTTAATGATGCAGACCTCCCCCGATCTAAACTCCTATTTAATGTCTTGGGATTGATAGTGGCTAAAAGAGATATAGCGAAGTACTGTGGCGCCCAAGATGCTCCCTCCTTACATGAATGGAACAGAGGAATGGACTTCTATATGGCGGCCGAGAAGGTGTCATACCGTAGTAATGGCTGCTCCCGCAAATTTGTTAAGATCTGGGGATGGTGGAGTGCGTACTATGGAATGGATATTGTGAGTGATAGCACCAAGGTATCTGGTGGTATTGTGGGTATGGGAGCTCAAGAGATCTAAAGGAGGGCACAGATGGTTCTTCAACTTGGTCCTACTAGTGTATACATGTGTTGGCAATATGCACTTAGATGTCTGGATTTACACACTGATCAAAACGAACCTGGCATGGCATACTTGTATTCTGTATTCGCTGAATTGGTCACTTGTTGCACACAAAGGTCGATTAATAAAAATAAAAAGAGTAAAAAAGGTTGTACTTAGCCCAGTTTGTAGTGCCATAGTTAAACAGACCGAGGGTCAGCAGTGGCAAACGACTTGAATCACTACAGTTGGGGCCCAATAGTTCCCGTCTGCCCTGTGACCCCCAAGCAATGTCTGATAAATGGGTACATCAGTAAAGTGTAAATTGAGAAGGATACATGATGAATATATAAGGAACCAACTTAAGGTCCATACATATATGGAAAATAATACAAGAATAATTTTGGAGGGCAAGGAATTCTTAACTGATAGAAGAATGTGATGTGGCATGAGGTTAATAAATTACATTCAAATGTGTCAAGTATGTAAATGAGAAACAAGATATGTTAGAACAACCAAGTGTGTTAAAGTAAATAAAGTTGATGTGGAAGTAGTGAATGAGGTAAAAAAAAATTAAAAACGAAACGCGTTGGAAACAAAGTTCTATAAGAAAATCGCATTTGGTAATGGAGAAATGTGTATGAGATTTAGAAATTAGGTCCATATATCCTGTGTCAAAGATTGTCCCGCTCGCGGTCCTACATGTGTAATATGTAAAAAGATATGCTGTTATGCCAGGGTTTGTAAAAGTGGCCACATGAGAAAGGAAGTAAATTAAATAAATGGAAAAGGGAATGAGGATGATGCCAAAGGTGAATCAGAAGAGAGTAACATTAAAGATCCCAACTAAACCAAAACGAAAAACAACATAGAAGTAGAAGTGATAGAAGATTCCAGGCCAAGATGTAGGATAACTGCAGAAGAGTTCTGAAAAACAAGTAGAGGAACTTGATGCATAACGCATGCCAATGATACAAGTGAAAGGAGATGATGGAGTGAGATTTAATTAAGTCCATATATGCTGTGTGAAAGATTGTCCCGCTCGGGGTCCTACATGTGTAATATGTAAAAAGATATGCTGTTATGCCAGGGTTTGTAAAAGTGGCCACATGAGAAAGGAAGTACATTAAATAAATGGAGAAGGGAATGAGGATGATGCCAAAGGTGAATCAGAAGAGAGTGACATTAAAGATCCCAACTAAACTAAAACAAAAAAACAACATAGAAGTAGAAGTGATAGAAGATTCCAGGCCAAGATGCACGATAACTGCAGAAGAGTTCTGAAAAACAAGTAGAGGAACTTGATCCATAACACATGCCAATGATACATTGGAAGGATATGATAGAGTGAGATTTAACAGGATTGAAGTGGATTTAAAAGGTACCACGAGAATATGATATGTAGAGAAGAAAAGGACATGACAAAGGAGTGTGTACAATAGATGCGGCCTCATTAATTGGTTAAATTGTGAATTGATCGGTTAAATTGTGAATTGATCGAGTATATTGAATATATACATGTCGCGTAAAAGAAGACAGAACAAAAGAAATGTTTTTGTATTTTCTTTTTCTTTTAGTGTTTTAAAAAAACATGCATAGTTTATTATCATGCTGTAGAAATGTCGTGAATCGTTATGAGGTAAAAAACATCACTAGAAATGTCATATTGGTGAATTCATTGAGCAGCTAAACGACTTAGAGTATAGGACATGAGAAAGAGACTGTTGGTTCTGTTTATTATTGTCCAAGTAGTATGTAAAAGGTTATCACCAAGATGTTTGCTAAAAGTAATTTTTTATGTGTATTAGGTGAAATACTGATTGCGGAGAAAACTATACACACTGTCCTGAGGAAGGAGGCTAGAATCACCACAAGCTTCCGAAACGCGTTGACGCATTATATAAGGGTTAAATTTGGAGTTGTCAACGAACAATTGGGTATAAGGAAAATATATCTTCCCAAGGTTGTCAACAAAGTGTCCAAATTAACAATATTGAAGACAAAGTGTATTGTCTTGTCCTACATTTCTCCCATTCCACTTTAGGTGGTTTTAACATGTTTTGTGTAGGGTTTTAATTGAATATTGTATATGGATTCATGTCTTTTTTACTAAAAATAAAAGTGTATATTTTTATATGAATTAGGTTTTTCCTTTTGTTGAGTATTTCCCAAGTAATGAGTTAATACTTTGGAGTTGATTGTGAGATCCTGATGAATGAGGTGATTGTTTGAACTTGAGATCGTTTGATCTCCCAAAAGGGGAAAAAAAATGTTTTACTTAAAGGAGTGTGTAAACCAAGAAGTCCAAGCAAGTGATGGCATTCTCAAGGACCCTTGTAATATAAGAGAACAACTGAAAGAAGAATTTGAATATATGCAGCACTGATATCACTGAAGATGTAGAGTCAGAATGGCTTTCAACAATCTTCATATTATGAAAAGGAGATCATTTGATCAGAGCACGTGGACCTCATTGATTCAAATAATGTGATTTGGGTGGGAAGAACCCATCTCAAACAGAGGAATAATACTGATATTAGTTGGAAAAGCTAAGTGAATAGCATCGGGCTAAATTAATGCTTGTTTCAATGTCACCTTAGATCTTTGGTAGTACTTTTCGTGGCATATCTATATGGATGTGTACCTGTTAGTATTGCATCTGTCTTGGTGGTTTTTCAGATGGTAATGTAAAAGATTTCCGAGGAACTAGTAGGGCTGAGATACTTTCAATACGGCACATTGGTACATGATGCAACAGAAATGGCGCATGATGCCAGACTAGAGGAGGGATTAGGAAGATGGAGAAAATGATTGACAGTTAAAACTAAAAACATCATTCAGATTTAAGGTAAAAAGTGTGACATATTTGGGACATACTATCTATTGATGAAACTGGAAAGACCACAAGACTCAAACTGTTTGACACACTCCTGCAGGTTTTAATCCCGAGGATATGGATCAATGTAGGTTTTATTTATGTTTCAATGAAATTTCAAATTCATAGAGAATTTCACCGAAAATACCAACGATAAGCAGGATGTATTGACAAAAGTCTTGTATTGACCAATGTTTGGGATTGAAAATATCCAAATGAATTTCACAAGAGTAAAGTTGAAAGGAAGGAGACACCTAGGTTGGCCATGACTAACATAAGGAATAAAGAGATTCTAACCGCAGGTGCCAGTCTAGATAGAAGGGTGTGGTGTCAAGTCAGACACAAGAAAGCACAGACTTTGTCTCTGCATCCACTTTGAGATACGATGGCATTGTTCTGGTCTAAACATTTTAAAACATACTTAAGGGGATGCTATATGTAAAATGAACTAACTGCAAACTATCATTTACTCCTTGACTATGAGAGGGTCAGGTTTTGCATCACAAACAAAGCAAGATAGATAGAAAATTTGAAACAACATCATTGCAATGTGGATTTTTTTAATGGTAATATTTAAATAAGTAGATTGCCTTTCAAGGGTGAAGATAACTAAAGTTAAAGATAACGCAAATGAAGGAACCAAAGCCATTGGAGAAGAAGAATGCAAAAAGCGGATAGTAAGAGGTTGCCTAAGAAAGAACAGCAGCAAAAGTAGTGCTCCAAAGGAATTGAGACCAAGATATGTAGAAATTGCCCACCAGGGCCCCTTAGGACACAGCATGACTAAAAGAGAACTAAGGAAATTATGTTGGTAACCTAACTCAGATAGCGATGCAGAATTGATGGCTAAAAATTGTGTCATCTGCCACGCAAGCGAAAAAGTATATAAAAGTAAAGAAAATGTAGTTGCGCTTGTAGAGTACCCAGTAAAGATTGGTGTAAAGAAGCCAGAGACATCACGAAGCCAAATGTCATTTAAGGAAGGAGGAATTGCTTTTAGTTAGTGATGGCTCATTATCTCCATACTCAATATGAGTCACGTTGCCACAGAAAGTAATTGATTTCCAAAGGAAGGGAATCTAGAACGAAATCTATACTAATATAATAAAGAGAGAGTCCTAACCTTTGAGGCGGGTAAACTCCGGAACCACAGCGCCAATCGGAACACCCAATACAGCATTGCAAACGACAGTATCAGCAGATGGACATAAGCTATACAGCAGCCCAAAATATGCATGAGAAGGGGAAAAGAACGTTTTGTGCAAAGTAGTCCGTTGTGGGCGTGTGCGTTGTGCTGTCGGCAAAAGACTGCAGGATTATACCGCTTGCGAGAAGCGTTCTGTGTGGGACTGGCGTTCCAATACGAGTGGGCGTGTCCTTCAGCATTGTTGTGGGTGTTGGACGTTGACGCGATGTTGTGCGTCTAAGTGGCGTACACTGGAGCGGACAAACACGTTCGGGGATGGAGCAAACAGACACGCGTCGGCTGGAGCGGGGAAAAAACGCTTGAGGCTGGAGCGGACACAGTTCGCATATTGCAGTTGCGCCGGCTACAGCGGACAAACCCGGTCGCGGGTGGAGCGTGTTAAGGTACATATTGCAGTGGCGTCGGCTACAGCGGACAAACACGTTCGCGGCTGGAGTGTGTTAAGGTTTTAAAATAAAAACAAGTTCGCGCCTAAAGCGTGTTAAGGTTTTGAAATACAGTATTATTACCTACCCGAACCATTGAAGACATTCTGCTTTCATGCCCGGACAACGTCGGGATGGGCTGCTAGTGTATCATATAACCGTGCAAAATTACGTTCCAATTAAATGTGCAGATATTTAAATAGTAAAAATAAAACACACTAAAGGAAAGTACTGCATAACCTGGAGGCTAATGGTTTAGGTGAGAGAACAAATAACAGAATAAAATATATTTTACAGTTAGGCAATGCCAGCAATCTGCAAAGGAAAAAGGTTGTAGAATGTAGAAGAAATGTTGTGGGCCACAGAACAATGGAACATCCAGTCACAAGACATAGTCCCTTTGAGATAATGAGAGGTAGGAAAACCAGACTAATGAAAGGTATGGAACCCAGAATAATGAGTTAATGAGAAGTAGGAAACCCAGATTAACGAGTCAAGCGGAGGTAGGAAACCCAGAATAAAGAGTTAATGAGAGAGAGGAATCCCAGATTGAAATTGTCTGTGTGAACTCTGAAAACAACAAAATCACGTGGACGACATGAAGAAACATGGAAGAAAAGCAAGATAAATACAATAGGCGTTATGACAGAAGTTAGGGTGCAATAAGATTAGAAATAGAATGAATAGTAATGTTAAAAAAGGACCTCTACATTCTCTAAACCTATGAAAGTAATGAAAGTGAGCAAAACACGTTACTGCACAACATAGTTCAATATGGAAGGAAGGAAGGGTTCTGATACTGAGGGAGTACAGGGATCAACAGGGTAAAGAAAAACAAAGAGCCACAAATATGACAGTTGAAGAAAAGGCTGAAATGGGGAAAAGTAAAACTGAGGAGGACAGCATGGAATTCATGAAAACCATCTATAGAAGAAACCTTCACGCCCAAGAACTTGAATGACAGTCTCGTGGAGTATCATTAAGTGCATCTTTATCACAATAAATGTGTAAATAATTATTAACAATGAAGGGGACTTGTGTTCATGCAGCTCATGCTGCAACATCAGTGGATGAAATGAATGAAATGAAAGTGGCTTTTATATAGCGCATGGCTACCCGGGGCACAGCCACAGTCGGTAGTGGGTGTACCTGCAGGGCGGTGACGTGGGGAGGGGCAGGGTGGGGGGTAGTAATGTATGGATTACGGAGCTTTACAGGTAAGTAAACATATAAATAAATAAAACGAATTTCTTTGCACGCACTGCATCGCATTTGTGGATGCAGTGCATGCAACGAAATTTGTTTTATTTATTTATAAGTTTCCTTACCTGTAAAGCTCCGTAATCCATACATTACTACCCCCCACACTGCCCCTCCCCCTCCCCCTCCCCACGTCACCGCCCTGCAGGTACACCCTTTACCGACCGCTGCTGCGGGGGCATCCCAGTGCTGCAGCAGATGCTAGAGGGGGAGGGGGATGCTTTATGGGAAAAGCCAAGTTTTTAGTTGTCTCCGAAATGCAAGATGGTTAGATTCCTTACGGATGGGGTGCGGTAGGGAGTTCCAAAACTTGGCAGCATTATATGAAAAACTGCAATGGATGTAATGTGAATACCTGGTTATGTGCAGTGGTTTCTGGCAGGGCTGTCAGTGGTTAGTTGTCAGAAGAAATCCCCTGCTCCCTCTACGGAGATAGTAGCAGAGATAAAACAAGACCCTTTATCATCAAAATGCATGCAGTGATTCAGTGCAAAGGTATAGATGACATTTAAGTCACTGATTTCAGAAACGAAGAATGTTACCTAATAATCTGGTCCATGTAACCTTGCCACTTTTTAAATAGTGGCAGAATTTGTCTTTATTTTATTGTCCTGTTTTATTTCCCCTGTTTTAAAACTCAATAAACATATTAATATATATATATATATATATATATATATATATATATATATATATATATATATATATATATATATATATATATATATATATGAAAAAACAAACAGCTTCTTCTGGAGTGCTGGAACCCAAAGGAAGTTGGCGCAGATGCCGGCGAAGCAGTCCGGTTCAATTAACATATCCAAGGAATCCACAAAATGAATGTCTTGCGCTCTCAGGCAAAAAGGCAAAGGGGATCCCAAATATCAGGAAAGCAGTTTATTGCACAACGTGTTTCAGCAAAGAAGCCTTGTTCACGTGTAACTACACATGGAGAACACCAACCATTAAATAAAGTTTTCATTTTACAAACCAATAATCAACATAAAGGTTGGACTAACGAAAAATACATGGCAGACATGTTGGAGTGGTAAAAATTGCACAATTCTTGACTAGGTGCCGCAAAACACTTGTCTATGCTGTTATTTGTCATAAATTAGCTTCAAATAGATGGGAATATGTAAAAAGATGTCACATGACAGATTGAATTAATTTAGATTAATCTTTGTCAAATACAAGAAAAAACGGTATAAGTCATTATCAGTTATCGTATCATAAAACTAATAACACCAACATTGCATGTACATTGAACTGCGAACTTTTACCTTGTGTAAAAAATATATATATATATAACATATTCTTTGGTAATATTGGTGATCCGCTATATGAGACGAAATAAATAGCGCAAATGGACATGCGGTATACATGGTAAGACGGTAATTAATTGGCATAATTTCATAATGTATGATTCAGTGTATGCCAATTCAAATAGAAGTTACATATTAACTTAATGCTTGTCGAAAATATCTATGTGTAGACCCCCTACTTGAATAGTTCAAAGTGCTCATAGTCAAATATACCAAGTGAAATACATTGTTTTAAATAACGTAAATGTTATTGAAGAGTATCTATCTCCAAACCCCTAGGTAGGGTGAAATGACATGGCTATGATACAAATTATATATTTCTAGGTAACGTGATCATAGTGAAATACCCAACGTTAACTCCGTGTTGGATGTGCCAATTCCAGGATTATTCCCTTGGATAATTCTCATGGCGAAAAACCAGTAACAGGCCTGCTACTGACCAAGTGGGTCAAGGTGCCAAGTCTACCATGTAGTATATTAGTTCAGGATTTACCAGAAAGTCTCATACTTGGGAAAGTCTGACCTTAGTAGTTGGTGTCTCAAAATGTGATACAACCACGAGCAGTGATTCCTGGAGTGCAAAGGTTGGGTACGCCCGTGCAGGTGAAGTCCAGTGTTGGGCCCCCTCCTTTCCTCCTGCGGAATAAAACAACAGAATCAAAATGAGAGTTATAGACAATGTTGCATAAAGTGAAAAAAACAATTAATGAAAAATTATTTTTTTGAATTTTTTGAAAAAACAAAGTCAGAAGAGGATATACACAGTCAGAGCATATTCTAGATGTCAAAGGACAAATAATGGATCATGGATGTACATTATTCTCTTAAATGAATTGCTAATTCCTCATCGATGTTAAGGCCTCCCGGGAATCTGGTTTGAAATTCAATTATGAGTTTAGACTCTCGTTGTCTCAAATTCAGTACCCTGTCACCCCCTCTTGGATGTCTAGGGACCTGTTCCAATATGAAGAAATTTAAGTCAGCAATATTGGAATAGTGTTTTTGTTCAAAATGGCGTGCAACAGGGTATTTAGGGTCTTTGTTGGTAATGGCCCTAAGATGTTCCAGGATTCTTTTTTTTTTTTTGTTTTTTTTTTGGCAACGCAACTAGTGCTGCCAATATACCAAAGTTTGCAGGAGCATTCAATGACATATATTACAAAAGTGGTACTACAGGTGAGGAAAGAAGTCAGATTTTTGGTGATGTTATTGTATTCCACAGATCCTCTGTATTTACTATGTTTGCAGGCTTTACAGTGGCCACAGGGGTAGAAACCTACTAGACCATGTTCGGACTCTTTCTTGGTATATTGGGTGACATCGTTTCTGACCACTAGGTCACGTATATTCCTGCCTCTCTTGTAGGTAATCATAGGTCGATCAGGGATACTGTTGCCTAGAATAGAGTCGGTTTTGAGAATCTCCCAATTTTTTGTGAGAAGTTTTTTCACTTGTTTAGATTCAGAGCTGAAAGTCAAAATGAGTCTAGTAGACTCATCATTTTCAGTCGTGTCTACTACCTGATTGTTTTCCAGTGTCTCAGATCTTTCTATTCCTTCTGCTCTTTTTTTGGCCTTTTTGAGGACCCAACTGGGGTAACCTCTACTTTTGAACCTAGTCATGATAGTTTCCTGCTCCCTTAGATAAGAGTCATTGGTGTTACAATTTCTTTTCGCCCTTAGCAGCTCACCGTAGGGAATGCTCCATTTTAGAGCCTCAGGATGGCTGCTTTGGGCGTGCAACACACTGTTCCCTGCCGTGGCCTTGCGATAAAGTGAGGTACAGATTTTTTGATCTCTGATCTCCAGTTTGACATCCAAAAATTCAGTTTGGCTGTCGCTGATGTTGCCCGATAGACAGATATTATAGCTGTTACAGTTAAGCTTAGCAATGAATTCTTGTGCCTCAGTTTTTGTGCCTTTCCAGACAATGAAAAGGTCGTCGATGTAACGTAGCCACACGACGACCTTCCCAAAGTCTTCTGTCAATGTTAAAGATTAATCTAAATTAATTCAATCTGTCATGTGACATCTCTTTACATATTGCCATCTATTTGAAGCTAATTTATGACAAATAACAGCATAGACAAGTGTTTTGCGGCACCTAGTCAAGAATTGTGCAATTTTTACCACTCCAACATGTCTGCCATGTATTTTTCGTTAGTCCAACCTTTATGTTGATTATTGGTTTGTAAAATGAAAACTTTATTTAATGGTTGGTGTTCTCCATGTGTAGTTACACGTGAACAAGGCTTCTTTGCTGAAACGCGTTGTGTAATAAACTGCTTTCCTGATATTTGGGATCCCCTTTGCCTTTTTGCCTGAGAGCGCAAGACATTCATTTTGTGGATTCCTTGGATATGTTAATTGAACCGGACTGCTACGCCGGCATCTGCGTCAACTTCCTTTGGGTTCCAGCACTCCAGAAGAAGCTGTTTGTTTTTTCAGATTTACGGAGGAGTGCACTGAACCGGCCCAGCCAAGTGATATACACTGACACCAAGTAATATTACGAAAAACTTCGCGGGACCCTCTCGAGGTAAGCCATTTGAGATGTCATCAGTGATGTCATCAGTGATGTCACTGACCATGTCATGAATGATGTAATATGTGACATCATCAGCAGTGGATTGCAGGTGCGCGAAATATAGTTAGTCCAACTAACTATATATGAGCAATTTCAATGGTTTTGTATGAGTAAAATGTCCAGCTAACTATAACACCACTAAAACTTATAGTTTTTTGAGTGAATTTCAATGGTTTTTTAAATGCTAATACCTAACTATATATGATCTGAAACCTATGGTTTTTTCAGTGAATTTCCAAGGTTTTTTTAAATGCTAATACCTAACTATATATGACATGAAACCTATGGTTTTTTCAGTGAATTTGCATGGTTTTTTAAATGCTAATTCCTAACTATATATGGCCTAAAACCTATGGTTTTTTCAGTGAATTTCAAAGGTTTTTTAAATGCTAATTCTATTAGCGGATAACGTTTAAATATATTAATATCCTAGTGGGACCACCTGAGGAGCCCTAAGGGGTCAGGGTGTTTCTACCATGCCCCCTTTTTGTGTTCTACACGTTTGTTTTTCTGCTTTCTTGTGCCTAATTCCTAACTATATATGGCCAGAAACCTATGTTTTTTTAGTGAATTTGCAAGGTTTTTTAAATGCTAATTCCTAACTATATAGGGCCTGAAACCTATGGTTTTTTCAGTGCATTTGCAAGGTTTTTTAAATGCTAATTCTATTAGCGGATAACGTTTTTATATATTCAGACGTTTTTTTAATGCTAATTCCTAACTATATAAGGCCCTTTAACCTATGGTTTTTTCAGTGAATTTGCAAGGTTTTTTAAATGCTAATTCCTAACTATATATGGCTTGAAACCTATGGTTTTTTCAGTGAATTTCAAAGGTTTTTTAAATGCTAATTCTGTTAGCGGATAACGTTTAAATATATTAATATCCTAGTGGTCTCAGGGTGTTTCTACCCTACCCCCTTTTTGTGTTCTACACGTTTGTTTTTCTGCTTTTTTGTGCCTCAGTCTATTAAGACCCAAGATGGATGCCAACACTTCCTGGTTAGAAGTGTTGACAGCCAATGAGCATGCAGCTTTCTCGGGAAGGCATGCTGATTGGCTGTCACTGTCTGTCAACACTAGCACAAGATAGATGCCAACACCTCCTGGTTAGAAGTGTTGACAGCCAATGACCATGCAGCTTTCTCGGGAAGGCATGCTGATTGGCTGCCACTGTCTGTCAACACTCAAAACCAGGAAGTGTTGGCAGCCATCTTGTGCCTTGTTAGAACCAAGGCACAAGAAAGCAGTGAAACAAAGGTGTGAAACTCGCAAAGGGGCCAGAGTAGAATCACCCTGACCCCCTAGGCCTGCTCAGGGGATCCCACAAAGACCCCAAAGGCAAAAAAAAAATTTTTTTTTTTTTTGTAAATGTCGGGGTACGTGTACCGTGCGCGTACGGTACGCGTACGGTACGCGTACCCCGTGATTTTTTTAAAAAAACAACATTTTTTTTTGCCTTGGGGGTCCTTGTGGGACCCCCTGAGCAGGTCTAGGGGGTCGGGGTGCTTCTACCCTGCCCCTCTTTTGAGTTCTACACGTTTGTTTTTCTGCTTTCCTGTGCCTCAGTCTACCGAGGCACAAGATGGCTGCCAACAGTTTCTGTTTTGGAGTGTTGACAGACATTGGCAGCCAATCAGAATGCAGCTCGCGCTCTAGAGGTACGCGTACCGTACGCGCACGTATGCGTACCGTAAGCGTACCGGTAAGCTCACGGGTAAGCTGCTATAGATATATAATTTTTTTGAACCTAAATTACTCAAAATCCACTGGAGCACATATCTTGAGACATAGCAAAGGCACATCGGGCTACCAGTCCCTACAATTTTGCCAAGTTTGGTGAAAATCCATTCAGCCGTTCGAGCTAAAAGTGCGACAGACCGCCCTATGGAAATTAACACGGGGAAAACACGTTTTGGGACCCCCCTTTTATCTCGGCCCCCGCTTGACGGATCCCTCCCCAAACTTTCAGGGAAGGACCGGAGTGCTGCGAGGCAAAGTTGCTGAAAAATTCAGGCTGATTCCTCAACCGGCGCCAAAGTTATTCCCAATAGAATGTTGCGATTTCCCTATGGAAAACAATCCTAACTATATATACCTACTGGCTATCGCCAGTAGGTAATATATGTATATATGTATATATATATAAATATATATATATATATATATATATATATATATATATATATATATATATATATATATATATATATTAATATTACCTACTGGCGGTCGCCAGTAGGTATATATAGTTAGGATTTTTTCTCTATGGGATTTTTGAAAATTCTATGTCTAATAACTTTGGCGTTTGTGGACGGAATTGGCTGAAATTTTCAGGAAAATGGAACATTTTGTTTCTGAGCAGCCCCTGAAAATTTGGGGGGGGGTCGTCAAGGGGGGGCCGAGAAAAAAGGGGGGTCCCAAAACGTGTTTTTGCCATGCAATTTTCCATAGGGCGGTTGGCCTCACTTTTAGCTCGAACGGCTGAATGGATTTCCACGAAACTTGGCAAAATTGTAGATATTGTTTGCCCGATGTGCCTTTGCTAGGTCTCAAGATATGTGGTCCTGTGAATTTTGAGTAAATTAGGTTTAAAAAAAGATATATATCTAGAGCCGCGCCCGGTACGCGTACCGGGGAGCGCTCCAGGCGCGCCACGCGACTTGCGCACGGCAAGCTGATTGGTTCTCGGGTGTCTGTAAACATTCGAAACAGTCCGCAGCGGCCGCCATCTTGTGTCTCGGTAGGATTGAGACACAAGAGTTGGCAAGAATCAAAGGGGGAAATGAGCAAAAGGGGGCAGGGTACACCCCCCTGACCCCCTACTTTTGATGTGGGGGCCATAAAAGGCTCCCGCGGGTGAAATTTTTTTTTTTTTTTTAAATTTCGATTTTCGCGGGGGGGGGGGAGCGCCCGGTACGCGCACCGGGGAGCGTACGGGGAAGCGTACCATGGAGATAAAAAATGACAGACTTTTTTTTTTTTTTAAAAAAGCTTCTTTTTATAAATTGGAGGTAGTTCTGAAAAGAACTTTTTTTTTGATTTTGTTGTTTTATATATTTTTTTTTGTTTTTGTTGTTTTATATATTTTTTAGACTTTTTAAAACAATTTTATATTTTTTGGGGATTTTTGTCAAGGGAAAAACAAAAACAAGGATTCCAAAACTGCTCAACAGGAGCAAAAAAATTTGAAAATGTAGGGACTGGAAGAGCAGCGGTGTTGCTGTTTCTTTAGGGCAATGAGTTCAACACTCTGCTCCCCATAGCAGAGCAGTTCGTCACACTCCGTGCACAAAAATTTGATGCCTGCAAACACCGGCTGAATGTTAGGGACCATTCTTCCACGGGGTGGTCCCGAAGGTGTTGCTCCACCAGTGGAGGTGCTGCCGCCATCTGTGGGTACATTCCGTGCCAGCTCTCTGACACTCTCCCTGGCAAAGTTGTTAGGGTGTCTTCTTTTCACATGCCTGATCAAATTAGCATTTCCGAAACTATATTTTTTCAGAGGATTGCCTCTGGATAAACTACTCCCACATATTTTGCAGGTTACTTTGGGAGCGTTGACTTTTTTCTGTCCTTCAGGGATGTCGTAAAATTTCCAGATGAAATGGTTTTTTTTCTTTTGCTGAGGAGGGTCCTCATCTAAAAATCCATCTGAATCACTGCTGGATGACTCTCTTGCAGCCATTGCTGGAGATCAGAAAAGTAGGAGATAAACAGAGTAGACAGAACAGCTCTTGCTCTCTCCAAGTACAAAGCAATAGTGAGAGAAATGGGTGGGTTTCACACAATTTGAAAAAAAAAAAGTTCTGAACCAATGAAAAGTGTTATTTTAAAGTCACATGGTTTGACGCGCTTACGCTACGCGCCCCGGGGCGCGTCCCGGGCGTGTATCGTAAGCGCATCGGGGCGCTTACATTGCGTGATCGTATGCGCTTCCGGGTGCGCTTACGCGGTGCGTCATAAGACGCATCTCGCGGCTACGCGATACGTGTCTTATGACGCAAGGCGTGGCGGCTACGCGATACGTCACGATGTTGTTTTCGTTCGCGGCAATAACGCTTCCGGGACGCGCATCAGTACGCGCCCCGGGGCGCGCCGCAAGATTGCGCTTACCCGTGCGTTCACCTGTCCGCGCCCCGGGAGCGCACCAAAAATAATATAAAAAAAAATAAAACAATTATAAAATATAAAATTCGATTTAAAATGTATTATTTTTATAAAGATTTGCTATTAAAAAACCTATGAAATTCACAGAAAAAACCATAGGTTATAGACCATATATAGTTAGGAATTAGCATTTACAAAACCTTGAAAATTCACTGAAAAAACCATAGGTTATAGACCATATATAGTTAGGAATTAGCATTTACAAAACCTTATTTTACTCACACAAAACCATTGAAATTCCATATATAGTTAGTTGTACTAATTATATATCGCGCACCCGCAATCCACTGCTGATGATGTCACATATTACATCATTCATGACATGGTCAGTGACATCACTGATGACATCACTGATGACATCTCAAATGACATCACTGATGACATCACTGATGACATCTCATTTGACATTACTCATGACATCATTCATGTGATGATACGATGAACCTCTTCAGACTCTAATATAACCTTAGATACACTCAGTGTAAACAGACACTCACAGACTGTCACTCATCCATGGAGTTACTCACACACCTAATCAGTCTTGCAAAGAATCAATCACACCTCCATTTCCTCAACTATATAGTTAAACACACCTTGCTTATTGAAACATATAATAACACATATTTACTCTGTTATACAATCCCTGATACAAGTTCACAATAATGTAGCACTGAGATATCCATTCACTCACCAATACACTCATGCACACAGTAAACCGCCCATACAGCTGTTTCCACATGCACTTTTGAACCCATACATCTAGTGAATCAACTGCTCACACATCTATGCACAGAGTCATACACCTCCCAGACACCCACACACACACTCAGTCTCCCATACAAATACTTGGCCAACTAATCAATAACCCATATAGTTAGTCATATAGCTAATGATCAACACATGCATCAGATTACAAAACAACAGACACAATGGTGCACAATTTAAAACAGTTTAGTCACTAACCCATGCACTCAGTGAGACACATTTAATCACTCACTTATACAGTCAGTCATGCACCTACTAAATACATCATCCAGACACTTATACATCCACTCATTCTTCAATATATAAGACATATTTTAACTTTACAGAAACATACAGTCACTGGATGTTGTCATCAGTGATGTCATTTGAGATGTCATCAGTGATGTCATCAGTGATGTCACTGACCATGTCATGAATGATGTAATATGTGACATCATCAGCAGTGGATTGCGGGTGCGCGATATATAGTTAGTACAACTAACTATATATGGAATTTCAATGGTTTTGTGTGAGTAAAATAAGGTTTTGTAAATGCTAATTCCTAACTATATATGGTCTATAACCTATGGTTTTTTCAGTGAATATATATATATATATATATAGTGGCAGAATTTCTGACAATACTTGATACACAACCACGCTTCGTCTTTACACTGCCATTCCAAAATACAGAATTCTGAAAGCTGTACTAATTTAGGAGGTAATTCCAACTTTTAGCATCATGCGATGCATGTAAAATAGTAAGCATCCAGACTGGGAAGCAAGAGTTCCTGGTAATTCCAGCCTGAGAAATAGAAAGGAATGAAAAGTGACTGGTCTTCGTGAAAATCTGATACCACATTGAGCAAGAGCACTGGATATGGCCAAAGAACAACTTTATGCTACAAAAATAAAATAAAGAATCACACTTGTTTGATGAGGCAGGGTAGGGAGAAGAGATTTTGCAACGGAGACTGTAGGATACTCTCCCCCTTACATATTGTTTCCAAGAAAACTATCCTACACCCAGAAAACAGTGGTTGTTTTAAAAAAATGTTTTTATTTATTTTGTATATGGACTCGTCTCGCTTCCCAATGGGATTATTAAATATTTTTATTTAGAGCCCTCACACCCTATTGGTGTCATGCTTCATCATCAGGTAGCACCCTGCTCCCTTTAAACCAGGGTGGGCTCGACCACACGTACAAATCTAAAATAAATCAAACTTTTTTTTTAAAGAAACCACTGATCTCTGGGTGTTAGGATACCTTTGTTGGAAACGAAGAAAAAAGTAGCGATATAGATCATTAACTGGAAGTCTGCAACTTAATAACTCGAGAAGCAAAGGTGATACCAATGACCGAATCAACTACTCCAACAAATAGTTTAACATTATAACTATTAATGTGTTCAAATCGTAAACCAATGAACTTAGCAAAGATTGAACTCCCACAAATATCACTGTACAAAACATCTTCATAAGAAATTTAAAAAAAATGTCTAAATCACTTGAATAATAAACAGGTACTGGGAGTTTTATGGCAGGCAGCCAGAAGTATAGCACCTCAAGCTAAGCAAGAGAAAAAATAGTAAAAGCAGCAAGTGAGATAAAATCTAATAACCAACCCACAAGAAGGATGATATATCCTTGGTTTTCCACCGCATTGTTTTTTTTTTCCATTCGGAGGCAGATACTTCTTGGAAGGCATGCTGGCCTCCCAGTAAATATACAGGGAACCTAATTCCAGGATTTTCAGAGGGAGGACGCTAAACTGAGGCACGCCAGATGGGATCCACCATGGTTTCTGGACCAACATTATGGCAATGAGGTGGATCACAGACATTCCGCATTTCCAAATCACGTTGCACAGGTTTTCAGAGAGGCAGAAACTTGTTCCCAGAAATGTCCACAACAACTACACTGAGCACATTTCCTAGAGATTAACTTTCTGGGAACATGAATAATAGGTTTTGGCATTTTGCACGTCCTCTTATGATCAAAACATTTAGAAAGGGAGTGCTCCTATTTTAGAACGTATCGTGCAGAGCCTGTTCACGCAACACCGCCTGCGGCACTTTGTCATCTCGCTACTCAGTTCATCGACAGTGTCCAATCACACGAGCCTCCTGTGATAGGTCAAGCGAGTGCATCTCTCATTGCTCCAGTGTGCAACAGATGAGTGGTGATATTGGTCTGACTGGTATTATCTTCCCTCAGGTGCCAGACTAGAAGTAAGAAAGGCCAGCCCTACAGTTCTGTGCCCTTCATACAAGGTCATCTGACTGTCACAAGATCTGCCTTATTTATTTATTTATTTTATTTTATTGCTTATATAGCGCAGGAACTCGATCTCCGAGGAGATATCTCCGCGCTTTGTTTTATCCGCTGGTGGAGCCAAGAGCCATGTGTCTGTGAAAAAATGCCAGGTTACTGAAAAGAGAATAGATGAGTCTTCAAGCATTTCCTGAATGCGAGGAAGTTGGGGTTTATTCTAAGACTGGTGGGTATTGAATTCCAGAGGGCAGGACCCTTGTATGAAAGGGCTCGACCTCCCTGTCTTTCTCTTTTAATCCTAGGGATCTGAAGCAGGCCTTGGTTCTCTGATCATAGGGTTCTCCCAGGTTGGTAGAGTTTAAAAATTTCAGTCAGATATCTGGGACCAATTCCATACAAACATTTATGGATGATACAGCATATCTTAAACTGTACTCTCAGACGAATAGGGAGCCAATGTAGCTTATTTAGTAAGGGGCGGGAGGGCGTTCTGGCAGGGGCATTGAGAATTAGCCTAGCAGCTGTATTTTGAACCACCTGAAGCCTCCTTATCTGTTCCTCATTAGCAGACACCAGTAATCCATTGCAGTAATCTAGTCTGCTAATTACCAGCGTCTGCACTAGTGTTTTACGATGTTGATCCGCTAGGTAAGGAAAAACCCTTCTGAGTAGGCCGATCACTCTCAGACAGGTACCTGTAACCTGTATAGCGTGATATTTGAGCACCAAAGACTGGTCAAGTTTGACACCCAGATTTTTCACACTATCCTTTGGACATGGAGCTACACCCAGTTCCGAAGGCCACCATTCAGGTGACCAGAGGAGTGGGGCATCTCCAAAGAGCATGACCTCCGTCTTACCCACATTGCATTGTAGGCAATTGGAGGCCATCCATCCAGCTATCGCTCTCATTCCGGCAGCAAAGGAATTCCTAACTGCAGGGGTCATATTTTGGAATGGGAACAGTAGCTGGGTGTCGTCAGCATAGGATATAGGTGTGAACCCATATTCCCTGACAATGTTCGCCAAGGGGGCCACATACACATTGAATAATGTGGGGCTTAGGCATGAGCCCTGTGGAACCCCCTTTGTGAGTTCCCTAAAGATGGAATAATGGGAGCCCAGGCGAACATTTTGATGGCGGTTGGAGATAAAGCTTTTGAGCCAAGATAAGGCCATTCCACCCACTCCTATCCCCTCCAGACGACTTATCAAGATGTCATGAGACACTGTGTCGAAAGCAGCGGACAAATCTAATAGCACCAGAATCATTGAACCTCCCCTATCCTGTGTCATCCGGATGTTATTAGTCACAGAGAGGAGGGCTGACTCGGTGCTATGATTTGGCCTGAACCCAGATTGAGAAGGGTCCAGGCCGTCCGCTGCTTCGATGAATTTAGAGAGATGAAAGTTAACGTGTCTCTCAGTCATCTTACTTAGGTGGGGTAGGAGGGATATGGGTCGTAAATTACTACGTTCTGACCAGGGTAACGCGGTGTTTTTGCGTATTGGGTTCACTACTGCCCTTTTCCAGTCCTTGGGAATCTTGCCTTCCTTAAGAGAAAGATTAATTAGTGTTTTAAGGCTCGGCGCTAATATACTACCCAGGGGAGCTATCATTTTGGCAGGTAGTAGGTCAATAGGTGAGCCTGATTTAATTGAGTTGAGTAGAGTATTTACTTCAGTTAGACTAATCTCTGGAATCATGGTCAGAGTAAGTCTATTTAATCTACTTTCCATTGACTCACAACTGGGGGTGTTGGTAGGATCCCCATTATTTGATGCCTTAGTAATTTTATCATAAATTAAATCAATTTTATGTTCAAAAAATGCAGAAACCTCATCACAAAGGTTTTGACTAAAGTCATCTGGACTTTCACAGGCTGTAGGCTTAACAAAAGATTGTAAAATTTTAAAAAGTTCCCTGGTCGAATTTCCTGCCTCTGTTATTTGTAGGTCAAGTTTAAGTTTCCGAGCTTTCTTTATATTTTTAAGATACTTAGATTGAGCCTCCAAATAGAGTGTTTTACTAATAGGAGTACGTATTTTCCTCCATTTCTTCTCCAAACTCCTGCATTTTTGTTTCTCAGTTCTTAACTCCTCAGTGTACCAAGTTTCTGTATTTACTTTGGTACATTGCTTATGTAATTCTAAAGGTGCTAGTACATCAATGGCATCTAGGAGTGCTTTATTGAACTTATCTAGACCTTGTTCAATATCATCCTCTTCAAGAAAAATAGGTTCTTTCCATATTTTCTGTAGTTCTTCAAGAGTTATTTTGTGCCATTTCCGCTTCCAGATAGCAGGACGAGGTTTTTGGATTAGTGGCTAAGGGCCGAGTAACTTAAATGTTAGCATATAATGATCTGACCAACTAATATTAGTGGGCGGAAACATATTATTTTAGGACAGTTAGAAAGAATTAAGTCCAGTGTGTGACCACCCAAATGTGTTGGGCCTGTATTCTGGATTTTAAGTCCTAGACTAAGTAGATCACCAGTCAAAGATATGGTGTCCGGGTTATTAGAAACATCTATGTGAACATTAAAATCTCCAAGGAGAATGAAATCCTCATTAGCTCTGAGGTATGGGGCTAAAAGTTCCATAAGAGTTATAGAAAAATCGGAATATGAGCCAGGAGGCCGGTATATTAGCGCTCCTTTCCACTGTAGTTTGGGGGAAAGCGAGAGCCTAAAGATCATTAATTCCATCTGGGCATTACAACATTATTACATTACAACCTTGCACTGAAATGGACTGTGCATGCACCCTGTGAGTGGTGTAGGGTCGATGGGAGGTGCCTTCTATGTAGAGAACGCTAAGTAGGTGTGATAAATAATGGATTAATTCTGCCAGAATGGAGCAGAACATAATTTAGCCTTACAGCTAGAGGTTGGATAGTCTAGGGTTAAAGTGCTATGTATTCACAAGGCATACATACCGTCGTACATGAACAATCTTCCTCACTATGAGCTTGGGTTTCTGGAGCGTACCGGATGTCTGAGAGTGCGGTATTACTCACGTTGAGAACCCGCAGTTCCCCTGACTGAGTAGAATGTCGCAGCAGAGTGTTTATTTATATCACCAAAAAAGGTACCATTGGAGCATGCTTTCCTAAGAAATGCAAGTTAGGACTGAAGTTTATTTCTAGGGAACAGATACCCCACCAATCATCTAAGACATACCTAACAGGACGACTGCTGTGTGCAGGCAGCGCAGTCAACTCCTTTTCTTGGCATGAAGGCTCTGATGCCCACAGGTTTGTGAGACACTTTGCACGCAGATCAGTTGTCCACTTGTTTGACGCAATTATTTAGGGAGTGTTGGCCCATCGACTCACAAACCCCAACAAACAAGCCACAGTGGCTGCAACATCTCAGCTGCGCCATCAGAAGTCCACAAGTCCTTGTTACATTATCGCTGTCTTTATCAAATCTCCAAGGGCTTGGATCCCTAACAATGACCCCTCAAGAACAGCAGCAAAGAGACACCTGAGAAAGTACTCACTACACTCATCCTCAGATACACTCTATGACTGCCTGACACTGAGGAAGGATGTCTCCAGGATTGACTATATCACCTGTGATGGGCAAATCCATGACAAGAAATTGATTGCTTCGTAAAGGGGCTAGCTTGGCCTTCTGCAAATGAACTGCGGGATACGTAGAGGTTGGGATTTCTGATGGGCTCTAAGACACCGTTGGATCATCCTCAACTCCGCACATAAACAGAGATACCTAGAGATAATTTGCGAACGGGTACACCTTCCATTACCATTGCTTAGCATTGGGCTATAGTGGCTCCAAATAAAGCACCGAGTAGGGCCAACTAGATCGAAAGTCAAAAAACTGACCCATCAGCACAGTGGTCAGCACAGATCTGTCCAGGGAGCTGAACAAAACTGCATCATATACCATATCAGACACAAAGGGTGCTACCAAAATGAGGAACTGGATATTTTTATTGAAAAGCCCCTGCTGGCTGCCAGCCCGACAGTTTCTGTGATGCCCTCATGTGCGAAGCAAGTAAGAACAAGCATTGGCCAAGACCGAGTCAAAGCCAACAGGTCTCACCTTTGGAGCTATTGGTTTTGACAGTGGGTTTAGCCCTGGTGTAGAGCATCCCTTCTGCTGTGCAGCATGGCTAAAGAACTTAAAGCAGAAAAAAAACTATTGACGCAGATGGTTGTGTCATTTTATAGGCGTGTGCATCATGCATGCGCATATATACAAATTCGCGCAGGTACTTAATTTATTTCGAGTTGGATCGGTAACTAAAATGGGGGGGGAAAACGCCTTGAAGAGGAGCAGAAGCAAAAAAAAGAGGACTTAGGCGGGGAAGCCAAAGAGGCAACTTGTGATTTGGCAAGCAACATGAGGGATGGAAAAAGCATGGCAGAGGAGCACACAGTGAAACAGAGCAACAGTGGCAGTCCCTCCACTAAGGCGGAGGAGCGTCGCCCCACTGCTTACTGAGTGAGCAATAGAAAACAGAACAATAAAATGATAGTAACTTAACATCATTATCATTTTATTTAAATCTACTGGCTCAGTTGTTTGGGGGTGGGAGGGGCTGGCCTGTTTAGAGGCTGGGGGAGGAGTGGTAGGCACTTCTTAGTGCGCATGACATTTTTGCCAGCCATGTCATGTGCACTTTGCATGTGAACTTTGCATGTCCTCCACCCAGGCTACATTACAGCCTGGGTGTAGAACATGCCCAGGGTTCCATTCCCTGTTTGAGCACCAAACCAAGGCACTCAGACAGCATTGTAATTGTCTCAGGGGAGCCTGGGTGCTTCCTGTTTCCACAGAAGCGAGGAAGAGAATGGAGAGGATGGAGGAAAGGCGTCAGCCGGCCGCATCCATGTAAGAGGCTTTAAAAAATATATATTTTGAATTGTCTCCCCCACAGTGGTGTAGCTAGAGCTTCTGGCACCCGGGGCTATCCCTCAGATTGCCGCCCATGGGAGGTAGCGGGGGTGGGGTGGATGCTGGGTAAAAAGAACGGCAGGCACTTGAAAGAGGTCCAAGAGACAAATATCACTGAACAAAACATCTTCATAAGAATTTTAAAAAAATGTCTAAACCACTTGAATAATAAACAGGTACTGGGAGTTTTATGGCAGGCAGCCAGAAGTATAGCACCTCAAGCTAAACAAGAGAAAAAAATATTAAAAGCAGCAAGTGAGATAAAATCTAAGAACCAACCCACAAGAAGGATGGTATATCCTTGGTTTTCCCCCGCATTGTTTTTTTTCCATTCAGAGGCAGATACTTCTTGGAAGGCATGCTGGCCTCCCAGTAAATCTACAAGGGAACCTAATTCCAGGATTTACAGAGGGAGGACGCTAAACTGAGGCACGTCAGATGGGATCCACCATGGTTTCTGGACCAACATTGTGGCAATGAGGTGGATCACAGAAACTCCGCGTTTCCAAATCACGTTGCACAGGTTTTCAAAGAGGCAGAAACTTGTTCCCAGAAATGTCCACAACAACTACATTGAGCAAATTTCCAAGAGACTAACCTTCTGGGAACATGAATACTAGGTTTTGGCATTTTGCATGTCCTCCTATGATCAAAACATTTAGAAAGGGAGTGCCCCTATTTTAGAACGTATCGTGCAGAACCTGTTCACTCAACACCTGTCTGCGGCACTTTGTCATCTTGCTACTTAGTTCATCGCCAGTGTCCAATCGTCTGAGCCTCCCGTGATAGGTCAAGCGAGTGCATCTCTCATTGCTCCAGTGTGGAACAGATGAGTGGTGATATTGGTCTGACTGGTATTATCTTCCCTCAGGTGCCAGACCAGAAGTAAGAAAGGCCAGCCCTACAGTTCTGTGCCCTTCGTACAAGGTCATCTGACTGTCACAAGATCTGCCTTGCACTGAAATGGACTGTGCATGCACCCTGTGAGTGGTGTAGGGTCTGATGGGAGGTGCCTTCTATGTAGAGAACCCTGTGTAGGTGTGATAAATAATGGAGTAATTGTGCCAGAATGGAGCAGAACATAATTTAGCCTTACAGCTAGAGGTTGGATAGTCTAGGGTTAAAGTGCTATGTATTCACAAGGCATACATACCGTCGTACATGAACAATCTTCCTCACTATGAGCTTGGGTTTCTGGAGCGTACCGGATGTCTGAGAGTGCGGTATTACTCAGGTTGAGAACCCGCAGTTCCTCTGACTGAGTAGAATGTCGCAGCAAAGTGTTTACTTATATCACCAAAAACAGTACCATTGGAGCATGCTTTCCTAGGAAATGCAATTTAGGACTGAAGTTCATTTCTGGGGAACAGCTACCCCACCAATCATCTAAGACATACCTAACAGGACGACTGCTGTGTGCAGGCAACGCAGTCAACTCCTTGTCTTGGCACGAAGGCTCTGATGACCCGCAAGTTTGTGAGACACTTTGCACGCAGATCAGTTGTCCATTTGTTTGACCCAATTATTTAGGGAGTGTTGACCCATCGACTCATAAACCCCAACAAACAAGCCACAGTGGCTGTAACATCTCAGCTGCACCATCAGAAGTCCACAAGTCCTTGTAACATTATCGCTGTGTTTATCAAATCTCCAAGGGATTGGATCCCTTGCAATGACCCCTCAAGAACAGCAGCAAAGAGACACCTGAGAAAGTACTCACTACACTCATCCTCAGATACACTCTATGACTGCCTGACACTGAGGAAGGATGTCTCCAGGATTAACTATATCACCATGGCAAGAAATTGATTGCTTCGTAAAGGGGCTAGCTTGGCCTTCTGCAAATCAACTGCGGGATACGTAGAGGTTGGGCTTTCTGATGGGCTCTAAGACACAGTTGGATCATCCTCAACTCCGCCCATAAACAGAGATGCCTAGAGATAATTTGCGAACGGGTACACCTTCCATTACCATTTCTTAGCATTGGGCTATAGTGGCTCCAAATAAAGCACCGAGTAGGGCCAACTAGATCGAAAGTCAAAAAACTGACCCATCAGCGCAGTGGTCAGCACAGATCTGTCCAGGGACCTGAACAAAACTGCATCATATACCATATCAGACACAAAGGGTGCTACCAAAATGAGGAACTGGATATTTTTATTGAAAAGCCCCTGCTGGCTGCCAGGCCGACAGTTTCTGTGCTGCCCTCATGTGCGAAGCAAGTAAGAACAAGCATTGGCCAAGACCGAGTCAAAGCCAACAGGTCTCACCTTTGGAGCTATTGGTTTTGACAGTGGGTTTAGTCCTGGTGTAGAGCATCCCTTCTGCTGTGCAGCATGGCTAAAGAATTTAAAGCAGAAAAAAACCTATTGACGCAGATAGTTGTGTCATTTTGTAGGCGTGTGCATCATGCATGCGCATATCTACAAATTGGCGCCGGTACCTAATTTATTTCGAGTTGGATTGGTAACTAAAATGGGGGAAAAACACCTTGAAGAAGAGCAGAAGCAAAAAAAAGAGGACTTGGGCGGGGAAGCCAAAGAGGCAACTTGTGATTTGGCAAGCAACATGAGGGATGGAAAAAGCATGGCAGAGGAGCACACAGTGAAACAGAGCAACAGTGGCAGTCCCTCCACTAAGGCGGAGGAGCGTCGCCCCACTGCTTACTGAGTGAACAATAAAAAAATAAAATGATAATAACTTAACGTCATTATCATTTTTATTTAAATCTACTGGCTCAGTTGTTTGGGGCGGGAGGGGCTGGCCTGCTTAGAGGCTGGGGAAGGAGTAGTAGGCACTTCTTAGTGCGCATGACATTTTTGCCAGCCATTTCATGTGCACTTTGCATGTGCACTTTGCATGTTCTCCGCCCAGGCTACATTAAAGCCTGGGTGGAGAACATGCCCAGGGTTCCATTCCCTGTTTGAGCACCAAACCAAGGCACTCAGACAGCATTGTAATTGGCTCAGGGGAGCCTGGGTTCTTCCTGTTTCCACAGAAGCGAGGAAGAGAATGGAGAGGATGGAGGAAAGGCGTCAGCCGGCCGCATCCATGTAAGAGGCTTTAAAAAATATATATTTTGAATTGCCTCCCCTACAGTGGTGTAGCTAGAGCTTCTGGCACTGGGGGCTATCCCTCAGATTGCCGCCCGTGGCAGGTAGCGGGGCTGGGGTGGATGCTGGGTAAAAAAAAACGGCCGGCACTTGAAAGAGGTCCAAGAGACACGGTATAACCGCTAATAGTTACCTCGATCATGCAAGTTACATGCACATACATGCACATACATGAGACAGACCAAGGCTACACAGTTGAATACACCGGCAGTACAAAGTCATACAATTGATGGAAGGAATGCAGAACAAATCAAAACATTCACCCCCAGTCAAGAGATCTGGGTTAAATCCATCATTCTTTTGCTCACCATGCCACCCCAGTTTAGAATTGGTCATATGCAAAGCAAGACTGATTTGCATATGGCTGGGTTCAAACTGGAATGGCACAGGGAGCAGAAAAATGACGGTTTAGACCCAGATCTCTGTACTGGGGTGAATGTATGACATTGTTCTGTATTCTGTCCATCAATTGTTCTTTTTGCAATAATAATTTATAAGTACAGAGGTATCAAGGTTGACTTGTTTGCAACCTCTAGCATATTTAACCTAAAATATGACCAGAGTACTATATGCGGTGGCAATGTGTTGGTCTGAATAGATGTTATTACACCTTAAACGTATACCTCCTTGGGCGGAGATCTCAGCACATAAAACGGAGAAGTAGTACAGGTCTCCACACATAGGTTTGTGAATTGCATTTTGTAGTATGAGAGTAGTACTACTGTACTGATTCTAAAGGTTCTACTAAATGCAGTTTCTGAATTGTGCTCGAACAGTCTCTGATGTCTTGCCAATTTGCCACTGCGGAGAGAGGCCATATTGGGTTTAGCTGGTTTCTCCTTTTATAGTTGCTGCGCTAGCAATCACTAATAGTGTGGGTGATATGTAGAAAAGTGGAATTCAACTACAGGTAAAAAATCCTGATGAACATGATTGTCAGTTCCATTGAGAAGGAGTCATGCAGCAGCAAAACCTACATGAATTCAGGATGATCCATGAGTATCTCGTCTCTGCAGGTCATTGGAAATCCTTGGATTTAAATGTAATCTGATTGGCTAGTATATCGCCCTGAAGGACAAATATTAAATAGTTTCATTCCAGTTTTTCTCCGTGTTGAGGGGTTTTAATGCTCTGTTGAGCGATTTTGGTCAAGGGTGGCTGGGCGTGTCTTTTAGCGTTAACATTTCTGCCGACAATAAAGATGTTCTAGTGGGACCTATAATTTTTGAAAGAAGGTGGTTCCATGATTGTTCTATAACATATGCTCTCTCCATTGAAAATCCCATACAATTCTATTTTGCCAGTTCTGACCCAGTCTAGGGGAATCTTATGATTATTTGTAATTAGCACATAGTAAGAATTTCCCCAAAAATTAAATGTAGGTCCCTAATTGGGGAAGACGTGGAATGTGACATCTTGCCTCAGCTGTTTTTTCTTTTTTAGGTACAGTATAGTGACACTTCAGTAGCTCTTGTGAAGAAAGGTTTAAGATGGTGGTCTAGGGCAGATGAGGTGGCTGACTGGTTAAGGCGGTGTACTGCTAGTCCATTGTGCTCTGCAGTTGTGGGTTTGAATCCTTAGTTGGAAAGCTATCAGACTCTCTTTTGAAGGTCGGCATTTCTCGTAGTACAATTACACTCTCTTTCAAGACACAGCCATAATCCACTAGAAGGGCCCATCTGATTATTCCATTTTGGCATTTATGTCAAATAAAGTTAAGTAATTTGTGCTTAATAGAAATTAGATCTTTCATAGAGTGTCCAGAGGATTGCCTTTCTCTCACTCCTGGTCTTCTAACCAGTTTGGATATTTATACTAATAAGAAAGCAGCTCTTACTCCTAAAGTTTCAGCCGTCTCAAGTGTATGACTGTTCACAAATGTCTGCCCCAAAGAGACAGATCACTTCTAATAAGTGCTTTCTCTATCTGTCACTGATTGCGGACATACTAACTAGAGCTATCGTGGTGTCATAAATGTGAAAACTCTTATGTTCTCATATACAAATGGAGTTTTTCCTACTTCCAAGAAAAGTGCCTTAGCATGCTCTTCAATTTGTGCACGCATGTAGACATTCATATGCAACTGCGTTTCCATACAAAGACTCAAAATCATAGATATCTTCATATCGCAGTAAAAATAGATGTTGCGATTTACATACTGCTGGCAGACTGGCCTTATAGCTTAGTGGCAGAGCACTGGTCTTGTAAACCAGGGGTCCTGAGTTCAAGCCTCATCAGGGCCTTTTCATATGTGTGTTTCTGTATGTTGTTTTTAAGTCATTCTTTCTAGGAGTCACACCTTGCTTTAAGTTTGATTATTGCCCCCAAAATAGTGCCGCCTGGGGCGGACCACCTCCACCGACCCACCCGCCCGTCCCCCCATCTGACTTCCCCACCCCAACAAGCATTCCATAGCAGCCGCTAATACAGAGCAACACAGAGACGTGGGGGTTGGGTGTGGAAGGCGGGAAGAGGGAAGCGGGAGCCCAGATGCACACGCTAGACAGAGCAACATGGAGACTGGGAGTATAACACACAGCAAGGCAGAGGAACACAGAGAGGGGGAAGCAGAGAAGCACACAGAGAGACGGAGCAACACAGAGACAGAGGGGCAGAGAAACACACAAGGGAGATAAAAGCTGCACACAAAAAAGCAGAGTAAGGACACAGTAATGCTTGAGTGCCCCAGCGGAGGGACAAGCTCACGCTGGGGTAGTAAATCACACACAAGCCATCAAATAAGCAGCCAAATGTGAGAGACAATGAGACCAATTAATAGTAAACAATGGGTGAGCAGTAAGCTGACTGTAAGATAACAAAATGTCTTGCAACAGACAGCACATGCGATGTCTTGAGGTAAGACCAAAAAAGCACTAAAACTTGCAGTAAAAACATTGAGGGACTTATTTACAAGCCTCTTGCGCCGTCGGTATGTCACATTTTCCTATATTAAAAGTGACGCACCGACAGCGCAAGGGGCTTGTAAATAAGCCCCAGAGGGTACAGGGAACAGAGGTTTGGCACAATCACCTCCGGCAAAGAGAATGTAGCTGAACTATCTAATCCTAAGGAAATATTAGAGCACGCTTGCACAATATAAAATCAAATAATGAATGGAATAGAAATGTGAATCAAGCAACTGCCCTTAGTGATTTTATTGTATTGTAGACTTTATACAGCGCTTATTAGCCCTATATGAGGTGCCAAAACATTTGCACACAGGGGTAGCAAACTGCACCCTGTAGAGTGTGTGATTAGAAGAGTGTTGTGTGTTGGTGTAAGCTTATAAAGAAAGTACTTTGGTGGCAAGCGGACTGACCAGAGAGGCGCTCTTATCTTGTCTCACATTATAGCGCCTAATAATGTGCTGGTGGGAAGAAGTGTGAGAGAGAAAGAAAGTCCGCACAGTTTACATTGATTTGACCCTTCCTGCACTTTTAAAGCAACCAGGGTTTATACACTATGCAGGGCCCATCCAAAAGTAAACTACCACTGGAGCACTATTAAGCAAGCAGTATGTTGGTTATCAATTGTTTGGGGGACGGGGACAGGGGGATTGAGGGACTTCAACATACAGGCAGCTAAATCCCATCACCCTAGCCATAGGGTCAGCGGGGTCTGAAAGGGAGGTGATCATGGAAGGCAGAGACTTTAAATGGCACCAGAGCACATACACTGTCAGATGAGTAAAAGAATTCCAGAAGGGCTAAATAGGAGTTGGAGCAGGAAAGGAATGTGAGAGTAAAAAGAGTAGCCATGCAGCGTGTAAAGCAGGGGCAGTGCCTACTGCTGAACAAAGACACCCAAGTGAGGGAAGAGGTGGGGGAGCTATCAAGTCTTGTAAGCTGACCAGAAGCTACAAAATCATTAAAGATACAAGCTTAACCTACTCTTTAAGGGCCAGGAGATGCCAAGTGTTTGAGTGGGGGTTCAAACCCCAAGCCCGTCTTCAAGCTCCCGAAGGTAGACTGGCACCAGTCAGGCCAGCCCTAGTAGTGTCATAGCTCAGGCCTCAACCAGACTGGCACCCTGCACATGTGAGGACCACTGGCGTAACGAAAAGTGAGGGGGCCTCCCTGCACGGTACTTAGGGGGGCCCCCTCCAGGCTCAATCAGGAGCTCTCCCGGCCAGAGTTCAGTGCCGAGGAGGCCCCTTGGAGCTAAGGGCCCCCCCGCACCGCGTGGGCTGGGGGGCCTGTGTTACGCCCCTGGTGAGGACATACAAAGGTGAGACAAGGCTGAAAGAACACAAATGGGATACCTTTGCACCCGCAGACCTCCATAAGAGCCAAATATATTCCTTTTAGATCCAGAGGACCTTTCTCTTTCCCTAGTTTGTGCAAGGAGGCATCCTTATGCCCTTTTAGAATTCCCTCCCAGGGTGTTTCAACTTTCGCTATCAATAAGAAATTACATCTTGTGGGAATAAAAAGAAACAGTGGATTGAAAAGGGGCTCACTGTGCTCCCAAAGTGGTTCTCAAGCTAGAACCGGGGTTGTAACTCTAAGGGTCCTTTTGGGGTGTGAAACACCCTAAAAATGTATTCTGTATTAAATAGTTGGGTCCGAGTGCTTTCAGTCGGGTAATGTGAAGTGTCTGTCGGATTTCACCTGGGATTTTTCAATGGCCCACTGACAAAAACATACACACTCTTTATGGTCTGTGTTTTGAAGGCCTTAAAAATGTTGATTAGTTTGAAAAATATTGCGTTTTAAGTGCCCTTAACTATCCTCTCTTCCCGCTACCCCTTAAGCTCCCCCTCATGTCCTGCTTCTCAGATAATGTGTTTTAATAAGATATTTCAGCATGATTTTTGCCCCCCACTCCTCCCAACCTTAGCCCACTCTTTGATGAGTGAGCCTTCGAAAAACACCAGCTTTTAAAGGGCTCCTCAAGTTAACTTTCATTATGGTCAGTTCTGTCGGACCAACTTCCCACTTCCCCTGTCCTCAACAACCCAATTAACTCTGCTCTCACCTCTAGCAAGAGGCCTTATATGCAGACAGCATCATCTGAGGCAGGTGTCATTTTTCTGTTCTAGAGAAAGCCTGAATCACCCTTTCTGAAAGTAGGTTCCAGCCAGCAAAGTGGTTTGTTCAGAGGTGGCGAGAAGGAGAATTTGTACAGGGAGAGCAGAGTGAGAGTCAAAGAACGAGCCGAGCCATTGAAAGATGGGGAGCATATTTACAAGCCCCTTACGCAACCGGTGCGTCACTTTCCTGTAAATAAGCCCCTGAATGTTTAAATGATACAACAGATGTCAAGTAAAATTATGATAAAGACGCTTCAAAATAAAAATAAAAAGTTATTTCTTGGAATTTGTGTTTCACTAAAGTGCGTTTGATTATATCACTGAGTTGACATTGGATAAAAGTATTAGTTTTTAAACCTGAACTTTTCCCCACTAATGATGGATGCCCTGGCAACACTGATATGAGCAAGCGAGGCAAGTCTTTTGTAAAGCACACTTCATATATGGCCACAATTGTTAAATGTGGGGCAACATTATTGTCTATTAAACCATATGTACGTGAGACGTTTATGCAGCACACACCCTGAACATCTTCAAGGTGGTCTCAAATTTGACTCGCAATTAAAATGGGGCACAGTGAAGTGAAGTGCTTTGTGTACAATCAAGCAGGTTAGTTATGTTTCCTGGTTACACGTTGTCAGTGCTTAATTTGAGTCGGTGGTTGCTTGTTAAGGCTTCTGGCTATTATTTTTGGGGACAAGCAGTTATTTTTCTTCATCAGATATTGACCACGAAGAAGAGAGAGAAAAACTAATGGTAAAGAAGGGGGGAGACGAAGATAAAAAAATGTCCACAAAGGGAGAAAGTAGGAACCGGAAACGGTGACATAATTGGACAGCAGTGTCTGGTAGTGGATTAAAGAGGCAGAAACATAGACGTTTTAGGGCATGGGCGCAATGGGCTCTTACCCAGGGACCCAGCCTTTAAGGAGGTTCACAGATAGAGCCAGCTGTGTTCAGCAGACAGTCCTGTCCTTGAATGATTCTTAAACATACATTATTTTAACTACCGTTTCCTTTAAAGTATTTTCAATACAGGTAATGTGTGGAAGTTTAATTCAAACATTTTGCAGAAAAATGTTTTTATTCATATTTTTCAACACCATGCAACATCCATAAAAAAGTTAGTTTCAAATCAAACCGGACCTCAAATATGAGAAATGGGAGGGGGGTCACAGAGATTATTGCAATAATATTAGCGAACAGCTGCTGTATTTCACTCACTTTTGAAAGCATGTGATACAAACCTTGAATATTAGGTGGAAAAACACTTGGAATTCAGCCGCGGCCCGTGGAGGGAGTTCCGTAGGGCAGGAAAGCGGGGCTGGGGAGGGGCAGGGTGGGGGGTGCTAAACACCGGAATATGGATAATTGGATGTAAGTAAACAATTAAATAAATAAAACAAGTTTCGAATTTAATGACTAAAACTAATTTTGTAGCGCGCACTGCATCATATTTTGCGACGCAGGGCGCGCTACGAAATTTGTTTTATTCATTAAATTGTTTACTTACCTCCAATTATCCATATTCCGATATTTAGAACCCCCCACCCTACCTTCCTGCCCCACGGAACTCCCTCCACGGGCCGTGGCTGTTGGAATTTGGACCAGTGCGGATCAGTGTGCTTTTGCGCTGTCAGTGACCCCACCTGAGAGGGCATGAAAGAGATTGGAAAAAACAATGGTCCTAAGCGAACAGTAAGATTTCAAAAAGAATTGAATATAGACCATGATAGGTTGCTATATAAATCCAATGCCCAGCCGGACAAGGAGTTTAATTCATACAATGTTTTGAGAATAAATCAAAGGATGAACGAAAACAAACATTTATAGTGGGGCACAGTCCTGTACCCTGCAACGAGGGGGAAGTGCAGGGGAATGGAGTAACTATTCGCACAATTTTGACAAACAACAAATACAGGCAAAGACTGGGAGCAATGGCAACTTGCATTCAAGGACAAAATACAGCAAGTTTAGCCAAGATAGTGGCCAAAACAATTAGACACAATGGATATTTGTGGCACTATTTAGAAAAGTCGACGTTTCGATCCCAAGCTCATTAATTAACGGGATCATCATCAGGACTAGAACATAACATTTGCCTGGTTTATGTGATTAGCGCCTGTTAGGGTAAAAAACAGGGAAACAAAAGAAAGTAACCTATAAGAATAACTGAAAACATTTAAGAAGTACAGTAAGTCAGCAAGTAAGTATTAACAGCATACAGTAGTCGGATTTGAACGATCACGTGGAGGAAATATACTGTTGTAATTGATGTGAGGGTGATTGTCCATTATTGTTACAGAGTTTATAGAGGTGAAAGTGATACCCGGCTCAGAGAACTATCATTCAACATGCCAATGTACGAGATCAAAATTATGCAGACAACATATTTTTATGCAGACTTAGGTGTGCTACTGGTGCCGTGAAGGTATTTATTCGGCGCGTAAGGAGCACAGTCGTGGTAGAGACCGAGCAGTGAAATAATGGCAAAAAATGTGTGCGAAACTAGACTGATCGCTCAATCAGCATGATTAGGAGAAGTTGCCGGGTGTAAAGTGGCAATGAGCTGTGAGTGACAATTTTGGTCAATATTGTGAGGTAAAACCTAGTTTGTGCGGCGCATGAAAAGGGTGAACATGAGGTGTGGGCTTACCAAGGATATGAACGTGAGGAAACCACGTAAATCAGTTGGTGGTGATATTGCCGGAGTGGGGGGACAGTAACGATCATGGCAGACTACAATAAACCGCTGAAAAGAAGTAGCAACAGCCAATTAATAATAGATGAATGAATGAATGAAGTGGGATTTACACATGCGCGACTTAGCCCAATGGGCGTCAAGGCGCCTAGCTCAAAACTAGCTGAAACACCAGGTGGGTAGAGCTTACTGATACGCTTTAATAAAGCACCAAGTTTTCAGGGCTTTCCTAAAAAGATCCAGTGTAGGTTGTGATTTAATCTCCAGGGGAAGTAAGTTCCATAGTTGGGGTGCCAAGATGGAAAAGGCCTTACTACCCCATCTAACCTTCCTGGAGCGTGGAACTACCAGTTGGTTAAGCTCCGAGGAGCGTAGACATCTCCTCGGAACATATCGAGTAAGCAAAGATCCAAGCGCATCAGCTGGGCCAAGTGGGGGATGTGACTTGGGGTGGTGAGGTGGTGAGGTGGTGATGAACCTAGGGCGCATACCTCAAGAGACTGGGTTAGTCGTACTGGCCGGTGGAGTGGGAGGCTCCTAGCCAGGGGTGGCTAATAGGCCGTTGCGGTGTGGAGGTTGGTCCGCCCGCCGTTGTCCTTAACTTTGGTCGTTAGGTTGCTATGTTGGATTGAGTACGAGCTGGGTAGATAAAGGTTCGATTTAGCCAATACGGAGGGAAGGAGTCAGGTGCGGCAGGTAGCAGCAGGGCAGTGGCCCGTTGTTAAATCTTACCTTGAAATACGCAATGGTATTCTCTGTGTAACCAGCCACGATGTGCTGTGTGGTGCCCAGCGCAAAGGTATAAAGGTATCAGATCAGGAAAGGACGGAGGAGAAAAGAAAGGAAGGAATAAAGGCATCAGGGAAGGAGAAGAGAGGAAAATGGAGGGATGGGGGAGAATGAATGAAGGAAGGGAGAGAGTGAAGGACACTAATAAGGAAAGACGGAAGAAGGGTGGGAGGGAAAGAAGGCCCAGGTAGTAAGGAAAGAATAATGATGTGCATGGGTAGATAGATGGATTGATGGACAGATGATACAGAGGATGGATGAATGGGAAGGATGAATGGGTTTGAAGGGGAAGGAATCAATCAATCAATCATGACATTTGTAAAGCGCGCTACATACCCGTGAGGGTCTCAAGGCGCTGGGGGTGAGCGGTGTTGTTAGTGACCGAAGAGCCAGGTCTTGAGGAGTATCCTGAAGGCCGGTAGGTCTTGGGTCTGCCGTAGGTTGGTGGGGAGGGAGTTCCATGTTTTGGCGGCGAGGTGGGAGAAGGATCTGCCGGTGGGGGAGTAGAAGTTGAGTCGTCTGTTGAGGTATGCTGGGCCGGTCTTGTGGAGAGCTTTGTGTGCGTGGATGAGGAGTTTGAAGGTTATCCTCTTGTTGATGGGGAGCCAATGCAGGTCTCTCAGGTGGGGTGAGATGTGGCTGCGGCGTGGAGCCGAGGATGAGGACCTCCGTCTTGTCCGAGTTTAGCTTCAGTCGGCTGTTCCTCATCCATTCAGCGATGGCCTTTATTCCTTCGTGGAGTTTGGTTTTGGCAGTGTGAGGGTCTGTGGTGAGGGAGATGATCAGCTGGGTGTCGTCGGCGTAGGAGATGATGTTGAGGTTGTGCTGTTGGGCGACGTGGGCGAGGGGTGCCATTTAGATGTTGAACAGCGTCGGACTGAGGGAGGGTCTCTGTGGTACGCCGCAGATGATTTCGGTGGCCATGGAGAGGAAGTGGGGGAGGCGGACACTCTGTGTTCTGCCGGGGAGGAAGGATGTGGTCCAGTCTAGGGCATTCTCTTGGATCCCGGCGTCGTGTAGGCGTGTTCCTAGTGTGCGGAGGCAGACCGGGAAATTGAGTCGTCTGTTGAGGTATGCTGGGCCGGTCTTGTGGAGAGCTTTGTGTGCATGGATGAGGAGTTTGAAGGTTATCCTCTTGTTGACGGGGAGCCAGTGCAGGTCTCTCAGGTGGGGTGCGATGTGGCTGCGGTGGGGGATGTTGAGGATCAGACGTGCCGAGGTGTTCTGGATGCGTTGCGATCGTCTCAGGAGCTTGGTCGACGTTCCTGCGTAGAGGGTGTTTCCGTAGTCCAGCCTGCTGGTGACTAGGGCCTGGGTGACTGTTCTTCTCGTCTCAGTGGGGATCCACTTGAAGATCCTGCGGATCATTCGGAGGGTGTTGAAGCAGGATGAGGAGACGGCTTTGACCTGTTTAGTCATGGAGAGGGCGGAGTCGAGGATGACCCCCAGGTTGCGTGCGTGGTCGGTGGGTGTCGGGGCTGTTCCTAGGGTTGTCGGCCACCAGGAGTCGTCCCAGGCTGAAGGGGTGGAGCCGAGGATGAGGACCTCCGTCCTGTCCGAGTTTAGCTTCAGTCGGCTCTTCCTCATCCATTCAGCGATGGCCTTCATTCCTTCATGGAGTTTAGTTTTGGCGGTATGAGGGTATCTGGTGAGGGAGATGATCAGCTGGGTGTCGTCGGCGTAGGAGATGATGTTGAGGTTGTGCTGTTGGGCGACGTGGGTGAGGGGTGCCATGTAGATGTTGAACAGCGTCGGGCTGAGGGAGGGTCTCTGTGGTACGCCGCAGATGATTTCGGTGGCCATGGAGAGGAAGTGGGCGAGGCGGACACTCTGTGTTCTGCCGGGGAGGAAGGATGTGGTCCAGTCTAGGGCATTCTCTTGGATCCCGGCGTCGTGTAGGCGTGTTCCTAGTGTGCGGAGGCAGACCGGGAAATTGAGTCGTCTGTTGAGGTATGCTGGGCCGGTCTTGTGGAGAGCTTTGTGTGCATGGATGAGGAGTTTGAAGGTTATCCTCTTGTTGACGGGGAGCCAGTGCAGGTCTCTCAGGTGGGGTGCGATGTGGCTGCGGTGGGGGATGTTGAGGATCAGACGTGCCGAGGTGTTCTGGATGCGTTGCGATCGTCTCAGGAGCTTGGTCGACGTTCCTGCGTAGAGGGTGTTTCCGTAGTCCAGCCTGCTGGTGACTAGGGCCTGGGTGACTGTTCTTCTCGTCTCAGTGGGGATCCACTTGAAGATCCTGCGGATCATTCGGAGGGTGTTGAAGCAGGATGAGGAGACGGCTTTGACCTGTCATGGAGAGGGTGGAGTCGAGGATGACCCCCAGGTTGCGTGCGTGGTCGGTGGGTGTCGGGGCTGTTCCTAGGGTTGTCGGCCACCAGGAGTCGTCCCAGGCTGAAGGGGTGGAGCCGAGGATGAGGACCTCCGTCCTGTCCGAGTTTAGTTTCAGTCGGCTCTTCCTCATCCATTCAGCGATGGCCTTCATTCCTTCATGGAGTTTGGTTTTGGCGGTATGAGGGTATCTGGTGAGGGAGATGATCAGATGGGTGTCATCGGCGTAGGAGATGATGTTGAGGTCGTGTTGTTGGGCGACGTGGGTGAGGGGTGCCATGTAGATGTTGAACAGTGTCGGGCTGAGGGAGGATCTCTGGGGTACACCGCAGATGATTTCGGTGGCCATGGAGCAGAAGTGGGGGAGGCGGACACTCTGTGTTCTGCCGGGGAGGAAGGATGTGGTCCAGTCTAGGGCCTTCTCTTGGATCCCGGTGTCGTGTAGGCGTGTTCATAGTGTGCGGTGGCAGACCGTGTCGAAGGCCGCTGACAGGTCCAGGAGGATGAGGGCTGCTGTTTCTCCATTGCCAATCAGGGTCCTGATGTCTTTGGTGGCGGCGAGGAGGGCGGTTTTGGTGCTGTGGTTGCTGCGGAACCTGGATTGGGACGGGTCCAGGATGCTGTTCTCCTCGAGGAAGCGGGTCAGCTGTTTGTTGACAATTTTCTCAGTGTCCTTCGCCGGGAACGGGAGCAGGGAGATGGGTCGGAAGTTCTTGAGGTCCCTGGGGTCCGCCTTGGGTTTCTTGAGTATGGCGTTGATCTCGGCATGATTCCAGCTTTCCGGGAAGGTTGCTGTCTTGAAGGAGATGTTGATTACTGTCTGGAGATGGGGTGCGATGGCTGTGCTGGCTTTGTTGATGATGTGGTGGGGGCATGGGTCCAGAGTGGATGGTGTTCATGATCTCCCTGGTGTCCTCACTGTTGATGCTGGTCCATGAGAGCAGGTGGCTGGTGCAGGTGGTGGTGGTGGGGGTGATGGTTGTTGGGGTGGTCGTAGCGTTGAAGCTGTCGTGGATGATGGCAATCTTTTGGTGGAAGAAGGTGGCCAGGGCGTCGCACAGGTCTTGCGAAGGTGGAATGTCGTTGGTGTTGGAGCTGGGGTTGGAGAGTTCCTTCACGATGTTGAAGAGCTCCTTGCTGTTGTGTGCGTTGTTATCCAGACGGTCTTTGAATGAGACCCTCTTGGCGGTTCTGATGAGTTGATGGTGTCTGCGAGTGGCGTTCTTGTGGGCTGCGCAGCTGTCCGGTATTCGTTCGTGGAGCCATTTCTTCTCCAGTTTTCAGCATGTTCGTTTGGAGACCTGGAGGTCTTCGGTGAACCAGGCGGCTTTCTTGTTGGTGTGGCTGTTGGGGGGTGTCTTGAGCGGGGCGAGGGTGTTGGCGCGGTCGTTGATACATTCTCTGAGGTTGTGGGCGGCGGTGTCGTTGTCGATGGGGTCGGTGGGTGGGCTCTGGGCAAGGGTAGAGGTTAGCTGGTCTTCTGTGACCTTGCTCCAGCAGCGTCGAGGCATCTGTTTGGTGCGTTGGTGCATTGTGGGCTTCCTCAAGGTGAAGTGGATGCAGTGGTGGTCGGTCCAGTGGGGTTCAGTTGTGTGGTTGAAGGAGACATGGGGGCTTGCGGTGAAGATGGGGTCCAGTGTGTGGCTGGCAGCGTGTGTTGGCGCTGTCACGAGCTGTCTGAGTCCGAGGTTGGCGAGGTTGTCGATCAGGGTGGTGGAGTTGGTGTCATTGTTGTTCTCGAGGTGGAAGTTCAGGTCGCCGAGGAGGATGTAGTCTATGGAGGCGAGGGCGTGTGTGACTGTGCTGATGAAGTCGGCGATCAATCAATCAATCAATCAATCAGTGAACTTGTAAAGCGCACTACTTACCGCGAGGGTCTCAAGGCGCTGAGGGGGGGGGGGTGCTGCTGCTACTGCTCGTAGAGCCAGGTCTTGAGGAGCTCTCTGAAGGTGAGTAGATCTTGGGTCTGCCGCAGATGGGTGGGGAGGGTGTTCCAGATCTAGGAGGCGAGGAAGGAGAAGAATCTGCCGCCGGCAGTTGTTCGTCGGATGCGCGGGACGGCGGCAAGGGCGAGGCTGGTGGAGCGGAGCTGGCGGGCGGGGTGTAGAAGTTGAGTCTGGTGTTCAGGTAGGCTGGTCCGGTGTTGTGGAGTGCTTTGTGTGCGTGGGTGAGGAGCTTTAAGGTGATCCAGTGCAGGTCCCTCAGGTGGGAGGTGATGTGGCTGCGGCAGGGGATGTTGAGGATCAGTCGGGCGGAGGCGTTTTGGATGCGTTGTAGTCATCGCAAGTGTTTGCCCGGGATTTCTGCGTAGAGTGCGTTGTCGTAGTCCAGCCTGCTACTGACGAGGGCTTGGGTAACCGTTCTTCTGGTTTCGGTCGGGATCCACTTGTAGATCCTGCGAAGCATGCGTAGGGTGTTGTACCTGGAGGAGGAGACGGCGTTGACCTGCTTTGACATGGAGAGTGAGGAGTCGAGGATGAATCCTAGGTTGCGTGCGTGGTCCGTGGGTGTTGGAGCTGTTCCCAGTGCGGTCGGCCATCAGGAGTCGTCCCACGGAGAGGGGGTGGGGCCGAGGATGAGGACTTCCGTCTTGTCCGAGTTCAGCTTCAGGCGGCTTTTCCTCATCCAGTCGGCGACGGCCTTCATTCCCTCGTGGTGGCTGGTTTTGGCCGTGTGTGGGTCATTTGTGAGGGAAAGGATGAGCTGGGTGTCGTCAGCTTAGGAGATAATGTTCAGGTCATGCTGGCGGGCCACTTGTGCGAGGGGGGCCATGTAGACGTTGAACAGGGTCGGCCTGAGGTATGAGCCCTGAGGTACTCCGCAGATGATGTCAATGGCTCTGGATCGGAAGGGTGGGAGGTGGACTCATTAGGTTCTATCAGAGAGGAAGGACGTGGTCCAGTCCAGGGCCTTCTTCTGGATTCAGGCTTCTTGGAGGTGTGTTCTTAGTGTGCGGTGGCAGACCGTGTCGAAGGGGGCTGACAGGTCTAGGAGGATGAGGGCTGAAGTTTCGCCGTTGTCTAGTTGCCGCCTGATGTCGTCTATGGCGGCGATGAGGGCTGTCTCGGTGCTGTGTTTTCATCTGAATCCGGACTGGGAAGGGTCTAGTATGTTGTTGTCTTCGGGGTGACGGGTCAGCTGTATGTTGGCGATTTTCTTGATGACCTTCGCCGGGAAGGGGAGCAGGGAGATGGGCCAGAAGTTCTGGAGGTCTTTGGGTCCGCCTTGGGCTTCTTGAGGAGGGCGTTGATTTTGGCGTGCTTCCAGCTTTCCAGGAATGTCGGTGTGTCGAAGGAGATGTTGATAATCTTCCGTATTTGGGGTGCGATGGTTGCATCAGCTTTGTTGAAAACGTGGTGTGGGCAGGGGTCTGACGGACATCCTGAGTGGATGGAGTTCATGACCTTGCGTGTCTCGTCGTCGTTGATATGGGTCCAAGAGGTCAGCTGGTTGGTGCTGGTGGGGGTCGGGGTGGGGTCTGTTGTGGTCAGGGCGGGTGATGTGTTGAAGCTGTCGTGGATGTCGGTGATCTTGCAATGGAAGAAGTTGGCCAGTGAGTCGCACAGATCTTGCGAGGGCGGGATGTCGTTGGTGTTGGCGCTGGGGTTGGAGAATTCCTTAACTATGTTGAAAAGCTCTTTGCTGTTGTGTGCGTTGTTGTCCAGGCGGGTTTTGAGGGAAGATCTCTTGGCTGATCTGATGAGGTGGTGATGTCTGCGGGTGGTGTCCTTGTGGGCTGCGTGGCTGTTTGGTGTGCGGTCGTGGAGCCACTTCTCCAGCTTCCGGCATGTACGCTTGGAGGTCTGGAGTTCTTCGGTGAACCAGGTGGCTTTCTTGCTGGGATGGTTGATGGAGGGTTTCTTGAGCGAGGGTGTTGGCGCAGTCGTCGATCCACTGTCTGAAGTTTCGGGCGGGGGCATCTGTGGCGATGGAGTCGCTGAACTGTGATCGGGGTCCGGGGGGTCTGTAGATAAGGGTTCCTCTGAGGGTGGTGTTGGGGTCGGTGTGTATCTGGAAGTGCATGTGTTCGGCGGTGCTGGGTTGTCGTCGGTGTCGGTTGAGACTCTGATGGTGTTCCTGTGGACGATGGCGATTCCTCCTCCTACGCCATTGGTGCGGTCCATGTGGGTGATCTTGTAGCCTTCCGGGATGGCTATGGCGATGTCACGAGCTGAGGTGGGATTCAGCCAGGTATCCGTCAGGAAGGTGACATAATTAGTATGCGAGACAGACCATCCTTGTGAGTTCTTTAACCAGCTATCTAGCGCCATTCGTCGGTTCAATCGATCTAACCTTCACTTTTCCTACATTTTCCTGTATCAGGGCGGGAGCACTGCCCATCTCCAATCAGAGCACAAACACACTGGATTTCTCTGGGGCAATAACAAGGGTCCCTTTCACCGAGCCAGTACCAATAGAAATGGAAGGTAAACGTATTCAGGAGCGTTTACTTTACACAACACAGTCCCCAGTATATCTCTTGGGACGTGATCTCATGGCCAAATTAAATATGGGAATATATTTCAGTGAGAACGACACAATGACTTTCTCCATTCCTGATACACCACCGACCAGAATGATGTCTGTCAAACAAAAATTCCTCAAGTTATACAGTATTTTTCGATCGTAGGCCTGAAGACTGCCCTCTTCAGTGTCCCATTGCACGCTGGCAGCCAGTATTTATTCGCATTTTCATTCTGAAATAGGCAGTTCACATATCAAAGGTTACATCGAAACTACTGTGAGTCCCCCAGAGTGTTCAACAGAGCTGTCAAAGATGATTTATCAAACTTCCAATGTGGCAGCACTCTGCTACAATATGTTGATGACAAATATACTCCTCTGTAGCACCACAGAGCAAGAGTGCCGGCAGGATACAATTGCTCTGCCTTACAGACAGTACAGTCTACTTTGTTGATGGTTCTTCTACCATTGATCAAGAAACAGGGATAAGATACACAGGAGCTGCTGTTGTCAGAGCACAGCAGAATAACTCCTCTGATTCTCTAGACATTGTACAGCAGATAGCATTGCCATCACATTACTCAGCACAAGCAGCAGAGTTAGTGGCACTAATTACAGCCCTCAAACATGGAGCTGATGAAAAGAATTACTGTATATTCTGATTCTGCTTATGTTACCACAACACCACATTCCAGCATCTTGAGATAGAAAAGGCGTGGATTTCTCAACAAAAAAAAGATGGCAGAATAGATTCAGTGACACTGCCAACAGAAATGGCTGTAGTAAAATGTGCTGCACACACAAATGGCCAAGATTTCTTGTCCAGAGGAAATGCCATGGCAGATTGGGCTGCAAAAAGAGCAGCTAGAGGGCCCGACTTATACCATCACTAATATCAGCATAAAATGACTGCGCCCCCATTCTGCTTACCCAAGATGCACCCTCAGCAGTGCAGGAAGGTACACTAAATACAGTTGATGACATAGTGAGTCAAGACTCTCAGATACCCCAGACCCTACACTTCTATACACTGTTCATGATACACAGCAATATGACCTCATTGCACAACTGCACCTCAGAGAGATTTAGGAAAGTTCCCCACCTGAAGAAAAAGAATTGTGGAAGTAGAGGGGAGAACAGCAGGATGTTTTCAGATTTTATTTACCGACAGACAAAGACAGGAAAGACTGTCATGCCACAAGCCCTTTTGCAAATAGCACTCACTCAGTTACACCTTCCTACACATGTTTCTCATGATATCATGTCCACAACTTTGCAGAGTGGTTCATTCCCAATGCATATGAATAAATACAACTCTTTGTTCATCAATGCCTCATTTGTCAACAGTATTCACTTAATCCAGCTATGAAAACAGTTGCATCAACAATACCAAGGCCCAAGGGCCCTCTTAGAGAGCTCCACATTGACTATGTAGACATGATTGACAGGTGCCTGAACTACCGATCAGCCTATCACCCCCAAAGCAATGGTATTTGGGAGCGCCTCAACGGCCTGCTCAAAGCTGAAATAAGTAGGATAAGTGCCACAATTGAAAAGAAATAGCTCTATTGCCTTACCAGTGCTCTGTTTACACTAAGAAAAAGTCCCAGTTCTGATCATTACCTCACACCTCACCAGCTTCTCACTGACAGATCAATGAATATGGTTGTTCTCTCTACCAGACCTAAAGTAGACACTGAAAGGTTTTCTGAGATTTTAAAAGTTGAATTGTTTAATTTTTATGTGCCCTAATGCATGCTTCAAAGTTCCTTTCCATTCAGATATCAAAGACAAAGAACAAGGGTCCTATTTCTGAACTTCTGCCTATCTGCCTTGGGACACACATCTTTGTAAAGGAAGCAGTCCGGAGGTGGAAAGACCCTAAATTCAACGGACACTTTCATTGACCCTTGACCCACAGCTGTCTGAGTAGCCACGTGAGGACCTACCCGGCACCATCCGAGATCTGAACATTGACTGAAAAGAAGGCATCATGTACCCACGGACTATAAAAGAACAAAAGTATGAAGATCGTAGGATGGCCTATGGATTAAGACGCAGCAACAGAACCACCCTCCATGTCAAGTTTTCAGTGAGAAAGATATGTACTATTGCAATTATTTTATTTGTTATGTTTGTAGTTTCAGTAGCCGTATTCCACTGGTTAGCAGTGCAATTAGAGAAAGAAAAAAGAGCTACTAGCAATATTAAATCTGTCACGACCACAGGGCACCCCATGTCCGAGACACTTCCTGGTAACAAGCAAACTGGGATAAGCGCCAGCAGCAGCTATGACACCTATGCACCACCTACCCTAACACCTTCCGCATCTCCTGCCGATCCCACAGAATGGGACATGGTACTTGATATCACCTTGAATCCCCCAGTACTAGGTACTCCTAAATGTTCCCGTCAAAATAAACGAAGTGTCAGCGATAAAATGGGTCACGAGAAAGTGCCAATCAGACATACATCATGTACCCAACGTAAGGAAGAACAGGCTTTGCACATTTCAGACTGGGTCAGTAATCTCCAAAACACAGTTGTTTACACCTTCGACCAGCACTCTATGCCTGATTTCCACTCCCAGCGCCCTAGTGAGAGAGCAGAGGATAATGAGATTCACAACGTTCTATTAGACAACATGTGGTACAGAGACATGAGGGAGGTTGGAAGAAAGGTCACAAATGAGTCCTGCTTTGTATGTTCACACATTCCTCACTCTGTAGGCGCAGATAAATTGCTCTTTCCCAAAGAAGTCCCACCACCCACAGCCAAATGTCTTTTACACCTGTTTCTTTGCCGCATACATGGTCAGATACAGCTCCACTCAGCCAAAGTAGATGATGCATTTGTAAATACCACAGAGTGGGATGACAAGTATGTTACATTTACGGTCATCACTAACCATTGAAAATTGAAAGGAGAATGGAGGTTTACCATGATATGAAAGTACCTGCCGACATAATGCAGGTTTGGGAACATCACTATAAGATACTAGGGTACTTCACCTTCTCAACTCCCCATCAAAATGCCACTCACCCAAACATCATCGAGCTAACCATAGCAGTGAGACATGCCCTTGTCAGTGGAGACCAATTCTGCACCTGAAGGCCAATATTTATGTCAACAGCAAGTGGAATGGCCCACATGACTTAATATGTAAGGCAGCCTCCCTAGGTAGCCAAATGGTAGGACAAGAGCACAATCATTATTTCGATGAGGATATTGAGAGGGAGTGTGCTGAGATATGGGCACAGGAAACTAGAAGATACACCTTCAATGAGGGTACACCATACAAACTAAAAAGAGCATACAAGCTAAAGTCTCCTCTCCTTTGCTTCCTAGGTAACGGAACAGTTCCTGTGGGTCGAAATACTAATTGCAGTAACAAACTTTTTAATTCGGACCTTCAGTACGGCACCTCCAGCGTCATGGACATCTATTGTGCCTGTGGAGAACACATCTACCTGCAGCTGCTCCCCCAATGGCAAGGACTTTGTTCCATCGTGACGATGCACGAATTGAATCTGGTTGTCCCAGCTGCGAACATTTCTCACATTCATACCCACCCGATGACAAGTGATGTCACTCTGCTCCACCACCAGAAAAAGAAAGTCAAGAAGCATTTCTCACATGGCCCATTTCAGGACATTTCACAAGAATTCCGGATCTTCAACGATGCTGAACTTTTCTTCGGGGGCGTTCTCCCCCTGTTCCGGACCAAAGCCAATGCTCGCTGGCTCCAGGTCAACAACACCCGTGATGGGTTCAACGCCATGAAAGAAGAACTACGACCTTTGAGACTCATGGTTCTGGAACATCGCTATGTTTTGGACCAGCTAACTGCAATGAATGGTGGTGGATGAGCCAAGGTGGGAAAGTCGTCCTGCTGTGTCTTCATATTGGCCAATGATGCGGATAACGGAACACTTACAAAGTCCATTGAGGACTTGGGCAATTTGGGGAGACAGATGCCTGAGGAAGGAGGTGCAAAAGCAGATGTTTTACGTAATTGGTCCAACTTGGACTGGATGCCTTCATGGCTATCTGCAGTACTAACATTTATAATGCCTATATTATGTGTGTTGGTGCTGATGTATTTTGGGGCACAGATTATACTGCATTGTGTTAAGAGATTCAGCTCAAATGTGGTTGGGATGAATTATGCAGACTCAGGAGAATACACAGGAATACGCACGGGACAAGGGGATGGGAAAGAATTAGCAATGTTAAACATAGTAGAACTCACCATCCCTGACTCTCGCACAGTACAGGTTCCTCTGGAAAGTCACTACCAAGCCCAGGTGCATAGTGGCCCCCCGCTTCCCTTGGGGAGAGACTTGGTACATCCCTATGAGACAATGTGTGACATATCAGGGGCACCACATGAAGACTTAGGAACTGCCCTGAACTCAAGCACTGATAAACCGCTTCTTCATGATTCACCATGGCCACTTCCCCCACCCCCCGACGCCAGCTAATTATGCGGTTCGAATGTTGTTCAATAAAATTAACAAAAAGGGGGAATGAGAGAGGGAGAGATTTTACCACATAATATCCTGGGTCATTCTTATCACTCAGCTAGCATAAACCCCTGTGTGTAGGCCTTACTATTCAAAATTATAGGCCTTGGTTAAATTGGCCAGAGTACTGCCATTTTCTGTTAAAGTAAGCAGAAAGCAGGTCTGATTAAGAATTCATCCAGCACCACTATCTGCGAGGCTTTTTCCTCCAGTCTAGAAGCCCCCACCCTACTTGTGTGCTAAAGGTCAACTTCCACCCAATTCTTTCGACATATTGCAGAGGACCACATCCTCAAACTGTGTTTGAGAAAAGAGGAACTTCGCCCCTCAGCAGTATCATGCTGTGGGATGGGTGTGGCAACAGGATGTTTAGATGGTACATCCTCACATAAAATGTAATCCTTGCACCAACTCTGTTTACGTTGTACATAAACAGAGTTACGGAGTACTATAGGGAAGTACAAACAGATGCACCCAAACAAAATGGCATCCCGGTTCCCTTATTAATGTTTGCAGACGAAACCCTTATACTCTCAAAAACGCAAGAAGCGCTTCAGAAAGCAATTGGCTGTTTCGAGATGTTTTGCAATGATCATGGTCTAATCATTAATGTGTCGAAAACAATATTTATGGTGATGCATAGACACAAAAATGTAAGGGGCAGAGTTTTTATGAATGGTGAGCTCTTAGAACAAACAGATAGTTTTAGTTACTTGGGAATTACATTGGGGTCTCGGTTAGAGTGGAAGCCACATATGACCTATTTAACCACCAAACATGCACAGCTGTCTGGCGTCCTACTGAGAGAGGTATAAACCTCAGCCACACAACCTATAGCCCCAGCCCTCAAAATATATGACACAAAAGTTAGGGCTTCAATGCTGTATGGGGCGGAACTGTGGGGGGTCTCTGACGTTACAGCTTTGACTATAGCACAAAATAAATTCCTACGGTCCCTAACAAGGCTCCCGCAATCCACACCAATGGTACCCTTGTATATGGACCTGGGCTGTCGGAAAATACAGGACATATGTAGCTTTGCATATTGGAGGAGGCTATGGGTTACACCCGAACTTTCCCACTATGCTCTAGCGCTTCTCGAAACCAGGAATATGGATTCGGGGGGTAAAATACAATGGTTTAGACAGGTCAAGCTGCTTTTTAAAGCCCTAGGAATGATGGAATTATGGGAAAACCCCTCAGAAAATATCTTCCCCTCTCAAAAGATCTTAAAAGAGTTGTATTGGGCATATATAACTCAGAGGGAGTTCCAGGAACATACGGATCCATCGCCCACTAGGGATTTTTTAGCACAAAAACACACTCCTGCCTATGAGCGATACTGAGACCTCATTACCATTCCAAATGATAGGAAGCTTTTTCATCAATATAGGGTGGGAACGCTTCCTATCAATTCATTTACCAGCAAATGGTCAAGTAACAAAGATCAGCATATGTGTCCTTTCTGTGTAGCCCAATCTGAAAGTTTAGCTCACGTTTTATTTATATGTCCAGCCTACAAAGCCCCTCGTCTTAAATGGATTAGACCAATCTGCAAACAGAAAGGCATCCAAAGTGGCTCTGTGGCTCTTAGAATTGTTAGAACAGATTGCACCGATAGTATGGTAATCGCACTTGCTAAATTCTTAAAATGGATGTGGACAATACGTAGGAATAAACCGAAATCACAGTAGTCTGCACTATTATAAATTGGCACTGAATAATCTATGACAAGAAAATATGGCACTGAATTTTAATGGATTTTATATTTACACAGTATTTATTTTTTAAAATGATTGAACTGGAACACCTTGCACATAGCAATGATCGGATAGATCAAATTGAACTTTTCCTGTATACTAAGAATAATGGATGTAACAAGTATGAAATGTAGTTTTTAACGTAGTTTTTAATGTTTTATTGTACTGTCTTTTATGACAAATTGTCAAAATAAAGACTTATTTGACTTGACTTGACTTGTAATCCCTTTGTGCAATAAAGCGCTTTTTCTGTTAAACTAAAGATAAAGCTAATTTATGGTAAACTTCAAGTCAACATGACCTTTAGTCTAGCATAAGTGCCACGTTTGCGGGAAAGGGCTACTTTTTGAACATATGGATGGGAAGGGTATGGACCAGACCATAAATGGCGCAGGAAGAATAAATAGCACGAGGTGGCGCGAGATGACGTTACCATAGACTTCTCACCGCCTTAAAGCATATCAAAAGGAGGTCCACAAAGACCTCTTTGAACTACTCCTCGTCTGTACATAAGTGTCGGACAAGTGAGTTTTTCCCAAGGGTTACTCGAGTGCCCTTGTATTTGTACATGCACTCTAATTGTGCTACTCCATTTTATATTCTGTCTTATGAAATGTTGCATTTGCTATATATTCTGTTAACCTTGCTCTTTCCTCATTATATTTGAAGTGTTTATATTGTATTTTCAGGATTTCTCACTTATAGGCAGATGTGAGTATTCCCAGATGAAATGTGCCTTGCTTTTTGAATGTATTTTACCTCAACTTATAAATGTGTCTTTAAGCTTTTAAGGTATAGGATCTCTCAGACTGTTTAAAACTGTCATTCAGTAAATGATATCTGGTCCACGAGGCTATCTGAGAATGCAGGGCCGTGGATCCAGAACTCTGTGATGTGTATGCCTTTGTATTAAACTTTTCTAAAGTTGCATCTTCTTAATAAATCTGTTAAACTTTCAGCCTCGGTTTCCACGGCTCACATGTCTGTTTTCTCTACTTTTAGAGCAAGCGTTCCAGGGCACTCCGGTACAAATTAAGCAGCCTCTTTGTCCCTAGTTCACACTCTTTGCCATCCTAGGTGCAGGCTGTCTGAGCCGTTGCGCCCAGCCCCTTGCTCTCCTGCCCTATAATAAATCTCCCCCTAACAAACACACGCCACAACTGTTAACTCCCGAGCACCAACCGGTATTCATGTATGACTAGGTCATTTTAGCTGGTTTCTTCTTTCTGCTCCTCTTTAGATTCATTTCGCCCACTTTCTTGGATTAATTCCGGATTGCACCACTTTTATACCGATTCTTCGAGACTACCCTGTCCAATTGAGAAGGACCCTCTTTACAAGAATGCACCTGTTCGCATATCTGTCACACATTCAGTAAGTGCATCTTACTCCTCTTAATATGGAGATTCATATCTGCTGTTTGCCGATTTCCTTTGGTTAACGGTCACCTTTATTACACAGGTGACGTCTCACTTCTACCTTTACACTGAACTTTGGAGAGCCTTGCAGCCCCTTTTGCTCTCAATGATTGGACTGTGAGAGAAATCCCCTCCCCGCCACAGCACTTATGGTAATGTTAATTAATCCTGCCCAGTCTACTGGGACTTATTTTTAGTTTCCCCTTTTTAGTCAGGTACTGATACACAGTCCTTATCTCTTAGGCGACCCCCCGTCCCCTTCACATCACTCTAGTCCTGATGAAGACCTCACTAGTAAGGTTTAAGATACCTACGGATAAGGGGTCTAAACGTCGACTTTAGAATACCTGCTAACAACCGATCAACAGTGATAAAATAACTGTGACTTTATGTGTTATATGGCAATATGTGTATGATGTTTAGATTTTGGCTATCCGGTATATAATGTATATATCGCCAAATTGTTTGTGATATTATGTCACCACCTCCAAACCTTCTTTCCCATCACTAACTACCTTACACTCCCTCTCCCTTTCTTTGGGCACTACTTATGTGAATTTGTTACCCTGTGATGCTGTTTTCCCGTGAATTTTTATCTATATGAAAAACTTATGACCAATGTGATTAAATGACATTGGTTGTAAATCTACTACTCTTTCGCCTTCATTTTATGAAACTGCTGAATATTTTCTTTATTTGTATTTATCCCTTCCATGTGCAAATTTCCAATACATTGGGACCACTTTAGTGCATATACTTCTTCAAGTAGCCACATCTGGGCATTAAGGAGAGAAGATGTAAGTCACCGGTTGGATGGTCCTAAATTAAAAGCATGTCTTAGTGGTTTCTGATCCATGACCAGGGTTTAACTTCGATTCGTGCAGCAGGTGCAGTGGCACCGGAACCCAGAAAGACTCCCTGAATTCTGGTTTATTGCTGTATTTTAAAGTTCAAAAGCAGCCAGGGGCAATTCCTTCCCTGCACAAGGGCTCCTGACACACTAGCTAGGACACCGTCCATTCCATGACTGTGTTACGTGATCATCTCATGAGACGCATCGCAGCAGTGCAAACAAGATTGTCGAAATGGTAGGTGTTAATGGGGTAAGGCGAAATTGGTGAATTGAAAGATAGCACATATCCCAATATATATGTCTTTATAAATAAATCTTGATGCAATTGTGAACAGGAATGTATTTCAAACCACAGCTCGCCTTATATATATATATATATGAATGTGAAGTAGTTGTATAGCGAATACAAAGACAACAAATTTTATATTCGGTTAATAGCAGGTATGCATGTCCTGTGTGTATATATTTGGTTTCTCTTACACACTTTGTGGGTTTTGGTAGATTGAATGCGGCGTTGTGGTATGGTGGTAATTGTCGTGTCTTTAATATCATGGATGCATAGGAGACAGGTAAAGGTTCAGATGCCTTTATTTAGTATCATATCTTCTCTACGTGCCCACGCACGTCTGTCCACTTCAATCCCTCATTCCTGAATGCCCCCTCCCACACCCTTGACCAGATGTGGTATCCGGTTCCCTCAGTGTCCACTTCGTGTCCTGCAGGGTCCTAGTGCTCTGCCGTCAGGTCACTACGTCTCCCCCCTTTGTCACAAAGACGTGACGAGAAAAGTGAAACACAGAGATGTGTAGATAGAGGTAGAGAAAGATGCAAGTCTGCCTTGGCACAGATCCGTGTGCCTCTCTTCATCACATTTCTTCTATTAGTGTCTTTGGACGTCTACAAACTCTTCTCGGGCTTGCTTCCACAGCTGGCCCTTGCTCTTCTTGTTCTGCTGTTTCCTCGTCCTGGTCCTCCCCTTTCTCCACTTTTAGTTCTTTGAAATGTGAACTGTTTGTGTTATCTGCTGATGCTCAGACTCTGCCGTGATCATTGGTCCTGTAGTGTAGTTCCTATCTTCCCAATAGGCTCTGCGCATTGGAATAATACCTACAGCAGTAAAGGCCTAGGCCAGACGTTAACTAGGTCTACTACTGTCGATACTAGACTTAAGTTTTGGGTTTGCCAGCGTAGCTCAGAGTTCGCTAGAAACTTTCTCGAATGTTCAGGAAAGAATTAACTCCCCTGATTAGACAAGAAGGGATTTAGTTTCTGACAACCATAGAACATGACAACTTTGCTCTCCCCTAATCAAGAGTGTATCTCCAGAGTCGTGTGAGCACAAGGCAATTATTTTACTCAGTCAGTACGTGCATTCTTAGTCTCATCAGTTTGTAGAGAAAAGGAAGAGACGGGCGTGTTCAATAAAAGGTGTTATTTATTGATCAGTCTCTTTTCTCGTACAAGAGAAATGGATCGATATTATTGCAATACTTATAGTTAAGTAAAGTGCATACATTAAAAGCAATAGTATAAAATAATACTGTAAAAACATTGATATGGTTTCTGAGCCATATGATGTTTAAAATGATTAAAATATATTTACATACACATATACATTTGACTAAACGTACTCAACTGGTGTTTCTAAATACGCCTACCCCGTGTACCTGACCTAAGTCTAATGCGTGGGCGGGAATAGAAAGTTACAGTTTAAGTTAAGTTTGTTTTTGCCAAGTGAATAACTAAAGAATTCTCTGTGAGGGGTTATTCAGTTCTGTACCTGGAAGTTAGGATGAATGAGGAATGGTATCTCTTTCTCTGCTCTCGATATTCCAGGCTGCCTGCGAGGGCTGCCCGAAAGCGCCGGTGCTGGGTCTCTCGGTAGGAGATAGCAGCGCGTCTCTCAGCGCGTCAGGAAGGCGGGGCTGCTGCCAGCGGGGTCTGCTCTGCTTCTGGGCTTCGGCAAGTATGGCTGCTCCGTCTCGTCACCACGCGTGTGTTTGCATAGGGCAAGATCGGCAATATTTATACCTTAAAGGTGCCGAGATTGACGTATGGATGGACATAGATACGTCAATAAAGATGTCATACGACTTGCTCGTTAGCACATTCTTTTACTGAAGTTCTCTGTGAAATCAAAACAATGGCCGCACGGATTTTCCAGGTTGTCATAGGTTTGATTTGTTATGAGAACGTCGTATGCCTTATCAGGGGCTGGAGGAATGTCGCTTGTCTAATTAGATCTCAAGCGTTATGACCTAATCAGATAACACGTTCCTGTGCCGTAGTGTGACTGTGTCAGATAACGGTATCTGCATCATGGGGGCTTTTCTTGCCTCATGGGCTGACTGTTAGTTAACTTGATAGTTAGTTTAACCAGAATAGGGTCAGGAATAGGGGGATCGATTCAGAACCTATAGGAATACATGACACCCACTAGACGCTAACTATGGTCATATTTACTAATCTATGCATAGTATAACATAGTACAACATACTATAGAGTATAGTGTATACCTCACCACCCCAAAATACATAAATGCATTTTGAAATTTTCAAATATACTGAAAAATTGCAGTCATATATATTGTATGCACTTAAGCTATGAATTAAACGCTAAAGTAAACAAGCATTTGTAGACATTATTGCTTATTTGGTATATGAGAAATACACATGAAATGGCTCTTAATATGGCTATACAGAAAGAAAGTTCGAGACCATTTCATCACATGATAAAATATTTGTGAACATACCAGCGGGCAACTAAAGTTTATAAAGTATCTAAAAATAGAAATCTTAGTTCTCTAGGAATAGTTTCTTACTTTAAGCAGAAGATAAGTGTCCCGAAAATTTTGTAAAAAATAATTTGGGGCTGCTAAAAAATTGCTGTCCGTGAACTGGTGGGAAAAATTGTTCATGTGACTTTATTTTTAAAGTTGAAGGCCGAATTCAGGGAACGCCGTGTGCGAGCTTGCTCAAAAGTCTCTATTTCTGTTCTGGAGAGAACATCATATCATTAAGGCTTTCGAAAAAACTGTCAACAGCTTCATGGGAAAGTTCCACTAAGTCGGAAATAGGTGTAACCATGCATTCGTGCGCATGATTGTCTCCATTGACATTCTGATTCGCATTGCTGACAGAAGGTCGTACCTGATTAATGCTGCTTTCATCTTGAACTTCACTACTCTTCAATCGTAGTGGTGAAGACTCCACGAATGCCGTCATCAGGATTGGCAGCCTTTGAGGGCAGCACAAAGCGTGAACCTTGGTAGGAACCAACAATGTATCTGCATCCACTGGCGCATCCGATTGTAGCGTCAGACAGGTGTCTAACACGCATTCTTCTCCGCATAGCAGACATCTCAATACAGGTAAAACACATCTTTGCCACATTGGTCGAAATGATAGAAACCAAGTCATGTTCAGGTCTCTAAGCCGGGATAGTCCCAGGATTTTTGATATCCGGTCCCGGTATCCAATGGCTAGGATTGTATCTTCCATTGTCGCGAGAGTTTGATCTGTGACATGGGTTGCCATAACGAAAAATAAGGACTAAGAATAGGATTCCTGCAATTAGTCCCAGGATCAGGGGAAGTCCGCCAAAAATCGAATGGACGAAATCTGGAAAAATACCCAGTATGGCTTTGAATGGTGTTAATGCCATCGAAAATACTGTCTTAAATACTTTTGAGACCCCAGTGGTATCAGAAATATTTAAGATTTCGCTCAGGATTTCCGCGAAATGTACGGGGGAATTAGTCGATAATAATGTATGTATCTCTGCAGTCGTCCTTGCGACTTGTAGATCATACGTTTCTTTTGATGACGTGAGCCTTGTAGGCGTCTGAAGAAGCACTGTTTTCATTCTGCTTAAAGTATCTATTCGAATAGAAGTAATTTTCAAACTGGGCCATGCCCTTGCCTCCCTGTCTGGAAAGGAGCTGGGGAACAAAGAACGTCCACAGCACTTGACCTTCGCAGTCGTAGTGACTAGATAAGGAGTCCCGGGCATAAGACTACAACATTTGCGGTCTACAATAAGAATGTAACTCCCATTATAGAGTCTTTGAAAGAATGGTTCTATTTCGGTTGCAGGTGCGCCTTGCTGGTGACATGAAAGGTTGTATGAATTCCCTTCACAGGCTCCATGCAAACTAATTCCGTTACACAGAAGCGTGCCGCTTAGTGACATAGCACAATTGTTGCCACTAAGAAACACTTTCTGTCCTTTATTACTGACACATGCATGCGAATAGGGCAGGTTCCAAGTTGTTTTAAGGTACCCCTTTCCCAATTTCTCGTACATGCCAGCCTGTATATATTTTTGGCAGTATTGAAACCTGAAGGTTGAGATTGGAATATTTATGATTCCGTGGATTATCCATTCACTGACAGGTCGTTCTGACATTGTCATTGGTAATCTTTCTAGTTTTTCAATGCTCAAGATTGTATAATCAGCACCCTTTTGCGCCATACCGATTTGTCTATCAGTAAGGTTAAAGATTTGGAATAGTGACGTTGTGTTGATTAAACGCCAAGGCACATAGCCTGAACGCAGATTTTGTAACGTCCAGCCAAGCTGTACAATAGAACGCAATTGTGACTGACCATGTTGTAATAACAGTAAGTCTTGCGATAATATATCGATTGCTGACGACACAATGCTGTCCAAAGAAAAAATTCTGGAGGACAGAGTCATTAACCCATTGTCCACTACAGAAAGTGATTTTTCCAAATTAATACGGTCAATTTCCCGTATTCTCTCTGCTGTTTCAATTTGATTAACCTTCCAGGCCTCATTGTATGCTGCATATACAGAGGCTGCTATGAAATGCTTTTGACGCTGTTTGCGTGGTCCCATTATGAAATCACGCAAGTCAGCACCATCAGTAAGTAAAGTTAGGTGTTGCTTAATTTCAGGCAGTGTGGAAGTTTGTAGCCACTGAAGGCATAATTTGCCCACACTGTAGGTTGTTATTATCCCTGGGTGATGTCTTTGGGGATATCTAGGGTCTGGCCTGGTCATTTTGAACCCCTGTGTTTTATTCAGGAATCTGTCTTGACAGTTATTTGTATCTGTGGGCCAGATCAACCATTGTTTCCAATTAGGATGTGTTCTGTTTTGGTTTAATATATGGTTTACGTCTATCTCTTCATCCGTATTAGAGCTATTGCTAAACATTGTTGGCTTTGGAATAGACGGTTTATTTAAATCTTTGATTTTGGCTAGGCCAAGACAGGTGGTTTGTTGAACAGTGTCATTTAAAAATATCATTTGTTCTGGGATCATGCAAGCTCTAAACAAAGCTTCTAAACCCTGTACTTGCCATTCTTTTGTACCCCAAACACTTTTTAAATCAACATTTTTGTCCCAATAATTAAATCCTAAAGTATTCATTTCCTCGAAGAATGAATCTGAATATATCAACTTTGTGTTGGTTATCATGGTTTTCATCCCTGTCTTGTTTGACAATTTATAATAAAATGTTTCAGCATTACTTGTGTTAAAACCGGAAAAATATGAATATTTGTCGTAAACAGTTCTAGAGCTCCCTTTTGGAGGTGTTGCACAATGTTCCCATTGATTATAATTTAAAACATTTCTAGGTTGTGCAGATTTATGTAAAAAATGGTTACCATAGTGGTTATAACAATACATACTATCATAATTTGTAGAACCTTGCAAATAATCATGTTTTGTAAATTTAGCAGACATTACTAAGTCAGACATCATGTTATTAATGCTTTCGAAGTCCCAATCATCAGCAAATGAGTTTGGTTTTGCAAAGTCACTCAAGGAGATCTTGATTTGGTGTGGGTATTTCAGGATCTCGACCGGACCATAAATTTCATAGTCAGTGTTGTCCCAGGCTACCCCACCAGGTATAGGATTGGCTGTGAAGTTGGCTGAAGAAAGTTCTCTTTTCTCGACGTGTGAAGATGTGTGTGGTTTGAGGACCAAGTTGATGTTCTGACTTGCTGTGTCCATTTTAGCATATTTTCCCTCAATGAAGCGTCCCAAAGTTAATACCATGATGAGCCAAAGTATGAGGATAAATGCACCAAAACCCACCCAAAATTCAATCCATGGAGAAATCAGATATGTTTCTTTCAGTTGGTTCAAAAGTTCCTTAGCTTTGTCTTTGAAGGATTTTGATGATGGCTGTGTCTTTGATTCACTGAGGCTTTCAGAGGAATCATCGAAGTTGATGAAGTAGCCGGATGCAGTTCTGTCAATTGTTCCAATTGCTTCAGGATTTTTGTTTCTTGCATTTTCACTTGGTACTTCATTATAGATTGGTGTGTCTCTGCTAAATGTTTTTATTTGGGTTTTCAGAGGTCTGAGTTCTATTGCATCGTTGCATAGTCCTTGTTGTTCTTCTGTAGGCGTTTCGAATGTGATGAGCCTCTTTGTTAGGACCTCTGTACTGGTAGCAAACCTTGGTGTTCTGCTACTTATTGGGAGTCCACTTGGCCTACTGTTTGTTATCGGCCACATGTTGTGGTTTTACCAGGTCGATGGATACAACTCGGTTCTCCTTTTTACCAGCAAGTGGCGGTAGTACAACTGATCTTGTCCCGTTGACAGACAAGACAGGAACTGCTTTTCTGTAAGAAGGCCCAAATTCCTTCTTTACCGCGATCTTCTCCCTGACCAGATCCCCGACTTTTGGAATCCAGACAGGTCTTGCTGGGACAGGTGGTGATTCTTCAGTGGTTGTTGGCTGTTGTTTCAACTGTATGTTGCTCAGGTCTTTCCTTGTTTTGTTTAAGTCCTGCAAAATAGCCAAACGGTCTTTGACATCAAAGCTTTTTTCTTTAACCACTGAAGTCTGACTGTCGAGGTCAGAGATAATCATTCTAGTTCCAAATAATAATTCGTACGGACTGAATCCCTTCAGAGAATTTCTTGGCAAGTTATTTAGACTACGTTGGACACTTATTAGATGTTTGACCCACCCAGCTCCCGAACCTAATATCCTTTCCATTATAGATTGCTTTCTGCCTTGGTTTTTTCTTTACACCATCCCGTACCCTCAGGAAGGAAGTGAGAAGATTCCCGCTGGACTGTGCTCATTCGGCCATGTTTCCCCCCAGGCTGGTGGGCTTGAGTGAAAACAATGGTCGAACGTAGCATGCTCTTAGCGTATATGCCATTTAGACTCGCAAATCTTTGTATAACAGTCCGGACGTCAGCCGAGTGCTGGTGATCTACATTATAAGTGGAAACTAGCCTGTATATGTTAATCGCAAGCCCTGCTTTTTATTGGTCATATTATCTGCCTTGATACGACGAGGTATTAAACTGTTTCTCTCCCCACTGCGATCTCTGTTGCAGTTTGGGCAGTTTTTTACAAACATGGTGTAATGCAGGCTCATGCCTGGCCACCAGTACCGTGATTGTAATTCTTCCAGAGAATCTTTCAGTTTGAGGTGTCTGAGACCCTCGCCCATGTGTGCCTCTGCGATTAACAAGCTTCTCCTGTCCATGTTTGGAATCACTCTATCCCCCACTCCAGGGATTTGAGCAAAAGGGACGGAGTTTGCATCGATTATGTATGTATAATTGAGTGGATAGTTGATCGGTAACGGTGAGCAGTCGCCTTTTGATGACGTTTTCACCGCCAGCATTGTTTCACCGTCAATGTATTTTAATGTACGCTTTTTTCGATCTACGGGAGCCGGTATAGTGGCTGCCGCTGCGGCTGTTTCAGCCAATGAATTCCCTACAACGTGAACGCCATCACGCTGATGACTCAGTGAGTGTGTCACGTGAGTCTTTGGTAGTTCTTTTTGTAAAAGAGCTATTTGTTCCCAGAGCAATTTCTGCTTTATTGGTGCATCATTGTCATCTTTGTAACCGTTCTGAATCCATGTCTGCAAATCCTTGTTATATGCTTTGACGCAGTAATATGAATATGACACTATAAGTGTCGGGAATTCGCGATCCGCATTATCCAGCGCCATTTTTAATGCTATTATTTCAGTTTGTAGTTCTGAATTAGTTTCTACTGAGTGTGATTTTGTTAATAGAGGTCTTAGTTTACCTCCGCGCCACACTTCTTTTGTAATCTCACATGTGGGGTTGTATGCATGTTCTCCCCAAACGGAGGGTTGAGCATGTCCGTCTGTATAAATTACACAGGCGTAATGTCTTAGAGGCAGAATGTCGATTGGCAGAGGATACGTCTTTTCATATTTTAGATTTTTTAATTCTTCTAGTTCTGGATCAAAGTAGTAGTATACTTTGTCTGTTGTGATTGAATTCACCCATTGTATCCATTCCGGATTCAATGTTGTTGTTGGTAAATTACACGGTGTTGTTAGTGCCTCAAAGGCTGATTCTGCTGTTCTGACTGTGATATGTCTACCGTCAGCTATCTCTTTTTCTCTAGCTATTGCGGTTTGAACTGCACGAATGATTTTTTCTGTATTACTGAATTTCTGTTCAGCTTCTGTGTATAAGTGTGATTTGAATGCAATTGGTACCTTTTCTCCCTCATTAGAGGTTAGGTATGTGAATCCGCATCTCCCTGGGATGACTCGAATCACAAGATTGCGTGTGTTATCACGTGTTTCTAATTTTGTTTTAATTAGCATGTCTGTTTGTAAGGATCTCAAAATTTCTGTGTGTGTTTGAGTCCAATTGGATCTTTTAAAGTCTGGGTTAATTAGATCATAAAGGGGTTTGACCCTTTCTGCGTAATTTGCAATGTATGTTCTTCCGAAATTTAGGAAGCCTAGAATTGACTGTAGGTTTTTTAGTGTTTTAGGAGCTTGGATTACGGCACATTTCTCTAGGAAATTGTCAGCCAGGCTTTTACCTTCACTTGATAACTCATATCCTAAGAACAGGACTGTCAGATGGGCAATTCTAGACTTTTTAAAGTTGAATTTGTAACCCTCTGCTGCGAACCCAAGTATTATGGTGTTCACTCTTTTCAAGTGAGTATCCAAGTCATCATCTGTTAAGTAAATGTCATCGACATAAGATAACGCTTCATCATCATATAGTTGCAGTAATTCTGTTACTCTCGCTGAGAATACCCCCGGGCTGTTCTTGTACCCCTGGGCTAACCGACAGAATTGCTTTTGAGTGCCATTTACTGAGAATGCAGTTAAATATCTGCTCTCTGGTGCTATGTTTTGACAAAGAATCCATTGGAGATGTCCAAGGTTGTTTTGTATTTTTTGCGCACTATGTTATTCATTAGTGCAGCACTGTGTGAGTTTTGCACTGCAAAGGTTTTGCAACATGTGTTAAGGTGTCGGTAATCCAAAACTAGACGATATGAATTGTCTGGTTTGGAGACCGGAAACAAAGGATTGTTCATTTGTGAGGTGCAAGTTTCAATCATCCCCTGGTATTCTAGCTGATCTAGTATTTCATTTACCTGTTTTTTAGCTTCTTGCTTAATTGGGTACTGCCTTTGTGCAGTAGGTTGTGATTTTAACTGGATTTTGTGAGGAGGAGAATCCTCATCCCATCCTACATGATTTTTATATAAAGCAGGTGCTAAGGCCACTGCCCACTTTCTAGCAAGTGTGTATTTTTTATGAATCGGGATTTGATTCGAGAAGGCAGGCATAATTACTTCTTCGCCATGAGGGCACTCCCTGACAAACTCTGGTGGCCAGTCTTTTTCAGCTAGAAGGATATCATAGCCCTTGGAGAGGTTATCCCAAAATAGTCCCCTTATTTTCCTAGTCTTATCTCCCTCTATACGTAATGTTATCTCGTATATCTTGTGGGGTTTGCTAACTCTGGTGTCTGCAGTTTCCACTTGAAGATATTCATTCGTGTCCACTGTCTCCAGATGATTCATAAGGACTTTGCGAGCTATGCTCACTTCTGCTGAGCTGTCTAGCATTGTCTGAGCCCACTCTCCGTTTTTCAGTTGTGTCCTCAGTATTCTCGGCATTGTTAACTACCTTGATACTGGCTACCTTCTTTTTTGGAAATTGTAATTTCTTTTTTTGTTGAGCAGGTTCCTTGTCTTTGGACTTGGCGTGCTCTTCTCTTTGTTCTGATCGTCCTCTTCTTTCCGATTTCTGCGAGGAAGTCTGAAAAGATTGAGAGGGAAGTGTATCAATGTCTTGATATCTATCAGGTTTTTTAATATTATCCCTATTTCTAAGGTTATATCTTTTCCCAGAGGGGTCACTCTGGGGTGACCTGTGTCTCTGGTTCGGAGATTTCTCCCTTCGCCTAGGAGACCTTCCTCGGGACTGGAATTTCTTTTCTTTTGGATTGGATTGTTTGTTTCCATCCCAGTTCTTTTTTGGTGAATTATTATTAAAAAATATTTTTTCTGGACTTTCAGTCAGTTGCGGTTTTACTGGTATTCCACCTAAACTATCTCTACCTAGTTCTTCATAAGATTTTTCTATGATTCTGGCAATTTCAGCTGGTTGGTCTGCTATATCTGTCTCTTTTAACCTCTGGCGGATCGCCACGTTTGCTGCTTCACCTTTTATATTGGCTAGTAATATAGCCGAGACCTGCTTGAAGTCTTTCAGTAATTTCATACCAAGAGTTAAAGCTGGTTCTGGACCGTATTCATCTTGAATTTGTTTTAGCACATCTGGTATTACCGAAATGGATGGAACACCGTGCGTTTTTGTGTAGATTGAAGCAAAGACTGTACCCCAAGTGTCACAGTCCTCTATGTGTGGTGCGATTCCCATTGGGAGACATATAGTCAGAATCCTGTGTTTTTCTAGCGGGGTGGTGTCAGGAAACACCGCCTCTATTTGGGTGATTTTCTGTGCCAACCAGAATGGTATCTGTTCCCGTTTAGCCGGAACTTTACCTAGGCAGGATTGGATGTTCTGTGGTGTGATTTTATTTGTGTTGCCCTGGTGAGGGGTCAGCTGTGGAAGTTTAATCGCTGGCTGAATTGTTGAAGTCCGCATTACATACTGGACTAATTGTCTATGAATTTTTAGTAATTGTTTTAGCTGTATTAACAGCTCTCCAGTAGACATTCCTTCGATGTCTGGGTGTGGTGTGTATCCGGCTAAGACCGGCCACGTTGCTCCTGGTCTACCTAAAGGACCGAGCCTTGTAATGTGATTGTTATGTATTAGGGCGCCATCAAATAAGAGCAAATGCTCTTGGAATTTGAGTGGTACTTCCACCTCCTCGAAAGGAGTGTAAATGTCGGGTGGAACCTCTATTTTGTAATAGTGGAAGTACTTTGTTACAGCATTTGCTGCTGGAAAATGTATCCATGTATAGTATACCTCTGTCTGCCGATATTCGTGTGCCTCAATTACGAATATGACTGTGCCACCTCTAGGTGTCAGTCCATTTTCTATAAGTTTTAAGGTTATAGATTTCCTTTTGCTGACCGGAATGAGTATTATATCCGCGTCTGCATCCTTTAGTGCAGTATCTGCTGCTGTTATTTCAGCTGCTAATCTAACTGCCTCTCTTTCTTCATCACTTTCTGACATTTTACTGTCAGGTTGGTTATTTTGTTTGTTTGCAGATCAGGTTTCTTAAGGAACAAAAATTAGATGCACAATATATTGGAACAGTGTATCCTTCAACGTTGACTAAACCAAGAACCTTACATAGGAGTTCCCTCCTGCGAGGTTTTGGAGGATATTACCTTTCACCCACTCCAGACGTCTTTGGAGTATTTGGGAAAAGGGGTCTGAGGGAGAAAGCACGACTGAGTTACTCTAAATGTCTTACGTTAGTTTTATCGCCCTTTCCAAACGCGTTGGGCGCCATGTAGTGTAGTTCCTATCTTCCCAATAGGCTCTGCGCATTGGAATAATACCTACAGCAGTAAAGGCCTAGGCCAGACGTTAACTAGGTCTACTACTGTCGATACTAGACTTAAGTTTTGGGTTTGCCAGCGTAGCTCAGAGTTCGCTAGAAACTTTCTCGAATGTTCAGGAAAGTATTAACTCCCCTGATTAGACAAGAAGGGATTTAGTTTCTGACAACCATAGAACATGACAACTTTGCTCTCCCCTAATCAAGAGTGTATCTCCAGAGTCGTGTGAGCACAAGGCAATTATTTTACTCAGTCAGTACGTGCATTCTTAGTCTCATCAGTTTGTAGAGAAAAGGAAGAGACGGGCGTGTTCAATAAAAGGTGTTATTTATTGATCAGTCTCTTTTCTCGTACAAGAGAAATGGATCGATATTATTGCAATACTTATAGTTAAGTAAAGTGCATACATTAAAAGCAATAGTATAAAATAATACTGTAAAAACATTGATATGGTTTCTGAGCCATATGATGTTTAAAATGATTAAAATATATTTACATACACATATACATTTGACTAAACGTACTCAACTGGTGTTTCTAAATACGCCTACCCCGTGTACCTGACCTAAGTCTAATGCGTGGGCGGGAATAGAAAGTTACAGTTTAAGTTAAGTTTGTTTTTGCCAAGTGAATAACTAAAGAATTCTCTGTGAGGGGTTATTCAGTTCTGTACCTGGGAGTTAGGATGAATGAGGAATGGTATCTCTTTCTCTGCTCTCGATATTCCAGGCTGCCTGCGAGGGCTGCCCGAAAGCGCCGGTGCTGGGTCTCTCAGTAGGAGATAGCAGCGCGTCTCTCAGCGCGTCAGGAAGGCGGGGCTGCTGCCAGCGGGGTCTGCTCTGCTTCTGGGCTTCGGCAAGTATGGCTGCTCCGTCTCGTCACCACGCGTGTGTTTGCATAGGGCAAGATCGGCAATATTTATACCTTAAAGGTGCCGAGATTGACGTAAGGATGGACATAGATACGTCAATAAAGATGTCATACGACTTGCTCGTTAGCACATTCTTTTACTGAAGTTCTCTGTGAAATCAAAACAATGGCCGCACGGATTTTCCAGGTTGTCATAGGTTTGATTTGTTATGAGAACGTCGTATGCCTTATCAGGGGCTGGAGGAATGTCGCTTGTCTAATTAGATCTCAAGCGTTATGACCTAATCAGATAACACGTTCCTGTGCCGTAGTGTGACTGCGTCAGATAACGGTATCTGCATCATGGGGGCTTTTCTTGCCTCATGGGCTGACTGTTAGTTAACTTGATAGTTAGTTTAACCAGAATAGGGTCAGGAATAGGGGGATCGATTCAGAACCTATAGGAATACATGACAGTCCCTTTACTTTCGTCACTACTAGCGGATCTTTGGAGAACATGCTGTCCGATTTTCTTTGTTGCCTCTGACGCACTACCACTGTGTATCCTTCTTTTAGGTTCGGCACACTGGCGTGTCGCTAGGCGTCTGCATATCACTTCATCTTTTCTTTCGCCTCTCTGTCTTTTTCTGCAATGTCGCTGCGATCGGATACCACTGTTGCCTCTATTTGTGGTGTCCTCGTTCTGCTTGTTCTTCCCAGTACGAACTCTGCTAGGCATCTTCCTGTGGAGCTATGCGGTGTGTTTCTGTAGTCACGTAGGACTTAGCACAGAGCTTGACCAAGTGATATTTGTGCCAACCTGGCTCTCTGAACAGCCTTCTTGATGTTTCCCATGAATCTCTACACCATTCCATTCGCTTGAGGCCACAGCGGAGTTATCTTCCTGTGGTTTATCCCCAGGTACGTCATTAATCTGCGAAAGTCTTCCCCTGAGAATGGAGGACCATTGTCTGTTTTTAGTATTTCTGGTGAACCCCATGCTGCAAAGATGTCATCCAGTATCGGTAGTGTCGCTGTTGCTGATGTCGATGGGACGTGTCGTACTATTGGAAACCTTGAATACTGGTTGGTGACCACCAGGAGCCAAAAGAAATCAGCTGCTAGCGTGTCCACACCGCTCTTGGGAGTTCCGTCATTTGTAAAGGTTCATTTCTGGCCGGTGCTCCTGAAACTTGACAGAGGTGGCAGGTCGCTACGGTGTCTTCTACCAGGCGATCGAGGCCAGGGAACCACACTTTCTCCCTAGTCAATTTTTTAATTGATACTACGCCTCGGTGAGACTGATGAGCCAGGTTTACTAGTTGCTTCCTGAGTGAGCTGGTTATCACTATTCTTGTTCTTCTCATCATGATCCCGGTGTCCGTTCCTGACAGTTCATCATGGATCTTCTTTAGCTCTAGCACTTCTTCCTTGCATACTCCCTTTCCCCAGGTGCAATTATTGTTAACATGCCTCCATCTCTGCCTTCTCATTATCTCCATGGCTGTCTGCATCGTGGCATCTTTCTGGGTCTCTCTTGCCAGCTCTGTTATCGTCATGTGCACTGGGGTGTTTTGTTTCAGTACGAAATTTAGATATTCTTCCGCCATCTATGTCGTCTCATGTGTCAGCGGCAGTGGATGTCTTGACATGTAGTCATCCGGGTTGTGTTCTTTCCCTGGCTTGTGTACAATCGTGAAGTCATAATCCATCAGCCTTATGCCCCAGCGTTCAATCCTGGGTGGCATTTTGGCTGACGGGCTCCCGTAGATCGTCACTAGCACCTGGTGGTCAGTTATGATTGTGAATGACTTTCCGTAGACAAACATGTGGCAGTGTTCACACGCTAATACCACTGCTAGGCTCTCTTTTTCTGGTTGCGAGTATGCCCTTTCAATCTCTGTTAAGCGTGCTGCGCTGGTATTGCTCCTAGCACTACTGGGCTAGCATCAATAGTCAGTTCTGTGCACAGTAGGGGGGTCAAAATATGCGAGATGCTCCACAGTCACCACCGCTTTTCTTATTTCTTCGAATGCTTTGTTGCACTCCTGAGACCTGATACATTTCTGTCCTTGTTTTGTTAGCTCTCTTAATGGTGTGCTCACTGTGGCGAAGTCCTGTATGTATCGCGCACAATAGCTGGCCAGTCCTAAAAATGACCATACTTCTACAACATCCGTCGGCGCATTTGTGTTCTTCAGTGTCTCAACTTTGCTGGGATCTGGCCTCACCCTTGCTTGGAAAAGATGTTTCCGAAGAACACTAGTTCCCCTCTTCCCAGCTTGCATTTCTCTTCATTTAGTGTTAGGCCTGCTCGCTCCAGTTTTGGGCACACTTGACGTAGAGCTGCATCATGTTCTTTGTCTTTTTTCCAAATAGCAGAATGTCGTTGCTGTAATTCAGGCTGTTTCGTATTGGTCTTATCACTTGTCTTATGGTCTCCTGGAATATTTCCACTGCCGAAGATATTCCAAAACTCAGATGCTTGTTTCTGAACAGGCCTAGGTGCGTGGAAAACGTTGTGATGTACCTCGACTGGTGGTCCTAGTTGATGATACCCTTTGCACTGGTCCAGCTTCGAGAACCGGCAGGCTCCAGTGAGGCAACTGATCATGTCATTTAGGTGTGGCCCCGGGTGTTGTTCCCTTGCGATCGCGGTATTTGGGACCCTCATGTCCACACAGATGCGGATTTTTGAGGTGTTCTTCTTGGGGACGGCCACAATCGGAGACACCCACGGAGTTGGTCCTTCAGCAGGTTGAATTATATCCTGTGCTAGCAGGTTTGTTATTTCTTCCACAACTTGTGACTGTAGGTGTATTGGTACTCGCCTATGAAGCTGGGCCACCGGTTTGACCACCTCATTGATGTGTAGAGTTATCTGTTTTCCTTTTAGCTTCCCAAGACCCTTCAGTATGGCTGGGTACTCTTGTAGGATGTTTTCTGTTTCTGAGATGTGATATGTCATGGTCAGTAGCCCCATTACCTGGGCTGTCACGTTGCTGAGCAGGCATGGTGCTGGGATGTCACCCTTAAGCACATGTATTTCTTTCTGGTATACTTTGCCTTTGTACATTAGAGTTTACTTGAACTTCCCCATGTTCTCTACTGGCTGTTGGGAGCCCCACGTGAACACATCTACGGTCGATGGTGATAGCGGTGGTTTCACCTTCATTCTTTGGTACTCTGATGCGCATATGGTTTTGCAGGTTGCTCCACTGTTGAGCACGAACTTTGTCTGGTGGCTTCCTACCCCAATGTCTACAGTGGCAGTCTTCTTTATTTGTCGTTTTTCCACGAGGTAAACGTGCTTTGTCTCTTTGTCTTCTCTTGATGTGTCAGACATCAGATATAGTCTCTCCTCTCTCGCAGGCGCTGCCGTCTCTTCCGCCTCATCTGCGGAGCTGCGATTGGCGGTTTCCATGTGTCGTGCGTATCTGTTGCTTGTCATCCGTGGTCTCATTGTTCGGCCTCTTTCACTACTGAATTGTCTTGTCATGCACGTGCTCAAGAAATGATTGTCTCCGTTACATTTTCCACACTTTTGGCTCATTGTCGAATTTGTCGAACTCGCAGTATGCGACCAGCTTCCTTAGTCTAGTTGCAAAATTATCTAGGCTCTCATCTCCTTGTTGGCATGCCCTGTTGAAAGTGTATCTTTCAAAATCTACGTTGCGTTGTGGGTCTAATTTATTTGTGAGACACTGCATTACTCCCTTGTAGTCGGAGTCTGGCCGGCGGGGAATGTTAATAAGAGATCTTCTATTTCATCCCCTGCGCGGTTCAGTAGTAGGTGCAGTATGCTTTTTGTCCGAGACGTCCATAGCGGTCATGTAACGCTCAAATTTCCTGACCCATCTTCCCCATCTAATGGCCGCTTGCGGCTCCGTCAGGATGAATGGTGACGGCCTGCGGAATATGGCTTTTGTGTCTTGCTTCTCCTCATTGTCGCTCATTTTCCTTCTTAGTCGTTCTTCAGCTCCTCTTTTTGTTCCCTTTATTTATTTATTTATTTATTTATTTTTCCTTGTTTCCCCTTTATTGTCCTTTGTTTATGCTTTATTCCTACTTATTTGTCTCCTTTTTAGCCTTTTATAGCACTTTTTCCACTTTTTCCTATGTTTTTCAATGGCCGTCTGATTTCAAAATGGCTGACCCTGAATCTTTGCTTCTGATTTGCTGATTTGCCTGACTCTAAGATGGCCACCGTATTCTCGTGAGATTTTCATCTCTCTCTCTCGCTTTGCCTGACCTTTCAAAATGGCTGCCGCTCGTTCCTGGCCTCTGATTGGTCCGATCTGCCTGATTATAAGATGGCTGCCGTGATCTCGCGATAGTTTGTTTGAACTAGCGCACGTCTTTCTTTCTTCCTTCTGTCGGCTTTATGCTGCACGCTCTGCTTTGTTTTACATGCTTCTTTGGGGGCAGGCAGCAGTTCGCTTTACCGCTCACCGGCGGATGCTCTTCTTATTATTTACACCTCCACAGCGCTCTTACCAGTGTCAGAGATCGGGGTGGGCTCCCGTGTCGCGTTGTTTTGGATGGTACTCGGACCAGGGTGGGCTCCTTGCTCCGCTCTCTTTTCCGCCTCTACGCCACTCCGCACAGGCGTTTTCTCAGTTGGCCAGCGGACGAGGTTGGGCTCCTGGCTTCACCGTGCTTTCATTTTCGGAAAAGGCAATTTACTCCACTTCTGCTCCTGGGATCCCGACTTCGTTCGCCAATTGTCGTGTCTTCAATATTATGGATGTACAGGAGACAGGTAAAGGTTCAGATGCCCTTATTTAGTATCATATCTTCTCTACGTGCCCACGCACGTCTGCCACTTCAATCTCTCATTCCTGAATGCCCCCTCCCACACCCTTGACCGAATGTGGTGTCCGGTTCCCTCAGTGTCCACTTCGTGTCCTGCAGGGTCCTAGTGCCCTGCCGTCAGGTCACTACAGTAATGTTAGGAATGACGTGCATATGATGAATGCTAAGGATGTATGACGTTACCACGCATACTTTTAGCACGCATACCTTTACAACGCAATTTTTACAACGCAGGATCCATTACAACGAACTACCATTACAACGCATTTTTTTACAACGCAAATACCTTTACAACGCATACCATTACAACGTAAGTATTGGTAAGTATTTAATATTTTTAAAAATGTAAGTTATTAAATTTAATATAATTTACTTTAATTTAATTTTAATTTAATTTTTTTTTAAACCCAAACCTACCACTTAACCCTAAAAATACCCTTTTACTCAAAAACCCAAACCTAGCCCTGAACCCTAAAAATACCCCTTTACCCAAAAACCCAAACCTAGCCCTGAACCCTAAAAATACCCCTTTACCCAAAAACCCAAACCTAGCCCTGAACCCTAAAAATACCGCTTTACCCAAAAACCCAAACCTAGCCCTGAACCCTAAAAATACCCCTTTACCCAAAACCCCAAACGTAGCCCTGAACCCTAAAAATACCCCTTTACCCAAAAACCCAAACCTAGCCCTGAACCCTAAAAATACCCCTTTACCCAAAAACCCAAACCTAGCCCTGAACCCTAAAAATACCCTTTTACCCAAAAACCCAAACCTAGCCCTGAACTCTAAAAATACCCCTTTACCCAAAAACCCAAACCTAGCCCTGAACCCTAAAAATACCCCTTTACCCAAAAACCCAAACCTAGCCCTGAACTCTAAAAATACCCCTTTACCCAAAAACCCAAACCTAGCCCTGAACCCTAAAAATACCCCTTTACCCAAAAACCCAAACCTAGCCCTGAACTCTAAAAATACCCCTTTACCCAAAAACCCAAACCTAGCCCTGAACCCTAAAATACCCCTTTACCCAAAAATCCAAACCTAGCCCTGAACCCTAAAAATACCCCTTTGCCCAAAAACCCAAACCTAGCCCTGAACCCTAAAAATACCCATTTACTCAAAAACCCAAACCTAGCCCTGAACCCTAAAAATACCCCTTTACCCAAAAACCCAAACCTAGCCCTGAACCCTAAAAATACCCCTTTACCCAAAAACCCAAACCTAGCCCTGAACCCTAAAAATACCCCTTTACCCAAAAACCCAAACCTAGCCCTGAACCCTAAAAATACCCATGTACCCAAAAACCCAAACCTATAACATTTTTACTATAATTATATACTTACCAATACTTAACGTTGTAATGGCATGCGTTGTAAAGGTATCTGCGATGTAAAAAAATGCGTTGTAATGGTACTTCCTTGTAATGGATCCTGCGTTGTTAAAGTTTCGTTGTAAAAGTAGTCCGTTGTAAAAGTTGCGTTGTAACGGTTGTTTACCGAATGCTAATGATGTAATATTGAGATGTTCTAGGATGCAAGCACTGATGACGTCACTGGTCTTGTTGCGGGACAGGGAAGCAGTCTTGGGTTCATTGCTGGAATAAACGTTCCTACTTTCATCACTCTGGATCTCAGTGTGGTCTTTGCTCTGTAACCACGTCACTACAGGCGTGTTTTCTTTTCCTCAGTGTATGGTATTGCGTCCTGTTCCAATGACTAGGAAACAATAGCCAGCCCAAGTAAAAACTTTCAAACGATTCCCTTTACTTCCTCCCCTCTGTATCCATCCGTGCCGTCTCTGCATCTCTTACTTTCTCCGTCTCATTTGCTGCTCTGACCTGTCTCTCCCCTCACAGTCTCCTCTGCTGCTCTAATCTCTCTCCTCTCTTTCCCCTCGCTCCGTCTCCTCTGCTGTTCTGATCTGTCTCCCCTCTGTCTCCTCTGCTGCTCTGACCTCTCTCCACTCTGTCTCCTCTGCTGCTCTGACCTGTCTCCACTCTGTCTCCTCTGCTGCCCTGACCTGTCTCCACTCTGTCCTCTCTCTTTCTCTCCTCTGCTGCTCTGACCACACTCCACTCTCTCTGTCTCCTCTGCTGCTCTGACCTGTCTCTCCCCTCTCTCTGTCTCCTCGGCTTCTCTGACCTCTCTCCACTCTGTCTTCTCTGCTGCTCTGACCTGTCTCTCCCCTCTCTCTGTCTCCTCTGCTGCTCTGACCTGTCTCCCCAATGTCCTCTCTCTGTGCCTCCTCTCCTGCTCTGACCTCTCTCCACTCTCTCCTCTGCTGCTCTGACCTGTCTCTCCCGTCTCTCTGTCTCCTCTACTGCTCTAACCTGTCTCTCCCCTCTCTGTGTCTCCTCTGTTGCTCTGACCACTCTCCACTCTGTCTCCTCTGCTGCTCTGACCTGTCTCCCCTCTCTCCCCTCTCTCTGTCTCCTCTGCTGCTCTGACCTGTCTCTCCCCTCTCTCTGTCTCCTCTGCTGCTCTGACCCCTCTCCACTCTGTATCCTCTGCTGCTCTGACCTGTCTTTCCCCTCTCTCTGTCTCCTCTGCTGCTCTGACCTCTCTCCACTCTGTCTCCTCTGCTGCTCTGACCTGTCTCTCACCTCACATTCTCCTCTGCTGCTCTAATCTCTCTCCTCTCTTTCCCCTCTCTCTGTCTCCTCTGCTGCTGTGACCTTTCTCCGCTCTGTCTCCTCTGCTGCTCTGACCTGTCTCTCCCCTCACAGTCTCCTCTGCTGCTCTAATCTCTCTCCTCTCTTTCCGCTCTCTCTATCTCATGTGCTGCTCTGATCTCTCTCCTCTCTTTCCGCTGTCTCTCTCTTCTCTGCTGCTCTGGCCTGTCTCTCCCCCTCTCCTCTGCTGCTCTGACCTCTCTCCACTCTCTCTGTCTCCTCTGCTGCTCTGACCTGTCTCTCCCCTCTCTCTGTCTCCTCTGCTGCTCTAACCTGTCTCCCCCTCTCTGTGTCTCCTCTGCTGCTCTGACCACTCTCTACTCTGTCTCCTCTGCTGCTCTGACCTGTCTCACCTCTCCCCCTCTCTCTGTCTCCTCTACTGCTCTGACCTGTCTCTCCCTTCTCTCTGTCTCCTTTGCTGCTCTGACCCCTCTCCACTCTGTATCCTCTGCTGCTCTGACCTGTCTTTCCCCTCTCTCTGTCTCCTCTGCTGCTCTGACCTCTCTCCAGTCTGTCTCCTCTGCTGCTCTGACCTGTCTTTCCCCTCCCTCTGTCTCCTCTACTGCTCTGACCTGTCTCTCGCCTCTCTCTGTCTCCTCGGCTTCTCTGACCTCCCGTTACTCTGCCTCCTCTGCTGCTCTGACCTATGTCTCCTCTCTGTCTCCTCTGCTGCTCTGAGCTCTCTCCCCTTTTCTCTCTGTCTACTCTGCTGCTCTAAGCTGTCTCTCCCCTCTCTGTGTCTCCACTGCAGCTCTGACCCCTCTCCACTCTGTCTTCTCTGCTGCTCTGACCTGTATCTCCCCTCACAGTCTCTTCTGCTGCTCTAATCTCTCTCCTCTCCTTCCGCTCTCTCCATCTCATCTGCTGCTCTGATCTCTCTCCTCTCTTTTCGCTCTCTCTCTCGCTCTCCTCTGCTGCTCTGGCCTGTCTCTCCCCCTCTCCTCTGCTGCTCTGACCTCTCTCCACTCTCTCTGTCTCCTCTGCCGTTCTGACCTGTATCTCCCCTCTCTCTGTCGCCTCTGCTGCTCTGACCTCTCGTTACTCTGCCTCCTCTACTGCTCTGACCTGTCTCTCCCCTCCCTCTGTCTCCTTGGCTTCTCTGACCTCTCGTTACTCTGCCTCCTCTACTGCTCTGACCTGTCTCTCCCTTCTCTCTGTCTCCTTTGCTGCTCTGACCCCTCTCCACTCTGTATCCTCTGCTGCTCTGACCTGTCTTTCCCCTCTCTCTGTCTCCTCTGCTGCTCTGACCTCTCTCCACTCTGTCTCCTCTGCTGTTCTGACCTGTATCTCCCCTCTCTCTGCCTCCTCTACTGCTCTGACCTGTCTCTCCCCTCCCTCTGTCTCCTTGGCTTCTCAGACCTCTCGTTACTCTGCCTCCTCTACTGCTCTGACCTGTCTCTCCCTTCTCTCTGTCTCCTTTGCTGCTCTGACCCCTCTCCACTCTGTATCCTCTGCTGCTCTGACCTGTCTTTCCCCTCTCTCTGTCTCCTCTGCTGCTCTGACCTCTCTCCACTCTGTATCCTCTGCTGCTCTGACCTGTCTCTCCCCTCTCTCTGTCTCCTCTGCTGCTCTGACCTCTCTCCACTCTGTCTCCTCTGCTGTTCTGACCTGTATCTCCCCTCTCTCTGTCTCCTCTGCTGCTCTGACCTGTCTCTCACCTCACATTCTCCTCTGCTGCTCTAATCTCTCTCCTCTCTTTCCCCTCTCTCTGTCTCCTCTGCTGCTCTGACCTCTCTCCACTCTGTCTCCTCTGCTGTTCTGACCTGTATCTCCCCTCTCTCTGTCTCCTCTGCTGCTCTGACCTGTCTCTCGCCTCTCTCTGTCTCCTCGGCTTCTCTGACCTCTCGTTACTCTGCCTCCTCTGCTTCTCTGACCTGTCTCTCCCCTCTCTCTGTCTCCTCTGCTGCTCTGACTTGTCTCCCCTCTATCCTCTCTCTTTGTCTCCTCTGCTGCTCTGACCTGTCTCTCCCCTCTCCCTGTCTCCTCTGCTGCTCTGAGCTCCTTTCTGTCTTTTCGCTCTCTCTGTCTCCTCTACTGCTCTGACCTGTCTCTCCCCTCTTTGTGCCTCCTCTGCTGCTCTGACCACTCTCCACTCTGCCTCCTCTGATGCTCTGACCTGTCTCCCCTCTCTCTGTCTCCTCTGCTGCTCTGCCCTGTCTCTCCCCTCTCTCTGTCTCCTCTGCTGCTCTGCCCTGTCTCTCCCCTTTCTCTGTCTCCTCTGCTGCTCTGACCTCTATCCACTCTGTCTCCTCTGCTGCTCTGACCTCTCCCCTCTCTTTGTCTCCTTTGCTGCTCTGACCCCTCTCCACTCTGTCTTCTCTCCTGCTCTGACCTCTCTCCACTCTCTCCTCTGCTGCTCTGACCTGTCTCCCCCCTCTATTTGTCTCCTCTACTGCTCTGACCTGTCTCTCCCCTCTCTCTGTCTCTTCTGCTGCTCTGACCTGTCTCTCCCCTCACAGTCTCCTCTGCTGCTCTAATCGCTCTCCTCTTTTTCTGCTCTCTCTGTCTCCTCTGCTGCTCTGGCCTGTCTCTCTTCTCTCTCTCCTCTGCTGTGCTGACCTGTCTCTCCCCTCTCTTTGTCTCCTCTGCTTCTCTGACCTGTCACCCCTCTCTCTGTCTCCTCTGCTGCTCTGAACTGTCTCTCCTCTCACAGTCTCCTCTGCTGCTCTAATTTCTCTCCTCTCTTTCCACTCTCTCTGTTTCCTCTGCTACTCTGACCTCTCTCCACTCTGTCTCCTTTGCTGCTCTGACCTGTCTCTCCCCTCTCTCTGTCTCCTCTGCTGCTCTGACCTGTCCCTCCCCTCAAAGTCTTGTCTGCTGCTCTAATCTCTCCCCGCTCTCTCTGTCTCCTCTGCTGCTCTGACCTCTCCCCACTCTGTCTCTTCTGCTGCTCTGACCTGTCTCCCCTCTATCCTCTCTCTTTGTCTCCTCTGCTGCTCTGACCTGTCTCACCCCTCTCTCTGTCTCCTCTGCTGCTCTGACCTCTCCCCACTCTGTCTCTTCTGCTGCTCTGACCTGTCTCCCCTCTATCCTCTCTCTTTGTCTCCTCTGCTGCTCTGACCTGTCTCACCCCTCTCTCTGTCTCCTCTGCTGCTCTGACCTCTCCCCACTCTGTCTCTTCTGCTGCTCTGACCTGTCTCCCCTCTATCCTCTCTCTTTGTCTCCTCTGCTGCTCTGACCTCTCTCCACTCTGTCTCTTCTGCTGCCCTGACCTGTCTCTCCCCTCTCTCTGTCTCCTCTGCCTGCTATCATTAACCCCAGGTTGCTTCAGAAGGTAAGCAACCAGGTACGCCAGGTACCAGCCCTCAGTGACAGCAACCTCCTCCCAGGCTCCAGGAAAGTGCCTGATGAGAGACATGGACCTGTATGTGTGTGCACCCCAGACTTCTGTTCATTATATAAAACCACATAGCTCTCTGGCGGAAGCCACATGTTCCGAAGCAGACTCACAGTGCCAATAATAAGCTGGTGAATACTGGTGCTCTCCAAACGCATAACACTTACTTATTCCCATTCCATGATAGACACAGAAAACCTATTATCCACTTTGATTTCTTCGGCCTGATTTATGAAAAGTGTTGCATCGCTGGGGTGAAACAGCAATGCAACATTTTTCAGTGCGCCCTCCTTGCGACACCATGGATGCACCCTATATACTGCATCGCGCCCCAAGTCGCAAGGATTGACAGATACGTCAGGAATCCTGAATGCAAAAATGAAGCAATACTGAAGTGTGTCTGGAAACAAACGCAACTCCAGCAATTTTTAATTTCACAGAGGAGCAAGCCCCATGTGAAAAGGCCTGCGTCATCTCTTATGCCTGCTTCAAGCAGGCGCAAGGATTTGACACAGTGAGGCTGTAGAATCTCATAGATTTTACTGCAAAACTTCTACCAACCTTTTCAGCGCCGGAACGCCCTGCATGCATTATACCAGACGCAGGTATAATGTACCTCAGGGGTTTACAAGGTGACACATCTGCCTAGATGTGTCACTTTTTAAATATGGCACAGTGTGGCACATTTTTTACGCCGCCTCAGCGTCACAAAAAGTGAGGCGAAGGTGACATAAGGACGTCTTAAAATATGCCCCTTGACTTTTGGTTTTCAATGAGGATACTTCATGGCCCACAACAGAATGCAGCAGGGGGCAGTGGAGCAGCTCACTCCATCATTTGCCTGCCGTCTCTATGATTAAAGGCATTTGGCTCCAAAAAAACAAGCATTTGCAATGCAATCGGCCTTGCCTTTGGGACCTTATACGTTTTTCGCTATGTAGCATATACTCCAGTGGGCATAGAAACGTAAGAAAGACACATTTCTTTTTGAAGCCTGTGATGAAACTGTTACCAGCTAAACTACAAGGCCCACAATGCAGTGAGTACATGGTTGAAGAAAACTAAAATAGAATAGAATGTGGGGAGAGGAGTTGGCCTAACGGCTAGGGCGCTCAACCTCGGACCTGGGGATCTGGGTTTGAGTCTCGGTAACGACGCCAAAAACCTCCTGTGACTCTGGGCAAATCACTTATCTCCCCGTGCCTAAAATGAATGTGTGTCCTCATGTAACGTAACTGGTGCTATGTAAAGCGCTCTGATACCTGATTCAGTTCGGGTCTAGTTCGCGCTATATAAAACTCTGCAAAAAAAAAAAAAATTAAATGTAGTATCCTCTGCCCTCCTACCGAAGAATGGGGTTGTGAAATGCTAAATAAATGTCAGTGCCTAGATTTCTTATGTTTTTTTTCTTGTAGGCAATGAAGGGTTAAACAGCTCAGTGTGAGAGAGGGCAGAGATGCCTTTCAGATTTAATCGGCTACAATGACACTCCTTAGAAAACCTGCAGTGGGCGTCTTTTCCAGAACAATGGGAGCAGCAACAGCTATATGTGTCCAAACTTGTCCCTCAGAAAAATTTTGTAGACTGCTTACGCCACCACTGTGAAGTGCCCTGCGTGTGCAAGTGCAGGCCAGGCTGCCCCGTGACAGCCACCAGGCAGGTCAAAAAAGATTTATAAGTATGTAAACTCCTGTGTTACTAATTCCGTTATTGCTAAATCTTTTTGTGACTCGTCCCATAGAAATGTTCACCTGCAATAAAACCTGCACGCATACATGTTAGGAAATCCACCAGTGTTCTAGATTTTCCAAAGGTCTTTAAATGTAGAAATAATCCCAGAGAGCATATTGGTGTCTTTTCAAGGGCCCCTGTGTTATATAAGTATTGCATTGTATGTAATTGTATTTATATAGCGCTTACTACCTCTGACGAGGCTTCGAAGTGTTTTGTATGTATGATTGGCACTATTAGGTGTACACACTCCTCCACCGTTCAGCCACCCCCTGTGTTGCTGTGCTCTAGAACCCCGCCTACAACCCGCAGGCAGGGCAGCCCAGGACACAGTTTGTTTAGGGTTGCCTGGCAACTGGAGGCATCGCATGAGTTTTTGCTGCAGTTTGTTTCCTGTGACTGTCTGCTCCACACGCCCTGTGGGGCAGCTGTGCCCCACACCATCTCTGTGGCTTGTGAATTCTCGGTCTGGTACGTCTAGGAGCAGGATGGTGCGTTGGTGGTGTGGTGCGTTGTTATTGTGGGTTGTTGTAGTATGTTGTGGTTTGTTGCACTAATTTGGGTTTGATGTGCTGGGCTCTCCAGCGTCCTCGTGTGATGTGCTGTGCTGATAGTGTGTGCTTTGTTGTGCTAATTGTGGATTGGTCAGTGAGCCATTAGAGTGCTCTGTGGTAAGATGTGCTTTGGTGTTGTGATGTGCTGTGGTGTTCTGAGCTGTTCTGTAATATGCCATGTTGTGATGTGCTGTAATATGTTGCGCTGTCACGTTATAGTCTGTGGTGCTGTGTCATGTGGTGTGCTCCTGTGATTTTATTTGTTTTGATGTAGTGCGCTGTGCTCGTGCCTGTTGTCATGTGGTGTGTCGTGCGTTTGTTACTTCAATGTGATACGATGTTGTATGATGTCCTTTGATCCCACGTGGCACGCCTCGATGTGCTGAGCTCTGACAGGCTTTCTTGACATGCGATGTGACATGCTCTGATGTCACGGGGTGTGCGTGGGTTCACTGGGGTGTGCTCTCCGTTTTTAGGTCTCGCCTGGCGTTAGCAGCGCGCATGTGCTGCACTCTCCATGCTAGGACTTCTTGGAATCAATACGATTTCAGAATATCGCTTTCTGCTCCGCCGGTGCTTTCCATTGGTGCACGTCATTTTGCATCACCAATTATGCAAAACGGGGTGTTGTGACTGTCCAGGAGGCTTTTTAGTCCCTCCTGGTTACCACCCTGTCCACTTTTTACACCACCCACGTGGACTGGATCTTTTACTGGCGGATATACAGTCTGTCCTTTAAAAGACAGTAAGCACTCTTTTCTTTACATTGCCAGCACCGTCCGCTTTGGCTGCGCTTGTTTGTTTATGGCACCGACATGCACCAGAGCCTGGGCTCTCCACGGCGCATGAGAGAAAGAGGCTATTCTTCAGCAGCACTTCATTCTGTTTTTGTTTTTTACGGTACAGCTTGCCCAACTGAATTTTTTTTTAATCGCGGCACCAGTTTCATTTAAACTATTCAGCGTGGCACCCATTTCATGAGCGCCATGCTTTCATCTTCAAAACTCGCTCTCCCGTAGGGGGTCCTCCCTCCCATCACAAAAAAACAGCCTGCCTGTTTAATTCTCCACCCATCCCCACTGCTGGTTAACGAGTTGACCTTGGGTGGCCTCTGTGAGCACTCCATGTATTTTTGCACCCCCTCCTCCCGCACTCCGCTGCTAATGATGCTGTGCCTGCCCGCTGCCGCCGCAGGGACGGCACGAGCGCAGTCCAGGCATGCGAATCCGATATCCCTACAGCCGACGCTTGCAGCTCCAAGGAAGCTGGTCGGGAGGTGCTCTCAGGAGACCCTCACTCTACCTCTCAGGTATGACCCTGAACAAACCCGGTCTCAGTCTCTGCTCTGCCTGGGAGATGTGTGTATGATCACCCATCATGATTTTGTGTAGCGCCTTCCTTTGAGATGTACAAAAGGGGGTGGTGATGGACGGAGCATCTGAACCAATCAAACACTCACACCCAGTCAACAGATCTGGGTTAAATCCATCACCGTTCTTTAGCCCACTCTGCCACCCCAGTTCAGACATGGCCATATGCAAATCAGTCTGACCCTGTGCCTCATGGGAACAGCCCCTTTTGTACCGCTTCCTTTGAGATGTGGCAACTTCCGTGCGCTGTCTGTACAAGCAGTGTATAACCATGTAAATGACATGTTTTTAACATATTTCGAATTGCCCCTACCTTTGACAAGTGTATTCAAACTCTAGGTAATTACACCGTGTTCCCAGGATCACACACTTCGGAGGAGGAGTTGGGATTAGAATTCTGGTCTCCTGGCTCTACCTCTGATGCAGTTGTTAATAACCATCTTATTATTTCTGTCCCATTTAGAGCAAGGCCCCTGGCACGTCTGGGCTATTTAAACAGGGATAAAGATCTTTCTGTTTCTAACTTCAAGTGTGTGGGTGCGATTTGTCTGTGTGGGGGCGATTTATCTATGTGGAGGCTGTTGTCGACGGTTGTGGAAACGTGTCTGTGTATGACAAGTCTTTGTGAGGGGGATTCATGCGTGAGTGTGTAAGCAGATCTCTTCATATTTGTGTACGTGTGCGTGCTGTGTATGGTGACCTGCGTGCTGGATGTAGGTGTTTGTTGTAAGTTTAGGGTTCCAAGTGTATCTGTGTAGATGGAATTGTTAAGTGTGTGGGACCAAGGCTCTGTGTTGTCTAGGTCTGCATGTGTATGGTGATGTGTGTGGTCTGTAGAACAGCATCTTATGTCAGGGGTGCTGTGTGTAGCGCCTTGAGACCTGTGTGTTGTGAAGCAAGCCGGTGTATACACAGTAAGTGTGAGCCTTGGTTCTTGTTTGTGTGCGCGTCAGCCCACATACACATGCTTTCCAGCCTGTTGCAGTATCTGTGTCATGAGTTTATGTTGACGTAGGTTCGAGCACTGGTGTTTATGGCTGCTGGAAACCCTGAGTGTGTGTTTGTGGGGCTGTGAGTGCTGATGCATAAGGATTTGTGGTGTTCTCTAGGGTGTCTGAAGATGTATATTTGTGTAGTGGTAGGGACACGGTGGCCACCTGCGTACATGCCTTCAAGACGTCGTGTTTTCTGTCCCGAGCTGGTAACCTACTGCATTCTGGTAATTGCAGTCCTGGTTTCCATCCATCCCCCACACTTGATATCCATGTTTTGTAACATGGGGACTTTAGAATGGAAGCCTGGTCTCAGGGTGTCATGGTGCGAGGCTGGACCCCAAGTTCTGGGGTCCCGTAGGGATGGTGTAGAGTTGTGTTGAACAGAGTAGGTAGCACTCATTTTGAGGTAGTATACGGTGCTGGAAGCCTGGTTTGTCTGTGATGTTATAGTGTTTGAATAATGACACAAGTGCGGCTTGAGGGAAGACCACAAACCAGTTGTGCACAATTGCTTGTGTTTGCACGCGGTAATGTTTGCTCGTGCAGATCCGTTCAAGTCTCCATGTGACTGCAGGACTGAGTGACTCTGTAAGTCTGTGTGTGGGCTGTACACATGCCTTTCAGGTTGCCTACAGGTTGTGTTGCCCGGTTTATGTTTTTCTCCAGCAGCATAGGGAGGTTTCCTCGTGGATATAATTCTGCAGGACTTTGTGTGGGTTACATAAGACACTCGGTTGTTGGGTAGAGGTTGTGCTGATCGGTGTGTTCTCTGTACGCATCTGTGTTGAAAATGGCAATGTATGTGTACATAAGCGGCGTTCATTTGTGTTCACTGTACCCCTTGTTAGCAGAACGAATAATTACGAAACACTGACTGTGTTATCCCGCCAGCATAAGACCCATGCACATATGTACACGACAGCTATTTTAGGCACCATGGCCTCTCTGACCGTTTGCTAAACCCCCGACACCCCTCCCCGCGCGCACTGCTCATGCAACGGCCACAAGACCCTCTCCCTCTGCGTGACCCTGCTCTAGAAGTAGCACTCCTGCTTGACCCACACCCCACCCATTTCCTCCCAGGAACACCCTTCCCCTCAGCTGACAACCCCTCCCCCCGGCTGCACTTGACCTCTCGACCCGGTCCCAAGTCCTAAGACCAAGCCTCGTGGATGTACATCCCCCTTTTCCCTGCCCAGCATAACAAAACCATGATACACCATCCGAAGTGTCCGACCTTATCACCTGACCAACCTTTGACCTGATCATCCCCTCCTGCTCTCGTGCCCTGTAGGAATGTCCAGCTGAGAGGTCACAATCTCTTGTTACATTCAGGAGGGGAGGATGACATCTGAGCGACTGGTATGGGAATAGTCCTGAAGCTGGGATTCCAAGCATGCCTTTTCCCACTTCAAAGCGTCTTTATTGTAATAAGGAATGTTTGTGCATCATAAACATGTGTATAAAAGACGAAGCCTCAGAGAACTTGTTAGAGCACCTCCTGAAGACACTATGCGAGTGTCCGAAATGACAGGCTCTCCTCATGAGAAATAAAACTCTATTCTTGTCTTCCTGCTTCCAGCGCCCGTCTCTTTATTTGGTAATTGTTCAAGATGGGAACTAAGAGGCGTCCTGCGCCAGCAGCCTGGGCATCAGGTGTGTTATGGGCTGACTTTTCCTTAATTGGCGCCCCAACGCGGGGTCCATCAGCGACATAAGGTCCGGTAAGAGAGGTCCAGACGATGGGGTGAACATCTAAACGATTGGAGTATACCTGCCTTGAGAGGGCCCTCGTCCGGCTGCCGATTGAATGAACTTCACCGATTCTGAACGGACCTCTCTCAAGTGACCTACTGTCCTGACTGGAATCCCACAGGAATGCTGCGGTAAAAACATGGAGAAAGAGAACGATGGGGCGCTGGAGAAAGGAAGGCGAAGAATTGTCCACATGGTCCGGTCCGGGTAAGGTTAAGTAGGACGTCTTTACGTCCGATTGGTAGGATGGCTTTATCCATCTGATTGATTGATTGATTGATTGTTTTGAAATCAGTATTTAAAATACTGGTATTGTTCATTGATTGGTTCATTTAGCCTCGGTTGCTACTTGAAGTATTGGTTCTCTTGGAGACATTCTCTGTTTGCAAACAGCGACGAATAGGAACGTTCCTCTCTCTTTGCAAATAGTGAAGGATAGGTAATGCGGACTTTTGTCCCCCGTTGTAATCCGTCATGCCTATTTTTCTCCCCACTGATTGATTGGTTGCTCTGTTGCTCTTTGAGACATTCGCTGTCTACAAACGGGGAAGAATAGGAATATTCTGTCTCCCTTTGCAGATAGCGAAGGGTAGGTAATGCAGACTTTTGTCCCCGTTGTAATCCGTCATGCCTATCTTTCTCCCCATTGATTGTTTGTTATCGGTTTTTATCGATTATTGCTCTTTGAGATATTCCCTGTCTACAAACGGGGAAGAATAGGAATATTCTGCCTCCCTTTGCAGATAGTGAAGGATAGGTAATGCAGACTTTTGTCCCCGTTGTAATCCGTCATGCCTGTTTTTCTCCCCACTGATTGATTGATTGTCTGAACATTTATTGTTCAAGGAATAGTTCTTTTGAGGCATTCTCTGTTTGCAAATAACGTGGAATAGAAATGTTCTGTCTAGTCTTTGCAAGTAAGGAAGGGTAGGTAATGCGGACCTTTGTCCCCCGTTGTAATCTGTCATGCCTATCTACTCCCCACTGATTGGTAAACCAGTTCCACCCGGACCATTTATTGGAGGTAGGTCATCTGGCTCGGCCAGGAGGGTACCCCTAATACAAAAGGACAAATATAAAAATGCGGATTAGCCGCTGTATCGTGCTAGCAAACAAAAGAGAAAAATATATATATAAAAATCGTTAGGGAAAAGAAAAGGAATAGAGTGAAATCAGTAGGCCGCTGATGAGATCTCTTTTCAACCTTGCTGAAATGGAAACATAGGGAACAACCCCTCAGGAAATATGAAACTGGTGAGGAAAGCCGAACTTAACGCTATGACTTCGAGACAGCTTGGCTCCACCACCCACCCCGCCCAATTAACGACAAAACTTAGGCGAATAATAGAAAAATATATAACACTCTAGCGAAGTAACAGGTGAACACGTTTTATTTTTTAACAAACAAAAAAAGAAAACATTTAAGCAACTATTTACATGACAAACTGCTGCAACAACAAACGAAACCCACAATGCATTTCGCCGTCTGCCTGACGCCGTTCCAGCCCTTCCTTCCCCAAAGTAGCAATGTTGGGCCACTTTGGGCTACTTTCTAGTAGTTTTTGGGCGTTTTAAAGTCTACAAAAACCGTCAGGGGCGGTGGGGTGGAAGGACCACTACGCGAATAGCCCGAAGGCGGCGCCACACGCCAAGGCCTGTCCCCCGGATGAACCAAGGGACCCGTTCCTGGGGCCAGGGCGAAGAAGCGTCCGGCCGCCATCGGCTGTGGGCCCGGCCCGAAACGTGCCAGGCGTCCCCACTTCTTCAATAATGGCTGCGACAACACTGGGGGGGGGATATCTTGCACATGCCTCCGACCCCCCCCCCTCGTCCTCATCGCCTGGTCCGGCCATAACAAATGTCAAGCAAGACGCCGTGGGGTGCACCGGGAGGGAGAGGCGGCGCGAACGAGCCTCTCCCACCTCCCCAGGTGAAGGCTCCCCAGCTGCACCCCAAACGCTCCTCGCACCCGGCAAAGGGTTTGTCCACTCTTACGGTGCAGCGACGCTCCTCGCACCCGGCAAAGGGTTTGTCCACTCTTACGGTGCAGCGACGCTCCTCGCACCCGGCAAAGGGTTCGTCCACTGTGGCGATGCTGCGACGCCTCGCCCGACAGGTTGGAGCCCGTCTGCTCATTTGATCCCGCGATTGCCGGTAGCTGCCGAACTCTCAAAATGGCGGTCGACCTTGCAAGAGCGGGCCCAGCATGAAGGAATGGCCTGGTTGCTTGTTGATTTAAGAAACGAGTCCCACCATCATAAAAGTTCTCCTCGACCTTGAAGATTCTATAGGAGCCGCGGGAGTCCCCGACCCCCGCAGATACCCCCGATGGAGAATGACTGCCATAACTGCCCGCGGAACGATGAAAATGTAGCCGCGGGACGTCGGCGCTCCCATGCTGACGCCAGCCTCAATTTGAATGACTAAAATCCTGCAGACTACAGTTCGGATCAGTTCCGGTGAAAACGCAGTATGACCCGGTAGAAAAATGTTGCTTCCCTCCCCCCTTTTGACTGATGGTTCATACTGCCGATCCCTTTCTGTTGCCCTTTAACTGAACTTTTTGGACTGCCGAAAGAGGTTCTGGGCCAACCACGAGTTGGTGGAGGTTTTGACTGTGCCTGGATCTGCCTGGCCGCACCCAAAATGGCGCTGGTACAAATGAAGCTTTCAACTCCTTGTTGTACCCCGATTGCTCAGCCTTGATGTCATGAAATATGTATACAGTTTTTAAACACAATGAATTGATATGGGATGGGTACTGATTATGTGTTTGGACAATGAATTGAAGTGAGATGGGTGCTGATTGAACCTTCGGACAATGAATTGTTGTTAAGTTTGGCGCATCATGACTATTGAAAGTTCGAATTTCAACACTTATGATACTCGCTCACACTGAAGTTTCGATATGATTTTATTGCACTTGTCGCACTCTTTTTCAATGACCACCGACTCCATTAGGTTTTGCACTGACAAGTACCCCCACATGTACAGTTTTGGCCGGCCCACAGGGTTGTAGGCCCATATTTATGCACCGACATTTTTAATAAAGATTTTTGGAGAAAAACGTACGTAGTTGTCACGTGTGAATTGGTAAGTCTCGAATAACTGACCACTGTTTCCGATATAACTGAATTACAGGTGAAATGGCTCAGCTCGATTAGTTAAGGGTTAAAAAGTATAGTACGCAGAAATATTGCAAATATGAATGGTCCAGGTTTTTGTTGTATGTACTTTGCACATTTTTGTACAGCCTAAAGCAACCGCTAAAAGACCCTGGAATTCAGTCTATACTTTATATGCTACCTGTATCAGGAAAATTGTGCTAAAATGTCCCTAAGTCGCCCCGAAGGAGTGCCACCTGGCCTCCCTACATACGGTCCGTAATACCACACTTGGGTGACCTATGCTATCCACCGGCTTCCGATAATCATCTCTCCCACACTAAAAGGTTCATCTGGGCTTAAATGCCGAGTTGGCAAGAACTGCGTTCCGTGGAGATAGACCGAGTATGTAGTAAGTAAAAGCCTTTTCGGCTTTATGCGCGCTGATGTGTTTTTTTAAATGCTGCCCCCGCCCCCTTCTTTTTCCCTCTTTCTACAGGTCACTTTGGAACATCGATTAAAAATACGAAAAAGAAAATGGTGATCTAACGGACGAAGAGACGGGAAAAAGGCGTTCGATTATGGTGCCTACGCACCCCGAATAATACAACCAAAAATAATGTGCACTCATGATTAAGCACTCTACACTTAACTAAATAGGGAAAGGTTTAAAGAATATTCTGAGGTGAGGTTTACTCTAGTACCCTCCGCTTGGAGGACTAGGAATGTTGTCAGTGTTTGGAAATTACTACATCCTTTCCGCACCCTCATGGACCGGAAACTCAAAGCTGCCCTATTGTTCCCCCAACTGACACCCACTGTTGCCTCAGCCTGGAAACACATTAGCCCGACCAGGTTAGTTCTTGACTGGTTGCCAAAGGCGTAAGTGTGTACAACCACAAAGACCAGTAAAGGCAGCCGACAATAAAAGGAAAGAAAAGGGTAAAAAGAGCGTAGGATGCTAAGGATGCGCAGCATACAGGAAGAGATCACTATGGCCAATAACGGTTATATGTCTTGTCTTGGATTTTTGTATATAATACATGTACTGTCTCCCTCACCTGAGTATGTGTGTACGTAATGTATGGAGCTACGTCATCCCTCTGCCTGTGTTTCCGTATTACTTAACCTCTGTTGTTCTGTGTTGTGCGCGCACTGAATGACCCATTATTGTACACGTCTCTCTCTCTCTCTCTCTCTCTCTCTCTCTTTCTCTCTCCATGTCATACGTGTACCGAATGGACCATTTAGAGTGCGGTCTCTCTCTCTCTCTCTCTCTCTCTCTCTCTCTCTCTCTCTCTCTCTCTCTCTCTCTCTCTCTCTCTTCCTCTCTCTCTTCCTCTCTCTCTCTCTCCAAAAGCCCCCTGTTCCCTCTTTCCTTGTATGGTGATGTTGTGCCCCCCCGGCACAAAACTTAATTGGGTCTCCTCGAACACAAAGGTGTTCGGCAACATTGACAGGAACTAAAAAACGATTGTGACTTGCCATATTACTACCTCTCCTTTCTGCAAAACGATAGAACCCGAGTTGGTAATGAAGGAAAGGACAGGTAAGACGACGGATGTCCCCTAATCTGGCCTTTTATAGGGGGACTATAACGTCAATAGCCTTCTGTTTTCCAGTTCGCTAGAAATGCAATTCCCAATGCACCGATCACTTCACCCCTCTGCACTTAAGTGCGGATGTCCAAAGCACCCCCGTTTCTCCCGATTGACCCCAGCTCCCTGTCCAAAGCGTCCCCGTTTCCCCCATTAACCCCAGCTTCATGTCAGCTACCCTCGAAGCGTAATTGATGACCTTGATTAACGGTTGCTCCCCAAGAAAAGCATGTTTAACATCTGCCCCCTCCCCCTTCTTCATGACGATAACGCCCCTGCTTGCAAGAGTTAGCCGACCCCAAAGGGAAATGTAAGATTGTCGGTACTTGGGTTAAAAAAGAAAAAGGGCGAGTCTCTACATAAGGACTCGATTTTGAGTTTGATATAATACACTGTGTATAAAGGTCCAATTTCTCTCCACATACGTCACGAATGAACGCCAAACAGGTTTATGAATTCAATGGTAATGCCCTCCTACTTACTCCATAAGTGATGACTTCTGACTGTGACCGATGAACTTATCTCCCACCTACATAGGATTGGGGACGGAATTGAGATGTATAAATGTTTTCTCCTGCCAGTTTTTCTAAAACTTATTTTTACCCATTCAAAGATACAATCACCGGAGGAGAGGAGTTGGACGTGACGCACAGCCTGGCCACAGATCATGAAGCACGTGTGACCGCGACCAAAGGTGGAGCCACCGAGCAACGAGACGCGGGACGAGGCACCACTCTCAAACTCGGCAGATGAAGGAATAAAGGGCCGCCTTGAAGCCCTCGATTTGCTGACCCACTCGTGCCTGAAGTCCCCGTCCCTTTTTTTAGCCCGACTGATGGGCCTGCCTGCTCGTCATCTTTTGCTCCTTTTGGTCCCTTGATGTGCTCAAAGATCTGATCCCACTCCGCCCTCTCTTCCCTTGATTATTCAACAACATCACACTTTTCGCATAACTTTTGACTATAGAATGAGGTTTTGCCACGGAAAAAGAAAGACAAGCAGGTGCCCAGCATGAGGCACCCCTAAGAAAATCAGTTAAGAAACAGGACTGTGATCTAACAGCAGAGGACTGATCGCACCCTGCAACGTGTAAGGATGAATCCGAGCTGGACCTATAGCTCCACCGCCGGTGCTCAACAGCGCCAACAAAAGAAGACGGACTCTGTTAAAAAAGACATTGTGACGAAAACCCCCCTTCCTGAACTTTCTACTCACCCCCTTGACCAAATTGCTTGTATCAACTTGAACTCCTCCCTCAGCCATTTTGTATTGCTTTCTAAAATGTTTCATCGATCACTCATGCATTTAGTTTTCCAAAGGTCTCTTATAGCGCTGACAAGACCCGAAGGTATCAGAGCTCTTTCTACTGTATTTTGATGTCAGCGGAGAGAAAGTCAGAACATGATTCTATAATGTGTCTGAACGTTTTCCTTGATTAACCCGACTAAAGTATAATATCGATCTCTAGACTTGTATGAAGAACCCAACAAATGTAAATTAACATGTATTGCATTCTGCCTATCGTATCGACTATATAGAATTGAACTTGCTTATGTAAAAAAGCGGCGACTGTTGAAAATGGCAATGTATGTGTACATAAGCGGCGTTCATTTGTGTTCACTGTACCCCTTGTTAGCAGAACGAAGAATTACGAAACACTGACTGTGTTATCCCGCCAGCATAAGACCCATGCACATATGTACACGACAGCTATTTTAGGCACCATGGCCTCTCTGACCGTTTGCTAAACCCCCGACACCCCTCCCCGCGCGCACTGCTCATGCAACGGCCACAAGACCCTCTCCCTCTGCGTGACCCTGCTCTAGAAGTAGCACTCCTGCTTGACCCACACCCCCCCCCCATTTCCTCCCAGGAACACCCTTCCCCTCAGCTGACAACCCCCCCCCCCCCGGCTGCACTTGACCTCTCGACCCGGTCCCAAGTCCTAAGACCAAGCCTCGTGGATGTACAACCCCCTTTTCCCTGCCCAGCATAACAAAACCGTGATACACCAACCGAAGTGTCCGACCTTATCACCTGACCAACCTTTGACCTGATCATCCCCTCCTGCCCTCGTGCCCTGTAGGAATGTCCAGCTGAGAGGTCACAATCTCTTGTTACATTCAGGAGGGGAGGATGACATCTGAGCGACTGGTATGGGAATAGGCCTGAAGCTGGGATTCCAAGCATGCCTTTTCCCACTTCAAAGCGTCTTTATTGTAATAAGGAATGTTTGTGCATCATAAACATGTGTATAAAAGACGAAGCCTCAGAGAACTTGTTAGAGCACCTCCTGAAGACACTATGCGAGTGTCCGAAATGACAGGCTCTCCTCATGAGAAATAAAACTCTATTCTTGTCTTCCTGCTTCCAGCGCCCGTCTCTTTATTTGGTAATTGTTCAAGATGGGAACTAAGAGGCGTCCTGCGCCAGCAGCCTGGGCATCAGGTGTGTTATGGGCTGACTTTTCCTCATCTGGAGGTGTCCATATGGCCGTAATGCCCTTGTAGGTCTGTTTGTGAATTACACAAGGCACTCTTGTGTTGGGCAGATGTTGTTTTTGTTCTTCCATACACAAATGGAGGACTCAAGGTGGCTGATATGCTGGTTCAACTGCAGGTCTGTGTGTGCATTACACAAGGCTTTAAGGGATTGTATTGAGGTTGCGTGAGGTGGTTTGTGTGTTCTTTCACAGGTCTATGAAGGGTGGCAGCCTGTGTGTCAGATATGTGGCCTCATGAGGTTCTGTGGAGTTTGTGTTTTGTATTCTGTGAGTTCTTGTTTAGCACTGTGGGGGTCTGTATGTGGCTGTGTTAGTATTTAGCTGGTCTGAGAGAATTGTGTTGCCCTGAATGCTTTGTGTGTGTGGTGGGTATCTAAGACTTTGAGCTTCTGTGGTGTGAAGGGGAATCTGTGTGGCGACCTGTGTGTGGCTGCATCGATGTGTGATTCTGTGAGACCCCGAGCTTCTCTAGAGGTTGTGTGTAAGGGTGGCTTGTGTGCAGCGCATTTCTATAGCGCTGCATGCCATCTGTTGGATGCTTCTTTGGCTCTCTGTCACTGAGTTCAGAAACCTCTGCTGGAACAGTTTACTTTAGTGTCGGGAAAACCTGGAGAGAAAATCAACAGGGAGAGAGAGCCAGGGCACGAGGAACTGAAATATCTGTAAAAACAAGCATTGGCATAGCCAATAGGTTAAGCCTTTGGGACCTTATAAGTGTTTAGTTATCCAGCACAATATCCTTGGTGCAACAACATTAACTGTTGCATGGCTAAACACTTATAAGGTCCCAAAGGTGAGACCTATTGCTATGCCAATGTTTGTTTTGTGGATGGCACGTGCTCTGGTGTGACCTGCTGTACGTGGTGCCCTCTCACCTGATGTGATGTGCTGTTTTTAAAGGTGATGTTCTCGGCTGATGTGTGCTCCAGTGTAAAGTAACGTCTTGAGGAATGCTGTTGTGCTGTGTGGTGTCATAGCTGTGCTCCTGTGGTATAGGCTGTACACTGTACTGTTATGTGCTGTGTTGTAAGTTGGTGTCATATGGTGGGCTGAAAGGAATTGTGATGTGCTGCAGGGTTCAGTGCGGTGCACTTCTGAGCTGTGATGTGGCCGCAGTCTGAAGCCGCTTGGAAAATCAAGAAAACTAAAAGTAAGGCAATATTGAATGAAAAAACAAATACATAGATTTTAATAGGAAATGTCACAGTGTACTGCATTAGATTACTGCAGGTAGAGGAAGCAGCTTCTAATAAAGCAGAGTCCTAGTTGGTTGTGAAAAAGTTGCTGCCAGAAAGCTTTAATCCTCCTGCAGAGCTGGAGTTTGAGCCAGGGCTTTAAGTGGGCCGGGTCTCACCGGGTCTGAGCACCGGCAGTTTTTTTGAGGAGGCCTCGAAATTGGTCTCTATCGGGCTCTGTTTTGTGTCCTGGCACAGTCTGTCCGTTTTTCTCCGGACTGCAGTGACAGCAGGCACATCCATGTGCGCATGCTTACACTGCTCACTTCTCACTAGTGGAGAAGCTATGGCATTACATCATGCCAGGTGTGCATTGTAGGGGAAGGGAAATCCTTTACATAGAGTCATTTTCTCTCTGGATTTCCCTTCTCTTTTTGAAACTCAGGAGCAGCAACATTGTCGTGGTGTCACCAGGGGTTTAAGTGAATGCTATTTCAATATTATGTACAAGCCATAGTTGCTGCTTAATTTATCTTATGCAACTAACAACCATTGACAAAGCAAATAGTCGTGACTTTTTGTAGGTGTGGTGTTACTTGTTGTATCATATATCTGGATGCAATGACAGAAACAGCAAAATACAGGTCGGGCAGCACACTATGCTAAGCATAGATTTTTTAGCGTAAGTGTTTTTGAGCCACGCCTTTAACTACATTGGCCACGCCCCTTTGAGAGACCCCCCAGTTTTTTCATCCCACTTTAAGCCCTGGTTTGAGCCGAGGAAGGACGCAGCAAGACCTTAGGAGTGGGACAGGGAGTGGGCTGGGAGATCCTGGGAGGGATGGTGTTGAAAAAAACATACCCTGTGGTGGGAGATTGGCTGTTGCAGGTTTGGGGACTTTGGTGGGAGGAGGAATTTATCGAAGGGCTAGGTGGGGGTTAGGGGCTGCTAATTTTTTAGGTCTTGCATAGCCAGCGCATGCGCTGCCTCTACGAGGCATCAAGTAGTTAGTATTAGTGGTGAAACTCCATCCATTGCGTTTGTATCTGTTTTTTAGCTTGCCATTGGTTAAATCTGGAATTGTTCTTTTATGTAGCTCATTGATTGGCTGGTGATCCGAAACTTCACTTCCGTTCTGCTTCCGTTTTGCAGAAAGCAGCACCGACCAACTACAGTTTAGTTCCGCTGCTGGCTGTTATCTATTCATTTAGGGTCTACTTGTTTTTTAATTCGTGCTCAGCGCACCATTCCCGCTTTCACTTTCAAAGCAGGGACAATGGCAGCCGTCGTCATGACTGTGCACCTGACCTCCCGCTCTCTCCTACGGTAACTCCCCTTCTTCCTTCTGAAACCACTTTGCTTCATGAATAGCTTCTCCCCTTCACGCGCTCAGCAAGCCATGCCCACTTTCTCTTTCAAAGCAGAGACAATGGTGGCCGTCGTCATGACTGTACACCAGCCCTCAAGCTCTCTCCTACGGTAACTCCCCTTCTTCCTTCTGAAACCGCTTTGCTTCATCAGTAGCTTCTCCCATTCACGCGCTCAGCATGCCCTGCCCGCTTTCACTTTCAAAGCAGGGACAATGGCGGCCCTCATCATGACTGTGTACTAGCCCTCGAGCTCTCTCCTAGGGTAGCTCCCCTTCTTCTTTCTGAAACTGCTTTCCGCCCCATGCCGTGCCTTTCATTTGCATTTCTTAACTGCACCGCAGTAGCTTTAAAGGTTGCTTTTCGTCATTGCTGCTTCCACCCTACCCTCCCAGCTCAAACACAGCGTTTGCTTTACTCAGCCGGTGAATAAGCACGGACCGAGGTAGCCTTGTTTTATGGTTGAGTCCTTTGTTACAACTTATTAACCACTTCGATGCTAAGCATGAACTTGGACTTCAATGCAATTTCCATTGAAGTCAATGGAAACTCCATGACGAGCTGAGCTCGTCATGAGCGTCGAAGGAGTTAAAAGAAAATTCCTCCTTTTGCAGGTTTGTGCACGCAGTTACTTTCTGTCATCACTGCTTCCACCCTCCCAGGTCAAAGGCAGTGTTTCCCTTGTGCATGTTTGTACGCTCACTGCACACAGAACTTCTGTCATCACAAACCTTATTACAATAGCACTGTTGATATAAATGGTAAATAGCCGCAGTTAATGTACAGGTTGCGGAATCTCTTGTTACAACTAATGAACAAAATGACTCCCTCGTGCACGCAACGAACACTGAACTTGTGTCAAGTGAAAGCAGTTTTGGCATTGATCACTTAACGTGCTTTTGTCGGTTTGGTTTTGTTTTAACAAATTATCCTCCTTTTTCATTGGCCCGGAAACTAAAATTAATTCCGATCAGACGTTCCGGTACATTTTAATGAAATCATGGCACACGCACTCCCCAGTACGACACACAAAATACACTGTATTTAACAGAGTGCTAACACAATTACGGGTACGCTGCATCAGTTTAGATTCTGGAGTTTGCTTACAGTACATAACCCTCCCCCTGCCTTTGTCCTTGTTTAACATAACTGGCACGCATGTAAAGCACTTCAATACCTTCGGGTCATGTTCACGCTATATAAAACTGGAAAAAAAATACCCGCCTATTCCCAGCGCATATCACCAGACACCACATAGCTCCCCCCCTTACACGCACGTCTCTCACTGACTTTTGCTATTTTGCGCACACACACTTTTTTATATAATGCACATTCTATTATGTCTCCTCACTCTCTCATGTACACTTATCTCTCTGTTTATGGCTGTCTCACACACATACACACAAACTTCATTCCGTACAAACTGCAATACTAAGTTCTTTCTGTCTAGCAAATACAAAACACACATAAGATCAAGATTAAACAGGCATTTGCAATTCATTAGGTCTCACATTACTGAAAGTTTGACCTATTTTGCGATGCAAATAATAATGCAACCCCAATAGCTCAAACTTTCAGTAATGGTAAATGCTAGACCTATTGCATTTGCAATGCAATAGGTCTAGCATTTGCGAGCGTTTGAGCTATTGGCATTGTAAATGACAATGCCTTTCATTTATGTGTTTTGAAAACCAGTAATATGGTCAGGCCCGGACTGGCCGTTGCGGGCACCGGGCAATTCCCCGGTCGGCCGCAAGGGTGGGGGCCGTTTTTAGGCCCCTGGGGGCCGTTTTTGTGACAGGGCCGTTTTTGCAGCAAAGCTGCAAAATCGGCCCTGTAACAAATTCGGCGGAAAAGCGGCCCTGGTAAAGAGCTTTGTGGCATCCCCCCCCTCCCCCAGGGGGGGAGGGGGGGCAGCCGAGCACTTTGCCAGGGCCGGTTTTGGTTCCCAGTCCGGCCCTGAATATGGTGCGTAAACACAAATTCTTTACGAGAAGCAAGGCTGGCAGTAACTGCATCTCTTTTACCGCCAGCCTTGCTTCTGGTAAGCATAGACTACAAGTACAAAGAGGCACAGTTACTGCCAGCCTTGCTAGTTGTAAGAAACACCTATAAGTACAAAGTGCGTGTTTACACAATGCTTGCAGGTTTTCAAAACACATAAATAAAAGGCATAGTCATTTACAATGCCAAAGGTTCAAACTCTCGCAAATGTGAGCCCTATTGCATTGCAAATGCTTGTTTTCTGTGTGAGAGAGATTGAGTTCGAGCCTGAGAAGGATGCAGCAGGTCCTTATGAGTGGGGGAGGAGGAGAAGGAGGAAGAGCCAGGGAGGGCTGGTGTTTTAAACAAGCACGGCGTAAACGCAGAGTTTCAAAGCACACAACATGTTTAATCTTTGTTCAAGATTTTTTCCCTGTTTGGTGGGACAGTGTGCAAATTATTTTTCTGGCATATTATCTGCTGGGCATGTAACAATGCTGTCCAAGAAGAGTATTTAATGAGAAAGGCTCAGAGACCAAAACATGAGCATTTCTAGAAGGTCTAAGATCGGTAATGGGGCAATAGCAAAAACAACAAGATAAAGGCACGCAAGCAGCATGCGCGTCATTGCTCGTTCCCATGGCAATACTTCATGGGGCGGGATTTGCTTATGTTAATTCAGCCGGAGTTACTTCAGGCACACAACATTCGCTAACAAAGTGTGAAACATGTATGGCATTCCAGGGGAGGAGTGGGTTGAGCTATGTGGGTACACCGCTCGGGGCAGGTGATGTGCTTCTGAAGTGATGTTAATGGATGGTGTATTATGGTGTAAAGAAACAAAATGTATGCATAAATTAACAAATGCTGCCGTGGAGCGGTGACTCGCTTATGTTAATTCAGCCAGAGTGACTTGGGGTGAACAACATTCGCTAGCAAGTGGGAAACAAGCATTTACAATGCAATGGTTTCGCCTTTGCAAAAGTTAGAGCTATTGGCATTGCTCATGACATTATTTTTATTTATGTTTTTTTTTTAAACATAAATAAATGGCATTGTCATTTACAATGCCAATAGCAGGGCAGGAGAGCAAGCACAAGCAACGAGGGGGCAGGACAGCAAGCACAAGCAATGAGGAGGGGGGGAGGACAGCAAGCACGAGCAACGGGGGCAGGGGAGCAAGCACAGCCAGGGGGCAGGGATGCAAGCACAGCCAGGGGGCAGGGAAGCAAGCACAGCTAGGAGGCAGTGAAGCAAGAACAGGACGGGCTGCAACTCTGCCTGGGCTGCCGCCATTCTCACTGCCTGCATCTGTTGGTACACCTAAGTGAGACCATACTTAATACATGCCTCCACTGACACACTTGAGTGAGACAACCCTGAATGCATGAATCCACTGTCATATCAAATCTTTGAGTAAATCAGCTATAGACGGATCCTAACTTGAACAGACCCCTGGGGTAGCCAGATGCTGTGATTGACATGTGGAAGCAATAAGATATGGCAGATTTAGTGAGACTGGCAGCCTGCATTGTACCTGCAATCGTCCTTGCATGCTGCACACACAGGCTCCCTGAAGCCAGAGGTCATTCCTCCAGTCTGTGGTATACATCCACAGAAATGTACATTCAGATGACAGTCGCGACAACCTGTCTCATTCACTGTTCAAAAAGATTGCTTGTCGCATTCACAAAAATAATGGTAAAATACCTTTCAGAACTGAAAGTTTTGTCCTATCTTTAAAAAAAATCACTAGCAAATACAGCTACACCAGTGAATGTTTTTTAAATTTAACATTTTTGTTGCAGTCATATGGTGCCCACATTTAAATGCCAGTCTGTTTTCTTTTTGTGACACAATACAAAATGTACACAAAACTTAACCATTGCACCAGCATGAGAAGCCTAAACCTAGTGGCATTGCCAGTGCTTATTGTTAATAAACAACTATGCTGAGTAGCAGCCTTCGCTATGCAGTGATCAGCACAACTTTACCGATCACTGTGGACAAGCTTTCATCCTTGTTACTGAATGTGGCAAGAAATGATGGTGTGAGAGGCTGTCACACCGAAAATGAGGTGTGTGTGGGTGCGAGGAATGCAGACTGCAGAGACCTCCACACCTAGATGCATAACCAAGAAAGCCAAGAGGAGCCGTGTGAGGGAGAGAGACCAAGGGGAGTTGTGTGAGGGAGAAAAACAACATACCTTTTTTGAACAGATTGCCTTCTAAACAACCAGGAATGCTGGAAATAAATAAACAAATGCAAGACTTGGCAGTTTGTTCCGTTACTCTTGGCATGAAACCCAGAAAAACACTTATATTCTCACTGTCTTCTCTATCGAATTCACTGGTTTATCTCTGCAGATGTTGCCCTTTTTAAAGCAAAAATGTGGAACATTTCTTTTTTGTTTCTGATATTTTCTGAGGATTAGGACTGTCTATGCAACATGAAGGTACTGGCCGAACAGCAAGCATAAGGCGCTACGTCAGAGCTTTAGGTGGTGCGGGTCTGGTCACCGGCAGTTTTTAAAGGGGGCCTCGAAAGGGGTCTCTATCGGGCTCTTTTGTGCACTGGCACAGGCGGTCCGTTTTCATCCGGACTGCAGTGACAGCAGGGACATGGATGTGCGCTGCTAACACTGCTCAGTTCTCACAAGTGGAGAAGTTATGGCATGATGTCAAGCCAGGTGAGCCTTGTCGGGGAAGGGAAATCCTTTAACAAGAGTCATTTTCTCTCTGGATTTCCCTTCTCTCTTTGAAATCCAAGAGCAGCAACATTGTCGTGGTGTCACCAGGGCTTACGGGGAAGCTTTTACACAATATTATATACACGCCATAGTTGCTGCTTATTTATCTTATGCAACTAACAAACATTGACAATGCCATTAGTCCTGACTTGTTGTAAGTATGATGCTACTCATTGTATCATATATCTGGTTGCAATGACAGAAGCAGCAAAATACAAGTTGGGAAGCATACTATACTAAACACAGATATTTAGTTTACGTGTTTTTAAACCACACCCTTAATTACCTGGCCACGCCCCTTTGAGAGACCCTCCAGTTTTTCCATCCCACTTAAAGCCCTGCGCTACGTGATTCATTTAGGTGACCGCGCGAGCCAACCTGTTGATCGACTAAGCAGTAATGGAATACTTTTATTGGTTATTATAACTAAAATATAAGCAAAACTGGAGTGTATAAAACATTCACAAGGAATGAGTTATTATGAGTTCACAATGTAATGAATCACGTTTATATAGAATCTAAAGTCCCTTTCTACGAACATATGGTTTAAGATCGTGCGAGACGCAGATAGTCCTCTATCCCACACAGTGTGCGGTCTGGAGGAGCTCTGGATCGAAGTGTTGACTTCGAGCATGAATACAAAGAATAAAGGAACTATTGTAACCAGCGAGTACAAAGAAGGAAATGGGAACTCTGGCTGCTGTTTTAACTATAAAATACAGCTATAATCAGTACTGGCCATCAGACATCTATAGCTCGCTTAATCTTCCCGACGGCCCCCAGCGCCTAGAGACCCTTACGGGTGATTGTGCGCTTTACAAATGTGGACTTTACTTTTACATCTGGACTCCGGTGCCGCTGCACCTGCTGCACCAATTGAGGCTACTTCCATGCAGTCAACGTGCTACTCTACAGCTAGACAGCAAAATCATTAAACACTGAATCAATATGCGATAACAAATGCCTCATAAGCAGCCTTGATGAATAGCATATACCTTGATTGGAACCTGCCTTAACAAGAATGAGGCAACTGCTTGTGGAGGTCAAAAATTAATCAATTACGTTAGCCATTTTGCTCGGATGTTTCTCAAATGGCGCACCAATTCAAATGCAGAACGCAGCACAGGAAAATGAGGAGAGACCTTTTTGCAGGGTAAAGAGGTAAAACAAAAAAAATCAAGCATAGCGACAAAACAAAGAAAACAACGAAAAAAAGAAAACCATGACTTGCTTTCTTCTGCCTGTGTCAGCCGTAATGTATCTGACAGTAACCAATGACGGGTAAGGTCGCCTGGTTGTGCGAAGGAAAGGCTCCTGAGGGGGTCTAAAATAGGAAAATGCTGCCGCTGACAGATCTATTGAAGGTTAGTGTACAGCATGTGCCGCTGGGAGCATTTATCTGGCTATAACGCGCCCCGCAACAGGGACACGCTGTTCTATTAACCTGGCGTGTCGGCCTTTGGCAGCACCGCAGGCCTCAACGGAGCACACGACCACACTGCTCGGGAGCCGCGGCCGAGCCGGTCCCCAGGGTGTCATTTGCACATTCCTGGGGAGACACCGTAAACCCGCAGCCCTAATACGAAAGCAGGCAGGTGGAAATATTCAATTAAGGGGTATTAGTCATTCGGATCCGGTTAAGGCTTTTGTCCAAAAGCACACCACTGCCCCGCAGGGAGGGGCGGCTCGGGGTTCCTCGGAGTGCGTGGTGTCAAATAGGTGATCATTTTTTGCCTCCCCATCCTTTGCACGCGCTTCCTCCTGCTGGAGTGGGAGGGTCGCAGCTTCCCGCTGCAGTGCCTGAGTCATGATTAACAGAGAGCGCCATTAAAAAAAAGAAATGGTGCTGCTTATACACACACGCACGCAAAAAAGTACGCGTTGTTATGGCAACCTTTCTTTAAGATGTGTATCTTGAAATTTAGCATTCAGAACACATCCACGATTCCCTTAAAGCCTCCCCGACGTAAAGGCGATTTGTCTTACGTGTGCGTTTCCAGCTGCACAGCAGGCTTGTGCGGCGACCCGTGGTGTCTTCTCTAGGTTTAGATATTTTTTTCCAGTTTGGAATAATGATGTGCATGGAAACGTGGCAGAACTGAAAGACAAACAAGCGCTAATTTGCTAGCTTTACTGATACAACAGTGCCTTTCGACGAGGTGCACACAGGCTAGGGGGGAGGGCGGGCTTCCCATCCACAAGAAGGTAGTTAACGAGGAAAAAGACCCAGCATTTGCAACTGGAAGCAGTGTGCAGCGGCAAAGATTTTTTTTTTTAAAAACCTCCCAGGGTGGTCTACGGAATCCCCAGACTGCAGTGATGCGCATGAAAGGGCAAAGCAAAAAAAAAAAGAAACAAAAAGCGAACCACGCCATTCATTTCAACAAAACGATTGGCCCTAGATTTATGTAACACAAAATGACACACCAGTGTGCTGCCAGATTTCAAAAACTCCCACGCCTTTGAGCGGAATTATTGAAGCCAAAGCGCGGGCACTGCTGATTGTGCTTACCTAAAGCTAACGAGTGTGCCTTAATTATAGGTTAACCTACCTCATAGAAGAAGTGCCGCAGGTCTGCTCGCCTTTGTAGCAGGAGCCTATGGCTGTTAAAACAAGTCAGGTCCCGGGCCATGCTGTGATTGGCTGACGTCACGGGGTGTCCCGGGCCGGCAGCCAATCACAGCGCGGCCCGGGAAATGACGTCACTGGGGTGTCCCGGGCCTGCAGCCAATCACAGCGCGGCCCGGGACACACGGCAACAAGGGGCGGGAAAACGTGATTGACGGCCAATCTCTTCCAATGGCTAGCCTCCATTTATGGAGCTAGCCAATGGAAGAAGGGGCGGTCCCAAGTCCCCAATATAGAGATAACATTAGATTTCGCCTGGGCGGAGCAACTGCTACGCAGTTGCAACGCCAGGACGAAACCTAAAAATCTAACGCATAGCAGAGGAGGAGAGGAGGTAGCTTCATGGCATGGCATGGCAGGCGTTGTGCCTCTGAAGCCGAGTTGAAAGGTGTCAGTGCACCAAAATTGCGTTCAGGCAGAAACAAACAAAAAAAAAGATCAAGGCACGCAAGCAGCGTGTGCGTCCCTGCTCATTCATTCAGCAATGGTCCATGAGAGTTAACTTGAGAGAAAAGGTGGGACATGCACCAAGAATTAGCCATTTGCAGGCTACCATTTTTAAATGACACACACAAAACCCAATCCAAAGCGTGGGATGAGTCAAACCCACAAACTACATACAACAGATCACCTGACAACGCAAGCGATGTCTAGGCTTGACCTAAAAATGCACATCCACCTTAAAGGTATTTTATTTCAGTGCCAGCGCTACAGGTTTTCCTCTGAAAGCTGCATGACAATGTTTTTTCCTGCAGTTGTCTCGCTCAGCTGCTTAAGTGCATTAATTGTCAGCCCACCTCCCCCATGTTTTCCATGCCAGGAGATGAAACATGGGCAACTGTTATAATTTTCTTAACACCCTTCTCAGGTCCAATCAACGCCTGAGCTCCACTTCATAACACACACACATTATGCCTATTTTTCAACATTTGAGATGGTCATCATTTCACTTCCTATAAATTCCATTCTGTTAACATGACTAAAACCTTGCAGTTGGGGTGAAGTCAAGTTCACCAAACAGTAATTAACTATATGCATAACACCCCTCAAGAAAACCCACACTGGGGTATGATGGAGGAAGTGATGGTCATCTAATTGAAAACGTAGTTTGTGAAATCAGGGGCGTAGTTACCAATGACGCAATGGGTGCAATGCACCGCGGCACAGACGTGTGAGGGGGCCAAATACAGCAGCCCCTTAAGCTCTGAGAGGGCACCTCAATAACTATGCTGGAGTCTCGAAGGTGAACGAGCATTAAAGAAGATCTTTGTTTGTATGCTGTCACATTAGCTGTGCTTTTAAAGCTGTAGGCTTCTGACAAACTGCTGCTTATGTTTTTAACATGGAAACTGGTGTTTTATTTTCTTTCCTTTACAGCAAAGTTTGAGGATTGTGCGAAGTGAACTACATGACAATCTTGCTGGTGTGAAAGGAAAGGCTGCATGAAGTTGTTTTCTTCTAACAACAGCTTTCAAATACCTAAATACCAACAGTCCAAATATTCTAAAATGAATAAACATTTAGGAAAGCACATATGACATTGTTTTTTTCTCATTCCGAAGTGTAATGGACAAAGATACAAAGATTTTAATAGGATCCAAACCAATCGAGACACTTTACTTCGAGATGCACAAATAAGAAATATTTGCTGAAACAAAACTTCCACACATTATCGTTTGGGCGCTATGAAGTTTTATCAGTAAAACTGTATGTCTGTGAAATGTGCTGTCTTTTATTGATAGTGGCTACCACACCATGGTTTAGTAATAGCTTAGTGACAGTGTGCTCCTAAATGCAATACCTTTTTTGAGAACAACAACGGTCCCATGCATACAAAATAGTACAAAATAATGAATATAGACAGAATCAATTCTATATTAGGAGCGACATGTCCAGCCGGACAGTGGTCTTCAAGTTTACTCAATATGTAATAAATTACAATCAGAAGGAATACCTTCGACATTCACCAATGTGGGGCACAAGCCTGTACCCAGACACTCCTAGATCCCATACAGAGAAGAAGAAGGCTTTTTAAGGCAAAATTAACGTTTTCTGTTTCAGAGATTCATATATACAGAAAAATCAAGATGCACCATTTACAATACATTACATATTAATCAAGTTATGTATAAGGTGCGAGGCAGGTCGACGGCGTTTCGGTCCCACTACTTAGATCATGGGGACCATCATCAGTACATAAAATAATGCCTTAACTTTATAAGCCTCTAATTGCCTAGGAAGGGGAGGAAGAGAAAGAAATAGCATATGTACATTTTCAATTTATAAAATTATTCAGTGACTTAAAGTAAACCTACTATGCAGGCGCAGTGAAGGCGTGAGAAACCTAGGTTCTATGCCGAGTGGCATGGATGCAATTAGGTGTAAAGTCCCATATAAACAGTTTCAGGCAAATTCGGAAAATTTCATTAAGTAAGAAAATTTGATTTAAACATTCAAAAGGCGGTCTAATGTGCGCTACGAAGAACGGTGTCCGTGTGAATTATATACCGTGATAATGACATGGCGGGTAAGGACAACCCGTGCATACTGAAGGAGTGTTCGAGTCGCTATGAAGGGCGATATCCTGTGAGTTATTGTGACGGATAAGGTAAAACCGTGCGTTCGGACCAAGTGTGGGAGTCGTGGTTATGCGTGAGCCGAATGTGCTAGGACGGCAAACGCAGTCTACATGCTGGGAGATGCCGGGTAGTTGAGAGAACGATCACAAGGGATCGGGAGATTAATTAGCTTACCGCGTAGTATTTCAAAGCCGGTGGGGCGGCAGCGGGATAATACCCGGTGGAAGACAGTGAACCCTGTAAAATTAAAACGGGATTTAGAAGGAAAAGACTAGTGATGCAGGAGCCGGCTGCATAGTGACAAAGTTAAGGTTGAATCTTACCCAGGAATGGGTTCGGCGATGTAGACCGCGTTACGATGAAGTAATCAAGCGGTACCAGGAGTTACCTAAGGATAAAAGGTTATATCAGGAAGGAGGTTATAACGGGGGAACATAAAGCCATTAGATTGCATACCCCCTTGCGCAGTGGCAGCTTACCGGTTAGTCGGTGATTGTAGTCTTTTTCCTGGCTTCCTCGTGGGGAAGTGGAAAGTGATCTTAAAAAGGCTCTGGTTGGTTAGTGAACCGGGGAGGAGCCGGGCCATAGAAATAAAGGGCGGACAAGCGGTGGCGGCCATCTTGGGAGTGGAGGGAGTGTTTTACCTTATGAGAAGTGCACAGTGAAAGTGAATAAGATAATTAAATTCTTGGTAGATCACATACTAAACAAACACTTATTAGGCACAAAAATTGGATCATTCCGCAAGGAAAAGTATAGCATGATATTAAATGTCTGAGACAACCAGCTCTAGCAGCCAAAGTTCATAGGTGAGCTGGTCACTGAATTAGGGAAGTCCAGTCTTCTTGGAGGTTCAGCCCGGAGTTTAGGCTGTCCGTTTTGAGTATCCATTTGAGCTCTTCTTTGTTGAGCATTTGAGTCAAGTCTCCGCCTCTAGGTGGAATGATGACTTGGCTGATCACAGTCCAGCGAATTTCATTCTCGGTATGCCCTTTGGTGGAGAAATGTTCGACTAGGGGGGCATTGGGTGTACCACACCGGATCCTGCTCCGGTGTTGGGAAATCCAAAGTTTAATTTTCTGTTTCGTTTGGCCTACATATATCAGATTGCATGGACAAAAGATTGCATATACGATATTACAGCTGTTACAGTTGGTAAAAGTCCTTAATTCACTTTTAACATCTTTATATACAAATTCCTTACATTCTATTGTGAAATCACATACCACACATGACCCACACTTGGAGTGGCCGCGCAGGGGTGGTAATTGCCAGAGGTCATTAAGTGTGGTCTTCATGGGAGATGTTGACGGTAAGGCAGCCCTGACCAACTGATCCCTCAAATTTTTACTTTTGCGGAAAGCAAATAGAGGGGTTTCCCATTCCAGTTGACCAGAGTTGAGTATGTGCCAGTTCCTCTTTATACTTTGTTTTATACGATTGGAGATGGTAGAAAAGGTAGTGACACATACCAATTTGTTTGTGGTCGGTTTAGGTTTGGGTTCAAGAAGGGTCTCTCTGGGACAGTACCATGCCCTTTTCATGGAGTTTTTTACCACGCGGCGTGGATATCCCCTAGATCTAAGTTTTGCTGACAGTATGTAGGCTTCACTGAAATAATCTTCCTTCTTGAAGCAATTCCTCCTAAGCCTGAGAAATTGGGAGTATGGCAGACTGTCTCTCGGAGCCCTGGGATGGCAGCTGCCATAACTAAGCAAAGTGTTTCTTTCAGTAGGCTTACGGTAAAGGGACGTATAGAGTATCTCATCTTGATGTTGGATAGTGAGGTCCAGGAAAGCAATATGATCTTTATTGTGAGTAAGAGTGAAGGACAAGCCATTACAATTATTGTTAAGCCAATGTAAAAGACCCGGGAGGTCATCAAGGGAACCCCCCCAGATGAGGAAAATGTCGTCTATATAACGTTTCCATGTTAGCAACCCTGAATGGAATGGGTTGCTCTGGGTGAGAATAGTGTTGCATTCTAAATAGTCCATGTAAAGGATAGCCAGAGTAGGAGCAAAAATAGCTCCCATACTGGTATCCCGTACCTGCTGGAAAAATTGTGAGTCGTACATAAAAAAGTTCTGTGTAAGGCAGATCTCAAGAAGTTGGACTATGAACAGAGTGGGTACTCTGTGTGGGCGCGGTCTCGTGTTGAGTATATTTTCCATAACAAAGAGCGAATCCCTCTGAGGTATGTTTGTGTAGAGAGACTCTACATCCAAAGTACATAGAGTCTCTCTATCGTGGTTGAAGGGATGGTTCTCAATGAGGTTTATCATGTGCATGCTGTCGCGAATATAACATCTAGTTTCAGGCACAAAATCTTTCAGGAAATAGTTGACGTAGTGGCCCAGGGGTTCCAACACCGAACCGCAACCGGACACGATCGGTCTGCCAGGGGGATTATCTAATCTTTTGTGAATTTTGGGGAGCGTGTAGATCACCGGGGTCATGGGGTTGGTGATGTTGAGAAAGTTATATTCATGTTTGCTCAGATAACCATTCTCAACAGCTTCTGTGGTGACTTGTTTAATGATTGTCTGTATCCCTCTGGTAGGGTTACATGGCAGTTTGCAATAATGGTCAGTGTTGGAGACCTGGCGTAGTAATTCTTCTTTGTAGTTATCAATGTTTTGCAACACTATTCCACCCCCTTTGTCCGCAGGTTTAATGACAAGGTTAGAGTTGTTTTTTAAGGTGGAGATGGCGGATTTTTCATCCAAAGAGATATTGTATGGTATGAAAAGATGTGATTGGGCCAGGTTGGAAGTTTCTTTAAGAATGACCTTTTCAAAGGTAATGATCTCCTTAGGAATCATGTTAGCGGTGGGAGAAAAGGTAGATGGGGGTCTAAATGGGGTGATAACCAGTTTGGGATCTGAGGGATTGAGTTCAAAGAATGCCCGAAGTCTGATCTTGCGGAAAAAGCCCATTAGCTCTGACTGCAGATCGAGAAAGTTCGGGTAAACTGTAGGGACAAATGATAAGCCCTTACTTAAAATGGAAACCTCCTGGCTAGATAGGGTGTGTTTAGATAGATTAAACAGTGGAATCGTGTCTATGTTGTCACTTTCGGTTACCATTGGTAAAATTTGTGTTGGGTTTGTCTCTCTCCCGGGGGATTGTGCCATCTCTGCTGTTGCTTCACTCGCCCTCTCTTCGGGGGTTCGGTGTTGCCTCTGGCTAAAAAATGCTGGCCTTGATTACGTGTGGGGCCGCTTGGTCCCTCACCAGGATCTGAACTATCAGACGATTCTGCGGAGGAATCAGTAAATCCCACCACTGTATTCCTTCTGTTAAATCGTCCCCAAAGTCTAGGGGTTTGTTGATGTGGATTGAAATTCCGATTCGTGTAGAAATCTTTCTGGAGATAGGGATAGGCACGTTCAAGAGTGAAAGCTTTAATGTCTTTCTTGACATTGTAATGTATTGTAAATGGTGCATCTTGATTTTTCTGTATATATGAATCTCTGAAACAGAAAACGTTAATTTTGCCTTAAAAAGCCTTCTTCTTCTCTGTATGGGATCTAGGAGTGTCTGGGTACAGGCTTGTACCCCACATTGGTGAATGTCGAAGGTATTCCTTCTGATTGTAATTTATTACATATTGAGTAAACTTGAAGACCACTGTCCGGCTGGACATGTCGCTCCTAATATAGAATTGATTCTGTCTATATTCATTATTTTGTACTATTTTGTATGCATGGGACCGTTGTTGTTCTCAAAAATACGTTCCCCGAGATCCTATGCTGACTTAATTGGGGTCCCTTGTTGTTCCTAAATGCAATACCAGCTACTTATGACAACATTGCCACTCTCCTGCTGAATGGGCGTGGCACATTTGTGACACTTGTTCTTTGTGTGATGCTTGGATTTTTCAGAATCTCTAGGAGTTCACTGTCTACTCGGGCCACACAAGCTGTTATAGCACTGGGAGCTCACTGTTAGCTCTATCCTATTCCCTCAGCGGCAGGAGTCAGACTCCAAGCAGCAGAATCTACTGAAACACATGGGGGCACCGCAAAATGCTCATTGCGTGTGTACTGAATTGCCGAGCAGAGAACATGCTCACTTTTGTAAAAGCAGAGTGTGACATTCAGCCCAGCCTACCTGACACCAGCACAGGTCAAAGAAGATGTTATGCCCATGATGCTAGATGGCTTCTGAAGATGAGACAGTCACTGTAATCACTGCATTCAGCCTGACGAGTGGAGGGCAAACGATGGCGGCTAGGAAAAGAACACAGTGCTGAAACTGGGGCAATTAGTGATTTGAGCATTGTTTGTTTCACTTTATGCTAAAACAAAAGTACAGGTAACTTTAAAAAACGTCTTGGTGTCGCTAATGCACAATTCTTCCTTTTTAAAAATGGAAGTAGGGATTGTTATCCTTCAAGACCCGTGGAAACTGGCCAGAATCTCAGAAAACAAGATGTTGCTCCCCAGAGCGATACTGAGAGCGGGGGAACTAAAGTAACGGTTATACACAGTACTGTAGTACAAATGGGAAAGCCAACAGACTAACAGACGTGGCGGGCCAATGGTCTGTCTTGGATCTAAGAGTCAGGCACAAGCCAAAGCAATGGAAACATCTGGCATGGAAATCATGCAACAGATTATCTATAAAAATAAGATAAAGTATCTGCAAACTTCAAAAAGTATATTTCTTTGACAAGCGTTTCACCTTAGTGCATCAGATGATATCACTGCATCGAGAGACATTTATTAAAAGTGATCGTTTTCAAACATGAACTTAGAAACATTCTTGCCCCCACACAGTTAGCTATCATGTGCACCCTTTATGTAGGCTACATTCCTGTTAAACAGAGCAACATTATAGTACAATAAGTCAAACACAACATAGATTTTTGTACAGCATACATCCTCACATATTTCAAGGTTTTCTCATATGCAGGAGACACGATAAAATAAAAGAACTGCCTAGGATCACACAATTTAATCAAGTGGCCAAGTCAGGATTGATCCTGGCTTTTCTGGTTCAAAGCTGGTTTCAGTACTAGATTGGTATCCCTTTCTCGCTCCTGTTTGACATCAAAGTTTAATGGTTTGTCTTTCATTCTTGCTTTTTTTCAGAGCAAATTGTGATGCTCTTGATTTGTGCCCGCTCTGTTTTTGTGTGTTTTGGGTCTGACGAAGACTGTTTTAGCTGTCTCACCAGCCGCATATTTTTGCAAAAATTACACAATCTTGCTTACAGAAAATGGGCTTTGGGTAGGCCTACTTCAGTTATTCATCAGTCAGAGTGCCATTCACACATTTGCCCAGGCCTTCAGAACAGCATGCATACAATCGGTCAGAAGATCCGCCCTCTTTAGCCAGTGGTTTTGTTGCCAAAGTTTGGCTCTGCCTAATAGACAACTGCTGCATCCAGAGGAGTCAAACTTCCGGAAATATTTCCATTAGTTCGTTGACCAGCAGCTCATGCAAATACAGACCAGAGCTAATTGAGTAATGAGCGTATCAGCAGCTGCACTGACATTGCTAAGGGACCTTACAGATTTTTTATGCAGAGCACTAGGCATCACTGCTGCAAACCTCAAGACCAACCGCCATCTTGAAACAATATTTTGATCCAAGACAGCAGAGTGTGAAGCTTTACTTTAATTTTTTTTATTGAAGCACATGCCCTTCACATTCAGTTTACATTTTTTTGTTTTTCTTAATTCATTTTAGCATATGTTTGGCTTGTACTACAAAGAAAACAACCACCTTGCTTTTTAGAAGGCAAGTGTAACTTTTTCGATGTCTAGAGTCTTCTACGCAAAAGTCCACAAAAATCAGCCTTATATAGTCTCCAGTGCTGACCCAAGTGTGGCTGATTAGAGTTTGGATAACCTCAGTGGCTATTCATGCATCCGTCCACCTTATCTCAACAGCTTTGAATTGCATCAGTGGACCGATGCACCAGATACACCAACCTGTGCCTCCTATGCCACCATCTTTCCTAACTCTCTTTCTTCTTAGTGAGCTGTGTACCTGAATGTGGGCAGAGTACTTGTGTGAGTGCAGAATAGACAGCTTGTTTTCTTAGTGTATTGTGAGAGGTGTACTTGTGTGGATGCAGGATTAACATTGCCTTTTGTGAGGACAGGGTAATGGGGTCTACAGGTTGAAAGTTGTGCCTCTGTGAGTGCAGAGTGAAGTATATGCCTGTGTGAGTGCAGCATGAGGGATGTGCCTATGTGAGGGTAGCAGAGTGAATGTGGGGTTCATGCATGTTATGTCTTTATGTACATGCACTTTACAAGGGCCAAACCTATCGGCTTTGTTGTGCTTTTTATGCATATGGCTTAAAGTTGCAAAAATACAGTGCACGGAGTGGCAAGACAATAGTGAGCGTATACGAATGGTAGTGAGTTTTGATACAGCAGATGCATACTCTGTCAAAGGAAGTTTGAGGGATGTCGGGGGGGGCAGCTGACGGCCTAGTTACTTTGCTTGCACTAGAGCCCAAGATAACCTAGCTACGCGAATGTGTGGAATCAAGTTTTATTTTTTATTACATACAGAGCCCAGCAGGCAGCTTCATTATAGCTTCAGGGCAAAGATATTCCAGTACTTATATACATGCAGGAAATAAAGAGTTAATTATGCTCAACCAAATAAACATTGTCTATTGCTAGATGAGAGTTTGTGTCATAAACAGCCCAAGCATTGAAAATGAAAGCAAGCATCTACCTAAACAACAAACCATGGACATTGCCAGAGGGAGCCATGGTGAAGTGGATCTGTATCTAAAACAGCCAATATAGAATTTGCAAAGTCTCGCTATACCCCAATAGTTGCGCTGTAGTGGATCCGAGATACATTCATTTTGTGTTAAGTGATGACATGCAAAAAAAGTTTTTTATTTGCTTCCCCTCTTATAGAGCTGTTATTCCTGTCAGCAAGACCAAATCTATACTTTCCGGCAATCAGTATTGTCTTCGGTGAGCACAACAGAAAGGGTACCACCAAAAATGGTGTGTTTTAGGGCCACTATTTGAGGTGATGTGCTTCACAGTGTGCATATAAATGTATTCATTCAGCACTTCTCATCTATTCATCCACTCATTGACCCATCTTCTTTTGTCACACCTTCACATCCATCTGCACGTGTGTGTATATGAATGTATATATGTGTGTGGGTGTGTATATATATATATATATATCTATATATATATATATATACATGTGTGTATATTAATTAATGTATATGTGTATATATATATATACATACATATATATAGATAGATACACACACACTTCTTCGTATTTATCCCATCAATTGCCCATTCATTCATGGTGTATCCTGGTTCTGGTTTGTGAGCCTTGACTGTGTCCAACCAGCACTTGCATAAACTGGAAGTCGAAACTTTAGTTCCAGAATCTAATGTAAGAAGTGCTTTGCATGGGCTTGTTATTTAGGTTTTCTGACTTTCAGGTGGCTTTAACAGCTCACTGCAATGAGAAAGTGCTTTATACTACAGCTGGAGAAGCTACCACTGACCCTGACTAACGATATAAGTGCCATGAGGGGTGAGACACAAGGGCTTAGGAGACAGATGCAACATTTGTTCAGGGTGATTTGCTGCTTTAAGAAGGTCCGTCCCACCCTTTACAGTGCAGAATATGGCCACAGGGATATATTTCAGCTTTCACACAGATGTTTATTTTACGTAATAACTCAAAGGGGTGTTCATCTGTCTTAACGTGAGCATTTCTCTGCCTCTTGTGAGTATATTTGCACCGCACGTTTCCAGGTGTTTTTATTACTCTAATAAAACATTTTCGTCTTTCAATCGATGTAGCACAAAAAAATAAAAGGCAGCGGAAAATCAATTATCTTATCAATATCTGAGGTGCACCACCACACACCCATTTTATACTCAATTTCACTCTAACGCCCTACAAAAGCATTTGCAGAACATCGCGTAAACACAATCTTGTTTGAACACTCATACAAGCCGGCAAGCACACGTAAGCTGAGGGCCTGCTGAAACCAGTCTGGGAAAGGAGGAAAGTTTGAACTGCTGATGTACATGTTCTGTGGGTGAATGGAAGTGCACATTGTTCCTACCAGGGTTTTACTATCTGTGTATGGGGGAGTCTTTGCATTGCTGCTTCACCTACTTTGTGTTCATTCCTTGTGAAATGGACATTGTCCCCTACTGCTATGCAATAATTGTGGGATTTCTTTTTAGCGAAAAGTGGAAAATTCATTTTACAACAAACAAGTTAAACTGTGAGCTTTGTCAATGTTTACTTTAGCTATGCACTTGACTCGCACATTTTAGAGGATTTCTGATGAGATTTTCTTAGGAAAAACTATCTGCATACCTGAAAACTCAGTGCAATCTCTATTTTGCCCTCGTTTTCCTGAGCCAGTACTTTATAATAATGTGTCTGCATGATGGAATGAGTGCAATAATGGACATCGTGGATGCATAAATAAACGCCTACATGGTTATTTGAAAGGACCTGTGAGAGCATGAGTGATTGACCAATCCATCCACACGAACACAAAAAATCTCGAAGAACACTTGCAATGATTTAAATAAAAAAAAGGCTAGACATATGCTTGTTTATTTATTGCTAATGCAGACAATATTTTACTTAACAAAGAGACTGACATCGGGGTAGGCTGAACGCCTCGGTAACAGCAATTACTGGAATTAGAAAAACAAAAGCCTTCTTTCAGACTCGTCTGCACCCAGGTAGCTTCAAACCAAGGCGTTGGTCTGTTTACATTCTGAAATATCTGCTGAGTCTAGGGCGGCAGAAGACAGGCGGTACCCACCACCTCCTCATCAACCCATTCACAGCCATCCATTACATGTGGCGATTTATCTAACCATTCACCTGCCCTGTCTGGAGCTGCCCTCCGCTGGAACGTAACAAATAAAGAAGGACTTTGGGGCAGCGTTGGTGGCTTGTCACCACAGCTGCTGCAAAGGTGGGTGGACGGTAGGTGGGGGAGGGGCTTTCCAAACGAGGTACAACCATAGAAGGCTCGTTCTGGGCTCGAGGGTCCAGGGGGCCTTCGAGCCGATCCCGAGCCTTCTGGCTCGTTCCTTCAAGTACACCTCTGGAGTTGATTGAGTCTACTGGACACTGCAGCTGCTCTCTGCCCTGGAGAGAGGCAGCTCCGGTCCAGATTGCTAGTCCCTTTATAGGCACAACACCCCACCCACACCCCAACAGTGTAGGCATGCATGAATAAATACACAACACAACTTTTGATTGGAGAAAATATTGCTGCAGGTTTATTCCATACAAAAGTATGCAAATATGGTGGGTTATCTTACGGGGGGATCCAAGGGCAGGCAGCTGAACCAGCCTATGCTGCCATGCCCCCCTGATGAGCCAAGTACTGTGGAGAACCCAATCAGTGCTACCCTTATCGGGATGATCCCCTTACTGGATCATGTGACACATTGGTCCCTTATTACTCACGCCCCTTTCAGGGCGAAGCATAGCAAGGCACGCCCACGGTTGCTCAGGCCCACAACCGCCCGAAGGACTAACGGGGCGCCAATGTAATTGGTCCAGGACCCTCCCACTAGGTTCCTGGGATTTGGCTCTGGCACCCCTATTGTGCTCTTGCAGAGGTTCTGTACGTATACTGTTTCCAGATCGCCCTGTAATTCCGCTTGCAACGACAAAGAAAAACATTACAACGTCCTCTGCACTTTGCCTGCCAGTCCCACGCCGGGCAAGCGGTAGGGTGGGAGACGGGGTACATGGCACCAAAGAGGACCCCAAAATGGAGGGGGGAGGCCTAAATACAACCCCCAACGGCACGCCAGGAATGACATGCTTGGAGCGCCAGGTAAGGGGACTCCTCCTGGAGTCCCGCTGTAGTAAGGGGGTGGGGAGGTGCCGAAATGGCACTAAAGGGGCCGTCCTTTTAGGGTGGTCCCCTGCTGGGACCGCGGGGAAGCCGCATACTCTCTGGCCTGGTGGCCATGTGGTCTTTCTTCACAAGTGTCCTGAGACCACCTGGAAGCCCTCGGTGAAGCCCCTCTGAACCTGTGGACACAGATCCGCAAAACACTAAAATGATGACGCAAGCCTGCCACGACCCTAAGACTGCTGCCAATTACACTCTCATTGGGATAGTGTGCCCTTGCTTGAGGTGAAGGGGGCGTGTCCATGTGGAAGCACACAGAGCTGGGCAGGGGGTTGGGCGAGAGGCAAGTCCTGTACTTGGTTATGATGGGAGGTAAAAGAAGAACCCTTAATCGCACTGAGCTTCTCGTTATTGACTCAGAGTGATCCAAAACGCAGCCGGGGGGACAGAGCAGTCATTCCCTGGCTTTGTGCTTTTGTGCCCCCATGCATGTATTATTTTAGGATATATGACGTTACAACGCATATTTTTACAACGCATACCTTTACAACGAAATTTTTACAACGCAAAAACCATTACAACGCATGTATTTACAACGTATGTTTTTACAACGCAGGTACCTTTACAACGCATACCATTACAACGTAAGTATTGGTAAGTATATATTAATTTTTTTAATGTAAATTAATTGAAATTAATATAATTTAATTTAATTTATTTTTATTTAATTTCATTTAATTAATTTAATTTAAATTTAATTTAATTTTATTTTTACCCTATACCCCTGTACCCCAAAAACCCAAAACTGACCCTGAACCCTAAAAATACCCTTTTACCCAAAAACCCAAAACTGACCCAGAACCCTAAAAATACCCCTTTACCCAAAAACCCAAAATTGACCCTGAACCCTAAAAATACCCCTTTACCCAAAAACCCAAAACTGACCCTGAACCCTAAAAATACCCCTTTACCCAAAAACCCTAAACTGACCCTGAACCCTAAAAATACCCCTTTACCCAAAAACCCCAAACTGACCCTGAACCCTAAAAATACCCCTTTACCCAAAAACCCAAAACTGACCCTGAACCCTAAAAATACCCCTTTACCCAAAAACCCAAAACTGACCCTGAACCTTAAAAATACCCCTTTATCCAAAAACCCAAAACTGACCCTGAACCCTAAAAATACCCTTTTACCCAAAAACACAAATCTGACCCTGAACCCTAAAAATACCCTTTTACCCAAAAACACAAATCTGACCCTGAACCCTAAAAATACCCCTTAAAAAAACCCAAACATATAACATTTTAAATATAATTATATACTTACCAATACTTACGTTGTAATGGTATGCGTTGAAAAGGTACCTACGTTGTAAAATACATGCGTTGTAATGGTTTTTGCGTTGTAAAATTTTCATTGTAATGGTAGTGCGTTGTAAAAGTTGCGTTATAAAGGTAACATACCATTATTTTATTAATAGCTTTTAAGCAACACTGCTCATATTTATTTGTGACAAGGCAGGAAACATGGATAACACCAATAGATGCCACTAGACGCTGTGGTTAATCTTTGCGTGCAGGGCATTTCGAACCTTGAAAAGATCCTCGTCCAATCAAGGGGGCCCCTGCTGTAGTATGTTGACCCGGGCCCCACAAATCCTTCTGACATGCTTGTGCAATACATCACGGTTTGCAGGGCCGGCGCTAAGCATGGGTAGTATGGGCAGCTGCCCAGGGCCTCACTCTCAGCCCATCAGCATGGGGCCCCACACCAGTGCAACACACCACCAAACCTCTTGTGCCCCTGCCCATCCCATTGAAGAAAGATGTCTGTTTACATTTGGGCTTACAGGAGGGAGGCTCCTCGCTGAGTCTCTCACAGGAGACACATTTTGTCCTGCAATTAGGCCTCCTGCCTGGCTGCGCTTGGAGAGACCCTTCGGGACACCCATTGTCAGCACTTTACCTACTGCACAGTTTTAACGCTCAGCCCCCAAGCTATTCTCACACCTCCAGCCTGATATGAGTTGTGAAAGAGCTGCTTGTAGGTGGCAGAGAGGGGAGCTGCAGCTCCAGAGGAGTCTGTACAAAGTAGCTTCCCCAGCCCTGAAGGTATCACTTATGTAAATTAGAGGGGCCTCGCACATTCCCCTTCGCTCAGGGCCCCATAAATCCTAGAACCGGCCCTGACAGTTTGCAGCAGTGGACAAAAGGGATTTGAGGAGGAGATTGATCACACGTGTAAATTACTTACCAAAAGAGTCTCTGTAGTATAAAGGACCACCTTGACTAGCATGGCTGGTGCCTCATGCCCTACCTGGGAAGCGACCTAAGCATCTGCTGTAGAAACAAACATTGGCCAAGCGTAGCTGTGCAGAGTGGCTCTTGCTTTTTTATTTTTGTTAAAAAAAACATTTGACATGGTTTCTTGTATCATTTTGGAGGCATGTGCATGACCACAAAATGATGTGGGAGCTTTTTTTTCTTTCTAGTTACCAAGTTGCTTCAGTAACTAAAAAGATGAGATGATACGTAAAAGCTTTTATTTATTTTATTTTATTTTTTAATGTGGGCGGGGGAGCAGAAGCAACTATGGGGAGGGTACAGCGAAGCAACATGGGGAAGTATGGGGGCGAATGGTGAAGAATGTGGGTAAGTGTACGGGGAGTGGAAGCAACAAGGGGAAGTGTGGGGGAAACTGGAGCAACATAGACAGTAGGGGGAATGGAGAAACAACGCAGGAACACAGACAGTAAGGGGGAACACCGAAGCAACGCAGGAGGAGACGCAAAAGCAATGGGGAAGGAGGGCGGGAGCAAAAGCAAAACAGAGGTTGAGGGAAAGCAACACGTAGGGCGCAGGTAGAGGAAGCAATGGGGAGAAGGACAAAGGCAACAGAGAGCAACGTAGAATGTAGGGGGAGAGATGTACATGAGGGAGGCTGCTTGGAAACACACACAAACACACTAATGGAGAGCTTCACACAAAAGAAAAGTGAAGTGTTTGAAAAACAAGCAGTGATATCAGCTAATCGAAGCCATTGTTAAAAAAAACAAAAAAATGCTTCGGGGGGGGGGGGGTGGGGCTGAACAAACAGCAGATTGGCTTCAAGCCCCTCAATGTTCTTGATAAGCCACGCTATGTATGCCTTGCAGCAGACGGTGCATGGACTGTCTAGTAGGCTCGACCTAAACAAGCACTTGTTTGTGAATTATGCATTTTAAAATTTTCATATAAATTGTCACTCACCATGTCAGAGCACTGATTTTAAAGCGCCCATTAGCCTCTGCATATTTTGTACACTTTCACCCCTCCTACGGCCTCCCTCGCCCCGTTCCACCGCAGCTGACAGTGCTGTTTGAGTGGAGGGCGAGGCGCCATCTTGGGCTGAGTTTCTACTGAAGCCTGGCCGGAGTTAGCGGTCGAGCGCTTTTTGGGGAGGCAGGGCATAAAAAGACACGCAAGGCTGCGCTCTCTGTGAGCTCTCAGGTTGGTGGCAGCGCCTGAGGTTTGCTGGAGTGATTCAGTGTTGGAACGAGCTGATTTCCGATCTACTAGCTCGCTATCCTTACTTTAAAGCGTGTCAGGTCACTGTATGCACGCAGGCATGATTGCGATGTTTGTGAATTATGCATTTTAAAATTTTCATATAAATTGTCACTCACCATGTCAGAGGACTGATTTTAAAGCGCCCATTAGCCTCTGCATATTTTGTACACTTTCACCCCTCCTACGGCCTCCCTCGCCCCGTTCCACCGCAGCTGACAGTGCTGTTTGAGTGGAGGGCGAGGCGCCATCTTGGGCTGAGTTTCTACTGAAGCCTGGCCGGAGTTAGCGGTCGAGCGCTTTTTGGGGAGGCAGGGCATAAGAAGCAAATGTGCTTCCGGGAGCGGAGCGGACGGGCGCAGCGGGCGCGCCGATGGCGCGCCGAAGGCGCGCCTAAGGTAGGCCCGTCTGCGCCCGTCCGCGCCCCGGCAGCGCGCAGGGCCAGAGATGCTGCTCGGCCGGAGACCCAGCAGGCGACCCCCCACGTAAGGTATAGCAGAGAAGCACTTCTATCCCTCCACAAAATCACCTGCAATATCGGCAAGGCATGGGAGGTTCAACACTCTGCTAATGTGGTTTGCCCTGTATGCCAGTTCCATCTCAAACCGGACCTTCCTTCCCCATTCGACTTGGGGAAAAATGAGGGAGATCCCCAAATCCGAGCTGCTCTCATTAACGCCCGGCCCCTAGCCAAACACACGGAAGAGGTCCGCGAGCTGATACTCGACAACTCGCTTGACCTCCTATTCGTGTCTGAGACTTGGCTGCACCCCCATTGTGCCCCCACTATTGAGTTAGCTATTCCTAGGGGCTTTAACATCACTAGGGTGGATCGCTGCTCGGGGAGGGGAGGAGGACTAGCAGTTATTTATAGAGACAAATGGTCCCTGATCAAGGAATGCACTGGGGTCATCGAAGATGGGGAAGCACTGGAATTTTCAATTGCTCTCACGCCTAATTTCACTTTGGGCGGGCTTCTCATCTATCGCCCTCCGGGTGCCTTGGGCTCCTTCATTCCATCACTGGAGGAGCTAGTTGTCCAGAGAGCGCTGAGATTCCCTAGGTTTCTGCTCCTGGGGGACTTCAACATACATGTGGATGTCCCTACAGCCCCGGGGGTTAGTGACCTTGTGGAATTATGCACTTTAGCACAGCTTAAAATGCAAGGGCCAGATACCACCCACCGTGGAGGTCACTGCCTTGACTTGGTCTATTCCAATTTTGGTGTTATCTTTGAAACTCCCTGCCCAGTTACTTGGTCAGACCATTTCTTGGTAAACTTCTCTTGGGCAACGGATAGGGCTCGCGCCACAGCTGATAAACAACAGACCCCCTTCCCCCCAAGGATTAGCATCCCAGCTCTGGCAACCTCCCTATCCCACACTCTGCCGGATAAGTCGGGAAATCTCGAAGAAGCGGTCGAGAACTTCTCGTCATGGATCAGCGCCTCTGTAAGCCGGTTATCGCATACTAAAGTAAATATTCGCCCACGAGCCACCCCGGCTTCCCCCTGGTACACGGATCAGCTTAAAAGTTTAAAAATAAACTGTAAAATGTTGGAAAGATCATGGAGAAGGGAGTATTGCCCGTTAGCTAAGGCAAAACTCCGTGCAGGGCAAAAAGATTATTATGCTGCAATTAAGACAGCCAAGGGAGATTACTATGCAGATAGGATTCTTAAAGCTAAAAACAATAGCAAAGAAATATTTGCCATAGTAAAAAGTTTCACGTCCCCGGTTGCAGAAACTCAGGTAGCCCCCCCTTCGGAGGGGTGGTGTGAAAAACTGTCCTCTTACTTTATCGACAAAATAAAGAAAATTCAAGATAGCCTTAAGATCATTGGCTTTGATCATCCTCCACCTGATCAGGCCATACAAGAACAGGACAACTTCCCCCGCCTCCTTATTCCATCTAATAGCATAAAGCCCAAAGAAGTAATGTGCTCTTTTATAGAGGTTGAGGTGAAGGATGTCTTGGCTATTTTGAAGGCACTGAAGTCAGGCTCCCCGGCGGACCCCTGTCCGGCCAGAGTTCTGAGTGGTGTGGCGGAAGTTATCGCACCGGCAGTCACAGACCTGGTAAACGAATCCCTTTTAACAAGTAATGTTCCATCTCAGTGGAAACAAGCCAAACTTCTCCCACTAATTAAAAAACCTTCCGCAGACCCCCTGGTCACTTCTAACTATAGACCCATTTCCCTGCTCCCAGCAATAGCCAAGGTCTGTGAGAAAGTGGCCTTTCGCCAACTCGAGAGGTTCGTGGAATCTACTGGTGCATTACATCCCGCCCAGTCGGGGTTCCGCTCCTCCTTCAGCACCGAGACCGCGCTAGTGGAGGTCACTGAGGCTATTAGGAACTGTTTGGATGGAGGCGGCAGAGCGGCCTTAATTTTATTGGACCTCTCTGCCGCGTTCGACACGGTTCCTCATGCCCAGTTGATCTCTAGGTTAGAGGACATTGGCATCACTGGCGCGGCTCTCGAATGGGTCAAGTCCTTTCTCACTGACCGCTCTCAACAAATCTGGCTCCCCCCTTACCATTCATCGATTAGCAGGGTGGACACTGGAGTCCCCCAAGGGTCAACTCTAAGCCCCCTGCTCTTCAATGTATACATGACCCCCCTGGTTTATCTTGCAGAGAGTCTGGGTGCAAAAATAATGGCCTACGCCGATGACACCCAGCTTCTCTTCACGTGGGACAAGAATAACCTTGATACAAAGAGAGTCCAACTATGCTTGTCCTCAGTATTTGCCTGGCTGGCCAAGGCTGCTCTCAAATGCAATGAGGACAAGTCGGAGATTCTCCTATATGGCAAATTCCCAGTGGGATTTAAGGAATCCATCTGGCCCACAGAATTGCCGTGCCCCTCTGGAAATTGTGGAATTGCAAAGAACCTAGGGATCTGGTTTGGCGCTGATCTTTGCTTCCGAGATCAGATCTCGCGATTGGCGGGAACCTGTTATGGGACTCTAACCACTCTCCGGAAGTTTTTTCCACTTCTACCCCAGGAAGCGAAAGAAACAGTGGCCAGAGCACTCATCCTTTCGTGTCTGGACTACGCCAACGCATTATATGTGGGCGCCCCTGATTTCCTGCTTCGCAAACTTCAAGTAGTCCAGAACGCGACAGCGAGGCTTCTATTTAACATCCCCAGATGTCATAGTGTACGAAGACAACTTGTGGAACTTCATTGGCTCCCAGTTGTTCTCAGAGTGCGTTTCAAAATCCTGACACTGGCCTTTAAGGCATTACACGGCCCATGCCCACCCTGCCTCAAGTGTTAGGTTTGCCTTTTACCATCCCCCGCGACAATTGAGATCTGCCTCCCTCAGACATCTGGTCACTCCCAGATTTAAGAGAGCTCGCCTCGGGGGAAAATCCATGACGGTTAGAGCCGCCCAGTTATGGAACAGCCTCCCTGACCATCTGAGACACACGACAAACCTTGCTTACTTTAAAAAACACTTAAAAACCTTTTTATTCAGGCAAGTCACGTAATCCACATGCTTTCTTTTTTCTGACACTCGAATCCTCTCTCGCGCCAGGACAGTCTCGACTAGCAGTGCGCGTTATAAGAAATATATAACATAACATAACTTGAGTGTTGTAGAGTGGAGTGTCGTGGAGTGGACTGTTGCAGAGTGGAGTGGCATACAGGGGTGTAGAGTGGAGTTGAATAAAGTGTCGTAGAGTGGAGTGGAATACAGGGGTTTGGAGTTGAATAAAGTGTCGTACAGTGGTGTAGAGGGGCCTAGAGTAGAGTGTTGAGGAGTGGCATAGAGTGTTGTATAGTGAAATGAAGTGGCGTGAAGTTGTGTCAGAGTGGGGTAGAGTGTGGGAGTGTTATGGGGCGGTGTGTCGTGGGGTGACATGTGGCGTGGAGTACACTACAGTGGTGTAGAAGGGCATGGCAAACCATGGAGTGGTTTAGAGGAGATGACAGTAGCATTGAATGAGGTAGAGTGGAGTAAAGTGAAGTAGAATTGAGTGGAGTGGAGTGTCGTAGAGTAAGATGGTATGGAGCAGTGTCATGGAATGGAATGGTGTTAAGTGGCATAGTGTTGTGAAGTGGCGTAGAGTGGAGTAATGGGGAGTGTCGTAGAGGGGAGTGTCGTAGAGTAGTGTGTTGTAGAGTGGAGCAGCGTAGAGTAGAGTGAAGTATGCATGCTGTGGTAGTGCACAACACATTTTCAGTTGAAATGGCCAATACATTGGTACTGAACATTTTTATTGATAAACCTAAACAGCACGCAAATGATAATGTGTGGAAATTGTATCACTCATTGTATTGATTTGTTTTGATTGGATGGCACTATTTATTTCTACCACACTTCAAAATTACAAAAACGTGCTTCTTTTCTGCTTTCCAAATACTGATATATTCTGAAATATTTGCAAAGTTCTCTTTTTACAAACATTTTGTTGTGTGCTAGAAAAAAAAGCCTTTCCTTTCACACCCCCATAATGTGACATAAATCTTCTCACTTTGAAGTCGGAGAAACGAAAGTAAACACCAACCTCTCAAAGAAAACAGAGCCTGGCATTTGAGCTCTGTCTCTGAATGTACAGCAAATGTGACAAGATAAGAACAAAATTTAAAAGCCTGTTTACAGAAAGTGAGCACTTGTGGAAGAATACAGTAAATAGGGTATGCTCCACTGAAGGGACAAAGACAAGCTGCACAGCCTAAAACAGAGAAAGCCAGCAAACAGGAAGCAAGCATGTGTGAGTTACAAACCACAATTCCAATGGCAAGCAATGGGCAGAATGTATACCTAGGTCAGTTTTCAGAATGTCCCCAATACGTCTTTGTAAACCAGACAGCTGTGCTTGGTAGGCTTCGTCCTAAGAAGGAGCCCTGAGCATGAGGCCCACAGTATACCCAGATGCAACAGCCACCACACTGGCTCAGCCTTGGATCCTTTGCACCCGATACCAGGATCGTTTGCCAGTATAAAGAAACATGCAAGCAGAGCTGGTCTTTAAAAGGGGCTAAAGTCGTCAGCTACAACACTGTACCAGGGAGGCCTGATCCAGATCTGATATTTAGAACAATAACTATTAAAATAAGTTTCATTTGTATAAATTTTATGCAGTGCGTTTAATGTGAATATTCTGAAAATATGGTATAGAACCGATCCCATGTTGGGCATCATGTCTAAAACTCCATGACTATGGAAGTGCCTTCCCAGTGTGTTCTTGTGGTTTGAAGGTCTGCCATTTATTGCAGTATTACCCTTTTACCTGTGTTTGGTACTCTTTTGTAACATGCACGTGTCACTTTTCTCTTGTAACACACACTGTTTGCTACCTCTTACATTTTGTTTGCTTTCGATACTTGCACAAGTGCCACCATTGCCTACTTAACGTTTGTTCTTGTGTTTGAGTGGCCTCCATTTATTGCAGTATTATACCTCTACTTGTACTTTGTACGCTTTTGTAACCTGCACACGTCACTTTTTCCTCCTGTAATGCACCGTTTGCTACCTCTTGTATTAAGTTTGCTTACGATTGTCACTTTTGCCTCGTGTAATCTAACGATTGCTTTTGTAATTTGTTCGATTGTAATGTTCTCGTGTATCAATTCGGTTCCTATTGTGAAGCGCTCTGACACCTTCGGGTAAAGTCCACGCTATATAAAAACGCATAAATAAATAAACTTAATTTGCCAAAACGTCCATGACTGTGGGTGTCACTTCTCGTGCACACGTCCTTCACTCTTAGTAATACTGAGTCCTTCAAACGCCTCCCGGTCAATTCGAAGAAAAATTAAGTGGGGGAGGCGGGTACGGATGCAAGTTCCCACACTTACTCCGATTTTCTTCCTTAATATGAACCCGTCATCTTCTCCACTTCCGCCCACGTGTACCTTTACTGATTTTCAAGCTGCAGCGTACTTTGTAGCATTCTTTGGCTTATGCTGCCATCTTGTGGGAGAACCAGAATAGTTGTTTTTAAAAGTGTCAAAGTATCTATAGACAGGTCCATTAACAAGAGTATTTTTGGGGGGTGCGGAAGGGGTATTTACCTGCCCTCCACTTTCATTCGTCTGTTGTGTCATTCCAATTGTCAGTGAGTCAGCCAACTTGAGACACTGGCTCCCATCGCTGTGATTGGTGGCATTCTGCTTGTGCATAAAGGACACTCCTGCCCAAAATATAGTCTTGTGATTCTCACAACTTTGTGCAGATATGTGGCTATTTTTTTTTGTTCATTCAAAGGCGGCCCAGCAACTTTGTTGACACTGTTAACTGCCCTTGCTTTCACTTGCAGTGCACGACATCAGATATTTTTATTGAGGGTTAATCCCATTCAAATATGGCCACCAGTGAATGTGTGCACATGCGCGCTGGTACGTGGCTATCCTGTAATGGACTTCCAACCCCTTCAGATGCGGCCGCCCCGCATGCCTGATTGAAAATAATTAATAAAGACGTGGGGGAGGGCTTTATAGGAAGGTGCAGGGAATAGGAACAGCCAATTGTGCATATAAAGCACTTAAGGCCAGTAACCTAGGTCAAAACTGGAAAAACAGACAATTTTATTGGGGATGTACAGGTTCTCACACAGCCATTTCTGTCAAAAGGTGTAACGTATGATGCATTAGTAAAAAAGGTGAATTAGTAACTTTAGTCGAAACTAAATAAAATACACCTTTTAATAGAATTTAAGGTTATTCTCAAAGTTGGTTTTTGAAAAAATAATGGTTAAAAGTAGATTACTAAAAACAATGGAGTACAATTTGTGAACACTGGATTGGATTAGACTAGAATAGGCAGGTGTCCACTTCCAAAAGGAAACACAAAAAAACCTGTGCCAAATGGTGTATTTTGAAGCATATTAGGCACTATATTTCTGGTCACTAGTACCAATTCAAAATGAGTGATTCCCCATCAGTCTCAAAGAGGCATAAATAAGCTGGATATAAAAAAGCTTGGTCATTGGTACGCATTAGTTCTAGCTCCCCACATTTGATCCAGAATTGAATGCTAGTCCCCAATTAGTGGCCACCTATCGCTCTGCGACAATCTCACACGGACCAAACTTTGGCAGCCTTCCACTTCAGTCCTCAAAATCAATGTCAATACCGAAAATATTTGCATGAAAAAGGCTTCCCATATCATCACATAAATCTTCAAATTTGCAGCGATCAGTGCATAATCACAGTGTCAGCTGACATATCTTGGTAACCTGTTACCCCCAAAAAATTAACCTGTATTACATTGTTATGCCTTAAGGCAGTCATGTAACTAGTTTCAACTTCGGTTTCCTGCAGCAAATGGCACCTAACACGCATGGACAAGGGGACCCAAATCCAGAAGGGAAAAGCAAAACTCGCCCACGTCTCATATGCTGTGTTGGGCTCTTTTTCTTTGGCTGTCGGTGCAGATGCAGGCTTCAGTCTAAGGATAATGCAAATACAAACTGGTGAACAGAACCGTGGGCTCAGAAGTAAGAGTAATACCCAGCAGCACGGATAGCTCTTCTCCAGGGTTGGAGCATCCTACACACTTTTGAATGCGGGAGACCTTCATGCTGGCTGTGGTCTTCACCAGCATAGATGTGTAGGTACTGGACCGGTCAGCATTAGGTTCCTTCTTTATTAGGATGTTGGAATGTTGGGAGCTCCATTAAAAACGATGGAGCGCTTTGGAGCTCTGAAATTCCAATGTCGCCATTCACAGCTGTTGCTGTGAACAAATGGCTCACATGAGGCCTTTGTTTTGTTAGAACACTCTGCCCACTAGCAGCGCAATGTTCTTATAGCTATAGAGCCCCCCATAGCTGGAGTATACCTGCATTACAGTCCCCCTTCCTTGCTGGAGCGGGCTTTTAATGGCCAGTATAGCCCGGCTATATTATCAGGATACCAAGGAGGCCTGCACACCAGTGTGGCAGAGAAGACTGACCAAAGGTAGAATCAACACTGGGCAGGTTTCTACCTCCAAAATTGGCTTACATTTGGGAACCCTGTGGAGTCACCTGGCTGCTATGGTTTAGGGAAAGGGGGGCTTGCTTAGGATATACCTTGCACCTGCTAGGAGTGACCTAATCCCTGGGAAAGCCTAGCAAAGGTCCAGCTGACTGTAAGACATTGGTCAGAACAGGTTAATGGAAAGACTGTCCAAGAGACAAGATCAACCCACTCCTCTAGGAGGTAACAAGAACCGCATCCAGGTCATGGAGCTGTTGCAATGCATGCAATTGATGTAAGGGCGGGTCTGCACTTTCCCCAGTCCATCCTGTGTACTGAAGGGCACCTGCGTCAGCTCTTTGTCGTCCCCAGAGGCAGTTAAACTTCAAACCAAGTTGAGGTTCTAATTTTGCTCAGCGCAGGAGGTCACCTTTAACCATCTTGTTAGTCCTTACAATTCTGAGAATATTGCAGGTTGAAGTCACAGTCAAGCCGATCAACTGACCAGTTGGGACTGGTGCCACAAGTAACAATTGTGGGTGCTCCATTACATGGTGCTCCTCCAACCCCCCAAAATTTTTTGATAGTGACTGCCAAATCCGAAGGCACCCAAAGAAAAGCTTTTTTTTTTTTACATAATAGAGGGAGCTGAACAATCATTAGCATCAGTTCCCTTAAAACAGACCAATTGGGCCCATAAAATGTCCCTGGATTCCAGTTACCTGTGTCTCAAACCGAATACTGGGGACTGGGCAACCAAAATATCCCGGGGAGAAGGGATACCGCGATAATTGGGGTGCCAGGTGTTTGGATGGTGGGTTTTTTGGTTCTCAAGTTTTTCTTGCCATCTCCTGCTTTTAGGGGTGACACCTTTTATTTCACCCCCATGGTATCACAGTGCTAGCAATAGACCAGAGCTGGGTTCAGAGTCGCCAGACCTTTACAAAAGACCTTGTGTAAGAAAAGAACCTGCAAGACATTAAACTATGAGAAGGTCAGCTAAACTGCTGGCTACTGTTGGAAATGGCCCTTTTTGCTGGGTTATCCCCAAACGTTTTGCTTCTTCCTCACTTGTTTTTCCTGACCTGTGGTTGTTGGCTATAGGACTCTGGGCACTTTACCACTGCCGATAAGTGCTAAAGTGCATATGCTCTCTGTATAAATTGTTATTGTGATTGGTTATCCATTATTGGCATATTTGTTTTACCAGCAGGTCCCTAGTAAAGTGCACTGAGTGTGTCAGGGCTGGTGATTCAAATGCTACTAGTGGGCCTGCAGCACTGATTGTGCCACCCACATGAGTAGCCCTAAAATGGTGTCTCAGGCCTGCCACCACAGTGCCTGTGTGCAGTTACTAACTGCCGTGTTGACTGGGCAAGTGCACTCACTTGGCAGTCCCTAAACCTTCCCTTTCTGCATATTAGTCACCCCTATGGTAGGCCCAAGTGCAGGGTGCATTTTAGGTAAAAGGTAGGGAATGCCCTGATGTGTGTGGTATGTCCTGATAGTGAATTACAGCCATTTTCGTTTTTCACTATTGCAAGGCTACCTGTTCCCTATAGGCCAGAATGGACAGGTTGATTATAACATCTTATAATCCTAACTGACCCAGTGAACATGGTAGAAATTAGAGTTTAGTATGCCTGAACTCAGAATGATAAAATACATATTTTAGTGAAGTTGGTTTTAACATTCTGTGTTTGAAAATACCACTTTTAGAGAGTAGGTGTTTTCTTGCCCAACTATCCAAGCCTGCTTCTGCTAGGTTGTGTATTCCTTGTCTGGAGTTTGAGTGACAGGGGTTGGGGGATTCCAGGAGACAGGGTGAGTCAGCACAGGGCTGAATAAAGAGATCCACATGTAGATGGGTGGGAGGAGTTGCACCTGGGACCTGAATAGGGCTGTGCCTTCCCTCCACAATGCTGGCTCCACCTCCTGTGGTGCGTCTGATCTCTCTGCCCTGCACTGTGAAAGGAAAGGAGTCATCTAAACAGAGTGCTCCAGGACTGACCAGAACTGGTTTGGACTAGGCAAAGCCCTCTCTGCCTTCGGAGAACAAAGATAATAATGGTATAAAAAGTGGTACCCAGAACTTTACATCATCCTGGAATCAAGAAGGAACCTCTGTCAAGGAGAAAAGCTGGAAGAAGAAGGACTGACCTGCTGTGTTTGTGGGCTGACCTGCAGTTGAGGTGTGGCGCCGCGGCCAGGGTGACTGACGTTGGAATCTGGAAGGGAGAGGTGTGGCGCTGCGGCCACGGTAACTGACGTTGGAATCTGAGGATCACGGTTCGATCCCCGGTGCCAGTGGCAGATTAGCCCAGCACCATGTGACTCTGGGCAATAGCTTGCTTAATCTTCCCGACAGCCCCCAGCGCCTAGAGACCCTTACATGTGATGGTTCGCGCTTTACAAATGTGGATTATCATTATTACAAATGTGGATTATTGCTATTCTGCCAAGGACAGGGGAAGGACTTTGCTGTGTCCCCTGCTTGAAGAGATCCCCAGGGGCCTGAGGAGAGCTGGCCTCCTGTTAAGAAGTCCCAGGAACAAAAAGACTTCACCTCCAGCTTCCCCCCTGAACTCTGCTGTGTGAGTTCTGACCTGCCTGAACATCGTCGCAGAGTCCAGTGCAAACGTATTGAGGGGCCGCGACAGATCAACGCTGTGCCCGCATCGCCGCTGCACCGAAGATAGTCTCCGCCCGAAGATAGTCGCATCGTGTCTGTGCGAGACGCTTCCTACCAGAGAACCTGCAAACCAGAATCCATACAAGGTATCGCCTTGCTCCCCATACAGACCGGATTCGACAAGCCGCCCGCTGCGTGCAGCGGGGTTGTCGCATCGCCTTCCCAGGCTCTCATGAGTGACGCATCGCTTGTTTTCTGACGCTGCAGCTGCCGCTGGGAACTTTTGTCGCATCTACAGGTACTTTGGGCTTAAAGTGACAACTGTGGATTATTTTGGTGCAAACCCTTGAACTCTTTTTAAAGTCTTATTTTGGAACAGTGTATGTTGGATTATTGTCGTTTTGGTCTTGTATAGTTTAGATAAAGATACTTCATTTTTCTAAACTGGTGTGGAGTTTATTTGTGGTGTTTTCACTGTGTTACTGTGAGTGATGGTAAATAGAGCCATGAGTGCAAACCGCAGCAACAGTTTATCTGTTGAACCACTTGTACAACAGCACACATACTTTGTTTTGGCCACAGTAATGACTGTCAGGGGAAGGCAAAAATACAGAGGCATCTGGCCCCACTAAGCCCCGTAGTTTACACCATGTCCTCAGACAGTCTTCATTCTGCCTGATATTTTAAAGACAACTTTCCGGCTACCAAGTAGTTGTGATGTGCCATGGGTACTCAAAGATTGTGTCTTTCTACACGGCAGTATAATTTACACTAGAACTCACTCTTCTGCTCTGGCAGTGCTCGAGTCAGTGAAGCCCGCTGAGTGACTAGCACTGAAGACAAGGGAACATTGTTGAATAAGAGGCAGAAAGGTTTCGTTTTGAATCCACAGGTGCAACAAGGGAAAGGGCACGGTATGGGGGGGCATTATGTCCCAAATGTATTTCTCCCATCACTCCTGAGGCAACCCAAAAGCCAAACCAGATGCCACCATTGTTGTTTTTTTTCTTTCCCTGAAAGAGTCCTGTTTAGTTCTATTTAGACTTTGGCGCCTATTGCACCTGGCAAAAATTGAAGCATAATCAATTGGGCACAGCCTCCGCTTTTTCATTGAGATCCTGAAAAAACATCCTACAGGCCTGTCTGAATCACTTACAACGTACAACTCGGGGGGTGGGGGGGTTCTGTCTTGTTTATAAAGCCCAGCATTCATGTATGTGTATCAAATATGAGATGCAGCTTTTAGGGATGATGCAACTGGCTCTAGCTCATCCCACCTAAATGTAGACCATTCGACCCAAAGGCTTTGGTTATCAAATTTCTTAAAGGCGAACGGTCACCTGCCTTGCCACAATCATATGACAGGGACCACATATACCTGTCCTCTAGCTAGAAATCATGGAAGTAGTTTTGGGCCTCATTGAGGCAGACAAAAGGTGAACCACTTCTTATTAAAGTGGAACAGCCGATACTATAATTGTACAGGAACTTACTGCAGATAATTAAAACCATAAAAAAAAGGGGACCTGTCTTGCAGCAAAGATATAGATGTAACACTGGCACGAGGCAGAGCCAAGGTGGTTGCTTTTTCAAAACCATCCAAACACATTACAGTAGAGTCCACCAAAACCTACTAAATATAGCCTGCAAATACATAGAAAGGAGGAAACCAGTAAAACTTCACGATACAAGTTACGTACCAATGAAATGTGGATGTTTTAACTCTCTCCGGCTATGGCCAATAAACACTGGTTGTATGAGAGACAGACATGGCTAAACAACTCATGCTTCCGCTAAGCAGCCTGAACAACGAATGCATCTGAACAAAGCATTTGTTTACCAAGCATGCCATTACTACGCAATTTCGTGGTAAATGCAAGATTGGTAAAGGGATGTATGGTAAAGTTTACACCCAAGCCCCTCCACCCTGAACCCTAAAACCCTGGGTCATGCCCTATAAATAACCAGACCCCATCGACCCTGAAAATTACCATAAACCCAAAAACCTTAAACTACAGCCAACCTCCCCCTGAGCCCAAAAAACTACCCCACCCCATAAACCTTACACTACCCTGATCTCCCCTTGCCCCGAGCCCTAAACCTTGGCCCCCTAAACAAGCCTGATTCCCCCCTCTCTCCGAAAAGAAATGAGAGGCCAGGAAAACAAAGTGCTCAAGGAACACCCAGAACTGGTTCAGACCGGGCCCGGAGCCCTCCTGCACAAAGGGATCAAAGACTTTTAGGGGTATAAATACAGGACCCCTGACTACAGAAAATTAGATCATCCTGGAATCAAGAAGGATCCTCTTCCAAGGAGAAAGCTGAAACTGAAGAAGGAAGTCTGTCCTGCTGTTGCTCTGCTGGACTGACCTGCTGTTGCTTTGCTGCCAAGGAGAGGGGAAGGACTTAAATCAAGCCTTTAAAGACTTTGCTACAGAAAATGTATCGCAATCCCGGCCGAGCGAGAAAATTCAGGCCGCTACGAAGACCGAGATCGTCGCAGCACCTGTCGCTGCTGCCCAAAGACGTTGCACCCTTCGTTAGCGGGAAGATTTCCACCGCGAACATAGTCGCAGAGCCTGCTGCTGCTGGGTGAGATCACTGCATCACGTCACTGCGAGAATCGTCGCAGTGCCATCGCATCGAGGCGCTGCGTAAGGAAAATCACCACTGGACCGCGCATCGTCGCAAAACCCGAGAATCATCGTATTGTGCCTTTGCGGGAGAAAACTTCCTACAGAACCCACGCACCGGAATCCATACAAGTGGCCTTCCTCCCCATACAGACCAGATTCGTCGCAACACACCTGCTGCTGCAGCGAGGTTGTCGCAAACACCTTCCTAGGGTCTCAGGAGCAACGCATAGCTTGTTTTTCACCGCTACAGCTTCTGTGCTTAACTTTTTATCGCTAAAAAGGTACTGAGGCTAAAATGTGACACAATTGTGGATAATTTTATCGCTAACCTTAAGAACTTTTTTGCAACCATATTCTTTAACTGTGTATGTTGGATTTTTGTCGTTTTGGTCTTGTGTAGTTTAGATTAAATACCTTTATTTTTCTTAACTGTTGTGGAGTCAGTTTGTGGTGTTTTCACTGTGTTACTGTGAGTGTTCGTACAAATACTTTACACATTGCTTTTGGATAAGCCGGACTGCTTGTGCTAATCTACCAAGGGGTGAGCAGAGGTTATCTAAAGAGTGTTTCCTACTTACCCTGACTAGAAGCAAGGGTGCCTACTAGAGACCCCCAGTTCTAACAGACCTCCACCCCTAAAACTAACCTCCATCTCCCCAAAACCCAGCCCCACTTACCAGTCCGCATCCTCTCCAAATCCTTCCTCTTCCCGCCCATCCACACATCTAGAATGCATAGTTACCCACACTGATGCGTGGTAAAGGCAAGCATGGATGCACTTGCGTGGAAACAGCACCCTTGGCTCTGCCTGTGTTGTAAAAGCTGTTTCCCATAAACACTACATTTTTGGGGGGTATAATCACAGGGCCCTCATAAATGAGCAGTGAATGACCATAGAAAGCACTATATCCTGGTTACGGTGAAAGTCAGAAGGATGGGCAGGAACGAGTATGCCAGAAGAAAGAGTGACACTTGCTCCTCAGCCTAGCCCATGCAACCTCAGTAAGAAACATGGCCAGACCACCAGTTTGAGGACGTTGTTGTACTGCATGCCAAAGGAAGAAAAGACTGCATCAACACAGACCAAACAATATTTGAACACCAGCCTTTTTTGGGTCTTCAAGTTGCAGGGAAACAAATGCAAAATGCAGTTTAACTTGGATGTGGTCTATTTGCCTTAAGTTTCACTTAATATTTAATCAATAAATGGCCCAGTATGCAACTGGGGGTTAGAAAATCTCAGTTGCAGATTTGTATTTTCCAGAGACAAAGCAAGACAGCTACTGGTTAATGTCTTAAAAATAAGATTTCTAGCCTCAGCAGTTGATGGCGAATAGTCCTTTGAACAAAATACATTCTTCTGACGTATCTGAACGCCGACGACACCCAGCTGATCGTCTCCCTAACCAACGACCCAGCCGCCGCCAGAGCCGACCTGCACGAAGGGATGAAAGAGGTAGCCGAGTGGATAACGACCAGCCGCCTGAAACTGAACCCCGACAAGACAGAGGTCCTCATCCTGGGCTCTTCACCCTCCGCCTGGGACGACTCCTGGTGGCCTCCCGCCCTGGGCACCGCACCCAAGCCAACAGACCATGCACACAACCTGGGCTTCATCCTGGACTCCTCCCTCTCCATGACCAGGCAAGTCAACAACGTCTCCTCGGCATGCTTCAACATCCTACGCATGCTACGGAAGATCTTCTGGTGGATCCCCACCGAGACCAGGAAGACCGTCACCCAGGCCCTCGTCACCAGCCGACTGGACTACGGCAACGCCCTCTACGCCGGTACCACCGCCAAGCTCCAGAAGAGACTCCAGCGGATCCAGAACGCCTCTGCCAGACTCATCCTCGACATCCCACGCACCAGCCACATCTCCGGACACCTGAGAGACCTCCACTGGCTCCCCGTCAACAAAAGAATCACCTTCCGCCTCCTCACCCACGCACACAAAGCCCTACACGACCAAGGCCCGAGCTACCTCAACAGCCGAATCAACTTCTACGCTCCCAAACGCCACCTCCGATCAGCCAACCACGCCCTCGCCGCCGTCCCCCGCATCCGAAGAGCGACTACAGGAGGAAGGTCCTTCTCCCACCTGGCCGCCAAAACCTGGAACTCCCTCCCGACCGACCTGCGCCTGACCCAAGACCACCTCTCCTTCAGGAAGAAGCTGAAGACCTGGCTGTTCGAGCAGTAGCGGCACCCCCCCTCCCCCAGCGCCTTGAGACCCCACGGGTATGTAGTGCGCTCTATAAATGCCAGTGATTGATTGATTGATTGATTGATTGAGGGTGTTGTCCTGACCATTCCAAGAGCCTAAGAACCAAAACAAAAGCATCAACTTACGTGCCCACTAACTCACTCATGTTTAAAACCTAGAAGGGGATTCCTGGTTTCTCAAGACCTTGGAGAAGACTGTTGCTTACCATTCACCGACCTTTGAAGAGGATCTTTTGCATACTCCTGGCAGTCTGGATTTCACGGAGTCTTGAAACGGAAACAAAGTCATGTCCAAAATGGCAGATTACAGAATCTTAGTTCAACCACTGAGTGGTGGCGGGCGTCTTGACCAGGCCCTCAGATGGGTTGTGGTTGATGTAACCAAGAAAAAAGGACTTGGAGATTTTGCGACTTCCATTTAAAAGTACTACCAGGACCCCTAGGGTAGCACCACTTTTGAGATATACATAAGCACCTGCTCATGGTACGCCACTTCTGTTCTCATTCTTACGCTTGACGGAGCAGGTCTCAAACCCTCAGGGAGGTATCAGAAGGCAGAAAGCCTTAGAGCTAATATTGCAATGGCCTCAGTAAGACTCATCTGCCAGAAACTGCATTTTTTCCTCCATCAACTCCTTTTGTGGAGCAGGTGTTTCAATAGAAAAATTGGTAACCGCACAGGACTACTGCAAATTTGAATAGAATTCAGGTTGGGGCATTGGTCATGGCTTCCTTTTCCAGAAGCTACTGCAGCAGTTTCTAATTTGTGCAAACTCGATTTTTGCGTCTTATGATTTAATGTGCTTATGGAAAATCACTGGCCTCATTCTTGACATAAATAGCCACCTGTTTTGCTTGCTCGAGTAGCCGGCTTATGACACTGAAGGTATTCAAAATTATTTAAATTATTAATACTTTAACCCCTTCCCCCCGCGAGCCGCCTGCCCACCTAGAAGCTTAACTGTGCTACTTCGAAAAAGACAGATATTCACACAGGTATAGACATCCTTAAGCATGAAAAGATACAATAATGCAGGCCTCATTGTTTACATTTTAAAACCTTTAAAATTTGGAATATTTTCCTAGGGGCAACGTAAAACGGATAAAAAAACGAAATGGATGGCAGTCTGTGCAGAGATGTCGCACTTGCGGGGTCCAAGTGAACCAGGAGCAGACCAACCCGCGGGAAAACTAACAAATTGCCCCAAAATGTTTAGTCTGAACCGGATTAAAAGCTGGCGACAATACACGTTTGTCTGCCAAGTCAAATATGGTTCGATTAAAATAATGTTTATCAAACAATGGGCGAAAAATGCAGGTTTCAGCAATTCAATACCTTCTCTTACAGCAGTATCGTGCCTTAAAATTCTGTTTGACCCAGATATAATCAGCCTTCGATACCTTGTCCAGACATAAAAATAAATTTGGGCAACCCAGTGAGCCAAATTGGAGCTTAATGTAATTCAACCAGGGGACTCGCTCTAACATTATCCCAGGGCAGACAATCCCCAATGATCAATCCATCCAGGTTGGCTTACTCTAGCAATCCACCGTAGCAGAGGCCTTAGTCTAATGTCTAAAATGTTTTTAAGGCCCAGCTCCTCATGGCTAACATGAGCTGGGGTACTCTGCGGTACACCAAACAGGTACCTGGTGCACCTGTTCTCCTCCAACTGAACAGCAGAGCAGTCCCCGTATCCCCACGTATTACTACCATAACATGAAGCAGATACACATTTAGCATAAGGATGGAGCGACTTATGTTTCTTTCCCAGCCTACCACTAAAATCCAAAACCGACCCCAAAGAGCACGCCAATTAAGCTTTTAGAGGCGAGATGGGGACCCAATGTGTTCCCACCCTCTTACATAATACCCAGGTACTTAAAAAGTGTCAGTTTGGGTAATCCTCAATTTTTTAAAAAAGGGCTTGGCAGGTTTGGCATTAACTACCATTACATAAGATTTTGAATTCTTGATGAAAAGATCGAGGCTAGCCATGAATTCGGAAAAAGAATTAAGTAAAGATTGACACCCCAAGGCCATCCTTGACATAAGGACGCATAGTCTGCATATAGCAGTGCTGATAGTGGGCGAGTGCCTATGCAGGGTGCATCACATTGCTTTTGCAGTAGCACCTCCTCTAAACAATTTATGTACATGGTAAAAAAGGAAATGGGCCAATATACAACCCTGCCTAATGCTCCATGTGATAAAGGTGTATTGCAAGGGCCCTCTGCCCCAAACCTCACAGACATCACTGGATATCTGCCATAAACTAAACCAGTAAGTGAGGAAACAACGGCTCCTGTCGGGTGATAAGCGATATTCTGAGAGTAATGCACAATGGCAATCCACAGGGTCAAGGTAATGTCAAAGGAAACTGGCTATACACATCAAAAAGAAATCAATTTCTGGAATAGTTTATACAAGAAATAAGGAAGTAAAACAATACATCCAAAAGGTTAAAAGTTTAAAAATATTCTGTACAACAGCTAAACAGACAATAGTGTATGGTGTCCCAGTGAAAAAACAATTAAACCTAAGCAAAGGAGTGCCAATGACCATTTCAGTGACCGTGCGAAATAAAACACTGTGGTCTACAGCAATCTATCCAATCATAGGTACTGGGTTATGGTTCGCCTTTGTAAACGGTCAACGGCATTTCGACCCAATTGGGATATTGGGTCTCCTCAGGACCTAGCAAAGATGTGACACCGGTGAGCGAGAATTATCGCTCAGTGTGCGCAATGCGTAAGTGGTCTGATGATATAAATATCGGCAGGCCTGGTGGAGGCTTTGTATAGTCCGATGCCGCAGTGTGGTCTTGATAAGTAGTGGAAGCACCACGTGGGCCCCCGCAGTGCCGGTTGTTCGGATGAGCGAGCCTCTGTCTGGTGCGATGACAGGCTCCCGTAAGTAGGGTTCACTTGTTCCTTTTCCCAGAAACTAAACCAGAGCCAGGTCAATCCTTGGAGACATCTTCATAGACCATAACTTGGCCTGATTCACCGAAAGGATGGGGTAAGATCCATAAAGCTCAAAAGGAGCGTGCTTTTTTTTGCTACAGAAACTTTTAATTAATAGGTGCAAATTCAGGCTCTGGCCAATGGTGTTAAGGCCAAGTCTGATTCCATACTTGTATTGCTTTGCCCACTTGCATAATCTGAACTTATGCACACCACTTACTCGCACAGAAACTCCAACACTCCTCTGGAGGTACAAAATGAGCTTTATTAATATTGTAGACAAAGGCAGTAAATCTCTGAAGCTAATAAATTCTTGGGCACAGAGTGAAAGGCAATAGACAATTAATACACCACACTATATATCTATAAATAAGAAACTATGAATACAGGTATATAAACAGTTAATGTACAAAGCACCTCACCAGATGCGTCCGCACAGGAGATTTTAACATCCCTGGCCAAGCACTGAAACATCAAGTCGGGAACCCTGCAGACCGGGGCGCAGGAAGTAATCTCTCTGGGCACCAAAGTTGTCCCGCGAGTGCGTCCACTCCAAGACTGAGTTCCTGAGCTCCACCCCACAGACAGCGCTATTTATAGTTTAAATCAACATGTTCGAGAAGCCTCTAGCAGGCGCTCTCGCCCATCTATTCACAGGTGCTGGCCCCATCTCTGCATCAGACCCACCCAGACAGACCTGGCCAGATTCTGTTTGGGCTGTGCCGAGGCAAAAGACATTCCTTTCCCTATCTCCAGCCTTGGAGCTTTACATGGCCATCCTCCCTCTGTCCTAGAGATAAGAATGGAATGTATGAAAACACTCTGAAGGTACAACAACCTCACGAGGCATCCTCACGAGATGCCTCGCACCCGCTTGTACTGGTTTACGTGAAAAACATGTTTATGTTTCTGCTGAAGTGTAACTACAGAGCAACACAGCACAAAATGGAAGTGCGATGCAACAAAATGTAAGATCAGAGCATTGCATGGAATAGAGGTCAACATGTATTTTAGCACATGTAAAATGGCAAATGCAGTACAATACCGCAGATCAGAGATAATATTGCTTTCCTTTGCCCATGATGATAGCCTCTCCAGAATCACTTTCCCAATCACCTTGACAGTTGTATCAAGGAGTTGGAGCTAACATCTTGGGTCAGCCCAGTCTTCCTTTTTAAAGATGGGGATAATGGTAGAATATATCCTGCAATTACAATAATAAACTAGTATTACTAAATGAAAGGCCACTCCCCTACAACTACACTCAGGGTATGCACAGTCCATTAAACAGTAATTTAATAGCAAGTCAATACCGTTCCGCGTCATCCCACACCTGTAACTCCTAGACCACAATATTTCTTAATCATGCACTTCCTTCATATTTCTAAAATAAACAAATATTTATGTAACAAATATGGCTTCATTTAGTAATACTAGTGTATTGTAATTGCAGGATATTTTCTTGATATAATAATTGTGGAGAAACTAAGGAGCTTTGTTGTGGTCGTATAGGACAGGTGAATATATCTTTACTATTCATACTAATTGCTTTTTGACTTTTGATGGTCACCATGGTTTATTACTTTGCACTTGTACTGTACCGTATAATCTATAACCTACTGGTGGTGGCTTTTTTATGCTTTGAGCACGTTTTCATAAATAGGTGACTTAACTTGTTGGTTTCTTCTGATGGTTCTACTCTTCCATGGGATTCCTGAGAGATTGAATTGTACCTTGTGCAGAATTCTGTTGTATGTAGTTTATACTGTATAAACCCTTTAGTAATTTGTACACATTTGTTTGGGTTGCAGCCCTGAGGAAGTCATTGTGTATAACTAAGTATGACGAAAGACGTGTTGGCTGCGTTTGAGAAAACAGTGGATGAATAAAATCTAACTGGAGAACGAGGATTGCAGTGGTTATATGAGAATGGAGACCGTCTTCCTGCAATAAGAGGACTTGATGATATTGATTTACTGTTTAATAATGTGTTTTGAGTGCTCAGGGAGAACACAGAATTTTCCCACCAGTTAATGGCACTGACCGAGCAACAAGCATTGGCAAAACAAATAGGTCTGGCTTACACTTTGAACCGAATAAAACATTTAAAAACGCACACAACAGCGACAAAAATACAACTACTTTGTGCAGGAATGTATGACAAAGAATATAAAGTGTGATGTTTGTGTCTTCTTGAAATGTGAAGTAGCCATATATGCTTGGCAATGTATGCATTCCGTTCCACAGGATGTAAAATGATACAGACACCCAATAGAATGTTGTGACCGTAACATTCCTCTAGAAGAAACCAAAGTCTACCCTATGTGTATATTAAAGAACTGGCAACAATAAGTCCTGCAAACAGCTGCGCTTAAAGAAAAAAGCATTTGCAATGCAATATGTCTTGCATTATTGAAAGTTTGAGCTATTGGCACATAATTATTTGCAAAGCCAATAGGCCAAACTTTCATTAATGGGAAACCTATTACTTTGCATATGCTTATTTAATCTTGATCTTACCGACGGGATCCCATGACGTTCTTCGGTAGGCTAGTGGCCTGTAAAAAAGGGCCTAAATGTTCCCCCTCAAATTAATGACATGGATGGATGCTGCATCGGCGGGTGACGGGAGGGTGTGCGAGCTAAGTCAAGAGATTGTTAGAGCTGGCCAACCAAAAGAATCAACTGGCGATTTCTGTTGGGAGGGAACTAAGCAAGAAAGGCGGGACGGATGCAAAAAATTAAAACAGAAAAGGAAATTTTAAAAAAGCAGCCCAACTAAGAGTCCCCAATAGCCCACATACTGAATACTCCATGCCTCGCAGAACTGCGCATACACTGCCCAGGTTCCACCTAGAAAACCCTAATAAGGCCACACATGGCTAAGTTGCTACCTATGTAGACAGATAGGTGACAAATGAATGCAGCACCATCATAATGTTCGCAAGAAGTAACAGCACTTACGTTTGAATGTGTTATTTGAAAAGCAGAAACCAAGTAATAAGACACCTGAGGATAATTTGATACAGAAAAAAGCATCAATTAAAGTGGATGGAAGATCAACCCCACATTTGATTGTGAAAATTGAGATTGGAAAAGTGCGAATGGCAATTTACAGTGTCTTGGTTATGAAGGTTTACAGGGTAAATGTTTAAAGAACACAGCCAGAATTATATTTTCACATTCATTTTATTGTAATAACTTGAACAAAACGAGCAGATTAACGGTTGGACTTGGCCACACGTTCCAGCTCATCTTTTTTCTTGATGGCGTAGGAGTTGGAAGAACCCTGAAATAGAAAAGGGAATGTTACAAAATGGATTGCACATACTGGTATCATAAGGAGACAGTACAGAAACTCAATTCCCACAAGACGAAGGTTCAGATCTTCGGTAACAAAATCTCCCCCAGTGGCCATCAGAGCTATGACCAACACCCACAGACCATGCAAGAAACCGGGAAATCCTCTGCGATGGCAAACTCTCCAAGTCAACGCAGTGATTACCTACTGCTGCCACATCCTCCCTAAAATCTCCAAGTGGCTACAACAGAACACCATACAAATTGTTGCCTAAGCACTCATTACAAGCTGGCTCAACTACCTTAACACTACACCGGAACATACAAGCTACTCCTACAAAGACTCCAGACCCTTCAGAATGCTGCCGCAAGACTCATGTTGGACCTACCACGCTGCACCCACATCACACGTAAAGGAACTCCACAGGCATCAAATTACAAAATACTTAATTCAAATTACTTACTCAAACAAAGCCCTACACAATATTGGACCAACATACCTTAACCGCCTCATACACTTCCAGCAGCCAACCAGATTCCTACGCTCTTATCTCACTTTTGCAAAGACTAAACATTTGCAATGCAATAGGTCTTACACTTGTTAAAGTTAGAGCTGTTGGCGTTGAAAATAACGTTTTAACTTTATTTGCCATGGTTATTATATTTGCATACCACTATTGCCCATGGTATAAAAAAGCAAAAGTATAAAACAGTTATTTTCAACACCAACAGCTCTAACTAACAAATGCGAGACCGATTGCATTAGAAATACAACCGGTCTCGCATTTGTTGGAGTTATTGGCATGAATGCCATTTTTTTTTACCTAGCCATGTTGCAGTGTGCAGTATCATATGGTGGAGAAGTGTGGCTCAGGGGTTAGAGGCAGCAGACCCAGAAGCTGAGATCGGTCCTGGACCAGGGTTCAATTCCCCGCCTCGGCGGGTCTTGGGCTAAAAGTTCCACTGACTCGATAATTCTCACCCTGGTGCCTCCTCGACTCACGGGTTCACACTCTGCGACTCTGGGCAATAGCTTGCTTAATCTCCACAACGGCCCCTCGCGGCGGGATGCCCGACTTTCACCTTGTGGATACCCTGCTATCTCACAGGGGAATACCAGGAAGGGTTCCCTAAGCAAGCGCCGGGAAACCCACTGCGGGTAGCGCTGCGCTATATAAGCTCAACTACATTTACATATGTGGCCAAAAAAGTCCAGTGGGTCCTCTTTTGGTCACATATGGTACTGCACCCTGCAGAGATATGGTAAATCCACCCTACCCATAACGCATTGCATGCTAGACAGTACCACAAGTTAATTCCAGATTAGGCTGTACTCTGTGAGGAGCTGACAAAGTGACATTTATAGAAGGTCTCAAATAAAAGCCACATGCGCTAGTGAGTAAAGTAACCACTACCAGCCAATCTTGGGACCAAGCTTGTGTCCTGCCTGAACCCCTGTAAGAAAATAGTGCTCCGAGGCTGTAATTAAACCCAAGGGAGTAACATGTAACAGGGTTTGTCCTTATGAAGGTTACAAGAAGAGACAAGGCGGTACTACTAAGCCCACTGAGAAATGAAAAGCTACCATTTGCAAAGGACAGGAGCCAATAAAAAAAGATGTGCGGAAAGTGGGAAGAACTTTATGCCCATGTCCAGCATGTCTCAAAGAGATAGCACAAGCGCTGCCAAGACGAGACCTAAACAAAAAAAAGCATGATTTCACTCCTATATTGCACCCAAAACATGGAACCCCTCTCCCCAGCACATTAGGGCTGAATCCTCACTTTTTGAGTTTCACAAGAACCTATTGACCTGGCTCTTCGAATAACTCCACAGGATCATTTGTCCATTCTCCTGCACAACTTTATTGGTAAAACTATATTCCAAAAGCAAAAATATATTTTTGGTCTCATACAGCAGACCCTAGGACTGTAAGAAAAGGTGTTCCTTTGTGGAAGAGCAGAATGCAGTCACACAGTGAAGTTGGCTAACGGGCTAACCCAGTGAGCTGACCGATTGTACCATGTGTGCACTGCAGTGGACTGAAGAAAAATGTGAATTATTCAAGAGGGCTGCTGAAAGCCCAATAAACATTTAATGTATTTAGCCTTTTGCATGCGTCACGGTGGGCGTGTGCGGAGGATGGCAGGGGGTCACCCGATCTACACACACGTCTGATTCGGCCGCACCCCGGCGAAATGTCCCCCGTGGCAAAGCAGATCATTTAAGTAATATCAAAAGGCATTGGCTAATGTCAGACTTAAAGAAAATTGCTGCAATTCAGTAAAATCATCACAAGGGACACAATGAGTAATGTGAAATGAAGTTCGGGTATGCAACAATCAATACTGAAACCTCATACAATGGCATACTCCTTTTAACTGTATTAGTACTAGATAAGAAGGGATTTCTCACAACAGTTAAAAATAATTTTAGACTTGTTTGTTGCATGCGCTGTGCGGGAGATACACCAGTAATGAAAAAAGATTAAATAAATACCTGTAATGTCTATCAAGTTTGTTCTATGCCTAATATTTTCTTCAGACAAGTTTGAAAGAAATGCAGGTACCATAACTGTCTATATCCGCTCAAGGTCTCTCCCACTAGCTCACTGAACTGCATTCATTCACACTAGTTTGTTCCTTTTCTTTCTAGTTTGTCCTGCCATCTTAAAATGACTAACAGAAGGGCTGAATCACGATAGCGAATGCCATACCCCCAAATTATAGGATAATCAGGAATGACAGATTGGGCAATAGAGGGGGGGGGGGCGTTGCAATCATATTCAAAAACTCCCTCTTGTTCATCGATTCCCCTTTTGGGGCTCGATGGTGCGGAAGGCTTGGGCTTTCTTATATCCATTTCTGCCCATCAATCTGTCGCCGGGGTCCTGATCTATAGACCTCCGGGACCAGCAGGACGCTTTTTTGAGTCCTTTGAGCATGTCATAGAACCTATTGCAAGAACAAAAAAAGGAGGGAGAAGGAGGTTAGGCCAAACCAGGTCGGCCTCCAGTCAGTATATGCAATACAGGAACCCAATATGAAGGGTCCAGAGACCTGGTTGGTGTTTAGTGGTTACTGCTTACTAAGTCAGTGTGTACCAAATTATGTAAGAAAGAAAAATTTCTTTCTAGAGTCCCCTCACTCACCGGGGTTGCCCCACGGTGACATGCTTCATCATTGGGGCCATCCCAGTTCTCTACGAAAAGGGGCGTTCTGCGACAAGGCGACTACGCTGGAGCACTGGTTTTGTGAGATGACTATGTGTGGTGTAAGTGTGGTGATGGTGGAGTGGTTGTGAAATTAAAAATACCGTGCTAGTGGGCCTCAACAATTTATTTTGCTCCTAGTGTGGTATAAAATTAAAAAGGGGGTAACACTGTATTCTAACTTTAATTGAGCTAGATCAGTGTTATGGTCGACATAACACCGTATGCGGTCGGGTGAGGAGTTATCAGGTAGTACCGAGCGGGTTTGCCGATAGGAACAATGTTTCCACGAGGCGATCCTGCCCTTGCCTAAGACCATGGAGTGTAACCAAACACTCGTTTATCATTTCGAGTAGATTACAAACCGTATGTACAGAAAAACACGCATGTTTTATTATTAACAGCGTACAGTATAAATAATTAATATTTACTTTTAAAAAAACACTTTTTTCATTTGAATATAGGAGTGGAAATACAGGGCTGGACCCTGTATGGTCCTGATGAAAAGCTTGGGGGAGCTTGAAACATGTCGACCATAACACTGATCTAGCTCAATTAAAGTTAGAATACAGTGTTACCCCCTTTTTAATTTTATACCACACTAGGAGCAAAATAAATTGTTGAGGCCCACTAGCACGGTATTTTTAATTTCACACCCACTCCACCATCACCACACTTACACCACACATAGTCATCTCACAAAACCAGTGCTCCAGCGTAGTCGCCTTTTCGTAGAGAACTGGGATGGCCCCAATGATGAAGCATGTCACCGTGGGGCAACCCCGGTGAGTGAGGGGACTCTAGAAAGAAATTTTTCTTTCTTACATAATTTGGTACACACTGACTTAGTAAGCAGTAACCACTAAACACCAACCAGGTCTCTGGACCCTTCATATTGGGTTCCTGTATTACATAGAACCTATTGCCACAAGATTCAGCCAATGTCTGGTACTTGGAGATTTTAACCTTCATTTTGACCAAACTGATGCCCCAGAACCGAAGCTATGTGAATGCTTAGGAACTTTTAATATGGGAGCGCACGTAACATTCCCCACTCAGGAAAAGGGGCATATATTAGATCAGATCTTCTCCACATGCCATGTTACTCTTGACAGACCTTTACCTATTATATGGTCGGACCATTGGGTGCTAACGTTTTATCAGCAGAAAGTTACCCCTAGGACACTAGGCATGGTCGGGGGGGGGGGGGGGGGGGAATTAAGGAATCCAGGTCGTTTAAGTCTATTACACCTGAGGCCTTGATTACCATATTGCACTCCCATCCGATTCCTGGAGATGGGTTTCTAGACGACATTACATCTAGTCTAGAGGACTGGCTGCAGAACTGGGCATTGTATCTAGCCCCTCCTAGGGTACAGAGAATGCCCAGAGACAACATCTCCGCCCCCTGGTTTACTGAAGCCTTGAAGAAAAGCAAGAGTGCCTGTAAATGCTTGGAACGTCTGTGGAGGAAAAGCTTTGATTCCAACAGCAAACAGACATACAAATTGGCACTTAAAGCTCATTACCATAAGGTCCGTGAGGAGAAACACCTGAGGCCTTGATTACCATATTGCACTCCCATCCGATTCCTGGAGATGGGTCTCTAGACGACATTACATCTTGTCTAGAGGACTGGCTGCAGAACTGGGCATTGTATCTAGCCCCTCCTAGGGTACAGAGAATGCCCAGAGACAACATCTCCGCCCCCTGGTTTACTGAAGCCTTGAAGAAAAGCAAGAGTGCCTGTAAATGCTTGGAACGTCTGTGGAGGAAAAGCTTTGATTCCAACAGCAAACAGACATACAAATTGGCACTTAAAGCTCATTACCATAAGGTCCGTGAGGAGAAAAAAGGTACCTGGCCACAAAAATTGATTTAGCCAGCAATAGGAGTAGAGAGCTTTTTAAGATAGTGAAAGACTTTGCTTCACCATCAGCGATCCAAAGATCTTTTGTTCCAACCCTTGAATGGGCTACTCAGATTGCGGACTGCGGGAAGATATACTGCGGGAATTTCCTGTTATGACCTTGGAGACCTCACTGGCGATTAAGAGGACATTAAAATCTGGATCCCCTCTAGATTCCTGTCCAGCTAAGATAATAGCCGGTGTTGCGGAAGTGTTAAACCTCGCAGTTAATAAAGCCCTGAACCTTTCTCTGTCTAACGGCAAGGTCCCGGCCAGATGGAAAGTGGGTAAAATCATCCCCCTTCTGAAGAAGCCATCGGCGGATCCTCTGGTGGCCACTAATTATAGGCCCATCACGTTATTACCCTTCGCAAAACCTTGGCGAAGCATGTAAACAAGGTAATCACTAAGTTTGAGGACACCAATGTCCTGCACCCCAGTCAATCGGGTTTCAGGGCGAATTTTAGCACAGAGACAGCTCTCGGCTGCTTTTGATACTGTGCCCCATGGGCGACTCCTCCAGGGATTGGAGGATTGCGGGATTGGGGGCACAGGTTTAAGATGGTTTTCTTCCTTCTTGAAGGACCGTCAGCAGGCGGTCTAGACACCACCCTTTACAGTGGATATCCCAGCAATGAGCGTGGGAGTGCCCCAGGGGTCAGTGCTGAGCCCAACTCTTTAATATTTATATGTCCCCTTTGGCGACGCTGGCTGAGAGCTTAGGGGCCAAAGTTCTCACATATGCCGACGATTCACAACTGCTTTTCACTTATGAAAAAGGGTCACCTTTTGATGAAAACCAAATACATATGTGTTTAAAGGATGTGTTTCATTGGTTCCGGGAAAAACAGTTATCTTGCAACTCTGCTAAAACGGAAATTATCTCCTTTGCTATACCCCAGCGGATGAATGGCGAAATTGGTGGCCATCGAATCAATTGGCGCCTGCCTCCCCTGTCACGGTAGTGAAGAATTTGGGAGTGATGGACTGTGATCTCTCTATGAAGACACAGGTGCAGTCAGTGGCTGGAACTTGTTTTGGGATGTTAAAAATGATGAGGAATTTTTTGGTGTTATTACCAGTAGCCTATAGAAAGACAATGGTTCAGGCCTTGATAATGTCTAGGCTGGATTATGCGAATGTACTCTATCTGGGCATTCCCGAGTACTTGTTAAATCGTCTTCAGATTGTCCAGAATTCTGCTGCCAGAGCAGTTTCTATGGTGGGACCCAGAACCCACATGACAAACCTGTTGAAATCACACCACTGGCTATCTGTTAGAAACAGAGTGGTTTTTAACCCCTTCGACGCTCATGACGAGCTGGGCTCGTCATGAGGTAGCCTCCTCGCACGCTCATGACGAGCCCAGCTCGTCATGTAAAGTGCGGTTTTAAAAAACTCAGCACAGGAGCGGAATTTCGCTAGCGCGCATGCGGTTAAGGCACTTGTATTAGCCTTTAAGGCGTTGAATAACAGTGGAGTCCAGTATATCAGGAAAAGAATAGTGCCCTACTTTCCTGCCAGGACTTTGCGATCATCGACGCAATACTTGTTGCGGGTGCCTAAATTCAACCTGACTAGGAGAGGCGGTCGCTCCTTTCAGGTGGTTGTGAGCAGAATATGGAATAAGCTCCCTCTGTCTTTAAGGCAAGAAGTAGACCACCTGTGCTTCCGCCGCCAGCTGAAAACTTGGCTTTTCCAGCAATAATTTCTGTGGGAGTATCAGTTGGAGGAATCGTTGGGCTTTCTCTCTGGGGTCTCTTATTCATTCATATAACTGGAGTGCTTGAATATTAAGGCAATATGACATTTAATAAAACTGTGCTCCGATTTCTAGAAATTGGTTATCCTTTTGCTCACACTATGATGAATTTGCAGTTTTAGTCATTTTATGAGAACATTTTCTAAAATAACCCACACATTTTGGGATGAGCCACAGACCTTTCCGGTGCTCCTAGGGATGCTAATTTGGCACCTCATTTGAGCGATAGAATTTTTCTAATTTAGCTTATTCTGTATTCTTCTATTGCCAAAAGCCTTCATGGCAATGCATATACATCTTAAATTACATTTTTTATAATTCTGCCCTAAACCTCATTGGAGTCGGCCCTCACTTTGACAATATGTATGGTGCCTTTTCTCTTAATACCCTGCTTCAAGAGATTACGGTTTAACAGTCTCCGACGCATCCACCCATTGGCATGCTATTGAAGTCTTTTTGGGGTCTAAGAATTTAGGGCTTCCCTTCACCAGCACTTGTACTACAATAGTCAAAGTGTAAACCCCTTTAGGAAGTTCATGAGGCAACAGATCGTCAGCTTTGAGATTCTCTCTCGGAATAAAGTTTCTAATCCTAGGGCACTGGGTTGAACACCATATTCTAGAGAGTGATAAACTGTCAGATCCTAAGATATATTGATATGTCCAGTATTTCCAAGCAAAGTGATTATTCAGACCGAAAAATAGAACTGAAATATCCTGGCGGCTTCAAACTTGCTGTCTTAGAAATTAAAAATGGAAAGGAAGTCAGCTTTCAAAGCACATAATCTTGTGCAACATTGGCAAAAGCTGTATAGTGACACTTGAGTCAGGTAGAATTTCACTACTACTAGCCAACAGGAAAGTTAGGTTGCCTGGCCAAACCATAACTGGTGTTGGTTGAAAAATAACTAATAAATGAACTACTGCTAGGAACAAGCATGTTCTATGCCAACTGTCGACATACAATTCTCAGCCCGTCATGGACTCATCTGTGGCAATTGTGAGCGGAGAGCCACTAGACACAAATGCTTTAACTATGCCTTTTCTACACCATGGCAAATAGATTCCTGCCCCACTGCACTCTATTCCCAATCTACATTAGTATTTGATGTCCATAAAAATCTTTGTTTAAGTACATTCAAACGCCAAGCGTGAGAACACCCTCTTGCCACTTGACACCTGCTAATTTCTCCTCCATTGTCATTTTTATTAAATATAAACATTTAGAGATGAAGTGTTTATTAATAAGGACTATCATGGGAAAAGAGTTGGTGCATTAAAATAAATACATTTGCATCACTAATTTTGGTCAATCACTCTACCCTTATCCTGAAATGTTGCCTACATCCATTAACAAGCCCCAGCAGGACTACTACTTTTGATTTATTCAATACGCAAACCTGAACTTTAAATAACCAAGTCGTCCAAATCAACAAACCTGGATAAACTTCAAGTCAGCTCAATGGTTCGAGGGAACCATTTATAAGTGAAAAGTTCATGGGTCGCACACTACTCCCTCACCGGCGGGTGTAACCCAAGATCACGGTAGATGCAGTCCTTCTATGCGTGTGCGCCTTTCGTAGCTCTGGAAGTGTAGAAAGCAAAGTTGCAGCACCAACTCTGTACACCGGTGTTTCGGAATTATTGTTCCTCATCAGCAGAGTGTAGGTTTCTTCAGGGTTTGCTGTGCAGGCTGCCAAAGTATTAACAGGTCTGGTACCACTCCTGACGAGCCCAGGTTACGCACCTGCGCACGAGCGGTACCGGACCTGTGAATATTTTATGTCAGCCTACGCAGCAGCCCTACAGATATGCCTATTCCCTGCTGACGAGAGGTAACCTCGAAACACGTGTCCAGAGATGGCCAACGCGACAATGATTTTTGTTCAAGACTCTGGCAGAGGCGCACCCGCTGATGCTTACTTCATGGACCACAATGCTTTGGGGCAACACGCTGGTAGAACAAGCAGTGTGCGACCAATTGGACTTTCTTTTATATTCAAGCTCTCTTGAGCTGGTGGAGCTGACGAGCTCAGGTTACGCACCTGCTTGCCACGAGCGGTACCGGACCTGTGAATATTTTTTGGCAGCCTACGCAGCACCCCTACAGATATGCCTATTCCCTGCTGACGAGAGGTAACAACCTCGAAACATTTGTCCAGCAATGGCCAACACGACAGTGATTTTTGCTCAAGACTCTGGCTTACTTCATGGACCACAATGCTTTGGGGCAACACGCTGGCAGGACAAGCAGTGTGCGACCAATTGGACTTTCAGCAGAGGGGCAAGACCCCAAGCAGCATGGAGGAGGGAGGGGAGGCAGAAATTGAAAGTCCAACACCCCAACCTGGAGCAGCGGTGACAGGAGCACATCAACCCCATCCCCCAAGAGCCAAAGAGGAGTAAGGAGCAGCAACACGACGGAGCAGCCCGGCAAGAGCAAAAGAATGCACTCACAGTAGACACAGCCCCCCACCGGGAGGAGAGTGCCGAAGACCAACGCAAGGGTCCTCGCAGAGCGGGGAGGAAGGGCGGGCCGTGAAGGAATCTGTGGCTAGAATAGTCTCTACCAGATACATTGTTATCGAAGGTAAGAAACTCGTACATCTGATAGAGACTACTAGCCGCAGATTCCTTCACGTAGGATAGATATCCTAGCAATACCCATGGGGAAGGAGGGTCTACGAAAGGACCTCACCAGCTATGACAGGACAGAAGATCTCACAGGGGACCAGACCTGCGGACCGGGCAAAGAGCCCGGTCCCTCCTAGGCAAGAGGAGCTCCCCAAGCAGAACACCACCGACCCCAGAGAGATGGAGAAAGGGGACCCCAACTCATGATCTAGGAATCCAGGGCAAGGCCAGAGAGGTCGAAGTACCCCCACGCCCCTCCAGGGCAAGAAAAAATTCCACCGAAGCCAGGGGAAGAACTCCGAGGCCCAAGGAAACGAGGGAAAAGGAGTCCTCCCCAAACGGAAGGCAACAGGCCAGCCAGTACGGCACCAACAGACAGAAGCCGCCATCAGCCAAAAGAAAAAACAGAAGCATCCAAGCCCGCAGGAGCAGGGAGGTGAGGGGCCGTGCACACAACCTCAAGAAGCAACGCAACATACACAGACGCCACGGAGAAAAGGCACCCAAAGGACACCAGAACTCCCCCACCAGAGTGCAAGCTATAGAACAGCTACCACTACCCCACATAGGGTACGTTAAATCCCAAGAAGGAACCCTTTTTGGAACAACTTCCGCAGCAGAGGAAAAAACAAAAGGCCACAGGGAAACATCCCCGGTAAGGCTGGACAAGCAGCTCGAAAGGAAAAAACAGAAGGCCTAATCTCAGGGCCAAGACTAACAATTCCAGCAAAAAAACACAGTGAACAAAGGGCCATCCAGCAGCCAACAAGGCCAAGTCCCAGCTAGGAGGACGCAATGGCCAGAAACCCACTCCCTAGCAAGAGCAACCGCCCCAAAAAGGCCAGAACCAGCTCAACTCAGCAGTCACTGAGGAGGGGAAGGAGGAGGATATGGCGGAGGAGGAGGATCAGGCGGAGGGGGAGGACTGAGCCCTGCCAAGAACCTTTGGATCGCCGAGTCAGCCGGGGCATGGAACAGGCTGCCAGCAAACAGAAGGTCAATGAGCCGCTCCCGAATGTTCTCGGGGAATACTCCGCCACGAAGCCAAGAATGGCGACGGAGCAACTGAGGAAGCCATGGTCCGGCCCAGCACCTACAAGATGTCCAGAGCGGAGAATAAATGCTGCAAGCTCCCGGCCATCCAACGCATGATGGCGTAAGTCCACCTGAACAGTCTCCTGGGACGCTGCGGATCCCAGAGACTCAGCCAAGTCCCACAAACAGGAGGAGGACCTAGCCAGAACACACAAGGCGTTAAGGGGCCGCAGTGCAGTGCTGGTCGTGGCGAACATGTTGCACCCCCAATAGTCCAGCCAGCGGGCCTCCCGGGACAGCAGATTCAACAGTGGCGGCAGGGAGGGAAAAGCAGTCAGCAAAAGTGGACTGGCGGCAGAGGGGTGAAGGGAAAGGTACGCTGGGTCACGCGGCGCCGGGAGGTGCCGGTGCATAAGATGCTGAGGCACCGGATCCCCCGAGGCAGGATGCCTCAAAGCCCCCGTCAAGGAAAAAAGGAGCGATCCCTCAAAGGGAAGCAAGATTTCCCTCCCACCAGAGCCCTTTTGGAGAACCTCCAAAATATGGTACACCAGAAAGTGAGCAGTCGGGTAACCCGTTCGCAAAATTCCCACAATTGTGTGCACCGCGTGAGCGAAGGCCGCATCCGCCTCCGTAGGGCCCCGCGGTGGAGAAAGCAGCTCCTCTGTGGGCGATGGCTGCAAACTAAGGCGGCCAGTCTCTGGGGAGGACGACACCAATATACAGCCCTGCCTCCGGAGAAGGAGCGTCCGAAGACGAATCAGCAGCACGACTCCTGCGTGGAGCCATAGAGTTTGAAGCCTGAGGCAGGACGTAGACACCAACCAGTGTCGCCAGACAGGGGGGTTCCTCCAAGTCACACCGCGCCGGGGACCGCAGTGGAGCCGAACTGGCCCCGGGGAGTGACACGAAGCCCTCCGCCAGCCGCTGCCCAGAATGTGGCGGAGGTCGCCCGGCAACCCATGTGGCAGCGCCAGGGATGACTCAACCTCCGACTAGGCAGCAGTCTGTGGGGAGGGACGAGAGGAGCTTTGAGGGACGAGGGGTCCCTACCCAGCCTCGACCTGGAGCAGGACAAGGAGGGTCCACTGACCCCTGTGGCTCCACACGGTCTAGCCGCTGCCTTAGACAAGACCACCGTGTCAAAGGACCGAGAGGAGCTCGGAATGCGACCCGAGCCACGGCGACACCACAGGGACCCCTGCGGGAGTTTGCGGCAAGGCAGAGGTGCCGTGGTCTGAAGGAGGAACACCCGAGGGGCCGCACCCCAACAGTACCACATCATCCAAGCCTGCATCCGAGCCAGTCGGGGGCGCCGCAAAGGGCCCCACGCAAGGCAAGGGATCCGCTGACGCCCCAGATGGGGAAGGAGGAAATGCCAGCGAGGCCTGCAAAGCCGCCACGTATGTCTCCATCTGGACTCTCGACGCCTCAACACCGGGAAACGGTGGATAGGACGACACGCGGGCCGAAACACCCGTGGAGAGCCCACACCCCCGGTAGGCCGGAAACCAGCCCCCGGGGAAAAACTGCGACACTTACCCACCGGGGACCGACGCTCACGTGACATCGGAGAAGGGAGAGGATGACGACCACGGCCGTATCTGAAGCCGTCCGCCGAAGCAGATCGAGGAGAAGACGTCGACCTGGAGAGACACGCCGAGAGTAGTTTCATCCGGCGCTCCCACCGCGGCTTTCGCTTCAACTGTTGGCACACCCCACAATCAGTGGTGCCATGATCCTCCACCAAACACCACATACAAATGAGGTGAGGGTCCGTCGCCGACATAAGACGCCCACACGACGTGCAAGTCTTGAAGCCCGAAGGCATTCGCACACTGTTCCACCACAAGAAGAGACAATGGAAAAAAAAAGGGCCCCAAACAGGCCCGTAGCAAGGACCAGATACTCGTACGTGGAAAAGGAAAAAGCTGACGTGGGGCGCCGGGGCAGGGCTTTTGTGACCTCGCTGACGTCACGTACGATGACGACGCATGGGCGGAGTTGCGAGATGCCACCCCGCACCCGGAGCGCAGGGATGCTGTAGCAAAAAGTTTCTGGATCCAGTCTCACGCCTGGGGATAATTCTAGGTGAAGGAATCCACATGCTGTACTCTTCAGATTTATTTTCGATCTGTAAGAAGCATCTAGAAGTCTTTATTTGTAACCACTCCAAACTAGAAAACCCTTTTAGCACCATTTTCCCAATATTCGATTTTGTAGATAAAGCTTTACATGTTCACTGTGTTAAATGGCCCTGAACGCTTCCCTGCCGATGTACTGTCCACCAAAGCCTCTAACGTATTTACAGACCTAACCTTTGACTGGTATTGATTGAATCAACCACTACTCCATAGAACTATACAAGCCATAATTATCTTTTGTATGTGTTTGAGTCATATTTACTTGTATCATTTTCCACCATATGGCCACTTCTGACATTTTCATGACCAATATCAATATTCTCTATGAAGCGATTACTGTAGCAGTGCTTTGTGACTAGTTCATACCTCAATCCTTCCACAAGGATCCGGCTGTGATTCTTTTAACCTGTGCATGACAGCTCACTGTACTTGCGATCTATCTATATTTTACACACTCAGCTTCTTGCAGCGATTCCTACCATTGTTTTATCCTCCCCAGTCTCTCCATTCTTTTTTGGTTTCATTCCATTTTCTTTCCCTTCACAGCACACCTGATTTCATGGTTTTACAATTAATATTGTTTCTGTAGTAACTCTCGGTCAATTTTGGATGTTACAGATTTAACTAGATTTATCAATCCATTAAATGTAATTTCAATTTTTCTCTTTATATAACTATCATGGATGCATTAAACTAATAGTTTACACTTATTTTTTTTACAAATGCCTCTATTTTTTTCTCTCCTAGCCAATACCTTCTCACCAACTCCGTTTGGGGTAATTCTCTTATTTGTGATAGCTTTAAATGTTTAGTGTTATTGTTTAATGATGTAACCCCTGATTAAGCAACATTATGAAGATGTGAAACTTTTGATTGAGTTAACTTCGTAAACTGCTAAATTAAACAATTTAAATAAAAAGTGAAGACATGCAAGATCTCAGTTCTAAATGTCAATAAGATTAAAAATGGAACAAACCGTTGTAGCCACATAGCATAACTTAGCTGAAAAGATTCTGCGCCAGAATGCAATATCTGGCTATTACACTGCATGTATACATGGGCCTTTGTACAAAAGGCTTTGCACAGTGCACATCGCTACGACTAACATTACACTGCTACAAATATTGGAAACCTAGTGCTAGAGAAACAAGGCAGCTAAAACTGCTTTACGCTCAAGATTCTCAAACAAGCACACGAGAGGGCAATAGGAGTTAATATTGATAACATCTTGCAGCCTCAAGAGGATGTCATTGTCAAGAGGATGTGGCCTAACGGCTAGAGCGGTCTACCTCGGAACTGAGTTTGAGTCTCTACAGGGAAACTCAACATCCTGCTATTCTGGGCAAATCAATCTCCCCGCAGCGAACAAAAAAAATTAACGTGTCCGTCTAATGCAACTTCTGCTCATGCAAAGCGCTCCAATTGATACATTTGGGTCTAATTTGCACAATATAAAACTTTTTTTAAAAAAGCACATTGTTTCAAGTAATCTTTTCCAAAAACTCCAAGAGTTCCAGATAATGGCCCACTACCAAATGGCTCACCTTAGCAGCATTGATCAGTTCATCCGCCACACACTCTGCAATGGTTTTAATGTTTCGGAAAGCCGCTTCACGAGCCCCTGTGCACAGGAGCCATATTGCCTGCAAAGATTAATGGGAGAGTCAGGCATCAGAACTCCGATCACACAGCAGGAAACGTTTGGATGGAGGGGAGGGTGGTGACTGACTTTGAGACAGGAATGCATCTTGGAAACACTAAGAATTCATTAAACAGAAAGTCTGCTTTAAGTGTTCAGCCCCTTTATAACCCACAGGACCCACGAGGGTCTCCGCAACACTTAAAACATTTGGAAGAACATTAATATGGCATACAAATATGAAAATAGCAGCAAACTGGGGGAAAGCATTGCGTACCTGATTGACACGACGTAGGGGCGACACATCCACTGCCTGTCTCCTCACAGTACCAGCACGGCCAATACGTGTGGAGTCTTCTCGGGGGCCACTGTTGATGATAGCATTCACCAGGACCTGGAGAGGGTTCTACAGAACAAAAACAAAAAAAAAGATTTATTGGGTCTTTAATACAATACAGGCCCCCAAACGACATGCATGGCCATGCAATGGGGGTGGTTATTTTTGTCATTACGCTAAGCACGCTCTAGTTAATATTATACCTTTGAAGACTGGCTGGACACATTTCCAGGTTGGGTGAATATCAAGATAACTACACACAGCTCAGAGTGGCCGGTGAGTACTATAACTAGAATGTCTTTACTCTCTGCAACTGTATGAGAATTACTGCCTGAAAGTTCTCCTGCCGCCTACGTGCATCTGTCATGGGAGTGGGGTGCGGGGGAGACACGACTCAACCTCCAGTAATACATGGTTCTTACTCCCAGGAGGGAATAAAATAAATCCATGTGGTAAGTAAGCCAATGTCCCTTAAGGTGTTTGCAGAAACCAGAGGCAAATGGAGTAGACAAATCATGTTCTTGGTAAACTCAGCCAGACTCACTTCAGAACCAATAGCATCTCTGGCACAAGGGAAGCCGTCATCTCCAGTGACAAACACAATGCCATGGTGTTGGGTCCTGTTTTACCTGTACCATCCCATTCTTAGTCTTACCTCTCCTGTCAGGAGGTGGATGATCTCGAAGGCATGTTTTACGATGCGCACAGTCATCAGTTTCTTGCCATTGTTCCGACCATGCATCATCATTGAGTCAGTGAGACGCTCCACGATTGGGCACTGGGCCTTGCGGAAACGCTTGGCTGCATAGCGGCCAGAGCTGTGGGGAAGGTACTTGGCATACTTCTCCTTGACGGCAATGTAATCCTGAAGAAAAAACGTAAATTACATTTCACCATAAGTTGAACACTGTATTCGCCTTATTACACTCAACGTACCACTGAAACCCACATCCTAAGTGGAGAGAGAATCCCTTAAGCGACACACATGCAGAACAATGGCTATTGATGTATGGAGCAGAGAGCTGTGAAGAGAGCGGATCAATGAGTACAGTCCAAATATAAAAGTCAGTAATAACAGTACAAAGGTGAGAAGTCAAGAGGGACCCAGTCTAACAGATGTATTACCTGTAAGGAGATGTCGTTGATCTGAACATCTTCTGTGCTCCATTTTCCAAAGAGCTTAATTTCGGGGGTCTCTGCACCAGCCGGTGCTGCCTCCCATTCGGTCATGCTGCGAAGTCAAATACAAAAGTCACTTAAAAGGGCAAACAGAATTACACTGCAAGCTAAGGAAAATATTAATAGTAGGAATCTCTTGGAGGTTTGAAATCAGTGATTTGAAGGCAATTGGCCGAAGTTTAGTCCATTTGGGTGCTGAGAATATATGGAGGCACATCCATTGTCATGATGCAGAGCTGCTCCCCCCCCAAAAAAAGGCCTTACATGGTACGACCAGAAATGGAAACCCTAGACATGGCACACAAGGAGAGCAGGATATTTATGTGGAAAAAAATAGCTAATATAAAGACTGATCTTAGAGACTCACCAGTGCCCATGCAGAGGCACCACACCAGACAAGGGTAGGTATAACTGCTACCCAGGATACTTTATTTCACACATAAGGAGATCCAGAATATAAATGTACACGACTGGGTCTGATCAGAGCTTCTACATAAAAAAGCTTCCCACGTAGAGCACACACACTTCCTGGCAGGTAAGCAACAGATCGGGTAGTAGGACACAAGTAGCAGAGGTTCGCTACACTAATGCAACCAAACAATAAGGTTGTAATGTTAGAAGCAGAACAACATCCAACTATGCAATCAAAGTACCCACACAGCTAAGGACTCGTGCCGCACTACAATTCAAATTCCCGACAGTAATGATTGCCAATCTCTAGGAATTGGCTGTCCAAAAACCCAAATCAAAGAATGTGACAAATGTGAGGCAAATGAATCAAGTCCACTTTCCAAAATCATTACATTTTCATTAAAACCAGCTAATGGTTCTTATCAGAACTTCAGCAATTGTGATGCACAAATCTAGACTGCAATGGCTTTCTTGAAATCAGGACTTTAATAACCAACGTAATAGGCAAGACGCATACTATATAATCTCTCCAACCTTAACTGTGTACCCTTCCAACCGCCACCTGCACATTCTAAAACATAACGGCATCCCCTCTGACACTACATTCAACCTTACAACATCCCAATCCTCCCTACACATACTTGGGAGACAGAGGAAGTGGCACCCTCAAACATGTGGTTCCGTAACATGGGTAGGTTAGTATGCATTTGTCTTCTAACCACTTCTTAGAACGTTCGGCTTCACAAATAAAACAAACAAGAATCAAGGAAAGTTATTACTGTGTGTAGTGCACCTTTTCATACAGAGGTCATCGCAAAAACACACAAGACAAATAAAAAATGTTTTTTTTTTTTTTTTTTAAAAAGGACCAGACACAAGAAAGCGAACCAAGTATGTGAACAGGAGAAAGCTGGCACAAAAATGAAGAGCCCTGGCAGATGACAGTTGGCAAACAGATCGCACCATAAGTCGTAGTGTTGTGTGTTTAATGTATTCTGTGCGCTTACTTTAACACCATATTGGTGTCGTTAAATGAAAAGTGTGATACTGATTGCTCAACGGTTCGTCTGGCTGAACCCAATAGGACGTAACGACAAGGATGCCACATGTCCGTTTAAAAGAAGGCTGGCATACTTAACATTTGATTCCAGAAGGCGCGGGGGCACTAGCACGGAATCTGAGGGTCGCTGAGGAGGTATGTGGTTTACTAAAAAGAGGCCCACGCTGGTCCCCCAAAGACTCTACGGCGGCTGGGAAGGCACGCGCTGCTATTGGCTGCCGACCACGCGCGACTTCAGAAGCGCTGGCCGTGCAACTTCTAGGTTGCCTCGCGCCGGGTGACTCTGGCAGAGGCAGTTCGCGCTTTCGTTACAGGTTCCGCACCCTGTCAAAGTTTAACTCAGTGACTCGGGCGCGCCTTCCTTCAGTCGCACACTTACGCGGCGGGCGGTACGGACTCCATGATTGCGGCGGTGTTGACGCTTCAGGGTGCTGAGGGGGAAAGAGGCCGCACGCGAGGATTCCGGGGCTGATATCCAGGGGCGTGGCTTCCGGGTCACGCCTACCCAAGCATGCGCTGTGAATAACACATAGGCCGTCGCCACCTTAACTATGGGTACTGAGCATGCGCAGTGTGCATGGCTGAAGCCTGCAGGGTTCCCAAAACACAAGGCGCGTGCGCACAGCTACCTAGAACCGGAAAAGGAAACCCTTTGCGGTTTCTGAGACACCGAATGACTCCTGCGCAGAAGAAACACAGCTTCAGTTCGGAAGCCATCTTTACCGTGGGCAAATGGCAACGATGACTTTATCTTGCTTATCTAATCCCGTGCATTTTTTGTAGAGGCTGAAGACATTCTTCCAGGGCCGAAATAGTCACTTTCACCTTTCCCTTTTATATTCTTTCAAATGTCTGGCGCATACCCAGTCTAAAAATACACTTTATTGTATATCACTGTGGAAATGCTCGGGTTTCTATTGATATTGCTTCCTGTAGATCTGCATGCTCTACAACTGTCCCATTCCAAGATGGCTGGCTACTGCCTTTAGTACACAATAGTAAACCTGGGCAGCCGAATTTTTTTTCTAGCTATAGTGTCTTCTATTAAGGACAAGGAGGTGAGGATTATGCTTCTCTTTCTTTACTTGGGAAAATACAACAGACAATCCATTTTATTTTATTTTTTATTTATTTTATTTTTTATTTTCAAGAGTTTTATATAGCGCTGGCTAGACCTGGAGGTATCAGAGCGCTTTACATGAGCATCAACAATATAGCAGAAAAACAACGATGTAACAGGAAAAGTTCTACAACTACATAAAAAATCCCCAATAGGCAATACAATTAGGAGAGGAGAGAAAGGAGAGAGAAAAGTAGTGGAGGGGGCAGGGGAGGTGAGAAAGGGAGGGTAAGGGAGGAGACAATACGGAGAGACGGAAAGAAGTCTGTCTGAAGACCGACTGGGTAGGTGATGGCCAAGGAAGGAGTCCACGGGCCATCTCCCCTATAGCTAAACCAGGTAGCACCATCGGGCATCAGACAAAACAGTTCAGTCTCAATACATTGAGAGAGGGGAGAAGGAGAGACATAAATAGAGGGAGGAAGCGGGAGGAGAAGACAGGAGGGACGAAAAGAAGTGCAACAATATGGTTTAACAGTATTACAGAAAAAGATCAACAATTACACATTACATCAAACAATCAGCAATACATTAGGAAGAGTCAGATGAGAATATTACACACTCAGAATCTGATAGTAACAATATATTATTTACCCGATCACTCCACAACAGTGCAAGACTTATTCGGCTAATGGCATCCCAAGGCTGGATGACTCTCCTAGACTACTGTCATGTGGCTACAACAAAGGGGAGTAAGACATTACTTATGTATTTAACTTTCTCTCCCCCCAGTTCCCTTTAAACATTAATCAAATTAAGGGTCCTGTTATACGTGTAGCTTCACCCTAAATGATGTATTATGCAACACATAGGTACCAACCCCCTGCAGGAAATGCATTTCTAAACCAAATGGAAGTTCAAAATGTTTTATATAACGTTGGGACCAGCATAGTTTATGCGCTAGTCAGAGTATTGGGAGTTAAATTTGTTTGCTGGCTATCTGGCTCACCTCACACCAAATTATACACATGGTTTACTATACCGCCCCAGGATTGCTGTAACATGGAACAAACCGCACATGGCCACACAAGGTAAATATACTGTAATAACTTCACAGGATTCATGCGCAAATTAATAGAGAAAGGCGCAGATCACCTTGATCCAGGAATCCCACCTCACTGACTCTGAGGCAGTTAAACTCTGCAAAAATAGAGAGGCCTAATATTCACTACATCATAATCTGCATTTGCGAGGGGGACATTCATATGGGTTAGGCATGGGGTCCCGTTTGTGTCTATCGAACAGTGCACAAACACTCAGGGCAGATACATGCTTGTTCATGGCATGTTGGATGGCATACATATAGTTATTGGCAGCATATATGCCCCCAATTATGAACAAGACAAATTCCTCATGGATCTAATTGCTGTGTTGGTAGACTGGGTGGACTTCCCATGAGTACTAGGCGAGGACTATAATTCCATTCTGGATGTCCATTTAGATCGCTCTCATACACCGCTCTAAGGGGCCGCCGCAATCAAACAAGCGGAATCCTTACCGACCTGGGCGGTAGGCTGGTCATTAAAAGACGTATGGAGGTTAAAAAAAATCCTAACCCCCGTGAATATTCTTTTTACTCCCCACCCCACCAATTAAATACAAGACTTGACAGAATATTTTGCTTTCTGCCCATTACACCCCAAGTCTCATATGTTACATATTTGGGGAAAACTCTGTCTGATCATAATCTACTCGAGATCACCCTAGCTTGGGGAAGAATTCCCACCCCTGTCCCCACATGGAGGCTATGGCCGCAGATGCTGGAAGACGCGGTCTTCAGTGACACATTAGGGTCGACTATCACAAACTATTTCAGTTATAATGCCAACTCTGCCTCATCCAACCTCATAGAGTGTGATGCATTCAAGACAGTTACCATTGTCAGTGCCACGGTGGGGGCCCGACACAAAGTCCACAAAAACCTAACAGCGCGAGAGGCCTCTTTAAACACAACAGAACAAGAGGCGAGCAACAATCCCACCAAACCAGAAACACTGCAAGAAGGGCAAATACGGCACGTGGAACTTATAGAACAATTGCAATTGATACACTATCAGGCATACACCCAACATAAACACGTAGAAGCAGATACATCTGGAACATTATTGGCACGACTGATACGAGAGACACTCTCCTCGGTTGCCATACACTAAATGGCCCTGCCAAATGGTACCATAGTGTACACCCAGGAAGAAATAAACCTAGCTTTTAGTAATTACTACCAGGCATTATACAGTGCCCCATATGGAGAAATAACAGAGTCCATAGCAACCTTTTTGGATCGATTAACCTACCCCAAGTTAATAGAGGCCGCTCAAGAGGAGCTAAATGGCCACATTACACGGGCCGAGATTAATGGGGCTATCCGCAAACTCCCCGCAATAAAACCCCAGGATTGGATGGTATCTCAGCAGAATTCTGCACCACCTTTGCAGACAAATTAACATTGCATCCGGAATGTATGCACCAATCAGCTCATGAGTCCCATTTTCTTCCACTCTCTACTATGCAAGCCCTAATCATGTCCCTCCCCAAACCAGGCAGAGACCCACGAGATATGTCTGGCTACCGCCCCCTCTCCCTCTAACCCACAGAATACAAAATCCTATGTAAAATCCTTGCCCTTTGTCTTCTCCCTTACCTCACAAACTTAATTCACATTGACCAGTGCGGCTTTGTCCCGGTTGGCAGTACGTCCCTGAACATCAGACACCTGCACTGTGTCATGGAAGCTTCCCCTGAGGTCTCTTGTGAGGCTGGATGCATCCGGATTTGTAGCAAGCCTTCGATACTTTAAATTGGGAATTCATGGCAGCGGCCATGAATAAATTTGACATCCCACCGGGATACATGGGTTGGGTTAAGTTATTATATATGGCTCCAACAGCCCGGTCTGTACTGGTTCTCACATTTCCCATTCCCATACAGTAGCAAGAAGTACATGACAGGGCTGCCCCCTGTCACCACTGCTGTTTGTACAAGCTCTAGACCCCCTTACCATCAAGCTCAGGAAGGAAGCGGAGAACAAAGGGGTTTAGAATAGGAGATACGCCACACGTAGTATTGGCATATGCTGATGGCCTTATTCTATGCATCCATTATCTGACAGCGGACTTTAAACCTATACCAAGTATATTTCAGCAATTTTAATGCATTTCTTGGTTGGGTATCAATGCTTGCTGCAGGGAAGATCTGGAGACCGTCAAATTTGGGTAGGTCCCCCTAGCAATCGCCCCCACAAACTTTTAAATATCTCGGCATACAAATCTACAGGACATCCCAAGATCCTATAGAAGGTAATTTACTGAAAGCACTCAGAGCACTACGTGCCCAGGTCTCCTTTTGAACATCCCTGCCCTTCTCAGTGATGGGCAGAATAGTCATCTCCAAGATGGTGGTTCTCCCACAACTATTATACTTCTTCACGGATCTTCTGGTCCTGGTCCCCGCCTCTATTTTCCGGACTTTAGACATCCTTGTATCAGACCTTATATGGGGGATGGGATGCAGAAGAGTGAGCCTGGCCAAAATGCAACTGAGGCCAGACGAGGGAGGGCTGGGAGTACCGGACTTTCGCCCATACTGTTTAGCTAGCCAATTACAATGGCTATCATATTGGCTTGCAGGCCATAACCTACATGCAACAGACTACACGTTACAAACCCTGGGCCGGGGCACTTTACACACCCTACTGTTACCTGGGACTAAGACCCCTCCTAACATCCCCTGGCTGCTTTGTATAGAACGTCTATATTGGAAACGGGCCTTACAATACACCAGACGGAACCTTCCACACGGACCCAATACTCCCTTACTCGCAATTCTCACTGCAACAGGACTAGTCACCAGACGTAGTATCTCCCACTGGATCAAAGAAAAGGGTGTCCATAGTGGGAGCGGCGTTTATTGACGGTACGCTAGCGGACCATGAAAACTTTGCTAATATTCAGGTAGTCCCTTGCTCCCTGTTCATATTACTCAATACATTAAAAAGTACTGGTCCCCAGATGGGAGCGAACCACCTACACATGAATTAATATCTGCAGTATATCTAATGGGGGAGGGACAACACCTAATCAGATGGCTATACGGGGGAGTCCAGGCACATGCAGGGACATACCTCATGGTTCTACGAGAGAAATGAACTAGAGATATTGGTAGAGACCTAACTGACAAGGAATGGTCTTCTCTCTTGGAGTTCCCCAAAAAGTTGTCCCACAATGCCAAATTCAAACTTATACCATATATGATCCTACACAGGGCATACCTTACCCCATATCGCCTTAACTGTATATACCCCGAAACACAAGTCTGTTGCCCTAGATGCCAGAGGCCCATGCAGACATAATACACATGTTATGGGAATGCCCACGATTGGGCAGGTTTTGGCATATCGTTCAACAGGTAGTGAGAGACACCATGGGTACGTCTGGATAAGCTGCTTGCTTGGTGTACGCCGCTCCCCAAAAACACAGAAAGGTATTACCCTAGGCCAAGTTCCATGATCAACAGGTGAGCCAGTCAAGGGGGTGGGAAGTTATGTTTTTTTTTTCATTATCCCAATTGTTTCTTCCTCAGGAAGAGAGTAATTGTAACAGCTAAAGCCAACGGTGGATCTTACAAAGTGAATGTACGATAAGAGACAGTGCGGATGTACCTGTGCTACTTATATGATACAATATTGCTGAAATGTAAATATCTGCAAAGCTCGAAACAATGTTGGAATGTACTGTTGGCTAAAGTACTGGATTGTTGTAACATGTCATATAAAACCATTAAAACTATGTTTTAAAAAAAGGAGAAAAAAAAGAAAGGGAAAATAATGATTGCTTTACAGAAGCCCGTTGGGCCGGTGACCTCTGTCACGTTGGTACGTTGGGTTAAATGGTTGCCTGCGGAGACTGGGGTGTCTGTGTTTGGGGCACATTTAGTTTGGGGCGCTATGACCTCTAAGTTCTTTATATTGAGGTCTTGTTTAGAGGACATTATGAGAGGTTCTGATTTGTCCTCTGACTCTACGTGCAAACGGTTTTATTATAAGCCTATTGTAAATGTTGCACCTGTGGTGGTGGAACACACATCATTGTAGCCTCTGGTCCTTACATAGAATGAAAAACACTCTAGCATTTGCATCAAGAAACTTCTATTAAGTTCATAGAGGCGAGGATCATCCCACCCATTGCAGTGATTGTTTGATCAACTGTAAAATGTAGATGTTAATCCTAGCTCTGTGTAATTAGCTGGTTATGTATACAGATATTACTCTTCTCTTTTTATTGGCAGATTCAGACCAGAAGCAGAACTGAGTTTTTGACAACATTCTTGTTGATGAACAAGGTTTTCTGCAATAGCTGTAGGAAAGTGCCCCTTTTTGCATTGTTACCCCCTACTTTTTGTCTGACATCAGATGCATTTTGACTTGATGTGCCCTGGGGCCCTGCCAAGCAGGTTCCCAGGGCCTGTGTTCCTTCTCAAAGCTGTACCTTTGTACCCACAATTGGCACATCTCTGGCACAGGTAAGCCCTTTGTAAAAGGTACCATGGGTTCCAAGGGCACTGTGACAAGGGAAGGCCTCTAAGGGCTTCAGCACCTATTGTGCCACCCTTAGAGGCCCTGTACCTTAACACCCACACACTGACATTGCAGGCTGCGTATTTTGGTGCAGAAAAAGTGAAGAGTCGACATGGCACACATCTCTGTGTGCCATGCCTGCAATCCACTGTCTGTGGCCTAGGTAAGCCACCCCTCTAGCAGGGTGCACTAACCTATAGGTGAGGGTACAGTTGCAAGAGCACTGTACCCCTAGAGTTCCTAAGTCCATTCTTAGACATTGTAACTGCAGTAAAGTCATAAAGAGTATATGGTCTGGGAGTTGGCCATTACGAACTCCACAGCTCCATAATGGCTTTACTGAAAACTGGGATGTCTGGTAGCAAACTTCTCAGCACATTAAGCCCACACTGATGCCAGTGTGGGATTTAATGTAAAAGGCACTCAGAGGGCATCTTAGAGATGCCCCCTAAAAAACGGCCGGGCCTGGTGTGGTTCCTGAATGTCTGCCTGCTATTTGCCACGATCAGACAGGTTTCTGGGCCCTGGTCGGCTCTCTGGGTCCAGAAACAAATCCCATCCTGGGCGTGGTCCACAAAGGGGAATCTTCAAAGGCCTGTTGCTTTTGTAAGCTGGAGCCGTTTGCTGCCCCCAGCAATTGGCTCCCACCAGTTCTGACCCCCACTTTGGACGGAAGTTAGGAGGAGAGGTATGCCTACCTTTGCCAACCCCACCCCTCAGGTGGAGAAGGCTAGGTGAAGCACACATCTCAGTCCCCTCCATCTTGAAGATGTGGGGACCCTGCCAATTAGGAAAAGGATCATGACCCCCTGGAGGTTGGCATAATAGGTGGTGTACTCACCCCAAGGAAGGGACACATTGATCCCGACCTGCACACCAGGTCTTTCCTTTGCAGAAATTAATTAATTTTTGGGCAAAATGCCCAAAAATTACAGGTAATGATGCAAAATGCCATTCCAGTACCACATTTTGGAGCTGGAAGAGCAGAGGCCTTTTGTGCTATACAAATAGTGCAATTTCTGTTGGTTTGGTCTTCCTGTGGCAGCATTTTTACCCAAACAAAATCTTGTTTACGTGGCATATGAGACATTACATAATACAATCCTAATGCAAAAGGCTGGAAATTATGCAGATTACACTAGAATAAAGGAAAGTTCACCTGGGTTTACACAATTCTACTGTTATATTCTATTCTGTTGATATTTAGCTACCAAATGCCATAGTCCTTGCAAATCCTAAAGAGCTTTCTCGGCTCTTGAGAGAATACCTGCTCCATGTTTGTAATTAATATATCGCTTCATAGACCGTACGAGGATACTGAAGCACTTTGATGTTCGTAGGGTTCCCATGCCTGTTAAATTTTCAAGGAAAACATTGTATTGTAGCATTTATATAGTGCATCCTACCACTGTTTGGGGCACTGAAGTGCTGCCCACACGGATAACAAGCAAAGCCATGCAGAATGGGTGGTTAGACAAGAGTTGTGTATTGTTGTGGGCCTATGTGGGAAGTAAGAGTGACCAGACGGGTGCTGTTATCTTATCTGTGGCCACAGCAGTTAATAGTATGATGGTGGGAAGAAGTAATTGACAGAGCAAGTAGGGTTAGCAGATTTTCGCAAGTAAAAAAAAACCAGGACATGCTGCCAACACAGAAGAACTACAGTCCTGCCAACATTATAGAAAAGGGACTACAATTTGATTGAGAACACAGAAGAACTTAAATTGTGTTGCCAACTTAGAAAGTGCCAAATGTAACTGTTAAAGCACTTTATTTTCTGTAAGAGACAGTTTGTCTTGGCATAACCAATTGTTCACTCAGCAAATAATGACATACATATTAGCTACATACTATTAAATGGCCTTGGTTACACCAAACAATTGTTTCCAAGTACAGTAACTCCACATAGGCCTCTGTATGTTTCTCCTATCAAGTTGTTTATGCTACGCCTTAGAGCAATATCAGTCATTACAATGTAAACATTTACATTGTGGTAGTTCAATCAAACAATCAGTATTTGTTATGCGTGACTACTCACCCCTAAGGGTCTCAAGGCACTGGGGGGAGCTACAGGTCCAACTGGGCTTTGAGGTTCAGTCAAAGAGCAAGGTCTTGGGATCTTTCCTGAATTGGGTCAGTGACGGGGATAGCCTATGGTGGAGAGGCAGGGTGTTCTAGGTTTTTGGGGCAAGGTAGGATAAAGATCTTCCTCCGGTCCTGGTTTGCTGACCCGAGGGACGGTGGCAAGGATCAGTTAGGTGGAGAGGAGGTGTCTGGTGGGTACGTGGAATGAGAGTCAGTGGTTCTGGTATGCTGGTCCAGCGTCGTGGAGGACTTTGTAGGCATGTATGAGGAGCTTGAAGGTGACTCTTTTGTTGACTGGGAGCCAGTGGAGTTCTTGTAGGTGTACAGAGATGTGGCTGCAGTGGGAGATGTTGAGGGTCAGTCTGGCTGCAGGTTTTTGAACTTTCTGTAGTTTCCTGAGGAGTTTCTGGGTGACGCCTGTGTAGAGTGTATGCTGTAGTCGAGTCTGCTGCTGATGAGTGCGTTGGGGACTGTTTTTCTGGATTCGGTGAGGATCCATCTAAATGTCTTTTGAAGCAGGCGAAGCGCGTGGAAGCATGATGAGGAGACGGCATTGATCTGTTAGTTCATTGTGAGCGAGGAGTCCAGAATGATGCAGAGGTTTTGTGCGTGGTCCGTGGGTGGGGTTCCCAATGCGGTTAGCCACCAGGAGATGTCACAAGCTGAGGGGGACTCCCACCCACCCCGACTGACCACCCTCGGAACCTAGGCATAATCCTCGACTCCTCCCTCTCCAAGAGCTGCCAAATCTACGCTATCTCCTCCACCAGTTTCAACTGCCTCCGGATCCTACGTAAGACCTTCTAGTGGATCCCCCAGACTACAGAAAGACCATCACCCACGCACTCATCACCAGCAGGCTCGACTATGGCAACGCCCTCTATGCCGGAATCAACAAATCCCTACTACACAAACTCCAAACCATCTAAAACACGGCCGCCAGACTAATCCTAGGGATACCACGTCACCAACACATGACACCTCACCTTCGAGAACTCCACTGGCTCCCCGTCAAGAAGAGGGTCACTTACAAACTACTCACTCACGCCTACAAATCGCTCAACAACATCGGACCCAAAAACCTCAACAACCAAATGAGTTTCCACGCACCCAAGAGGAACCTCCGTTCACTCGACCTCGCCCTAGCAGAGGTCCCACGCATCCACCGAAGAACTGGAGGGAAAGCTTTCTCCTACACCGCAGCCACAGCATGGAGAGCTCTCCCAGTAGAAATAAGACGCTCGCCAACCCTGCACACCATCAGACGAGCGCTCAAGATCTGGCTATTCGACTGACCGGAGCGACCCTACCTTCCCTCCCCCAGCGCCTTGAGACCCTCATGGGTGAGTAGCACTCTTTACCAACCCCTGATTGATTGATTGAGGGGGTGAGTCCCAGTATGAGGACTTCGGTCTTGTCCGAGTTAACCTTGAGGCAACTGTTTTTCATCCAGTTGGCAACAACCTTCATCCCCCTGTGAAAGTTGGTTCTGAAGGTTGTGCGTTCATTGGTGAGGGAGAGGATCAGTTGGTTGTCATCAGCATAGGAGATGATGTTGAGTCTGTAGTTCCTGATGATGGTCATGAATGGAGCCATGTCGGGTTGGCAGTTGGTTTCTTTAGCTGAGGGTTGATCTTGTTGTGTTTCCAGTCGTCGGGGAAGGTGGCGGTCTTGATGGAGTAGTTGATGGTGCAGCGAAACTCGGGGGCGATGGCAGTGGCTGCTCTATGAAAGATATGGGCAATGGTCCTAAGGGGGTCTGGAGTGAATGCTTTTCATGGACTTGAGAGTGTCTTCAGTGGTGTGCGGCTTCCAGTTGGGGGCACTGTCATCGCGTGTGGTGGTGGTGGGAGTGATGGGCAGATCTTGGGTGTCAAAGCTGTTATAGATCTGCTTCATCTAGTTGTGGAAGTAGGTGGCAAGTTTGTTGCAGAGGTCTTGGGAGGGTGGGACGTCTATGGGCTCGCTGTTGGGCCTGGCCAAACTCCTTAACAATGGCGAAGAGTTATTTTGTTGTTGTGTGCGTTGGCGTACATTCCGTCGTGGAGGGCCATTTTCTTTGTGGTTTTGAGGAGGAAGTGGGGTGCGGTGATTGCGGGTTGTGTAGGTTTCCAGGGTTTTGTTGCTCCTTCATTTCTTCTCTAGTCCTCTGCAGGTGCATCTAGACTCATGGAGGGTGGAACTGAACCAACTGGCTCTCTTGGAGTGTTGTTTGCCACGTGCCTTCTTGGGGGGTGCCAGAGTGTTGGAGCAGTTGGAGATCCATTGGTGGAGGTTGTGTGCTGCAGTATTAGCATTGGCAGTGTGCTAGTGCTGAGGGAGGCGGTGAGATGTTTTTCAATGCCCTGTTCCAGCTACGGCCGGGGGGAGGTGAGGGCATTGCTGTGTGCTGGGTTTGGTGAAGTGCACAAAGCGATGGTCGGTCCAGAGAAGTTTGGTGGTGTGGCTGTACGTGACATTTATGCTGGTAGAGAAAATAGGGCCGTGCGTGTGTCCTGCTTCATGGGATGGAGTGGTGACCAGCTGCTTAAGTGCTATGTTGGCAAGGATCTCCAGAAGGGATGCAGTGTTCTTCTCATCGGGTTTGTCCAGGTAAAGTTAAGATTGCAGAGTAGGATGTAATCGGTGGATGCAAGAGCCTGGTGTGTGATGAAGTTGAAAATGGCGTTAGTGAAGAGTCGATGGGGCCAGGAAATCTGTAGCCGCGGAGGGTGGTGTTGGTCTGGATATGGAAGTGGAGGTGTTCCATTGTTGTTGTTGAGCCTTCCAAGTGGGTGGTCAGGCGGAGGGTGTTTTTGTGGATGATGGCGATACCTCCTCCTGGTCGGTTGGTGCGGTACTTGCTGGTAATCTTGTAGTCGTCGGGGATGGCGGTGGCAATGTTCAGGCCAGAGCTAGGGTTTCTCCAGGTTTCCATGAGGAAGGCAATGTCGAGAGGGATGGATTTGAGGAGGTCCCAGATTTCTGTGGCGTGTTTGTGGAGGGGCCTGTTTTTGCCTCACGACTAACTGATCTAAACAGGAAGTCACTGGACCAATTTTCGAGTCTCCCGTAATGGTACTCGGAGGCAGACGGCGTTAGCGCTCGAAGGATTTCACTCAGTGAACTGCGCGGGCATTCGATTTTCCTTGCCCTCCCCTTCATCAACTGCTGGAGGACCAAACACGCCACGGTAAAAATGTCATTCATGAGACACATTTCCGGTTGAAAGCGGCGAATAGCCGACATCAAAAAGAATCTGAGCACCTTGTGAAGCTACGTGGTCCTGATGAGATTTCCCTTCAACAAAGGGATTTCGAAACGCATAGACCCTGTTACATACAGCGTTAGGAGTACAGTTGAGAAAACAAAAAATAGTCCGAAATTGAAAAAGTTTCCCCAATGCTGTTGTTTGGAAATGATATTTGTAAATAATGTGTTGTAATACCTGATGCAAATTTATTCTATGTTTTCTATGTTTTGGATGAATTGTTGAATGATTGAAGTATATGGTAAACTTGTGGGTGTGAGTTAGTGTGGAGTGAAGTAAGCAATGTTCTTAAAAATTATGTGAACTTTCTCAAAATGTGTTGTTAAAATATTTGAATAAAATAATTGATTCATTCAGGCTTGAAAAATTGGTCCAGTGACTTCCTGTTTAGATCAGTTAGTCGTGAGGCAAAAACAGGCCCCAGTTGAAATAAGTTGGCAATATTGGTGCTCGTTATTGGTTTTTCTAGTAAGTGGGGCTTGTCCTTATTGCCCGTGAGCCCAGACCTAGTTTTGGTTACGGTGTTTGTGGAGGGAGCACATTTTTAGGACGTTGCAGCTGAGCCGGTCGGGTCCACTGTTGGTCGGTTAGGCGGCAGGAGGGGCTGAAGTGCGGAGGTGGGACAGAGTGCAGCTGCAGTTTTGGCAGGAATAGGGTCCTGGGTGTTCTTCGGCGACTCGAGGTGGCAGGCGGCGTGGTGTCTTGTGTTGAAGGCGAGGAGGGTGCTGGCGTTGTATCGGTGGAAGGTCCGAGGACGAGGATCCGTCGCACTGGGCACTGTCCAGGTGCGGATGGGTACAGACGGGCTTGCTTTTGACACGCCAGCGGTTTGACAACACAGCAGCAGCAAGTAAGTAGTGTGCGGGAGGCTGGACAGCAGGAAGGTGTGAAACGCGGGTAAGTGGCACTGGAGGGGGTCGGGGCCACGGAGATCCCAGCGGAGGGGCAAAGCATGGCAAAAAGGCACAAGGAGAAAAAAGAAAAGTACAAAAGGGTAAAGGGGAAGAAAGAAAAGGCAGAGAAGCCCAGGAAAAACAGAAAAAAAAGAGACAGAGGGCAGTCCAGCAACAGACCAGTAACATTTTACTACTAGACCACTAGGGATGAGGGAAAAAGCAGAAAAGGTTAAAACGGTAAGAAAAATAAGAGACAGAGGGCAGTCCAGCAGCAGAGCAGAGATGCTTAACCACTAGCCCACCAGGGGTGGGTGCCTGCGGATGGAGGAGGGCCTTTAACAACTGACCCCGTGGTCAGAAGATCAGCAGCAGGGAGCTCGGGGGCAGCAGCTACCAGGCAGAGCTGCTCAAGGAAGGGAGCACTCCACTGAAAGGTCAATGGATTTCACCTTCACCATGCAGCGGCCGCCATTAAGTAGTGTGCAGGGGGGCTGGACAGCGGAGAGGTGGGGAACACGGGGAGCAGGAAAGTGGCACTGCAAGGGGCAAGCCGTGGGGGATCGCAGGGGCAGAGCGCCTCAAAATGGCACAAGGAGAAAATAGGAAAAGGGTGAAAGGTACAGAAAGAATAGCCCAGAAAAAGCAGAAAAAAGAGAGACAGAGGGCTGTCCAGCAGCAGAGCAGTGACACTCTACCACTAGACCACTAGGGATGAGGGAAAAAAGCAGAAAAAAGCAGAAAAGGAAGAAAAAAACAGAAGTAGGCAGAGAAAAAGTTTTAAAAAAAGAGAGACAGAGGGCAGTCCAGCAGCAGATCAGGGATGATGCCTGTGGGTGGAGGCAGGCCAAGAAACAACTAACCAGAGGGTCAGAAGATCGGCAGCAGAGAGCACGGGTAGCAACTACCACGCGGAGCTGCGCATGTAATGGAACAGTCCACTGGAAGGTATTTTAAAATCCTACTACTGCAGAGGTCTTCAAACTGTGGGGCGCGCCCCCCTGGGGGGGCGTGGATGGGTTCCCAGGGGGGCGCGAATGCCTCTGCAATTGCATGTAAATGAAGATGGCCTGGAAGTGCGGTGATGTTTATTTGCTGCATTTCCAGGCTGTCTTCATTTACTTTGAGCCCTTGTGGGAACGGTGATCAGCATGCCATGGGGGCGGAGGTCAGGAAGTGTGCTGGCAGGGTCAAAAAGGTTGCTGAAAACAAAAGACGTTTATGTATTTTTATTTTTGCCCCATTTAAATTCCTGACCTATGTGAGGATTGCTCAAGAATGAATTTAACCAACATCCTGCTAAGGGCAAGAGTACCAAAATAAGTGCTTCAAAACCCATTAAATATCACTGAGTTAACAACTGGCTGTATTTATTATGATGCATAAACATCAATAATTTTCAAAGCACCTGATGCCATGTTCCTTGCCCCAGCTATTTTCAAAGTATCAATGAAAATGCCAGGAAAACTCCAGTGATTAATGTTTTTTCTGGGGAGAGACCGGAGCTTTGTCTGGAAGTGAAAGTTTCGTTTGACTCATCATAGCGCAGAAGGTTAATATGCCTGCTGCACAGAATATGTCCGATTCAGATCACAAAGTACATACACTATAAAAAGGTCAATGGGTTATGGTTTTTCTCAGAGAGATCTTTTTGTTACTTGCTGTTTAAAAGTTAAAATACTAATATATAGCTGAGTGCTATTAACTGTCATCAAAGAGCTGCATGCAAACTGCAAGGAATATATTACAGCTACCTATTTTTTTGTCCAGTTTTTCCTTATCCTAGTATTGCAAAAAGGGTTCATTTGGGTAGAAATCAAGGGCCAGATGTAGGAGCCAAAATACCGGTCGGTAACGGCCGATTTCGGCCGTTACCGACCGGTATTTAAGATTTGGCATGTAGGGGGCATATTTTACCGATTCGGTAAATTTACCGAATCGGTAAATTTACCGAATCAGTAAAATACCGAATCGGTATTTTTACCGATTCGGAATCTTTCATATGTAGGTGGGACTCTTCAGAGTCCCAAAGCCATTACAGATTCGGTATTTTACCACCCAATCCAATTGGGTGGTAAAATACCGAATCCAGGTGTGCATGCACATGTGTGCATGCACACCTGTGCCATGTGACAGACAGACATGCCCTCAAGGCATGTCTGTCTGCCACATGGCACACATGACAGTATTTGGGGTGCTAGAGGGTGTCAAAGTGACACCCCCTGCACCCTTGCAAAAATCGGTATTTACCGATTCGGTAATTACCGAATCAGTATTTCCCATTGATTCCTATGGGCTTCACAGCCCATAGGAATCAATAGGAAATACCGAATCTGTAATTACAGAATCGGTAAATACCGAATCTTAACGAATCGGTATTTACAGAATCTGTAATACCTACATCTCCCCCCTTCATATTTACCGACTCTTAAATACCGAATCGGTAAAATTCGGTATTTAAGAGTCGGTAAATATGAATTACCTACATCTGGCCCCAAGTCTTCTTATTAAAGAAAACCACTCACAATGGTGTTACATTTTAAATTCTGAATTTGTGCTTTTCCAGACCAAGGACTCTTAAACTATATTGCCTACCAGTATGCATGACACGTGACTCCTACAACTTGTAGGCCGCTGTCTTATGTAACATTTCCCATACACGGATTAACACTTGTATGATTGTCTCCGTGCAACGTATGTGTGATGTACCGTGTTCTGACACCTTAAACTGGTATGAGTGGCACTATAAAACTTAATTAATCTAAAAGACAGTGGTAATGGAGACTTGGGGGCATTGTCAAATGGTGGTAGTGAGGGAATCCGTGGCGAGGTGGTCATGGGGGGGTGTCACCAAACATTGTCGCAAAGGGTGTCACCAGGACTAAGGCCGGCCCGGAGGCCTTTATTATAGAAATTTCCTTAGTCCCGAATCTTGTGGTAGCAGTTTTTGTTCTGCTTGAATCATGATTATAATAAATGTGGTAATTACAGAACAACAGTGTTGGTAAATTCAATTGTTATTTCCTATGAGGTTTAAATGCACACCACACAGGGAGTGACTTGCAGGGCACTGGGTGGATTGGTAGGTACTGCCCTCTTCACCCCGGGAGATTTGGGAGTGGTAATTGCTTCACAGCACTGAATTCACAACCGAGCAGTTACTCTAGGGAAGCACTGAGCCTACTAACCAACTCTGGTACAGGGACAATAGGCTTCAGCAGCAGGTTGAGCACTGGGAAAGAGCTGCAGTCAGAGAAAGAGGTATTAGTTATAGAGGTCAAGCTCATCAAAAGGCACCAAGGACGAGTTTAGAGGTAACAGGGAAAAGAGCAACGGAAAGTAAGATGAGAATGGTGGAATGAAAGGAAGGCAGGCTTGGTTCTGGGGCAGATAGGCTGGTTCGGTGCAAAGAAATATTGGATTCAGGAGAAAAGGCAAAAGGGTTCGTCACTAACGGAAGTTGTCAAGATGAAGTTAAAGAAGAAATTGTTAAAGGGGGTGGGAATTGTTTAGCGGCCAAGGGAATAGTTAATGTTTGTTTGAGTGCTGTGAGGACATATTAATCTGAGCGGCAATAATCAGATGGGTTTTATTTGTACCTGAGCTCAAACGGCCTTATGACAACAGCAACAAGGTGTCCATGGTGATCCAATCCCAAAGTATGTTTGGGAAATTAAATGGCTGCTGAATCCACGCTCAGCATATTTAAAAAACATGGCAGAAGACCACAAAAGAAGTGAATTGTGAAGCAAAATAAACCGCAACATACATAGAACTAGGTTCACTTAAAAACACAAGTGTGCAACAAGAATGTATTTGTCTTCCTGTACTGCACAATAAAGCAGAACTATCGAAAATACATAAATCTGTCCTCCAGAATAGAATGTTTGTAAGTACTAGTTTACAGCACTGAAGAATTGGATATACAGTACTATGTAGCAGATGATGGGATGCGGTAACATAAGTGGCCTTTTTTCTTTAAAAAAGGCCATTCAGTAGTGAAGCAGGTACTGCTGCCAGGTGTGTAAGTGGCCACTGCTGATTATCAATAATTAAGCAGATGCAGAAGGACTGGGGCCCATGGGTTTGAGGGGCCCACTGCATCACAGTTATCACTGTCAACCTTCAAAAAAGAGGCATGGGAGCTTATTTTCCTTTTTAGCAATAGGACCGAGGGCACCTTTGCAGAAAAAAGGGAGACCTAGTGTGGGAGCTTTATGTTTTTTCTGAAAGGGACAGAGAACCTTATTCAATATCGGAGTGATGGGCAGGCATGGTGGGGAAGAGGTGAAAGATATAGAGGAGATAGCCTGCTACTCAGGACTGGTGTTATCAATAATACAGCAGGTGTAGTTGCATTTAGGTCCAAGAGTGTGAGGGGCTACAACAACCCAATAATGGGGAGCAGTATTTCTGGGACCACACATGTTTTTGTTTGATGCATTTGCTGTTTTATAAGTATCATACTCAGGGGGCCATTAGGATGGCGGGCGGGCAAACCTATCGGGAAACGGGACCGCCCGCCTCGAGGGCGGGGGTCCCGAAATGTGCATTAGGATGCGCCCGCCACAGTGGCGGGCGCAATCCTCATTTTAACATTGTGGCGGCCGGTGCTCACTGCACCGCCCGCCACAATCTAACAATCAAATGCATGCATTTGCATACACGGAGCTGCAGGCACCCCGCGGTGCCTGCTGCTTGGTGTATGCAAATGCGGGTGGGTACCACAGGTACCCCCCCATTGCACCAATCTCCTCGGCCATCACAAGGGGGGCCCGCAGGGGGCCCCCAAACCAAAGACCGCCTGCCTTTCCGTGGCAGCATTTCCGCCACGGAAAGGCCTGACAAAATGCTCATTCTAATATGGTTGGCGGTGTCTAACAGACACCGCCACCATATGTAACACATTCTGCCCCGGCCGCAAGGCGACCGGGGCGGAAAACAGGCGGGCGGTGTTTTGCACCGCAGCGGTCCCCCCCGCCATCCTAATGTGGCGGGGGGGAATTGTGCAATGGATGTCGGGCGGATTGCCTCCGCCAGGCCGGCGGTGGCTACCGCCAGCCTGGCGGAGGCAATCCGCCCGACATCATAATGGACCCCTTAGTGTGGTTTATGAGCTATAGAAAAAGTATTCCTGGAATCATCTCATATGCCCGTCCCTTGCACACAGCCATGTCCCTCCCGCTCCACCAATCATTGCCTTAAGGTTTTGTAGGGGGGCCCGACCTCAAAACATTTTGCTATGGGGGGGCTCGGAGCAAAAAAGTTTGAAGACCTCTGTACTACTGTCACCCCATGCTAAACCAATGTAAGCAAAAATCCATAAAATGTTAAAAATGAATACAATTTTTTTAAAGAAAACAACAATCTAACAAAATAGCCTTAGAAATCTGAAAAAGACCCAAAAATTGGCCCAAAGTAAAGGGGGAAAGAAATGTAGGAAATGTTTCTAAGTTTAAATTGGCAGCCCAAGCCCCTCCCTACACGTCAAGTTGAACTTTGAAAATGCCCATAAAAATAACAAAAATTAAATTCAAAATACAAAATGTGATAAACCAAAAGTAAAATTGCAGCTTACTATGTTGTAAATTGAGAACAGAAATGTGAAATGCTCCCAACACTGAAAAACAAATTGCCATCTGGTAACTGCAATGTCTGACAACATGAATAGGGGAAAAGGTTTCAAAATACAAAGAAAACATTGAGAAAAACAATATTGTTTAACTTAACAAATCTCCCTTAAAGTATCCCTACAATAAAGGTACTCTTCAAAATTTTGTTCTCTGATGATAATAAACAAGCATTTGCAATACAATTGGTGTCGCTTTTGGGACCTTATATTTATTTAGCTATGAAGCACATTAGCCTTGGTGCTGAAAACATCTACTGTTCTTTAACATGGAGGGAAAGTAAGCAAACTGCGGAACATGCTAGGTATGGGAACACATGGAGGGAAACACTGCCTATCAGCGAGAAATTGTATTGTCCAAATCTCTGTTTTAAATTTAAAATCAGCCCCTTCGGTGGTGATATCACAAAAAATACAAGATTAGAAAAAAATATTATTGTCTATGGGTACTTGTTTCTATGGCCTGGAATCTAGGAAAATCTAAAGTGATTCTGGTATTTTACTGACCTCTGCTGGTCGTTTTCTTTTTTTTTTTTTTATATTTTTATTTACAGCCACATTTTTTTACATATTTTCCTCCCCCCCACCCCCTCCCTCCACCCCCCATGTGACGGACAGGTAGACATACTACACATTAACGTCATGAGCCTTACATTATGTTTGTCATATTTGTATAGTCATTATAGAGAATTTTCAGGATATATTCCCGGCATCACAGAAAACAAACTAAAACAAAAACATAAATACATTACAGCATTGATAATAAATTAGTTTTGTGAATCCCGCCAGTCTGTAAGAGGAGTCCAGATTTTCATACCCCTTTTGCGCCACTGTCTGCCTTTCCGCTTATAGATGGCTATCTCGATATTATGCACCGCTAAAAGCCTGGCTAGCCACTGTTGAAAAGAGGGTGGTAGCGGGTCAAGCCAAGCGGAGGCTAGGCATAACCGCAGAACAGCCATAGCAACAAATATAAAACGTGTCCATCCCCAAGGTTATCTGGATCTTCCGCCCCAAGTACCATTGCCTCATTTGACAGAGCAACCTCTCTGTGAAGAGCAGAAGTTAAAAACCTCTCTATATCTTGTATCAAAGGTGTTAATGCCGGGCAAGTGGCAAAGAATGGAATCGGCTTTAAATAAATTGCATCTCGGGCAGCAGGTCCCCTTCCCGGTTCCCCATTTTGCGATCTTGTCGGGTGTATAGTAAAGAAAAAAACAGGTTTTGTAAAATTGTGCCTGAAGTTTAGTAGAAATAAGAATAGTTTGGGCTAGCTGATTGGTATATAAAAATCCTTCATTTGAGATCTCAAGTTTACTTTGCCACTTCATTGCCGTTTTATCTAGATCATCCGGGAACATGGCCAACAATGACACATAAACTCCACCCATAGAGTGTTTCTTAGAATGTATCATTGTCTCTACTAAGGTAGATTCTTCCCCAAGTCTCCTAGCCCCAGGTTTATGAGTTAAAAAGTCCCTGATTTGGAGATATTTAAAAAAATCCCGCCATTCTAAGCCAAATTCTTCCTTCAGAGCATCAAAAGATTTAATCCCCTGTGTAGTATACAAGTCCCCCAATTGTGTTATTCCTAAGCTATACCATTTGTTTACACAATTATCCTTGAAGATCATTAGTGGAAGAATTGGATTGTTCAATACCGGAGTGTAATGTGAGATTTGTCCTATTCCTAATATTTTCTTTACAGCCTTCCATACCTTAAAACAGCTATAGAGAGTCTTAAATTTGACCTTTTTATGATAGCTGTTGTGTATATTCCTCCATAAATAGCCATAGCTGGAATTCCCCACAAGTAGCTGAAAGATTGAAATGGTATGTTCTTCTGTGTTTTTCCCATCTTGCAATAATTCCTTACTGTAAAGTAATACACATGACCAGTAATATCTCCTTAAGTTGGGAAGAGCTAGCCCACCACTGTCCTTAGGAAGGGTAAGATATTTATATGCCCGACGGGGTTGTGCATATGACCATATAAATCTAGAAAAGGTGCGTTCCACTACTGCAAACCACTGATTAGAAAATTCTAGACAGACTGCCCTAAATAAGTATAGTAATTTAGGAAAAAACACCATTTTAATTGCATTTGCTCTCCCGATAATGGACAGGTGGAGATTGTCTAAACGTCATAGATCCTTTTGTATTGAGATCTTCATTGGCTTAACATTAATATCCACCACTTCCGTCAGATTTGAGGAGATTGTGACACCCAAGTATGTCGCTTGCTTCACCACTCTAGGATCATCCATCACAATTTTTTGATTTAAAACAATTTGTGTCTTCCCTTGATTTAGCGCGTAATCGGAAACCAGCCCAAATTTCTTGGCCTCGATGGTCAGCATTGCTACTGCGGGGTCTGTGGTAACTATAGCAATATCATCAGCGTATGCTAATGTTTTTGTAGCATATCCCTGTGATATGATGGGTACTATGTTGTTATTTTTCTCCAGGTAGCGAATAAAAGAATCTATATATATTGCAAAGAGCAATGGCGAGCATGGGCACCCCTGGCGAATTCCCCTGGAGTTAGCAATTTCCTTAGTTAGGCTTCCATTAACAGATACAACAGCCCTAGGATTAATATACATTTTTTGTGTCGCCTGAATGAACCTAGTTTGAAATCCCATCATCGCCATTACTTTCCAGAGAAACTGCCAGGAGACCCTATCAAATGCCTTCTCCGCATCCAGAAGGTTCAGGGCCATAGGGTCTCCTGTAGTTTCTGTTCCGTCAAAAATTGTGATAACCCTCTGGATATGATTTATCGTTCACCTTCCAGGAACAAAGCCATGTTGGCTTTTGGCAATTACTTTATGTATTATAGGTGCTATTCGGTTTGCCAATATTTTTGAATATATTTTGGAATCAGCGTTTATAAGGGTTATGGGGCGATATAACCCTAGGTGTTCTGGGGGTTTCCCCTTTTTAGCGAAAATCAAAATTTTGGCCCTGGACCAGGAACTGGGCGGTTGCCCCTGGAGAAGATATGGATAATCAAGTCCTTTAGGATATGCTTTATTTGGTTTATAAATGTGCCATAGAGCTCCGAAGGGATACTATCCAGTCCTGTTGCCTTCCCTGTAGGGAAGCTCTTGGCAGCGGTCAGTAGCTCTTCCATGCTAGGAGCTTCCTCTAGTGCCTGCTGCGCATTTACCTCAAGGCTTCCACCTTCACAGTTCTCTAGGTATCTTTCAATTTCGGTCATATCCCCACTGCCATTTTCCATATATAGTTCTTTATAAAACCTCCAAAAGGCTTCCCTAATCAGTTCTGGATCTTTTAGCTGTCCTGCCGCTGGATCTATAATCTCCCTAATTAAATTAGCATTAACCTGTTGTCGCATTTGCACCGCCAATTGATGACCCACTTGTTCATTAACTTCGTATATTAGTTCCTTTCGTGCCGTGGCCTTCCGGATTGCCTTATCTGTAAACATATTAGTGATCGCTGCCTTGGCAACTGCTACTTGGGCTAAGGTGTTCGAGATATTCTCAGTTGTGTCCCCGTTGCTAGTGGCGCTAACGAGTCCTACTTCTGCTAACATAAGCTCATCCTGCAACCTCCGTATCTCCTCTTTTTCCTGCCTGTTTGACCTAAGTAAGTATTACATAGTCTCACCCCGGACCCCGGCTTTCAGGGTGTCCCACACAATCTCTATTGAAGTGCTATCAATATTTTCAGCTCGGAACTTGGGGATCCAATCTTTCATATGGAGACAATACTGAGGGTCATTCAGCAGCGCTTTTTCGAATGTCCAGAGAGTAGGCTCTGATTTAGCCGATCTAATAGTTAACGTACAAAAGAGGGGATGATGATCAGATAGTACCCGGGGCATTTTTACAGTTTGGAAATTCTTAATTAGTGAGTTTGAGAGTAAAATATAATCAATTCTGGCATGCGTGCGGTGTGGATTTGAATAAAAGGTGTAGCCTAAGTCACTGGTGTTGGTGTTGGAAGTCTGCCAGCTATCCACAAGTCCATGTACAAGACACAGATCCTTGAGAGAGCGAGATACTTTGGGTTTTCGTCCTTTATAGACCCAGTCATCCTGCAAGGACCAGTCGGCTGGGAGGTTTATATTGAAGTCCCCACAGACCATCACCGGAAGAGGCCAGTGTGAAAGTTCGTTAGAGACTTCATCAATGACCCCAGGGTCATCTGTATTGCTCCCATAGATAGCACAAATTGTCATTTTTTGCCCTGTTTGGTAGCTGCATTCAGTGATAGCCCAGCGGCCAAACTTATCAGTTTTAGAATTACTAAACACAAACCCACTCCCTTTAGCCAGAATAGCAACCCCTGTATCTTAGCCGCTTGTGAAGTAGCACACACTAATTTGTACCCTAGTGTATTTAACAGCTGACTCTGTGACCCTTCAATATGCATCTCCTGCATACATACAACATTAGCTCCCCAGTTTTGTAAACCAATTGCAACTGTTTGCCTCTTTTTGAGATCGTTCAGGCCACATATATTCAGAGATAGTATTTTTATCCCAGCCATGTTACTAGTAGAAAAGTGCCATCATTTTTAACCCGGACCTTCAGGTTTTCTGTGATCCCTATGTGTATTTCCCTATTCTTTTTTGGCATAAATTCTGCTAATCTGTCCGTCCGCTCCATTTCCCCCCCCCACCCACGACCCCCCACCTACATTGGAGGTTACCTGGCTGCATCGCCAGGGGTGTAGCATCCGTCCAAAAGTCCCTCCGTGCATCCCCTAAGCCCTCCCCGCATGTGTGAAAATTTCCATAGAAAAAATTATTGGCTATAAATAATAATGCGTCTAGTTACTTGTAGCCCTATAATCATATTTACCATTTCTAACTTTAAATAGCTTAAGAGCCTTAATAGTATTTCTCGCAGGCTGAAAAAATAGAGTAAGTTAAGAGTAGAGCATGGAAAAGAGAAAAAAAACGTAAGAGTTCATATATCTACTTCATTTGCCATAGTCCCATATTAGCATCACACTAGTATTATCCATTTTTCTGAGCTGCGATTTCCTCAAGATAAGCCCTAGCCTGTATCTCAGAGATAAAACTTCGGGTAGTCCCATTAAAGATAACTTTCAGTCTAGCTGGATTCTGCAGATACACAGTAGCCCCCAGTTTCTGCAAGGGATCAAAGAGCTGTCTTAATTTTCACCTTCGCTCGACCGTGGCGTGAGCGAAATCTGGACGAGTGAAGAAAGTGAACCCTTCAAAAGATTTTGTACTGTTTGGTCTTGCTAGGTCGAACAGGGTTCCTCGAAGTAGGAAATTGCCAAAGAACACCCGCCTAGCCGCTATCCCGCCTAGCCGCTAAAAAGCTACAGGGGCTGTCCGGAAGGTGGGAAAGACTTGTGCTGAAATTGCGGACCGCATGGCTTCAGTTGAGGTGAGGACGGATCAACTCGAGGAAGATGTCAGCAAGCTCAAAAGATCCAGCGAGGAACATGAAGGCTCTGTTAAGGACTTGCTGTGGAAATTGGAAGAGCAGGAAAACCGGCAGAGACTGAATAATCTTAGATTTCTGGGGGTCCCAGAGGGAATCGAGAAGGAAGACCCTAGGAAGTTCATGATCTCCCTTCTTAAGGAAACCTTTCCCGAATTGAAGGACTGAGACTGGGACACAGAAGTGCAAAGGTCCTATCGATTCCCTCTGTTCCTTAACAAACGAGCACAGGCCTCTGCTGGTCGTTTTCTATCAAGAAACTTAAATAGAGACAGCTCCCAGAAAAATAAATTCCCTAAGCAGAAAGCAAGTCTGGTATTTTACTGACCTCTCCTGGTTGTTTTCTATCAAGACAGTTAATTAGAGGCAGTTGAACAAGCCGAAAGCAATTCTGGTATTTTACTGACCTCTACTGGTCATTTTTTATCAAGACAGTTAAATAGAGGCCGGTGAACCGGAAAAAAAGTCCTTAAGCAAAGGCCAAAGCAGACAAGTCCTGGGCCTGATCTCCAGGTCCCACAAAGTACATACAACAGCTCTTCCATACAGTGCAAGCGCTGTCTAGGCTTGACCTAAGAATGACTATTATCTGCATAGAAATTAATTGCAATGTGTGAGGAAGTGGTTTAAAAGGAATTTACAGTGAACATTTAAGTTTATGCTTTTATTAAACACATTTTTTTGTAAATAAAATGTTTTTTCTTATTGTTTTTGAATATTTTTTGTTTTGTGTTTCCATTTAAATTTTGTAATATTAAAATAATCTACATTTTTACATATTGAAGTGCGCATTCGTAAATTTTGCAAATATTTTTTATTTTTGTAAAAACATCATAGCAATTCCCCTTAAAGTACCTTTCTTTTTAAAAATATACCATTCTTAACATTGGAAGTTTATATTCATATTTAAAATACTCCCTCCCCCCGCCCTCCGGGACACTAAACCCCTGGCATCCCACTACTAAAAAATCAAATACATAATTTTTATATTAAAATTATAAATGACCATAATAAAACATAATAAAAAAACTTCACAGATATATGCTTTTGAGTATCAATTGTTTTTTTTAAACCATTGTTAACATTAAAATGTTATGCCCACAGTTAAAATACTCCCCACCCTGGACCCCTAAACCACTGCCATCCCATTCCTAATTAATCAAATCCATAGTTTTTAAAGTAACCGTAACTATTACATAAAGACACTTTTTAAAACATTCAGTGAAAAATATACTCCTTAAAATAACTTTTAGGTATTGAGACTACATTAAAATTCAATGATTCTAATTGGGGGACACCCCCAAACACCCTTTTTACCCATTACAACCTATTACTCAAAAAATTCTCCATTAACCCATGGGGGGTGAGCCCTGTCCCAAACTCCCTTTTTTTAAATTTTGTTCCTTACTTAAATATATATTCACAAACAGAATTCCTCACAAGTCTTCCAGCTCTTACAACCGCGGTGCTGCCCGGAAGTTAGAGCCTGATAAATTCCCAAATTAATTTCTTAATACAAGAACAAAAGGCATGCACTCCAGGTCATTGATGCAATAACATTTATTCCATTAAATCATCAAATTAGGTATTGGCCCACACATTCACTTCTAGGTAGAAGAATCATGGATAGACAAGAATAAAAATAGCAATCTGCTCCCAAGGTGTACAGACTGAGATACAATAAAGAAAGAATCACAAACTCACCCACAATCAAAACGATTTTTATGATTGGAAAAACAGAAATATAAATATATGATAGATAGAAATAAATATTAGGATAATTCAGACAAAATTACCGACTTATAAGTTATAAATATTAGATCACAGGAAGAAGTGGTTCTTTATGAAGTGTGGGACAAGTACATTTAACAAGCAGTGGCATAGCCAATAGGTCCTGCGTTTGGGACCTTATAAGTGTTTAGCCTTAGCTATTGACATTGCCAGTGTCTTTAAACTATGCACCAGTCCATGTTCCCTCAGTGGCAAGCAGAAGCCCCAGCACTCACTAGTGGTTTTGATTGAAACATTTTGTAAATTATTTTTAAAGGCAGATGGGCTTGTACTGAGAAAGGCTTGGATTCGTGTAAGGAAGGGCAAGAGCAGCCTCGGAAAATCGTATATAGCGAAGGGTGGATAGGGAGACTGAGCATTGCACACTTTACAATTTCTACTGTCTGGTTGGGAGTCAGAAGAGTGGACTGGTTGTTGTTTTAAAAAAGACACCCCAGTGGTAGTTTGCAGAAGTGTTTTGGATGGATATTTGAAGAGGAGTTTTAGATTGGGGTTTTTAGGGGAAAAAGGGTACTGAATGATGTCTTACAAAGTGGTTTCTGCGTGGAGTTTGGTAAAGGATGTCTGAATTGTGCTTTCTAGAAAGGGTGCTGAGTACTGCTTTTACAGTTGGGATCTGTGTAGTGCTTTTCAGATAAAATCAAGGTATAGCTTTGCAGAGAGGGTCCATAGTGGGTTTTCTAGAGGAAATCTTGTTGAGAACTCTGGAGAATGAGTCTGGTTGCCCTGTCAAGTACCACACATGGGTGGTTAGACTAAAGCATTTTAGTGCTGGTGTACACATCACAGCACTAAAATGCATTAGTCATTAAATATTTTGTTATGGTCGAGTCATTAAGGGGTAGTAGGTTAGTGACCTTCGACTGCAGATGTTTTTCAACAGTTTCTAGAACTTTGCTTCTGATTGCTTAAAAGAGTGCCATTTCTGAGATCTAGCTCTTTCCATGCACTTCATTGCTTGTTTTTAGTCATCGGAAAGTCTTTCTTTAAGTGTCGCACATTTGATCATTGAATGTCAGACCTAAGCACACGGAAACCATGGAAATCAGACACATAAGCATTCCGAAAACTTAGCAGCTACTGTCTGGGTGCGAATTTCCAGGGCTTTCAGGATACGGCGTTGTAAGTACAGCTCAGGGTGGTGCTCTGCAGTAAAGATTAACTGAATGGGGCTTTGTTTAGAGGACCTAGATGGGTCTTTTGCCCAGTGGAAATCCCAAAATACTGACAATTCAGTTAGCCTTTTTACCTGTGTCTCGATCTGCACTTTCATATGTTTGAGGGGGGCCCGACCCCCAAACATTTTTCTCAGAGGAGCTTTGCATACCAAAGTTTGAAGACCACTGCTGTAGAGCATTGTGGCTGCTGCGCAGCATGTGAAAAGGTAAAATATAAAAGTGTTATAAGTATTTTTGGTACCTTATATAAAACCAAAAGGACACTATGTATACCTGAATGACCCATTAAAATAAGAATTACCTTAAAATAAGACGCCTCATTGTGTTTTGTTTAAGCCGAATCCTTTTGAATGTTGGGTACGCACGTAAAACTATGGCCCTAGATCTATAGACAATATACATGTGCATATCAGACGCAGGCTAGGTTGTTTTTAGATGTGTTAGAGATGAAAATTGTTATATATTTTGATTTAATTTTTATGCCTTTTTAATTGGGATGTTTTACAATTTTTATTTTTGTTGTTCGGAATGTTTAGTTCTGCTTCCAACTGACTGTGTAATAATTAAGTATAATGTAAGTTTATTGTCTGAAATGTACAGTTTTCGTTACAAACCAAATCGGCAATTTTATGTATAATGTGTTGTGTTTTATTGTATCTTTTATGGCTAATAGTAGCCGAAATAAAGAATAATAAAGAAATAAAGAAATAAAGTCTTCTAGTTTTTTTTCTTTGCAATGCTGGCAACTTCTTCCTGTCAGTTCAAATGCATTTTTTTTGTTATAGCATTTTTTTGTTGGGGAGGGGACATAAACAACAGGAGGGTGGAGGTTGGGAAATTGTACCTTAATTACAACACAAGGAGCAGAAGGACACTAAGTGAGAATCAACAGATGCAAGATTCCAAGGGCAGACTGAGGTGGTGCTGAGTGATGCTGACTGAGGTGGTGGTGTACTGGTGCGAAAATGATGCTCAGGTGATGCTGAAGTGGGGGTGTGCTGGTGCGGAGGTGAAGCTGAGTGATGTTGTGGTGGTGGTGCTGCACTGATGCTCTGGTGGTGCTGTGCTGAAGTGATGCTGAGGTGGTGCTGTGCTGATGCTAAAGTGGTGCTGCGTTTGTGCTGAATTGCTGCTGAGGTGGGTTTGTGCTAATGATGAGATGGGGCTGCGCTGCTGTTGAGGTGGAGCTGCACTGGTGGTGCACTGTTACGGAGGAGGTGCTGCTCTGGTGGTGGTGCATTGATGAGTAGGCAGTGTACTGATGCTGAGATGATGCTGTGCTGTTGTGTAAGTGCTGCTGTAGTGGTGCTCAGGGGGCGCTGTGCTGAGGTTCTGTGCTGATGCTGAGGTTATGCGGCATTTGTGATGAGGTGATACCCTGGTAGTGCTGTGCTGATGCTGTGCAGGTGTTGAGGTGGCTCTGCACTGGTACTGAGTGATACTGAGGTGGTGCTGAGTGATGCTGAGGTGCTGCTGAGGGATGGTTTGGTGGGGCTCCCGTCTTGATGTGCTGATGCTCAGGTGGTTCTAAGTGATGCGGAGTTGATGCTGCACTGATGCTGAGGTGATGCACTGGTGATGCTGCTCTGGAGCTGCACTAATGCTGAATTGGGGCTGTGCTGATGCTGAGGTGGTGCCGAGTGATGCTGTGCTGGTGCTGAGTCATGCTGAGGTGGTGCTCAGGTGGTGCTAAGTGATGCTGAGTTGGTACTGTGCTGAGGTGATGCTGTGCTGATACCGAAGTGGTGTTGCGCTGATGCTAAAGTGGGGCTGCGCTTGTGGTGGTGCGCTGATGCAGAGGTGGTGCTGTGCTGATGCTAAGATATAGCTGTGTTGATATTGAGGTGGTGCTGCGCTGGTGCTAAGGTGGTGCTGCCTGCTGCTGAGGTGGGGCTGCACTGATGCTGAAGTGGTGCTGCACCGATGCTGAGTTGGTGCTGCACTGATGCTGAGTTGGTTGTGGTGCACTGATGTGGTGGTGCTCAGGTGGTGCTGTGCTGATGCTGAGGTGGTACTGAGTGATGCTGTGCTGAGTCATGCTGAGGTGAGGGTGCTGTGCTGGTGCTGAACTAATGCTCAGGTGGTGCTGCCTGGTGCTGCACTGATGGTGAGGTGGTACTGCACCGAGGCTGAGTTGGTGCTGCACTGATGCTGAGTTGGTTGTGGTGCCCTGATGTGGTGGTGCTCAGGTGGTGCTGTGCTGATGCTGAGGTGGTGCTGAGTGATGCTGTGCTGGTGCTGAGTCATGCTGAGGTGAGGGTGCTGTGCTGGTGCTGAACTAATGCTCAGGTGGTGCAGAGTGTTGCCGAATTGGTCCTGTGCTGAGGTGACGCACTGATGCTAAGGTGGTGCTGCGCTGATATTGAAGTACTGTTGCATTGGTGCTGAGTTTCTGCTGAGGTGAGGGCTGTGCTGGTGGCGGTGCCCTGATGTAAGGGCGTTGCTGTGCTGATGCTGAGATAGTGCTGCGCTGATGCTGAGGTGGTGCTGCACTGATGCTGAGGTGGTGCTGCATTGATGCTTCGGTGGTGCTGTGCTGATGCTGAGGTGGTGCTGTGCTGATGCTGAGATGGTGCTGAGCTGATGCTAAGATAGAGCTGTGTTGATGTTGAGGTGGTGCTGTGCTGGTGCTTTGCTGGTGCTGAGGTGGTGCTGCCTGGTGCTGCACTGATGCTGAGGTGGTACTGCACCGAGGCTGAGTTGGTGCTGCACTGATGCTGAGTTGGTTGTGGTGCCCTGATGTGGTGGTGCTCGGGTGGTGCTGTGCTGATGCTGAGTTGGTGCTGAGTGATGCTGTGCTAGTGCTGAGTCATGCTGTTCTGGTGCTGAGTCATGCTGAGGTGGGGGTGCTGTGCTGGTGCTGAGCTAATGCTCAGGTGGTGCAGAGTGTTGCTGAATTGGTCCTGTGCTGAGGTGATGCATTGATGCTAAGGTGGTGCTGCGCCAGGGCCGGACTGGAACCACAACCGGCCCTGGCAAAGTGCTCGGCCCCCCCCCCTGCCCACTCAGGGGGATTGGAGGTGCTGCCGAGCTCTTTGCTCTGTACCAAAATCAGCTGGTTTTTGGCCGATTTTGCAGCTATGCTGCAAAAACGGCCCACACCCGTGTGGCGCACCAGGGGATTGCCCGGTGCCCGCTATGGCCAGTCCAGCCCGATACTCAAATAGTGCTGCATTGGTGCTGAGTTGCTGCTGAGGTGAAGGCTGTGCTGGTGGTGGTGCCCTGATATAAAGGCGTTGCTGTGCTGATGCTGAGATAGTGCTGTGCTGATGTTGAGGAGGTGCTGGCTAGTTCTCAGGTGGTGCTGTGCTGATGCTGAGGTGGTCCTGCACTGATGCTGAGGTGGTGCTGCACTAATGCTGAGGTGGTGCTGTGCTGATGCTCAGGTGGTGCTGAGTGATACTGAGATGGTGCTGAGTGATGCTGTGGTGATGGTGAGTGATGCTGTGGTGTTGAGTCAATCTATGGTGGTGGTGCTACGCTGTTGCTCAGGTGGTGCTGAGTGATTCTGAGTTAGTGCTGAGGTGATGCTTTGCTGATGCTGAGGTAGTGCTGCACTGATACCGAAGCGGTGCTGCATTGGTGCTGAGTTGCTGCTAAGGTAGGGCTGCGCTTATGCTGAGGTGGGGCAATGGTGATGCACTGATGTGGAGGTAATGCTATGCTGATGCTGAGATGGTGCTGTGCTGATGTTGAGGTGGTGCTGCGCTGGTGTTAGGTGGTGCTGCGCTAATGCTGAGTCATTGCTGCACTGGTGGTGGTGCTGTGCTGATGCTGAGGTGGTGCTAAGGTGGTGCTCATGTGGGGGTGTGCTGATGCTGAAGTGGTGCTGCGCTGATGCTGTGCTGAGGTTGTGCTCCACTGCTGCTGAGGTGGCACTGAGTGATACTGAGTTGGTTGTGAAGTGGTGCTGCACTGATGCTGAAGTAGTGCTGAGTTGCTGATGAGGTGAGGTGGTGATGGTGCACTGATGTGGAGGTGGTGCTGATTCGGAAATAGTGCTGTGCTGATGTTGAGGTGATCTGCGCTGGTGCTAAGGTGGTGCTGCAATGGTGGTGGGGGTGCACTGCTGAGGAGCTGGTTCTAAGCTAATGCAGAGATGGTGCTGTGCTGATGTGGTGTGTGGTGTTGCTCAGGTGGTGCTGCGCTTATGCCGAGGTAGTGCTGCACTAGTGCTGAGTGATACTGAGGTGGTGGTGTGCTTATGTGGAGGTGGTGCTCAGGTGGTGCTGAGTGATGCTGAGGTGGAGCTGAGTGATGCTTTGCTGGTACTCAGGTGATGCTGTGCTGGTGCTTGGGTAGTGCTGAGTGATGCTGAGGCGGTGCTGCTCTTATGCTGAAGTGGTGCTGCATTGGTGCTGAGTTGCTGCTATGGTGGGGCTATACTGATGATGTGGTGGGGCTGCGCTGAGTTGGTAATACCATGGTTCTGGTGCACTGATGCTGAAGTAGTGCTGTGCTATCCTGAGGTCGTGCTGTGGTGGTGTTAGGTGATGCTGAGGAGATGCTGCGCTAGTGCTGAGTGACACTGTGCTGGTGCTGCGCAGATGCTGAGGTGATGATGCTGCACTGATCCTGAGGTAGTGCGGTGGTGCTTTGCTGGTGCTGGTGATGTGCGCTGGTGCTGGGGCGGTGCTGCGCTGGTGCTGCACTGGTGCTGAGGGGGTGCTGCGGTGGTGGTGGTGTACTGATGAGTTGGTGCTGTGCTGATACTGAGATGTTTTGACATGTGGCATTTCTAGTAACAGGAAATTAACCTTCTAATAAATGAAAAGATCATTAGGACAACTTTTATAAACTAATAACAATTTAAATATTAACTTGTAGCCCGGTTTAAAATACTTGCCTCACAGATTAGTCAGCAGAGACCTTTTAATTCAGAGCAGAGCATAGCAAGATGCAAGATTTCCGGCAGCATGGTGCCCAGTAATAACGTACTCTGTGGGCGGAGATAGTACTTCTTCTTGTACTGGATGCCCTGATCCCACTTTCCACCACAGTCCTTTTATCACCATTCTGCCGTGCATCGCCTCCACACCAGCTGAGAGTGAGAAGTTATGAGAGTTGTGTGGCTACTTCCTTTGCTGACACCAGGCACCAGTGCTCTGTTTGGTTTGGTTCATTTGTCTACCTGCGTGTGCAGGGGCATCTACTACAAACGCACAACAGGAGTGGCTGTACCATTTAATTGTAAATTGCACATACAACAGTGCAATAGGAAATGTGTGTGCTTAGTGTGCCACGCTTATTATACCCAGGTCCCACTGCCCCAGTTTAACGTATAGTTTGGGAATACTTGGGGGAGCTATTCTCAAGAATTTGTGATAATCATCGCAAAATTAGCTTAACACAACTTTGCACATCGCAGTCTATCGGGAGAAAATAACACTGTGTTAACGTTGTATTCCCAACCCAGAGGCACAATCTGATAGTATCAGGATAACGCGCAAAATGACCTCATAAAAATAAATGCGACGCTAAAAAATGCGAAGCTCGAACACGGAAAAAGTTGCGATGCCCCAAATTGTGATACAAAAATCAGCCTGCATCCAGTGACAGGCCTGCAATTCCCACGCGTCATGTGGGAAAATGCACTATAAAAGCAACAAAAAAACACACCAAAACCAAATCAAACTGCGTAGCACCATGGATGCACCCAGACCGAGTGCAGAGGACAACCTGAATCCCACAAGCCCCATGGAGGACCAGCCAAAAACCCAGTGTTTGGGGAAGGCCAAGTAGAAGAGGAAGAGGGGGTTCAGTCTGCAGGAAGACCGGATCATCGTCCCGGAGGTGATAGAACACTACCAACAACTGATCGACACCTCCACTGCGTCATTGGCAACACAAACGGAAATATGGCAGTCCATCGTGAACAACGTGAATGCAGTCGGAGTTTTGAGGTGGTCAATAGAGGAGGTCAAGAGGTGCTGGCTTGATGTGCAAAGCCAAATCAAACAGAAACTCGCTGCCAACAGGAAGGCAGCAAAGGCGACAGGAGGTGGGAGTCCTGCGCCACTGGAGGAGCTGAATGAGCTGGAGGAAATGGTGGCCACAGTCATCAGTGTGGAAACGGTTCAAAGTGTTGGGAGCCCAGACACAGCTCGATATGACCTGACCCAACAGTAACAGGGTGAGTGACGACCAGGGACTGGGGGGGACGGAGGGAGATGGACACAATGGCACACATGCACAATCATGTGTAGCACACTGCACACACACAATGATTGTGGAACATGTCCCTGATACCCTTGGCACACTGCAACACACATAGAGACAGCAAGTAAGCCCCCATCCACTATGTGCACCAAGGCCCCCCCTCCCTATCACCAGTACCACGTACCCATGCATATGTGCTGAGTCCAGCAAAGCAGCGGCTTTGTGAGCCACACCGACAATGCAAGTGACACTGCATGACCAATGGCATGGCTGCAGCCAAAATACATGACACGGTGCACGACATGACACTGATTTGGCCCAGTGTGGATCACATCCTCAAAGTAGCAGGTCACACCCTGACACATCCACATGCACATACAACACCTGACATCAACAACACATCTGCAGACAAACAATGCACAAGAGTACAAAAACTGTCCAAGAGCACAAATGACCCAAGTCACCAACATCTCAGCACGCGAAAAGCACACAAGTCAAAGGCACACCGCCTCAAAAGGATAAGGGGCCACTAAATCAGAGCTGCAGGGGCGACTCTCCCACAATGCAGCTCACACAAATAGCAATCACAGCACATCAACATTGACGACAATGTGCAACACTTACACTACAGGACATAGGACACAACTGGTGCCACTTGTGTGTAGAAACTTGCCAATCACATCTGGCATTTCAGAAAACTGTAAGATGATAATGTACGAGTACAACCTCACATCCATCATGCAGTCAAAATGTCCACTGTCTCCCATCAAATAGACAGCTCCTCCAATACAGTCACAATGTACATTGTCATGCTGTCTGTCTGGAAACATGTACAATGCGTCAACATACATGGAACACACTGTTTACCTGCATCTCCCCTTTACATTGCAGAGGGACAATCAACACCTCCTGCAGAGCAGACCAGACATGTCTTCAGTGATGATGAAGAGGGCCCCCTGGGCATCTGCTCCGAGACCCTCCAACGATCCCTAGACAGCCTCCACACCCCACCTACAGGAGCAGGTCAGCCCAGCTGTATCAAGGTGACCCCACCCTCTGCACAGACCACACAGCAGGAAGCACACACCACCACAGCTGGTTCACAGGACCCCCCCACCAACACATGGCATTCCAACACCATGTGTTAGGGTGCCAGGAGAAGATGGCTGATCAGCTGCGGGTGGGGTTCGACCTCATGGCAGCCAAACTAGATGCCATATGTGGCTGTCTAAGTCCCATCAGGGACCACTTATAGTCCCTAACGGACACCCACTGTCCGCTCCATGCTCTCCAACAATCCTTGGCTGACATCGTTGGGACCATTACTCTGATCGAAGAACTGTCTAGTCAGACAGGCTCCAGTGATTACAGCACAGATTTAGCACAGATGCGAAGGACAATGGAAACCATGGAACCGATGCAGGCTGGAAATATGGCTGCCACGGCTGAACATCAGCGAGATGTAGCTGGGATCTTCCATGCCCTGCATATCCTCATCTTGCCATTGCTGCCACAGAGCCTGTCCCAGATGACTGCTGCAAGAACTTCGACACACACGTCTCATCCCCTGATGTGTCGTTGGCACACAGTGATGCAGCCCTACCACCTTCGCTCCCTGATGTGTCAGTGGCACACAGTGATGCACAATACCACCACCACACACACCTGACACACCGGACACAGAAGTTATATCAGAGGAGTAAGCTGTGGATGGTAATGACTGTGTGAGGAAGGAGCTAGTAGCATCCGTCCCTGCCATATGGCCTGTCCCTGCGTGGTTCAGCCCTTTGCATCATGCCCTGGAACAACACCTCCCACTGTCCCCCAAAACTCTCTGCGACAATCACCTGGACCCCGACATGGACTGCCATATCTGCTCTGGTTACCAATGACACAGCAATCCGGCTGCGGACTGAACTCTTCCTCTTCCGATGGACTTTTCATCCCCCTAAGGACTCTGGTGGACCCTCCACTGGGCAACCATGTAATGTGGGGTTTGCATGGTCATGTACTGCTCCTGCTCCGACACTCCACATAATGTGAATAAAACATTCCAAATCACACAGATGTTTCATGTCTATGTTCAATCAAATATAAAAGTATGGATGAATGTAGGGACAGTGATTGCACTAAAAGGTACACCCTAGGAAATTACATTAATGCGCTTGTTTGACCCACATGGCCAATTAGATGACTGTGAAGGTGTGAACTAGCTGCGGCCTCATTGCACATGAACAACAATCTCGCAACCCCCCAACGTAGCCCCATGTCCATGTCTCGAATAGGGCTGTGATTAAAAATGTCAAATTCGGTAGCAGGCCTGAAGTAGTGTCCCCCATCACATGTGACAACACCTCTCTTGAAAATTTCTCTATCCCTTTTACCTCTTTCTGCACCTCTGTTCCCTCTTTCTGTGCCTTTCCTGTCTGTTTCTGCACATCACTTGCCTTTTTCAGCACCGCTGTTGCTTCTTTCTGCACTCTCTTTTCTCTTTCTGATCCCCTCTTGTTTCTTTAAGCACCACTTCTCCTGCTTCTTTTTGCACCCCTCTTGCCTCTTTCTGTATCCCATTTTCCTCTTTGTGCACCTCTCTTGCCTTTTTCTGCACTTCTCTTGCCTCTTTCTTAACCTCTTTTGCTTTTATCTGCACTTTTCTTGCCTCTTTCTGTACCCCTCTTGCCTCTTTATGTACCTCTGTTGGTTCTTTCTGCACTGCTCTTGCTTCTTTTTGCACCTATGTTGCTGATTTCTGTATCCCCCTTGCCTCTTTCTGTACCCCTCTTCCCTCTTTCTACACCTCTCTTGCCTCTGTCTGCACACCTTTTCCCTCTTTCTGCACCACTTTTGCCTGTTTCTGCAACTCTCTTGCCTCTTTCTGCAGTTCTCTTGCCTCCTTCCGCACCTCACTTGCCTCTTTCTGTACTGCTCTTGCTTCTTTCTGCACCCTTCCATTTTCTGCATATCCCTTGCCTCTTTCTGCATATCTCTTGGTTCTTTCTGCAGTGCTCTTGCCTCTTTCCGCACCCCTCTTGCCTCTTTCTGCACCCCTGTTGTCTCTTTCTGCACTTATCTCCCCTCTTTCTGCACCTCTCTTGCTTCTTTCTGCACTTCTCTTGCTTTTTTCTGCACCTCTCCTGCTTCTTTCTGTACCCTTCTTCCCTTTTATGCATCCCTCTAGCATCTTTCTGCAGTTCTCTTACCATTTTCTGTACCCCTCTTGCCTCTTTGTGCACTTCACTTGCCTCTTTCTGCACTTCTCTTGCTTGTTTCTGCACCTCTCTTGCATATTTCTGTACTTATGTTGCCTTTTTCTGTACCTCACTTGCTTCTTTCTACACCCCACTTGCCTCTTTCTGCACCCCTCTTCCCTCTTTCTATACCTTTCCTGCCTGTTTCTGTACCTCTCTTGCCGCTTTCTGTACCCCTGTTGCTTCTTTCTGCACTTCTCTTGCCTCTGTCTGCACCCTTTGTGCCTCTTTCAGCACCTGTTGCTTCTTTCTGCACTTCTTATCCTTTTTTCTGCATCCCTCATGACTCTTTCTGTACCTCTCTTGCCTTTTTGAGCACCTCTCATACCTCTTCATGCAACCCCTTGTTGTTTTTTGCACCTCTGTTAGTTCTTTCTGCAATGCTCTTGCTTTTTTCGGTGCCTTTTTTGGCAAATGTCTGCATCCCTCTTGCCTCTTTCTGCACCCCTCATCCCTATTTCTTCACCTCTCTTTTTTCTTTCGGCACTTCTTTTGGTTCTTTCTTCACCTCTCTTACAAATTTCTATATCTCTCTTACCTCTTTCTGCATCCCTGTTCCCTCTTTCAGCACCTGTCTTGCCTGTTTCTGCACCTCTCTTGCCTCGATTGGCACCTCCGTTGCTTCTTTCTGCACTTCTCTTGCCACTTGCTGCACCCCTCCTGCTTCTTTCAGCACCTCTGTTGCTTCTTTCTTCACTTCTCTTGCTTTTGTCTGCACCCCTCTTGCCTCTTTCCGCACATCTGTTTGCTTCTTCCTACACTTCTCTTGCTTGTCCTCTTTGTACACAAATTTACAGAGTATGCTGTTTGAAACACAGGTATTCAAGTGTTTGTATGTTTATTTTTATGTAACATGTCACTAGGTAAAAGCAGAGACACACGCATGCATACCTTCACAAACTTGGTCAGACTTACAACAGTGATATGCCTAGGATTGCTTTTATATTTGGTAGTCCTAGCATTCTGAGCAGTCAATGAATATTGAACCTTGAAGAGAAAATTGAGGTTTAAGACATCTTGGGAGACGGATTAATGATAAGGCTACTTTGTATGGGTCTATTGTATGGTACAGGCAAAGTAGGCCTCTTTCCGCACCCCTCTTGCCTCTTTCTGCACCCCTGTTGTCTCTTTCTGCACTTATCTTCCCTCTTTCTGCACCTCTCTTGCTTCTTTCTGCACGTCTCTTGCTTTTTTCTGCACCTCTGCTGCTTCTTTCTGTACCCTTCTTCCCTTTTATGCATCCCTCTAGCATCTTTCTGCAGTTCTCTTGCCATTTTCTGTACCTCTCTTGCCTCTTTGTGCACTTCACTTTCCTCTTTCTGTACTTCTCTTGCTTGTTTCTGCACCTCTCTTTCATTTTTGTGTACCTCTGTTGCCTTTTTCTGTACCTCACTTGCTTCTTTCTCCACCCCACTTGCCTCTTTCTGCATTCCTCTTCCCTCTCTCTGCACTACTCTTGTCTCTTTCTGCACCCCTGTTCCCTCTTTCTGTACCTTTTCTGCCTGTTTCTGCACCTCTCTTGCCTCTTTCTGTACCTCCGTTGCTTCTTTCTACACTTCTCTTGCCTCTTTCTGAACCCTTTGTGCCTCTTTCAGCACCTCTTGCTTCTTTCTGCACTTCTCATCCTTTGTTCTGCATCCCTCCTGCCTCTTTCTGTTCCTCCCTTGCCTTTTTGTGCACCTCTCATACCTCTTCATGCAACCCCTTGTTGTTTTTTGCACGTCTGTTAGTTCTTTCTGCAATGCTCTTGCTTTTTTGGTGCCTTTTTTTGCAAATGCCTGCGTCCCTCTTGCCTCTTTCTGCACCCCTCATCCCTATTTCTTCACCTCTCTTCCTTCTTTCTGCACTTCTCTTGGTTCTTTCTTCGCCTCTCTTACAAATTTCTATATCCCTCTTACCTCTTTCTGCATCCCTGTTCCCTCTTTCTGCACCTGTCTTGCCTGTTTCTGCACCTCTCTTGCCTCAATTGGTACCTCCGTTGCTTCTTTCAGCACTCATCTCGCCACTTGCTGCACCCCCTTGCTTCTTTCCGCACCTCGGTTGCTTCTTTCTTCACTTCTCTTGCTTTTGTCTGCATCCCTCTTGCCTCTTTCCGCACATCTGTTTGCTTCTTCCTACACTTCTCTTGCTTGTCCTTTTTGTACACAAATTTACAGAGTATGCTGTTTGAAACACAGGTATTCAAGTGTTTGTATGCTTATTATTATGTAACATGTCACTAGGTAAAAGCAGAGACACATGCATGCATACCTTCACAAACTTGGTCAGACTTATAACAGTGATATGCCTAGGATTGCTTTTATATTTGTTAGTCCTAACATTCTGAGCAGTCAATGAATATTGAACCTTGAAGAGATAATTGAGGTTTAAGACATCTTGGGAGACGGATTAATGATAAGGCTACTTTGTATGAGTCTATTGTAAGGTACAGTCAAAGTAGGCCTCTTTCTGCACCTCTGTTGGTTCTTTCTACACATCTCTTGCTTCTTTCTGCACCTTTTTTACTCTTTCTGGATGCCAGTTGCCTCTTTCTGCACTTCTCTTGCTTCTTTCTGCGCCTTTCTTCATCTTTCTGCACATGTCCTACCTATGTAGGCATAGTTAGAAATTCACTGAAAAAAACAGAAGTTTAGTTAGGGATTAGCATTAAAAAAAACTTAGAAATTCACTTAAAAAACCACGGGTTTCAGGTACGTTATAGTTCGAAATTTTCATTCAAAAAACCTTAAAAATTCACAAAAAAACATAGGGTTCAGGGACGTTATCGTTAGAAGTTAGCATTTAAAAAACTTTTGAAATTCAATGAAAAAACCATAGGTTTCAGGGACGTTATTGTTAAAAATTAGCATTTTAAAAAACATTTTAAATTCACTAAAAAACATAGGTTTCATAGACGCTATAATTAGAAATTAGCATTTAAAAAACCTTAGAAATTCACTGAAAAAACCACAGGTTCAGGGACATTATAGTTAGTTGGACAATTTGCTCGTACAAAACCAGAGAAATTTGCCCCTTATATTAAGTTGAGCTAACTATAACTCGCGCCTCCGCAATGCACTGCTGATGACGTCACATATTACATCACTCAAGACATGGTCAGTGACATCACTTATGACATCACTGATGACATCTCAAATGACATCATCCACGTGATCATCTGATGCACCTCCTCACACCCTATTATAACCTTTGATACACCCCCTCTAAAATACAGACTACCATTCTCAAAATCATAGACACATCAATACCAAGTAGCACATATCCACTAACTGTTTCCTAGGTCTGCACACACATCCATTCACTTAAACATGCAGTCACTCATCAATACAGCCACCATCATTTCCACTCACACACCTATACAGACACTTACACACTGCCTCTCACCCATAGAGTTACTCACACACCCAGTAAGTCATGCAAAGAATCAATCACACTCCCATTTACTCACCTATACAGTTATACACACACCACCTCACTTATTCATACAGTTACTAACACATATTTACTCTCTTATACAATCACTGAAACAAGCATTAGCTCATCCATACAGCCACTCTCACAATCACTCACTCTCACATATAGTCTATTATATAGAACCAACACTCACATATACTGCCTTTCACATATGTAGATACTCTTACATGTACTGCTGAGACATCCATTCACTCACCAACACACCCATACACACACCCATACAGCTCTTCACAGATGCACTCTTGAACCCATGCACCCCGTGAACCACCTACTCACACATCTATGCACAGTCACACACCCCCACCCACACAGACAATCAGGCACCCATACATATACTCAGACAACCAACCAATAACCCATTTAGACACTCACGTAGGTACTCACCAACCCATGCAGCTGCTTACACAGTTTAGTCACTAACCCATGCATTCAGTAAGACACATTTAATCACTCACTTATACAGTCAGTCACTCACCTACTAAATCATCCATTCAGGCACTCATATACCCACTCATTCTTCAATACACCTTGGCATATGTATATATATGTATTTTCACTGAAAAACCACAGGTTTGAGGGACGTTATAGTTAGTTGGACATTTTACCCGTACAAAACCAGACAAATTCGGCCGTTATAGTTAGTTCAGCTAACGATAACTCACGCACCCGCAATGCACTGCTGATGACGTCACATATTTACATCACTCAAGACATGGTCAGTGACATCACTGATGACATCCCTGATGGCATCTCAAATGACATCACTGAGGACATCATCCAGTGACTGTGTGTTTCTGTAAAGTTTAAATATGTTTAATATATATAGGCCAAGGTGTATTGAAGAATACGTGGGTGTATGGGTGTCTGAATGGCTTATTTAGTAGGTGCGTGACTGATTCTATAAGTAAGTGATTAAACGTATCTTACTGAATGCATGGGTTAGTGACTAAACTGTGTGAATGTATGTATCAGTCTGTCTGTTGGTGTGTAAGTGGCTGCATGGATTGGTGAATAGCTACATGAGTTTCTATATCAGTTATTGATTGACTGTCTGAGTATCTGTATGGGTGCCTGAGTGTTTGTGTGTGTGGGGGGTGTTTGACTCTGTGCATAGATGTGTGAGTGGGTGATTCACTGGATGTATGGATTCAAGAGTGCATCTGTGAAGGGCTGTATGGGTGGGTGAGTGTGTGTATGAGTGTGTTGGTGGGTGAATCGATGTCTCAGTGATACATGTGTGAGTAGCTATTTATGTGAAAGGCAGTATATGTGAGTGTTGGACTATATAAATGACAATATGTGAGAGTGTGTGATTGTGAGAGTGGCTGTATGGCTGATTGTGAGCTTGTATGAGTGATGGTATAAGAGAGTAAGTATGTGTTAGTATCTGTATGAATAAGTGAGGTGGTGTATGTATAACTGTATAGGTGAGTAAATGGGAGTGTGATTAATTCTTTGCAAGAACAAGAACATAAGAAACAAAAATGCCCAGCAACTCTCCATGGGCCCACCCCCTTTCTCCACCACTCTCCAAACACACCTCCTGGTGCGCTGCTGGTTGGGGATAAAGTTCCCATACCTTCTGAGGGTCCTTGGGGGCTAACAAGACCTCCTGTTACCTCCAGTAAGCCCCACACAGTGAGATTGGAGGTCATGCCCCCTTTCTCCACCACTCTGCTGCTGGTTGGGGGATGAAGTCCCCTTGCCTCCTGAGGGCCTCATGACGAAAGTAGATTTCTTCCCCCAACCAGTAGTGCGCCAGGAAGCGCGTTTGCTGAATGGTGGAGGAAGGGGGCGTGGCTCTGATGACTTCTCAGCAATCCAGCTGTGTGGGTCTTACTGGAGGTAACACAACCAGTCACTCACCTATACATTCACTGGGACACATAATCACTCACTTATACAGTGAGTAACACACCCACTGAATCATCCACACAGGCACTTGTACACCCACTGATTCACCAATACACCTTGGTATATATATTTAACGCTCAATGGTGCCTCTTGGCAACACTACAAGATGGGAGATTAGGTCCCCCTGGCTCTTGAGGGTCCTTGGGGGCAAACTAACCTCTTCTGTCACCTACAGAAAGACCCAAACAGCTGGATTGCTGAGAGGTTGCCAGTGCCACGCCCCCCCCTTTTCCACCAGCCTGCAAAGAAACCTTGTAGATACTACTGGTTGGGGGAAGCAGTCCACTTTGGTCTTGAGGCCCTCAGTAGTAAGGTGGAATTCATTCCCCAACCAGAAGCATGCCAGGAGGAACATTTGCACATTGGTGGAGACGGGGGCATGGCCTCCAAGTCCTCTCAGCAATCCTGCTGTCTAAGATTTACTGGAAGTAAAAGGCGGGCTTGTTGGCCCCCAAAGATTCTCAGCATTCAGGGGAACTTCAGTCCTCAGCCACCACTGCACCAGGAGGAACGTTTACAGAGTGGTGTTGAAGGGGGCATGGTCTCTGGCGACTTGCCCCTTCATCATTTTTCTTTTTTTTTTTTAGAGAAGGATGGCTGTGCTTCTGCCACCCCTTGTTGTAAATATATATATGTGCTTCTGCTTTAGGCAGCGCTAACAGGAAAAATGGGCTGGTTCAAACAGCCTCCTTCCAAGAGCCCCAGCCTTTGTTTTTTACAAAACCACTGGCCCACACCCCACTGCCGGCTCTTGCTATGTCCCAGGGTGCTCACCCTGTGGCATAGCTGGTTGCTTTTGCTTGGTGGGAGCTGTGACAGCTCCCGCCAAGGTACAGCAAACACACCAGTTCTAGCGGGCAGGAACAGTCAAAGGGCTTCCCCCGCTGGAAGCGGAGGTTGCATCTCTTTCCGTGCCTGCAGAAATGCAGGCAGGGAAGGAGAACAAAGTATTGCTCCTACACTCAGGCAGCTGCATTTCCAGCAGCTCATTGCGTGCAGCAGCAATGCCTGCTCTTGCAGAAGGTGGGGAGTTGGCTAGAGCTGCAGGGGCCTTGAGGGTTCCCCTGCAGTCGAGAAGGTCAGAAGGGAGCATAATGACACAGAATTAAGATCAGAATTCACAGAATTAGGCAGAATAAAGGTCAACAACGAGTTGTAAGAGGTTAAATAAAGGTGAGAGATGAGCAGAAAGAGGCAGAATAGAATTCATAAACGAGCAGAAAGAGGTAGAATAAACGCCAGAAGGGAGCAGAAAGAGGCAGAATAAAGGTCAGTAGGGAGCTGAAAGAGGCAGAATAAGGGTCAGAAACTAGCAGAAAGAGGTAAAATAGAGGTTAGAAATCAGCAGCAAGAGGCAAAATATAGGTGAGAAACAAGCAGAAAGAGACAAAATAATGGTGAGAAACTAGTAGAATAAACACCAGGAGGGAGCACAAAGAGGCAGAATAAAGGTCAGTAGGGAGCTGAAAGAGGGAGAATAAGGGTCAGAAACTAGCAGAAAGAGGTCAAATAGAGGTTAGAAACCAGCAGCAAGAGGCAAAATAGAGGTGAGAAACAAGCAGAAAGAGGCAGAATAAAGGTCAGAAACTAGCAGAAAGAGGTAAAATAGAGGTCAGGTACCAGCAGCAAGAGGCAAAATAGAGGTGAGAAACAAGCAGAAAGTGGCAAAATAATGGTGAGAAACAAGCAGAAAAAGGCAAACTAAAGGTGAGAAAAGAGCACAAAATCAAAATAAAGGACAGCAATGAGCAGAAAGAGGCAGAACAGAGGGCGGAAATGAGCAGAAAGAGGCAAAATAGAGAGTAGAATTGAGAATCAAGAGGCAGAATAGAGGTCAGACATGAGCATAAAGAAGTGGAATAAAGGTCAGAAATGAGCAGAAAGAGGCAGAATAAAGATGAGAAACAAGCAGAAAGAAGCAGAATAAAGGTCAGAAGGGAGCAGAAAAAGGCAGAATAAAGGTCAGAAATGAGCAGAAAGAGGCAGGATAAAGGTCAGAAACATGCAGGATGAGGCAAAATACAAGCCAGGAGTGAGTTGAAACAGGCAAAATAACGGGCAGAATGAACAGAAAAAGGCAAAATAGAGGTGGGAAACGAGCAGCAAGAAGCAAACTTGAGGTATCTTCTGATGCTCCCCCAATTGGCTGCAGTGCCAGTTCTAGCTGTTGGGCCGGGTGGGCCACTTTAATTTAAAACATTCCTCTGAACGTTGTTTTTCTTCCTGTTCTAGGAGTTGCATGATTTGGCCTGGGCTCTCTCTTACAGGCACCCCCAATCACGCATCTCCTTTTAGAAAGGTGGGCTGTATCCCTGCCCACTCGTGCAGGTACAACAGGGGCATGGCGAAGGAGCAAATCTTTTCTTTGGCACGGGTAACCTTTGCGTATTGTTCTGCTGCGTGGATATTTCTTTTTCTATTCAGCTGAGGAAAAGAGAAGGTTGTTTATCCTGATTCACCTTTCCTGCCCCTGCAGTTGCTTATCAGATTGGGCTGTGACGCAATCAAGGACCCGAGCAGGAAAGAGAATGTGTTCCTATTTGTTCTTATTTTTAAAATCAGCAATGGCCCAGCAGGACACATACCTCATGCATGCTTTGTCACACATGCAGGACAACATAAAAAATGTCCTGATAACTCTGGTAATTTATGATTTTGCTGGAAAGCAGTCATTTTTCTGTTGGTAGTTTGTAATGCAGATACATTGTATTTTATGTGGATAGCTCAGTGGGTTACTGTCTTTGTCACAGAGATTCAAGTTTTACTTGCAGTTCAGAAGTTACTATCCTAACATGGGGCAGTGACCTATGAACTGTCATCAAAGAGCTGTATTCAAACATGAGAGGTATGTGTTGTGATATAGTTAGAACTTCCCTAGTCTTTCATTATTCTAATGTTGCTAAAAAGTTTGTTTGGACAGATATACATTTTTATCAGTAAATCCAACCACTGGAGTACTCTTTAAATCCTGAGTTTGTGCTTCTTCAGACCAAACCCTCTTAAAATAAATTGCCCACCAGCATGGATGGCATGTGATTCCTACACCTTGTAATCCTCAATGGCTTTTGCGACATTCCCTGTAGACTGATTAACATATTTGTATGATCCATTGTCTCTGTATAATGTGTGCATGATGTAAAGTACTGTGACACCCTACACTGGTATGAGAGGCGCTATACAACAAAGGAAATGCATATGAGAGGGGCTACGGAGAGATGATGGGCACTGGTGGAGGGTGGCAGTGAGGGAATCCGAGGAGGAGGTCAATAGGAGGATGGGCTATGGAGCGATGAGGGGCACTGTTGGAGGACTGCAGTGAGGGAATCCGAGGAGGAGGTAATATGGTGCAGGGGGGGGGAGCTACAGAGAGATTAGGGGCACTGGTGGAGTGTGGTCGTGAGGCAGTCTGAGGAGGAGGTCATGAGGGGGAGGGGCTATAGAGAAATGAGGGGCACTGGTGGAGCATTAACAAAAATTGGAAGGGAGGTAGAGGGAAAAAGGCATAGCACAGACTATGAGGCCACCGTGACGGCGCTCAATACACACTTCGAGCCACAATTGAACCCGGGTTTTGAGAGGTTCAAGCTATGCCATGCCTGGCAAAGAGAAGGAGAATCAAACAATGTGTTCTACGCACGACTGAGAGAACTGGCGAGCACATATGTCCCGGATGACCAGGCCACAGAAGAGATTCGCTCCCAAATTATCCAAGGTATCCGCAGCAAGATACTGCATGGGTTGATCGTAAGACAACCAAAAATACCCCTCAATGACATACTGGTCCTGGCCAGGACACATGACATTTTGGCAGCCAGATCTGATAAAATGTACTTAGCCCTGGCGCGACTAACAGAAAAGAATATAACCATCAAGACGGAGAGATCTGAAACTGTGAGGACGCGAGACAGGGGGAGCAGGCAGAGAGCGAAGAGCACCCTGTCCAAGCATGCCCTGCCCAGGGTCGGACGTGCTCCCAATGTGGGGTCCCCAACCATTTTGCGTCAGTGCGCCAGAAAAGAAACCAACGTAAAGACAACAGAGGGGGGTACTAATACGGAGAGTAGTACGCCAACTGTTGAGCATCTCCCTGGCAACATCGAGCAGCACAAAGCGGAACGAACAAGCCACCTACTGAGTGGAAGACACATCCACAGAAGATGATGAAGTCGAGACATACCTACTCTCCTTCACACAGGAACTGAAAAAACAGAGAAGACCACAACCCACGTGCACTGTGAGGATAGCCGGATCGGAGGTAAAAGCAGTCATTGACACCGGTGTCTCCGTGAACGTGATGGGAATGCAGCAATATAACTGATTGTGACCCAAGCCTGAACTTACACCATCCAAGATGGAAAAACGTTGTGTACGCGAGCAACTCACCCCTGTCACTACGAGGTAAAATGGCCATGCCAATCTGGTCAGAAGACAACAAAATTGTTACAGTCATCCACATCATCGACCAAGAGGCCAATAAGTTACTCAGCAGCCATGCTGCCGAGGACCTAGGTTGGTGATATTTTCAAGTAGTGTGCGGGTGAACCAAACAGAAGAGCTGCTGGGCCAGTTCGCAGACCTTTTCAAAGGGCTAGGATGCATCAAGAGGGCCCCAGTAAAACCCCACATCGACCCTACAGTCGCCCCGACAGCTATACGCCACCAACCAATGCCCTTCCACCTTTGGCAGTTAGTAGAACAACAGCTACAAAAACTATAAGACTAAGGAGACATCGAGAAGGGGTCCAGGCCAACTTCCTGGGTGTCACCCATGGTCATAGCAGAGAAACCACAGCAGCCAGGGAAGATCAGGCTGTGCATCGACATGCGCCTCTCCAACAAAGCAATCCGGCGGGAACGCCACATCACACCAACGATGGATGACATAGTAGCTGATGTCAACGGGCCCTGTCGTTTTCAAAATTGGATCTGAAAGCAGGATACCACCAGCTGGTCCTGGCTAAAGAGAGCAGATACATCACTAGGTTCAGCACCCACTTAGAGCTACGACGATACAAGCGCCTCAATTTTGGGATATCCTCAGCAGCAGAAGTATTCCAAGACACAATACGAGAGATCCTGACAAGCCTTCCAGGTGTGCTGAACATAAGTGCTGACATCCTCATTCACTCTACCACTGTGGATAAGCACTATCGGCATCTAAGAGCCACGCTGAGCGGCTCCAGGAGTATGGCGTCACACTGCACAGGGAAAAGTGTCTCTTCTTTCAGAGAGAGATAGAGGAGCATATTTACAAGCCTCTTGCGCCACTGGTGCATCACTTTTAGTGTTGTAAGGTGCCACATTTTACTGCTCCATATTTACAAGGACAAGAAAAGCCATCCTGCGTGACTTTTCCAGTCCTTGTAAACATGGCACCTTTGCATGTAAGGGGTGTATAGGCAGGCATAATGAGGAGAAATGTATTAATTCCTCCTCGTTTTAATCTTTCCTTTTTCTATGCTTGCTGCATTCTGCAGCACACGTAGAAAGAGGAAATCACCTCTAATGATTGTTCATGTACAGGAAGGGTCCCCTTACATAAACAATCATTGAAACCATGACGTTTTTCAACCTCTGTGTGCTAATGCAGCACACATAGAAGTTGAAAAACTGCATTTCAAATTGTTTTTGTGCAGGAAGAGAAGCCTTCCTGAACAAAAACAATCTCCGCACGACGCAGGCATCCTTGCACCATAGTGCAAGGGTGCCTGAACCGGCGCATGGCATCAGTTTGTGTGCCAGGGCAGAGGGAAGCACAGAGATGCAATATATTGTTCTAAATATGTCGCATCCCTGTGCTTTGAATGTGACTCAGTGTGGCGCAGCCAAATGGCTTGCGTTCGGCACTGAGTCACTTTCTTGTAAATATGCCCCAGAATTCTTTGGATACCTCTTCAACCAGGAAGGAATCCAGGTAGACCTGCAGAAGTCCCAGGCCATCAAGGATGCACCAACCCCCTCGACGGTGTCAGAAGTGCGAAATATCCTTGGGAAGGCCACATACTGTGATCGATTCATCCCGGATCTGGCTACCATCACATAACCCCTCCGGAATGTCACTTGCTCCGATGCCAAGTGGAAGTGGGAACAGCAAGAAGAGGCAGCATTCCAGAAAGTTAAGAGTGCCCTCCACGACCACACGACTTTGGTATACTTCGATCCTACCAAGCACACGGAGTTCCTTGTTGATGCCAGCCCGGTGGGTCTTGGGCGGTACTCATCCAGGAGCAAGAACCGGGAAGATGGATCGTGTTAGCCTATGCCAGCAAGTCTCTCTTACCCACCGAAACATGCCATGCGGAGATTGAACAGGAGGCCCTGGCCATTCGGTGGGCATGCCGGGATTACCACCTGTACATCGGCGGCCAGCCATTCAAGGTCGTTACAGACCACCAGCCGCTAGTGCCCCTGTTCAAAGGATCGGCGCCCCACCCACCTCTGAGGATCGGATGTTGGACCATCAAAATCCATCAGTATGAAATGGAGCAATTTAACGGCCAGGCGCAAAGAATCCGGCCAATTTCCTCTCTCGACCCAGGCCCAAGAGAATTCCAAGAATAGGAGCAGGAAGTCGAAACACTTGAGGCCCATTTGAACATGATCTCAACGATCACATGCCCCAAAGCACTGACCCTGGCAGACATTACAGTGGCAGCTGAGGAAGACCCAGTCATCACCAGGGTGTGCAGTGCAGTCCAAGGGGCAAGTGGAATAGTTTCCTGCAGACAGCCAATGACTGGTCAGGGCACGAGAGGGAGTACCTCACGAAAATTTGGTGGATCCGAAATTAGAACAAATACTAATGAACTTGCAAGAAGTTAACACACAGGGATCACTCTGGAGGCCCATAGGAATGAATGAGAATTACCGATTTGGTAAATACAAAATCAGTAATAGGGGGTAGACTTACAAGGGTGGCAGGGTGTCACATTGACACCCTGTTGCACCCCTGTATAGTTCATGGGTGCACATGTGGCACACATACATGCCCTAAGGGAATGTATGTCTGCCACATGGCACTGTTAAAAAAAAGCACAAAATTGCTTTTTTAACGGTTTTCGTTATTTACCACCAACTTGTAGTTGGTGGTAAATAACGAATCCTTACAAGTGAAAAGCGCTTACTTGAGTGCTTCCTACATTAAGGATTCGGTAATTTACCGAATCGGTATTTAAGAATTCGGTAATTTACCGATTCGGCAAATTACCGAATCCTTAAATTAGGCCCCTACATCCCAAAAGCCTAATACCGGTCAGTAACGGCCGAAATTCGGTAATTTCGGCCGTTACCGACCGGTATTAGGCTTCCTACATCTGGCCCTTAGTGAGGCTGATGACTTTGTACAAAGTAACTTCTTATAACTGTTTTATCTTCTTCTGTTCCTCTGACATCCCTTCCAAAGTAAATTGGATCCACAGCTCTAGGCCCTCATTTTCATATATTTTTAACTTTAAAGTGTATTTAATCTTTAGTCTCTAAATGGGTTGGTTAACATAGTTTCCACTTCTGTATGTAATTAATGCTGTTAATTAATTAAGCTACGTGTAACTAACCACTATATGTCACATGCTTTAAGCTACTTTATGTTAATCACTATGTATAAATGTAATACTAATGAACATCCCAAGGCAACAGTGCGCCGACTGTGGACAAGTGGAACTCCCCTAAATCACTGATAATTTTAATAATAAATTGGCCTGTATATCCTGCATGAATTTTCTATGCATGCTGCAGGCAACAATGTCATTTTTGATTATGTAACACTTTAATATGTCCTTAATCCACTTAAATTGCAATAATTTGTTTATCTGTAGTAGTCTGATGCCTGCAGCCATGTTTTAGCAAGTTTATCCCTTTTACGTCAGTTGTGTACTCTTTTACCTTTAAACATTTCTGTAAAACACACACCGGTTGTTTTCTTTCAACGACAGCTTGCATAGTCGCACTAAGAGACACACAGCCCCTTCCCTCCGATAATCCATCCCTCCTGGAGGTGCTGGAGCAGAAGCTTTTTCATGCAGGTTTAATCAGCCCTTGTTCTTCCTTCCCAATGGCTCCTTCTCCCTTTCACAGAGATTTAATGGTGCATTCACACATGCTTTTCTCATCCTGCTCTCGTCTTACTGGATAATCTGTTATATGTTGGTGATATTTTCACAGCTTCCAAGGTAATGAATTACCTTTGACATGCTTCTACCTGGTAGGCTCCTTTAAACCCCAAACTAGTATTGTCATTTTCCTTTGTAGGCCATTATTAGACCTGTCAGCCTGAGAGTGAAGTTTCCCCACACTTCTTTCCTTTCTCCAGCATTTTTACTGATTTTGTTTTTTTGCTGGCATTGGGACTTTGCTCACTTTACCACTGCTAACCAGTGTTAAACTGCATGTGCCCTCGGCTTAAAACATGGTTACCTTGGTTTAGCTCCAATTGGCCTGCTTAATTTACTTAGAAGTCCCTAGTAGAGTGGTACTACATGTACCAGGGCCTTTATATAAAATGCTACTAGTGGGCCTGCAGCACTGGTTGTGACAACCACTTAAGTAGTTCTTTAAACATGTCTCAGGCCTTCCTTTGCAGCCTGTGTGTGCAGTTTTAAAGTGCTGTTTCAACCTGGCAAAATAAATCTTTTGCAAGGTCCAAACCTTTTTCTTTTTAATACATATAAGTCACCCCTAGGGTAGTCCATTAACAGCCCTGAAGACAGGGTGCAATGTATTTAAAAAGTAGGACATGTAATTTTAAGTTAAAGTTTTATATGTCCGGATTTTGAAAAGCTGTAGTCAGTCTCTGGGTAACATGGTAGGGTGTTGCTGACAGTTGGGCTCTGAATATTTCTCCTGGACAGCCACAAACAATAGAAAACGTAGGTGTGCCTAGATGGGCCATAACTGGCAGGATAGGAGCATAGCATTACTTACACTTGAATAGTCCTCCCTCTACACAAGGGCTGCATACCCCTTGTAGTTAGTCTGGAGCCAGGTCACGGAAAGCAGTATGCCTGGGGACTTCAAAGAGAAACCTCTAGAAGCTTCTCCCCCACTTCAAAGGCTCAACTGGGTATAAACTCTTGAGTACACTTTTGGAATTGTGGATACTCTGCCAGAAAGAAGGACTGATTTGCTGCTGAAGGACTGCCACTCTGCTGTACTACTGCCTTGCTGGACTGCTGGCTTGCTGTGCTGGTGTTTGCCTACTGCCCTCTTGCCTGTGTGGGAAGGACTGGGCCTGCATCTCTTGAACCCAGAACTCCAGAGTGACTCCAAGGGCTAGTGGGCTTGCCTCCTCATCTGAAGCCTCAAGGAAACAACAGGCTTCCAAATACCCTGTACCTAGACTCTGCCATCTGTGAGTGTACCCTGAGAAGTGGTGCCACCCCAGTCCTGGACCCTTGGATGTGGGCCTAAGGTGTTTTGCCAGACTCCGTGGATCCAGCGGAACCAACGCATTTCTCTTCTTCGTGGTGCAACCCCGAGCAGAACCAATGCATCACCGAAATGGATCAGAACCCTCATTGCAGCCCATCGCTCATCGGAAGCGGCACTGCATGATGGGTCCTTGGTGCAGGCCTTCCCTTTCCTCATCGACGGCAGCCCCGACAACAATGCTGGGCTCCACATCACAACCTCACAGCTCCTCAGAAGTGACGCATTGCCCCAACTGCACCAAGCATCTTCAACACCGTACTTCACATCTCAAGCCCTCGTCGACGAGATCCTCGTACCGCAGCCTTGCTGCAAATCAGTACTAATGCATCACTTCGGCTGCACGATGTCGACGCAGATCCTTGCCAAGTGCCTCAAACTAGGATTTAAGGTAGTTTGTTTAGCAGGCCTAAATGGGTTCCTATATCCGACCCACACTCCATCACGGTCGTCCTGCACTTGTGACTCTGTCCCAGTCCAGCAGGACCAGATATTCGCAGTTGGCACTATTTTTACAAAAAAGTTTTAAAATTGAATATCCCCGGGCTACTGATTGGATTTTAGTCCTTTTTGGCTTGTTTTATCTATTTTTCAAAATTTGGTGGGGGCTCCTTTTATGTGTGTTGTCACTGTGTTACTGTTTAAAGGGTTTCACAAATACTTTACACATTGCCTCTGAGTTAAGCCTGACTGCTTCGTGGCAGGCTACCCAAGAGTTGAACACAGGTTAATTTAGTGTTTGCTTTTGACTTCAGAGAAGAATTGTGGCTGCTACTTGAGAAGAGTTTCAACATCCTCAACTGGTAACCCAGTTTCTTACATTGGTGTTCAGCGATGAGGATTTGTGCAGTGCCTTTCAATCTAAACTCACCCCCTCTATATTTGATGTAGGGTGTATTTTCTCTAATGCCTATCTGTCCACAACAACACACTATTTGTGTACTGCAAAAGGGGAGATACCACACAGTGTTCAACTCGACATTATCAGGAGTGTCTGTTTACTGAGACAGTACATCCATACACATTTAACCCATGAACAAAAATGAAAAAATGTGTAGTGAAAAGGAAGGCGCCTCACGGGCGAACAACCCTCGGGGAACTTGGCAGATGTTACCAGTACTTTGCCCCTTTCTCATCATTGGTTGCCTTTCCTTTTAAGAAAAGAGATCAGTGTCCAAAACAAACAAAGCAAAGTGGGTGCTAGACAAGAAACAGATGTTCCTTGATGTGACAAACAAAACAAAAGAGTGATTAAAATCAACAACCACACCAATCGTACACCTTTATTACTGAGTCAGGTGTGAGCTGTTGGAGTAAAAAGGCTGGTAGCTTACTGTCGCATACCACTACCTGTAACCGACATGTTTCACTGCCGAGTAGACTTTATGGCAGATTCATCAGGGTATTCACCAATCGGTCACTGCACCACAGTTGGACATCATTATTCTGAAAACTGTTGAGTTGAAACACTGATTAAAAACACTCCCGACACCTTGCTCCTCACACTCATCATATGTTTTACATTTTCTCAAAAGCTGTAAAGTAAATACAACTGTGTGTGCTATTACCCTCAACCAGTAAAGTCCTCTCATACCAGCTGGCCAGAAGGGCATTTAGCCCTGGTATCGATTGTAGTATCAATCTGTGGATAAATAAAACCCTGTTCATGTAGATAAAATGGCCTGACATGCATCGATATTAATCAAGTAATGAACAAGTCCACCATCACTTTACTCCCGACCTATCATCACTAACAGATCAATATTCGGCTAGCAGCCACGCGCTTGCTATGCCCCGGTTCACCTTGAACATGGAACTTGAACAGCGTCACCATTACTTAGCACATACTCTCACAGGGAATCGCATCGTAGTCCCTCTGCCACAAGCTCTTAGGGAGTAATAACGTTACATCCGTTCAGATTAAGCAACCAGCGGACCATACGCCATCCAGACTGCCCTGCTTCTCCCCAAACAGTGTGATGTCTATACTTCGATTGCTTCGCCGTTATTATGCATATGCTTGTAAGGCACATTTTCATTCATCGAGCACCAATTACAAACAATACCGAGCAACCTTGCAAACACATACTGACTTCAGGCTGCCCCCCACTCCTCACCGTACAAATAACGGACCGGGACCATGTATCATCCCAGGAACACCGCGGCAACCTCGCACACGTCTTTTAAAGCGCAGCCTCTTTCCCGGTTCCCTGCAAGTTCCGAACACGTGATCGAGGTAGGCGTGATCCAAACTGTCATTCGGGAATGATAGGATTAGCGGGCGCCATATTTAAACAGAGGATATCTCCATGTATTTCTATGTGTGTAGTGGTTCGTACAACACGCGAATCTTATTGGCATCGTGGCTATCAACCTGATTATTCAGTCCTATGCCTGCATCGAGAGGATCATGTCAAATACGGTGTTTACCCATACAGCCATGTTTTAATGTTCCTAGTTATATACATAATCTTTTAGTACCCAGTGCAGTTCTAACGCACCAGCATCTAGCAAGGCCCCTGTTTCAAAGAACCGTGTAAAAGACATTATTCAGGATGCAATGCGCAGGCAAGGGCATTCTCTTACTTTATAGATGGTTTCAACAGCTTGTGTCAGCCGTGCATCAAAAATACACAAATCCAAGGTCCACCAATAATTATTTATAACATGTAACCATAAATATGGAGAAAAAATGGAGAAAAATCTATCACTCCAGATGTACGCTAAGGGCACCTGTCCAGTGTAACCACCAGCTATCCAGAACTCAGCTAGGGCACATCTATATTGAATGAACAATACAGATGGTTCTTATTTTACTCTGTTCCACTCAATAATTTCATTAAGGCCCTGTGTGTCACTCCTTTCTCTGAATATCCATCTGGCTTCTTTACTGAGTAACACCGCGTCAATATTGTTCGGATTGCCCTTCACTGTCTCAAGGACAGTCCATGTAAAATTGTGTTTCTCGTGGTGACAGTGCTGTACCAATTTGGTGGTTAATTTTCCAGCTTTTATAGTACTTAGATGTTCCTGTACACGGATTTTTATTTTTCTCGTGGTGAGTCCAATGTATTGAAGACCGCAGCTACACAACAATCTGTATACCACATTCGTGGTATTACAGTTGCTAAAATGGTTTAAAAACCATTCTTTTCCTGCTGCCAGCGTGACACTGTTGCATTTTTTGGTTAGTGAACATACCGAGCACATCCCGCAGGGATAATGCCCCTTAGGAATGGTAGTCAGTTCATTTTCCTGAGGGACTCGGTCACGTGTATGAACAAGCCGGTCCTTTAGATTGCCTGCACGTTTAAACGCAAATCTGGGCGGTGGCATCGAAAAATCTTTGTTAGATAATATATTCCAATGCCTCCAGATAGATTGCCTTATCTTGGTAGCCATAGGATCAAAGGTCATCACTACAGGTAAGCAGTCTTTTTTTTCTTTTCTGGTGTGTTCAAGTAAGGCACTGCGTGGTGTATTCAGTGCCCTCTTTCTTGCCATCCTGACCACCTTGCAAGGATAATTCCGCTGTTCAAGTTTCTCAGTCAAATCACAGAATTGTTCCAAAAACTCATCCATGTCTGAACAATTCCTCCGGTATCTGAGAAATTGCCCACCGGGAGATTATCCCGGAGGGCCCTCGGGTGGTATGAGTTATATAGGAGGACGGAGTTTCTGTCCGTGAGTTTTTGGTGGACCCGGGTACTAAGACCTCCCTCTCTCCTTGACTCAATTTCAAGATCCAAATATGTAGCGTTTGTGTGAAGTCCAGGTGAATTTTAGACTTTGATCCTGTGAGTTCAACCATGTAAGGAAATCCAAAAGAGACTCCTCCGTGCCTGACCAAATTCAGAGCACATCGTCTATATATCATTTCCAAAGGCAGATATGCCCCATGAAAGGGTTGGTATCTGGATAGACGATGTGCTCCTCAAACTGTCCGACGTATATACACGCCAAACTGGGGGCCATAGTGGCCCCCATAGACGTGCCAGACGTCTGCAAGTATAGTTGATCTTTGTACATGAAGTAGTTACGAGTGAGGGCCAGTTCCACAGACTCCATGACAAAAGATTGTGGGGTGTCATAGAACCACTCGAGCTCCCCAGGGCGCGCGCTGCTGCCACCAGCGTCGCGTCCTGGGGAATACTCGTGTACAAGGACTCGAAGTCAATTGTCACAAGAGACATTCTCTAAGATGTTCAGATTATCGGTGGTGTCCTTAACAAAGGATAGTTGGTTAACCACCGATTCGCGGAGAAAATAGTCCGCAAATTGAGACAGGGGTTCCAGGACTGACTGAATCCTCGACACTATGGGCCTACCGGGAGGTGGACGGGCAGGTTTGTGTATCTTTGGTAAGATATAGAATGCTGGAGTCCTAGGGGTGTCGTTCACTAGGAACTCCGCTTCTTTGACAGAAATCCATTTGTTCGTCTTCGCTTTACTAACCATCTCACGGATGGTTATTAGTAAGTTTGTGACAGGGTCCCTGTTAAGAGGTTTGTAGTTGATACGCACACTGAGCAGTCGTTGTACCTCTGCATCATATTCATGTGTATTGAGGACCACCACGGCACCTCCTTTATCCGCTGACTTGATGGTCAGCGATGCATTCTGCTCGAGTCCCTTAATTGCCTCCCAGTCACCCAATGTCATATTGGTATGCTTACAATGTTCCTGGGATTTTTCAAAGGTTTCTATATCTTGGAGGACCTTTACCTCAAACACTGACACTTCTGGGCCCACCAAAGAAGTGGGGGGACAGAACGTAGATGGTTTTCTCAAATTAGTACCTCGATATGAGTCATTATCTTTTTCTTTGTTGAAAAATAATTTCTTTAACTTGATCTTGCGTATTGTTTCATGAAATTCAATGCGACATTTGAATGCATCATGTCTCGGTGTCGGGACGAATCCCAATCCCTTAATTAACACTCTCTCTTCATTTACAGTTAAGGTGTGATCCGACAGATTCACTACAATACTCTCCTTTAATTCAATGTGCGGCCCCTGCTGCGGGTCACCCTGGGTGAGTGGGTCTGCCATGTGGGTGTTGGATTGCCTCGGCCTCTGCCTCTTCCTGACGCTCCCCTTCCCCTGTTGTGATTGGATTGAAACAGTTGTTCTTCCGACTACGTAACTTCTCATGCCCACTAGAAGAACACTCATCTAGGTCCAGGGTACAGGGATGTTTTGGTATTTACTTACAATTAGTTGGTCTTACCTGTGTGCGGTTATTATCAAAATGAGCCTGGGAGGTGCTTGGGTAGATTGAGTGCCGCAGTTGTACACCAACCCCACTGCCAGGGTCTGGACTTGTTTCCAGCTCACCCAACATTCAATTAGGTACTAGGCAAGGGTGTCCATTTGTTGTTGCTCCTGTTGCTCCTACATTTGAGCCGGTAGGGAAGTTACGCAGCGTGCGGGGATGAGAGAAGGGCGTTGTGATAGCAGGTTATGAGCACATAATTTCACAGTATGCTGATAACTTGATACTATATGTGTCCAACAAGGAAAAAGATGTCACCTTGATGTTTTGATTGCTACAATTGTTTGGGGAGGAATCGGAGTTGCGCATGAACCTGGTAAATACCTGTGCCTTCCCCATGCTCCCAGGATCAGACAAGCCACTGACTCTTTTGCCCGGAAATTCGCTCGGTCCCCTCTACCTTCCACTCCCTGGGGATACAAATCTATCATGAGCCGGAGGACTTGCAGGAGGGTAATCTGGGAACAGCGCTACATTCATTACGGGTCTGTGTAGCCTTTTTGCCATCACAGAGGCCTAATGGCAAGGACTACGCTTGCTAAAATGCGAATGTTGCCCCAATTAGTTTATTACTTTACCAATCTCCCCACATGGGTACCGACTGCATAGTTTCGGCAGCTGGACTCGCTGCTGCAAGAGCTCATATGTGATGGAAGGCACCACAGAGTGTCCTTGGAAACCCCTTAGCGTCCAATTCTGGGAGGGGGTTGGGGGAGCCAGATTTTGAATGATATTTTCTAGTTGCTCAACTGCAGTGGATTGCAAAATGGCTGGATCGAGGGAACCTGGCAGAGCGGGGACCCACACATGTGGGCTGAACCTAACCAGGGAGCGTTACTGGCTAGATTACTGAGGAGGGTGCCTGGGAGGGGCAGTGGTAGCTTGTTACTTTCAACAGCACTCCGATGCTAGCAGCGATATATCTGGCGAACACTGGCTTGTCAGTTGTCCACCCCACATAGACAATAACAATTTTAAGTCAGCATGCATCTAGGGTTCGTCCACCCCTTATCCCAAAGCCCTTGGAATGTCCTGGTGAATGCCTCATATGTAAGGAACTGTCCCAGGGACATGAGAGGAGGAGGAGGAGTAAGACTGCTAACGAGAAGCTCCTCAAAGACGGCCTCCTTTTCCCTTGTACGATCTGTAGAGAGGATTCTACTGCTGCTATTGCTGAGGCTGCTGACAGCCTTGAAAGGACGACGCCTTCCCAAAACCTTGATACCTCTTGTAGCCATAGCCCCTGCGCTGGGACTGCAGGCTCAAGGATCTTGCAGTAGCCCTTCTGTTCTTGAACCGCTGCAGCGCAGAGTCCGCCTTGGTACCAAACAATCTTGACCCATCGAAGGGTAGATCCAGTAAAGTAGCCCGAACATCTGGCGAGAAACCTGAAGATCTAAGCCAGGCATGCCTTCTAGTAGTCATAAATGCAGAAAAAGTTGAGTACTCATTTGTGGTGGTCTTTCTTTCTTTATTTGAAGACATGTGCAAGAACAAGGCATTCAGACCGCAGAGATTACCCACGTTGCAGAAGATGTTCCTGCTGCGACTTCGGATCTTCAATAATTGTAATACAACCAACTAACAGAGATTGTTCTGCCTTGAGAATGCCCTAGCCTGCTGGCCCTGCACATGTCTTCAAAAAAAGAAAAAAGACAACTGCAAATGAGTGCTCAACTGTTCCTGCATATATGACATCCAGAACAAAATTTGGGGATTTATTCACATTATAAATCTATATGAACAAAAAAGAGCACAAAACCGATCACACATGCTAACACTTACTTTGCCATAGCCCAAATTGTGTCCTAACAAATTGTGCATGAACCCTGGTAACACCCATCAGCTACAATGTCTTCTAGGCGATTGTGAGTCTCCTGAGGCAAAATAGCCGGGAGTGTTGCTTTTTAGACATTTATTGTGATACTTGTGTTTTTAAACTTGTACTTTAAACCTACCTCGACTCCCATTGCTAATTTTCACTTCGAGGGCGCCGTGCAGCGGATCCAGCGCTCACGTGACCCCCTCCCTTTGGCTTGTCATACACTCGGCCACGCCCACCTAGAGGCCACGCCCCCTTCCCGCCCTTTATAAGCGCTGAGACGCTAGCGCTGGGGCGATTGTGAGTCTCCTGAGGCAAAATAGCCGGGAGTGTTGCTTTTTAGACATTTATTGTGATACTTGTGTTTTTAAACTTGTACTTTAAACCTACCTCGACTCCCATTGCTAATTTTCACTTCGAGGGCGCCGTGCAGCGGATCCAGCGCTCACGTGACCCCCTCCCTCCGGCTTGTCATACGCTCGGCCACGCCCACCTAGAGGCCACGCCCCCTTCCCGCCCTTTATAAGCGCTGAGACGCTAGCGCTGGGGCGATTGTGAGTCTCCTGAGGCAAAATAGCCGGGAGTGTTGCTTTTTAGACATTTATTGTGATACTTGTGTTTTTAAACTTGTACTTTAAACCTACCTCGACTCCCATTGCTAATTTTCACTTCGAGGGCGCCGTGCAGCGGATCCAGCGCTCACGTGACCCCCTCCCTCCGGCTTGTCATACGCTCGGCCACGCCCACCTAGAGGCCACGCCCCCTTCCCGCCTCAAGATCTCCTTTATCAATGTGCAATCCCAGAACGCGCAGCGGACGTGCGCAGCGGGCGCGCCTAAGGCAAGCCCGTCTGCGCCCGTCCGTGGCCGGACGGGGCCAGGGGCACGACCCCATGCCAAATGTATCTCATACTCTTCTGAGGAGCTTACCACCCTCCAAAGCGACTGGCCTCTCTCAGAAACCGTCCAAAGACACATTGCCTCATTAGGTCTTGTCCCCTCTTCCACTCCTACATTGCCCCCCGCCCGACTCATCCCCCCACCTCATGACTCCCCCTCGCCTGACCCTCTCCCCTCTCCTCCGCCGTTATCTGCTTTTTTACTTAATACCAGGTCAGCGGTCAAGCACCACCACGAGCTGTTTGTCCTGCTTGATACTGAGAAGCCTGACTTGCTGCTCTTGACCGAAACCTGGTTCTGTGATTCTTCCCTCCCTGTTCTTCTGGCTACCCTCCCCCTTCCTACGTTGCCCTTCGGGCCGATCGTCCGGCGGGCAGGGCTGGTGGCGGTGTGGCGTTAATCGCTCGGTCAGAATTAAACTTTCAAACCCTTCCTTTTCCTCCCATCGCCCTCACTGAGTTTCTTGTGGTCCGCTCCCTATCCTTCTCTCCCCCTATTACTTGTCTCCTAATGTATCGCCCACCCCAGTCTTCTTCACTATTCCTACTGGCATTTCAAGACCTGCTGGCCAATTTGGTGGTCAACTACGCTTCGGTCTTGGTGCTAGGGGATTTTAATTACTGGCCTGCGGACCCCTCAGAGTGCACTGCCTCGAAAGAGTTCACAGAATCTCTTTCTTCTCTGAACTTTGTTCCGCATATAACTGTCCCCACTCACTCCCACGGTCATGTACTTGACCAGGTTTGGTCCCTCAATCTCCAATTATCCTCGGTGACTGTATCCCCCTGCTGTTGGTCCGACCATGCCCTCATTTGCTTCTCCATTTCTCACAACTGTGTATCCAAAGTCCCTCACGCCAGAAATACCTGGGCGCGGAATTGGAACAGAGTTGACCTCCCTTCCTTGTCCTCCCTGCTTCGGAACTCCACCCCGATTCTCTCCGGCCTCTCCTCCCACTCTCAAGCCAACGCCATTAACACCTGGCTGATTGGAGGCTGCGACTCAGTGGCTCCCTTGCGTCGCATTTCCATCCGACGGCCAAAGGATTCCAACAGATGGTTCAATGACCGCCTAAAAGAACTAAAACTGACCGCTCGACAGGCGGAGAGACAGTGGAGAAGAAACTATTGCCCCTTATCAAAAACCCTTTATCTTAAATCACTTGCTGACTACAAAACTGCAATTCTCTCTGCCAAAACCACCTATTTCTCCACAAAAATAATGGCAGCCGAAAACAAATCTAGAGAAATATTCAGTATAGTGAACGACCTGGCCTACTCCGATAGAGCTTCACTCCAAATCCCTCCATCCCAGTCACTATGCGACCAACTCAACACTTACTTCATAGAGAAAATCGCTACCATTAAGGCAATATCCCCCTCCCCTCACCTGTCTTTGTGGATCCCTCCTTTCCCACTATCCGTGGTCATCTTACCTCTATCCCCCCCCTTACTGAGGCCAGATTCCGCGAGATACTCCCCAAAGTAAAGTCGGGTTCCCCGGCAGACATCTGTCCAGCCCGAATCCTGCAACATATCTACTCCTCCTGTCCTGAAGCCCCCATCACCTTCCTCAACAACTCCCTTGCGCAGGGAGTAGTGACCCCGGCGCTCAAAACACCCACTATAGTGCCCATCCTAAAAAAGCCAGGCGCTGACCCGTCCATCTCATCCAACTACCGCCCAATTTCCCTGCTGCCCTACCTGGGCAAGGTGCTGGAACGCCACACCACCGCGGTTTTCAGCGCCCACGTAGAGGCTAATGGGGGATTGGCCTCCCGCCATGCTGGCTTTCGCCCCAGGCACTCGACCGAATCAGTTGTGGTTTCGGTCTTGGATACCCTCAGGAAGGGTATGGACAATAACAATCATCAGGCGCTGGTACTTCTCGATCTCTCTGCCGCCTTTGACACGGTTGACCATACCATCTTATTGTCCCGTGTCAAGGCGGCTGGAATTGA